>NC_140179.1:34126555-34356388 GCF_963971535.1 Notolepis coatsorum
CGTGGAGGACAAGTTCATGATGAGAATACATACTGTATGGAGTTATATTTACATATTTGATTTGATATGTTTATTTGCGAAGGGCCAGTGCAAGTTAATGAACAAAACTCTGATGTATTACAATAATGTATTACAAAAAGCTTGTAAACAAGCCAGATTATAGCCAAGGCTAGTTTCCATCTGTTGTCCCCTAAGAGATGTTACCTGGAATCATAAAACATCTAAAGTCTATCTACATAGACCTTACCTACTCTTACTAGTTACGCTGCTGGCCAGTATGACTTACTACCATAGTGTCTTTATACCTGTATCACTGTACATATTACTGTAATACTACAACTCTATACATACACTATTACTAATGTATATATTTTATACCCAGTTTAATCACCTGTACATTGTATATAGGACCAGAAGCAAAAGTTTCCCTCCTTCTTGCTGTCTGACTGCGCTCTAGATGTGGTGAAGAGTGTGTGATATTTGGGTCACAATATCACTGATGACATGTGTGATGATGTTGATGTAAACTGTATGCACAGGCCAATATGCTGGCACGAAAATGTTATACTGTATGTGTACAGACAATGTGAAAATAAGCCTGTCCAGAGCCTATTGTATGTTTTATAGCACAGCAAAAATGAAATAACTGCAGGTAGCATATAATGATGCATTTAGGATCCTCCTTAAGCTCCCAAGACGGACTAGTGCAAGCCATTTGTTTGTGATGTCACCATGCACCTTCCATGCTCTGCTGAGGAACCTGATGTTTAAATGTATGTGTCGACTATTAGAGTAAAGAAACAGGATACTAGGTGCCATTATTGATGTCAAACAAAGTGATACAAGGTACTCCTCTGATTTGTGGAAACATTGGAATCAATGCCTTTATGTATTTTAATCTACATAATGTTATTATTATGATAATGTGTTATTGTATTTTTGTTGTTGTTTTGTACAGTATATGTGTAATATGGACCTTGAGTCTGAAATAAAGTCTTCATCATATATTACTGTTGCACTTTACTGTTACATTTGCACTCTGGTTGGATCGTTGTGCTGTACTTGTGCTGCATGATAACAATACATTTGAGGCTAATCTAATGTTGTTAGAGGTTCCTCAGCTGAGTTTGATTTAGTAGAGGCTATTATCCACACGGTCCAAATGAAACCACAACACACAAACTATCTAGAGATCTTTTTGTTTAATAAAGGTTTATCTTTACCATAATAATGGGGTATTAATAACTTGCAGCGTTAAGCCATTATGACACAGACAGGCAAACACAGGTGCCGTTTGCTCAGTGTGGCATCACTTACATAATATCCATGACATCGAGTAGTTATGAACAAAAGTGATACTGGTCGTCGTTTTAATGCATAATTCCATAAACCACATTCATTGCATTACAATTACCTGGCACATATATCAGCACTATTTAACAGAGTGACCCCGAAGAGTCATGTTTCAAACCGACCACAGATTCCATTTCTTCTCCAACCTGCTTTATCTCGACACCCCAAATCAAAGCCGCCACGATGGGAAGGCATTTCTCATCCTCTATTTATACACTCGTTGGAGACTCTATACACGTGATATTAATTTGTCCCATAAAATATCATTTATAATAATATTCATGTATTTTCCTCGTAGTAGATCTAGTGAAGGGAGAACCATTAAGCAACTCTTGGAGGCCGATGGATGATGTTCTAACATCTAAAACATTACATTTAATCATTCAGCTGAACGCTTTTATCCAAAGCGACTCACAAGTTCTGTACGACAAGTCAGCAGGAAGGGTACAACTCTTACATCTAATGTTCTTTAGGGATGTAATTAAAACCAAGGGGTTTGGGCAACATGGCTTAACCCGTTCACTACCACACTACCAAAGGGTTAACCCGTTCACTACCAAAGGGTTAACCCTTTCACTGCCACACTACCAAAGGGTTAACCCTTTCACTGCCACACTACCAATGGGTTAACCCTTTCACTGCCACACTACAGACGGTTAACCATGTAAGAACCTCGGTTGCAAAATTACAACATAACTTTTAGATTTGAGCTATTTAAAAAAAGAAAAAGTCTGTAAATGTTTATTTAAAAAGGAGCACATTTTCATAGTCAATGGATCCTGTTGTTCAGCCTCACAATGTTATTGGATAGTAAATGTGTATATAGGTCCCACATTCTGGCCTCTCAAGTTGATAATGTCAATTTAATGTGGGCCTTGCAGGGTTATTAAGGGTTAATCAGGGTTTACATGACAACGTGACCCAGAGTATCAGAACCCTGATGAAGGCACTTCGCCCCCAAACGCCTTGGTTTTAATTATATCCATAGGAACATTATTTCTAGAACATCCAGCCTCCAAGAGTCCCTGGACCTTCCCTCTCTGGCTCGTTGTTTCCAGTTCACGCACCTTGGTTGAAAGATGACGTTGCAACAGATCTTTTCTCTCCTGTAACAGATCTCACATTCATGCCACAGTCTTACTGAGGCAGACTGTGCATGTGACACATGATGAATCCCTCGTGAAGCCGTATCTTATAAGACAACTTACAGCACATTTATTTGTCAAGATTTAAAGGAGAAGCAGGCAAACCATATAGTTTGGCATGTTTCCTTTCACGTTAAAAATAACACAGCATCATTACGGGCGAGTAGATAGATACGGATTTCCTCTCTGTGTGCCTTCACGGCTGCAAGCTAACCTTGCAAAAAGCACAAATTAATGTAAGCGGATACAGACCACTAGCCTAGCTTAAACCTGTTTTTGGCCAATGGCATAGGCTAGCTGATCCGTATACGCTTTCCATTAATTTGTGCTAAACTAGGCTAGCTTGCAGCCGGATAGCTTTCTACTGAACGCACAGAGAGGAAATTGGTATTTGGCAATTGATAAATTGGCATTTCCCATAATGTTGGCAAGTTCCTTTAACACTAGACGGGTCTAGAATAGTCTCCCCTATATCCCGGTAGTTCTGGCTGAAGCGACATTCTAACATGCCTCAGCGATGAAGCTTAAAACCTACGGGAGAGGTGTTTTTGGTCAATGGCTAGGCTAGCTGATCCGTATCCGCTCCCATTAATTTGTGCTAAGCTAGGCTGGTTATCTTTCTACTGAACGCACAGAGAGAGGAAATCGGCATCTATCTTCTTCTCCGACTCTGACGTAAGCACATTTCCCATAGGAGGGTTTAGAATAGTCTGCAGTTCTAACGCGCCTCGGCGATGAATGGAAACCGGGGGACCTTGAAACACAATAATCAACATAAGCAGAAAAGCACACAGGTCGAATAAGCACCAGGGCACACAAATACATTACTGTTAACCTCACTGAACAGAGAGCCGTCACTCAATATCCGAACAATCAACAGCAAAACACAGAAATAGCACACGGCGCGGCCGAGCCAGTGGGTTCGTCTCAGTCTATGGGTCCATTGTTCCTTTGATTGGCAGACGGTTGGCTGAGAACCGGTAGCAGGGAGGGGGGACATTAGTCCACCGGTCCACCCACCGGGGGGCTTTTTACACCGATTTCCTCCTCTTGCCGAAGACATTGTTGATGAGCTTGGCCATGGACTTGGAGCCGCTGGGGCGCCTCCTGCGCTCCTTGGCCTTGCCGCCGCCCAGGCCGGCGTTGTGCGCCATTTTGGAGAACATCAGCGCCACCTCCTGGTAGTGCTCGGCGGCGGACAGCTCGTAGAACTGGCAGCGCAGCTCGGCCGCCAGCCGCTGGCCCTCCTCACGGCGCACCTCCCGCACGTGACACAGGTCCTGCTTGTTGCCCACCAGGAAGACCAACGGGTCAGCGTCCCTGGAGGAGGAGGAGGGGGGGGGGGGGTGGGGAGGAGGAGGAGGGGAGGAGGAGGAGGAGGAGGAGGAGGAGGAGGAGGAGGAGGAGGAGGAGGAGGAGGAGGAGGAGGAGGAGGGGAGGAGGAGGAGAAGGGGAGGAGGAGGAGGGGAGGGGAGGAGGAGGAGGGGAGGAGGAGGAGGAGGGGAGGGGAGGAGGAGGAGAAGGGGAGGAGGAGGAGGAGGAGGGGGGGAGGAGGAGAATGGGAGGAGGAGAAGGGGAGGAGGAGGAGGAGGAGGGGGGGAGGAGGAGAATGGGAGGAGGAGAAGGGGAGGAGGAGGAGGAGGGGAGGAGGAGGAGAAGGGGAGGAGGAGGAGGAGGAGGAGGGGGGGTGGGAGGAGAATGGGAGGAGGAGAAGGAGACGTTGAGGTGTGAGAGGAGAGGAGGCGGCCTTCACGTCACACACCACCTTCAAAACCGCCCTCAAAGAGCACCTACGGGAGGCTGGTATTCGAAACTGGCTGGATATAAACGGTAAATGGACTGCATTTATATGGTAAATGGCGCATTTATATAACTGATTTTATCCAAAGCGCTGTCATTTTTGTTCCTCACATTCACCCGTTCGCTCACACATTCACACAGTGACGGGGGAGACGGCCATGCTGGGTTAATGAGGTTGTTTGAGTGTATAGGATCTTTGTACACCACACAAGGGTTAAAGGGATTATTAACCTTGGTAAATAATGGTAAATGGTGCATTTATATAGTGCCTTATATAGAGGAGCCGGAATCGAACCCTTACCCGGGTAACCTTCCGATTACCAGACGACGGCTCTACCCCCTGAGCCACTGTCGCCTCGATTTATCCAAAGCACTTTACATCTTGTGCTTCACATTCACCCGTTCACACACAGATGGCGGAGGCAACCATGCAAGGTGCCAACCTGCTCATCGGGAGAAGTTAGGGGGTTAAAGTGTCTTTGCTCACGGGAACCTTCTGATTACCAGACGACCGCTCTACCTCCTGAGCCACTGTCACCCACATATATCCCCCATATCTCCCCCACTATAACATAGTGTGTGTGTGTATGTTAATGAGTTAATGGGTTTGTGTTGAATTGAGTATGTGTAGAATCCTCACTATTCCCCCTGGTTAAATAAGAGAATATAGAAATATGATTTTCTGTACACCACACAATGGTTAAAGGGATTATTAACCTTGTAACCATAACTATAAAGGTTAGGCTTATGGTTTGGGTGACGCTGTCAGAAAAGTGTCTTGTTAGTCTTGAGGTAAAAGGCACTTGTCAGTGCCCCGGGTTTATTCCCCAGCAGGGGAGCTCAAATGTATTTTTTTGTAATAGGTAATATATGTACTTATTTGTAATACGTGCACGTTGTACATTTTAAATACGTCAATATATTACTTTACTATACCATAATCTACAATATGCACCTTTTTCCTGTGGTCGATTAGTACTTTATTTACATATTTATTTACTTTATTTACATATTTTAAGTGAGATCGGGCTGTTCGTGGAGATAGACCGTTAAAAACCTTGATCTCCAACCTTTGTCAATCAAGTTGTACATGTTTTAATTTATTTGTTATCCTTGCTTTTTGCCTCATCTTGTTATCTTATTGTTATGATTTGATATGCTGTGTGATTTTATATGCTGTGTGATTTTATATGCCTTTTTATTGCTTATTTCTGTACGTACACTCGATGTGACTATAAATGAGGGAAACCTTTTAGTTGAGTTTAATAAAGGTTTGAAATTAAATAAGGGGTTTGTTTTATGGTTCATAATATACTGCTATAGACTAAAGCTAATTTAGTATATAAGATTCCTAACCATCTCAAACATTCTGTGGGTGTGGTAATAGGTTGGAGGCCAAACGGCAAAATAACAAAACATAAAGAACATTCTGTGGAGCGACGAAATGATTCTCCCCTCAAAACAGGGCGCCGTTAGCCCTTATGACACGAGGTCGGTTCTACCTTTTGGCTACTCCCAGGTGCAGTTCTCTGATGAGGTGCACGATGGCTTTGGCGGTGAGGAAGGAGGAGCGGTCGCTGATGTCATAGACCACGACGAAGCCGTCGGCCCAGTGGATCTGGTCGTTCAGCGTGGACTTGCCCTCACACGCCTGAGAAACCACGGAGAACAAGACATCTAGGTTACAAATAGAAAGGTGTGATAGATAGTAGAACTCCAGAATACAATCTATCCATTAGCACCTGATTTTCATTGCTTGAAGTCTCAAAATGCCTAAATAAACGACCACTAGGGGAGCGCTATAGATGCATAACACAAATTGGACTATAAATCAAAGTTTTTTTGTCCAATCATTACTTGCAGGACATGTTTCAAAACATTGCTGAACCGTGTGTGAGAACTTATTTTGCAATCCTGATAATCCATATTGGCTTGAAACCCGGTGATCGCCGCTTGTGGCTATATTGATTCATTTATTCTCATGAATGTGGCCAGTTTCATCACCTACAGATGTTTGACATGAATATGGCCACTTTCCAATTTACGTTTTATACATCTTATATAATATACTATATATACATAATTGAATATGTTTTACATGACATATTCCATACGCTCTCCATGTGCACCATATAGCACCTATTACATGTTTTCTCCCGATACATATCTTACCAAACATCACCACTTAAACCCAAGCTTCCAAGTGACTTATAGATTTCTTATAGTTTTCGACCTTATGTTGCCATTCTTCCAGCTCATAACTTACAGTTTTACTATCACGCCAGCAATACTTTTGTAATTTTATAAGAATAGGTTAAAATAATTAAAAGAATGTATATATTTTTTAAAGAGGCTATGTCAGTTAAAGATCACCTCCGTTCAAAAACGTTTTTTTTTTTTATGGTTGACTCCTCTTGGAGGCGTGACTTGGACTATATACAGATTGTTATTTGTGCAGAACTTGTCACCAGAGCGCCTTTTTATCACATTCCCTGGAGAGGGAGGCGCTTCTCTGTGCTTCCCTGAAATCTGAGTTCCACGTGTGATGTCACTGATAGGTCAAACCTCTCACGGTCCAGTATGTGGTAACTTGAAACCTTTATCTGCAGCTACACAGAAAGCTGAGTAGATAATATTGACATTTCTTGACCGAATATAAGCTGCAGACTTGGAATTCCTCATGAATATAAATGGATGCTTGTTGCAATTTGCATATTCATAGAACCTTGCATCTCAATGAGGGTAAAGGTGTAGAGATGCTGCCAAGCCATTTTCAGTAGTTTATTGAACAATATGGTGGAAAAACCATATGTATACTAATTATTATTCAATATAGAACATTGTAAAGGTTTAAAATACATCTGGAGGGGACCTTTAAGAAGTCAGCCAACTCCTTTGCATTTGCTCTACATTGCCTCTCAACCAGGGCCGGCCCTTCCTACAGGCCATACAGGCGGTCACCTAGGGCCCCGGAAGGGGGGAGGCATTCATAGTAAAAAAAATATATATATATATATATTTTTTTTTTTATATACAGTATATAATACTACAAGTGCAAGGATGTTAAGTGATAAAACAAGCGTAACACACATTATCTGATGACAATATTGCCTTGTCCCCGTCTGGCCTGTGTCTCTGTTCTCACCTGGGAGCAAGGATCATACAGCTCGAGATTCAGCTGCCTCCCTTCGATAGAGAGACGCTTCCTGTATATGCACTCTGCATGGAGAGAGAGAGAGAGAGAGAGAGAGAGAGAGAGAGAGAGAGAGAGAGAGAGAGAGAGAGAGAGAGAGAGAGAGAGAGAGAGAGAGAGAGAGAGAGGGGGGGGGGGGGGGGTGAGAGAAGGATGCAGAAAGTTAAGATAAGATGAGATAAGATATTCCTTTATTGATCCCCTTGGGGAAATTCACGTGTCATAGCAGCATGAGGGAGGGGAGGTACATGCCGGTATGGGCAGGGTAATAGTAGAAATACATAAATATAGGCAATCAAATTAGATATGAATATAGAAATATGAGAAAAATAAACAGTGTAAACTATATAATTAACTATAAAAATACGAGGGACAAACTGTGTAAACTAAGGTGCAGATGAGGGTCTGTATGCCCTATCGGTTATATATTATATGTTACAATAAATATAGGCAATAAAGAATTAGAATCTGAATGTATACTATATGAGTAAGAGTAAAAGTAAACAGTATACACAAGGTGCAGTAAGGTGCCCTATAACATGATATTGATATACGTCATACGTTGTAGTCCGTGCAGGTAGAGAAGGTAAGGACGTTAAGTGTGTGTGTGTGTGTGTGTGTGTGTGTGTGTGTGTGTGTGTGTGTGTGTGTGTGTGTGTGTGTGTGTGTGTGTGTGTGTGTGTATGTGTGTGTGTGCGTGCATGTGTGTGTGTGTGTGTGTGTGAGAGAGAGAACAATGCAGAAAGAATGAGGGAGAGAGAGGAAAGAGCTGCATGGGGAGGAGAACACAAAGTCATGTACTTCTCAAAGTGTCGACTATGAGGCAATTAAACTGAGCTGAAGTTTCTAGGACAGGCTCTACCTTTGAAGAACAGGCTGGTAGGATGCCAAGCAATGCCACGCATGAGAACGAAGGCACAGGCTCAGATGAAACGGGGAAACAATGTCCTATTGAGACCTGATTAGTGACCAAAGTGAGACATTCCCTCACAAGGGGGGTAGCTATTATACCCAGGGTTATTGGGGGACATGCACGCTTGGGACAATAAACGTGACATTTCGTGAGCTAAACTGCAAGTCTATAAGCGACAAACCTGGGAAAGATGGATACTATACACGGATGGCTGCAATTAGAAACTGGCCCCGGTAAATGTCCAAACCCCCCTGCCCCCCCCCCCCACCCAACCCCCTCCAATGTACAGTTTCTTCCCCTTCGAATGTATATATTTTTCTTTTAAGATCTCTTTCTCTTAAACAGTACTGTATATTGAGTATTATGTCTTGGATGTCATAAATGTTCTTGATGAAACAGTACTGTACAGTATATCTGTATGTCATAAATGTCTTGATGAATTGAAAATGGGGGACCCGGATGTAAACAAGACGAAAGTCTTTTTCTGGTCTGCATCCCCTTAACAATGGTTTGTATTGAGCCCCGTACTGTATTGTACCTATTCTGCATACAATTTTCAATCAATCAACACAACTACTATTATTTGAAATTGGAAACTCAATAATGTATGCGTATAAAAAAAAAATGCCATGCATAATAGTTCACCGAGCAGCATCGTGCAGAATGAACTATGATGTAATTACACCCTGGAGGAGTCTGAACTATAAGTAAGGAGTTGCGCACTGAGGTGACCACAAGAGCCACGATGCGCACCCCCTTGTCCAAGTCAACTGCTGTACACGAGAAAGAGTCTTTTCCCCATGATGCATGCAATCACACTCAAATCACATTTATGATACAAATAAAATGACTGTTACCTGATGACGAGGCGTACTCTCCAATGAATCGCCTCGTTAGGAATCGAACGATGAGCGCTGCAATTAATAAAGAAAAGAGCGATGGTCGAATGGATCAGAAACGGTTATTATGTCTTTGAAATCAAGTTAAGTTCTAAAAAGAAAAAGGAAACTTAATTCTGTCCTACCTGATTTCCCGACTCCTTCACTTCCAAGAACCGCAAGTTTTATGTCATTCATATTCGCGCGGCAGTCAAGTTTCGCAACTGGTTCCCAAAAAAATAAACAAAGCAGAGATCGAGCTTAGCCTATATACTCAGTCAGTCACCGGTCGAGAAACAATCGCCTCCTTTTTCAAATAGCATCATCTGACGCACAGGAGCGCATTGTTTGACAATCGGTATTGAACAAGAGAGAGATGTCAAGATGTCACGTTCGCATTGTCTGCACCCCTCTGGTCGCTCCGTCAGGTTCCCTGAAGCGACACTGTGCTGCACAGCGGGGTGGCGTTCGCTTTGGTAGAGTCCTCCTGGCTGTGCGCCACTATACTGGGAGAGTAGAGTCCTGTGCGCCTGTTACTGGGAGAGTAGAGTCCTGTGCGCCTGTTACTGGAGTGGGAGAGTAGAGTCCTGTCTGTGCGCCTGTTGCTGGGAGAGTAGAGTCCTGTCTGTGCGCCTGTTGCTGGGAGAGTAGAGTCCTGTCTGTGCGCCTGTTACTGGGAGAGTAGAGTCCTGTGCGCCTCTATACTGGGAGAGTAGAGTCCTGTGCGCCTCTATACTGGGAGAGTAGAGTCCTGTCTGCGCCTGTTACTGGGAGAGTAGAGTCCTGTCTGTGCGCCTGTTACTGGGAGAGTAGAGTCCTGTCTGTGCGCCTGTTACTGGGAGAGTAGAGTCGTGTTGTGTTGTCCTTGTACTGGGAGAGGAACAACAGGCGGACTATTCTGTCACTGTGACGAGAACAACCATTGAAGTGCGCGTCCTGCTGACATTAGGGGGGCTTTTTTTATAAGCGAGGGAGCAGTCTATTTTTCCTGCTGGCGGGAATTGTTTATCACCCATCCATCCTTCAACCACCCGCACCCCGCCCCCAACACACACACACACACACACACACACACACACACACACACACACACACACACACACACACACACACACACACACACACACACACACACACACACACACACACACACACACACACACACAGACACACACACACACACAGGCACAGACACACACACACACACAGACACAGGCACACACACAGACACACACACACAGACACAGGCACACGCACACACACACACACTGACACACTCACACTCACACTCACACACACACACACACACAGGCACACACACACGCACACACTCACACAAGCGAGCGCACACACAGTCACACACTCACACGCAAACCGTGCGCATTCTCTGTGACATTTGGGAAGGGTCCCAAAATGCAGACCAGCTGTGGAGAGTGCAGTTGATGGAAAGATCAATGGGGACGACATCAAAACCGAAACAGAATTACTATATGGTAATCATTTCAAAACAGAATGTATGATTAATACATCCGGTCAGATGTTGTCAGACAAATATAAAACCTATCCTCTAGTACAGTGGTTCTCAAACTTTTTACACCAAGTACCACCTGAGAACGTAGCTGGCTCTCCAAGTACCACCATATGACCGGCGTTAAAATACAGTCTATTCAGCTATGCACAGTTCACGCAGGAGGCAAATGTATTCCTAATACCATTATTTATTGTTAACTTTTGTCAGACACAGCCACAATGTACAAAGGGATAGCACTAGAACTAGCAAACGCTTCCACACAACTCATACAATGCAAGGGGCATTGAGAACATAATAACTAACATTCTCACATAGCAAGTGAGAAAATTAAGAACTGTATTTCAGCAAATGTACTTAATTCTCTCTCTATCTCTGTCTCTCTCTCTCTCTCTCTCTCTCTCTCTCTCTCTCTCTCTCTCTCTCTCTCTCTCTCTCTCTCTCACACAGCAAGCAATTGTCCGTCATTCTCACACACACACACACACACACACACACACACACACACACATACACACACACACACACACACACACTTATTTTGTTATAAAAACTTAATTTCCTGCATTCTGGTGCAGTAATTTTTGAATTTTTACCCTTTAAATGCCAGTGTTTGTGATGGGCATCACAAATTATTGTAAAAAAGAAAAGAAAACACATATTCAATACATTTTTGAATGTTTACCCTTTAAATGCCAGTTTGTGTGATGGCATCACAAATTATTGTTAAAAAAAACACAAAAAAGTAAAATATTTTCAATATATCAAATGCAAAGTACATTTTTCTGGGGGGGATTATTACAGGCTAGGCATATGTCAATGATTAGCAGCAACACAGATTTTGATGGATTTTTTGTAATGTCAGATTTAACACCAACTCTTTTCAGAAAAGTGGGAGTGCTTCATTTTTTATCTGACATTACAAAAAATCAAAAAATAAATGGTTATGATCAGGGCTGAAGTTGAATTAAAGATTTATGACTGTTTAGACTGCATTACTCTCTGTCACAGTGATCTCCTGGTTGTTCCCCACTTAGGTTATCTAACTATCGCGCCGCCGCAACCAGAAACACTGGCCTGGCCTGCTTCTAAGTTCAGTGGCCTAAAAAAAAAAAAAAAAAAAAAATTGTGCTTTTTTTGGAAATGTTTTCAAGTACCACCAGCAGTACCACCAAGTACCACTAGTGGTACGCGTACCACAGTTTGAGAACCACTGCTCTAGTAGTAGTAGTAGTAGTTGTTGTTGTTGTTGTTGTTGTTGTTGTTGCTGTTGTTGTTGTTGTTGTTGTTGTTGTTGCTTTTTTTAATGATCTTTTTTGATGATTTTTGGTAAAAAAAAAAACGTTTGGTCAATATGCATAAAAACAATGGGGAGTAAAAACAGTGATCCCTCATCCATTTCCGTGTGACATGGAGGCCAGACAAGGCGTCGCTATTCAGACTAGTCAGACATTCACCAAGTCTATATACTGACTCTAATCCCCTTACAAAAAACGACCATGGTATTGCTGGTATTTTCAGTTGTACCTATATCAGCCATTGTATAAATAATTGACCATGGTAAAATTCATGGATCCCCATGGTACCATGTGTATACATAAATAATACCATGGTATTGCCTAATCCCAACCATGCATACATGGTGGTACAGTACATGCAATCATTCCGTTAGTCACTATCATGATAGGAGTGATAAAAAGAAAAAAAGAGATGGAAATAGCCTACCATGATAGTTTTGGAGATAGTATATTTCTACCATTAGCTAACAAAAACATTGTGTATACTGTTTACTTTCTCAAACGTACTCTTACTCTTACTCATAGTATATATTCAGATTAAAATTCTTTATTGCCTATATTTATTGTAACATTTAATATGTACAGTGATGAAGACACTATGGTAGTAAGTCATACTGGCTAGCAGCGTAACTAGTAAGAGTGGGTAAGGGATATGTACAGATCTACAGATTATGTAAAATATGTAATAAAAAAAAACATATGTAACGGATGGTACCGCGAAGCGCAGTCACGAAGGACTTCAGATGTTGTGAAGTGACGGGGGCGAGAAGCGGTACTATGGGTTAAACTCACTCTCACCCTCAAGAGACACATAGACACGTTACAAAGCAGTGAGTTCACTTCTTGGTATAGCGGTCTGTGCTGTTGCCTGTGGCGTGGGAGACCCGGGGTCGAAACTCCCTCAGGGCATCGAAGTTTAAGGTGACGATGTCACAACCGTTACATATATATGTATACAGTCATATATATATGCTGTAAATATAAATATAAATATATATATATATGGTATATACAGCACTATTGTACATGCTATCATACAGAGTTATATTGGTCAACTATAGTATGAGGTAGGTAGTTGTGATTACAGTGTAGGGCAGTTGTAGACAGTGAAAGCAGTAGGTAGGTTTAAACTGAGTTTAGGCAACAGAGTTCAAAGGGTGATTGTTGTAGCCAATTTAATGATTTTCTGCAGTTACTTCATTGAATGAAGGCACTGTGTTACCGTGAAGGTGTTGACCAATTAGCTGGCAGTGGGCACAGGAGGAGGGGCTCAGATGTGCTCAGGCGCAGCCTATATGTATGTGTTCACAGGTGTGCAGCGGGAGGGAATTGGGTAATTATCACAGGGAAGACACACTGTCTTTTAACCATGCACGTTTGTTTTGTTTTCAGTTATATTGAGTAACTTTTTGGGTTTTATTTTGTAGCAATTATCCTGTGTTTAAGTTCCAGTTTAAACACAGAGTTTACAGTATGCTTATATTTGTCCGCACTGCAAGTAAGAATAAAAACTCTCAAACGTACTCAAGGAGAAGACATCATTTTATTACCAACAAGCACCACGCGTTAGAAAGAGCTTCACCCAGTATTCCCTCACTGGCACTGGCATCTTTTCTTGTTAGGTTGCCCTTACAGTGATATCTGATTGAAGCTAAATCAGCCAAATCAACACATATCTCAGAATTCTGTGTTCCCTATTTTCTTCTTTTGCATGCCATAAATCTTTGACTTACATAACTTTGCAGGTAGGCTACACACGTTCCCCCGTCAGAACTGTCAACACTGGCCTCACGGGGAACAGTTGAGCCCAAATGATCCACGTCTAACTCAACACCGACACCGCTTCGCCAAGGCGGTAGATTCAGGGGGAGAGAGGCGTTGCTGAAAAGTCTGAGCGTCCTCTACTCCCAACCCAATAGAAGAAGATTATTTTATTGTCAATGTACACAAGGCAATTCAAATTTATCTTTTTCGAATATCCCTCATAGTTACACACACAGTCCTCATATCCCTCCTAGTTACACATACACACAATCCTCATATCCCTCCTAGTTACACATACACACAGTCCTCATATCCCTCCTAGTTACACACACAGTCCTCATATCCCTCCTAGTTACACATACACACAGTCCTCATATCCCTCCTAGTTACACATACACACAGTCCTCATATCCCTCCTAGTTACACACACAGTCCTCATATCCCTCCTAGTTACACATATACACAGTCCTCATATCCCTCCTAGTTACACATATACACAGTCCTCATATCCCTCCTAGTTACACATACACACAGTCATCATATCCCTCCTAGTTACACACACACACAGTCCTCATATCCCTCACATATACATTACATACATACTGTACACCGTAGATGTAATATTCAGCTCACTTCTGGAATACACCCTCCTGTCGGGGGCCGGGGATCGACAACCGGTGACCTTTTGGTTACCGGCCGGACTCTTTTCCTCCAGGCCATCCTGCTCTTGCCGGAGCCTCACCATGGCCTCGGCGAGCCCCGCCTGAAGCCGCACGAGCTCAACACATTTCTGGCAAACGCCCCCAGCCACAGCTGCGTCGGGCAGAGGGGATTATAGAGGTACAGCCCAAACACATCACTCCTTTAGCACCTGAACATATGGAGCTGTGTTACGTGAGCGTTCACCTGCAACCTATTAACTCTCCCCAGGACAACATGGCGGGATCACCCGCTCGCCGGGGGGAAGAACTCGGGATATAATAGAACGGCCCGCCCTTCCTAATGAATCGAAACGAGGTGCCCCATTTCCTGTCACATGTAAACACGCTTTGTCGGAGGGAACATTGGCTCAGGAGGTAGAGCAGTCGTCTGGTAATCCGGAGGTTCCCGGTTTCGATATCCGGCTCCTCCCGGGCAGCGTGTCGAAGTGTCCTTGAGCAAGACACTTAACCCCTAATTTCTCCCGATGTGCAGGTTGGCACCTTGCATGTGAAACCGGTCTTATTTGACATGCCCTGAGTGGGAGTCGAACACCCGTCTGCCACACCGCAGGCGACATCGCAGACCACTATACCAAGAGGTGAATTCACTATACTTGGTAATGTATCTGGATGCCTTTTTAAGGGGGAGTGAGTTTACTTGCAATACCGCTTCGTGCCACAGTCACTTCACAACACTTGGGGCTAGATCCACAAAGAATGGATTGCACGGTGCTAGTTGCACCCTACTTACCGTCGGTAGTGTGATAGTAAAGGCTTAACCTTCTGTAGTGTGGCAGTGAAAGGGTTCAAGCGTATGATTGATTGATTGATTGAAAACTTTATTAACAGATTGCAGAATGGGTACAATACAGTACAGCTCAATACACACACTTGTTAAGGGGATGCAGACCAGAGAAAGACTTTCGTCTTGTTTACATCAGGGTCCCCCATATGCCTCACATTCACCCACTCACTCACACATTCACACACCGACGGCGGAGGCGACCATGCAAGGTGCTCAAGAACACTTAGAAAAGGACACTTTAAAGGAAGGGGAAAAAAGAAGGTCACTTTAAGGAAATAACTTGTTGTGATTATTGTATAGTATAGTTAGTACTAGCAAGTATAGCATAGGGACATAGAGTAAAACTGTATATTGTATAGTAGTGTACATAGGACCCAGTGCCTTTAATTCGTAGCTCAACACTGTATTGCATATATCTCAGGATTTATTACATGTCTATTCTATCCTGTCTATTTTATGTCTACTTTATCATCTTCTACTTATTTGATTTACTATTGTATTCTTGCACAGTCGAAGCGGGCATGGCCAACCACATTTCACTGTAGGCCCTGGTATGTATGTGATAAATAAACCTCTTGAATCTTGAATCTTAGATGCATTGCCAGGAGGTGCCGTAATCGAACCGGGAACCTTCTAATTACCAGACAACCAAAACGATCTACCCCCTGGGCCTCCTGCCAATAAACAAAAATGGTGGGTTTTGGCGGGGGGGGGGCTAGATAGGCTAGATAGGCTTCTAAAAATCATGAATCTTCCCTTTTTTATATCTTGTCAGTTTGGCTTAATTTGCTCCGTTGTCTCAACACTGTCATGTTTTTAAATTTCATTTCAAACCTGTATTTCAACTCGTAAGACATTGAGGTGACCCCTCATTTACAGCGAGGAGGAGCATACAAAACAAGACAGAGTTCATCTGCTATTTCATACATATAGCCACAGTAAATAAGAATAAACAATACAAAATCATCTAAGACAGTTACTCGTCGACACACAGCGGTCGGAGATCATACTTTTAAATGCAGCAAGAGAAGCAAGAACCGTCAGCTTCAGAGTCAGTTGAACGTGTAGAATAGGATCCAAGATTCTAGTTCAACAGTGTTGTGATGTAAGAAGAGGGACGTTTACCAACAATCTCCTGAAGCTGTTTCTGACTAAATAATAATAATAATAATAATAATAATAATAATAATAATAATAACTTTATTTATATAGCACCTTTCATACATGGATTGCAGCTCAAAGTGCTTCACAGCAAATAGCATCAAATTAACATAGGCCTTATAATGAGCATACAGTTGACAGAATAAAAGCAATGCATAAAGTGCAGACTAAGAATAGGTATAAAATAAGTACAGTGTACAGTACAGTGTTGCTCAAAAGCATGTGAACCCCCCCGGGACCTAAAGCACAAAGAGACACGCAGGAGCGATCAGAGGTGAACTAGAGTTGACACCGCTTGTGTAATCACTCTAGATTCTAGATTCTATTGGTTTTCACTACTGGATCCTGATTGGATGAAGCCCATCCTTTTGGCCCCAGGTTAGAGCAAGGGAACACGCTCTGTACTGTACATACTATACTACAGGCCAGAGTTCAATGAGTTCACGTAGGATTACAATCCAAGACGCTGACCTTTGAACTGTCTGGGGCTCTGGGGGGTCACTGGAGAACTAACCATGGATGGCATGGATATGGTTTGGAGAAGTAAAGGGTTATCATTGGATGAGACTTTACAACCTTTGATATTTGTTGTTTTATTGATATTTTATTTGTTCTATATGTTTGTATATTTGTTATTGTTCCATATTTGTTTGTATGTCTGATCTTGATTTGTTTATTGTTCTATATTTGTTTGTATATTTTATTGGTGTTTTATTGATATTTGTTTTATTTTATGTTGTTTTATTGATTATTCTTGTTTGATTTTTATATGTTTGTATCCAGACCCCAGGAAGAATAGTCGCTGCAGAGGCAGTGACTAATGGGGAACTTAAATAAAGAAACCTTAAAGGTCCCATGCATTCTCGGGCGGCTACGTGGTGCAGTGGGCAAGGCGCTCACCACGAATACTGGAGACGCTGGGTTCGTCAGTTCGAGCCCAGCGCTCCACATTGCTTTCAGTTTAGCTGGTCGTCCATACTAATACACATTGGCAGTATTAGGGGGTGGGAAACTGATGGGTGGGGATCGGGCGTTGTGGACAGCGACTCCTACAGGTCGGTTGGTGCGCCTGCGCAGTAGAATCAGGAAGCGATGGGGGCGGCGCCCCTCCAAAGCGCAGACCCCTGACGCTGAAAGATCGCACCGCGCAGGTGGAAAGATGCGACTGCTGTTACCTCGAGTATCGGAGGGGACTCGTGCTATGTATGACTTAGTCCACATTGCAGCCGGCTTGTGGGAGGCAAGAAACAGCGTTCGAGACAGGGGAGGGTTGAATTGGACGATACGAAATTGGGATGGGAGAAAAATAGAAAATGGGAGAAAAAGTGGAAAAAAAAAAAAAAAAAAGTCCCATGCATTATAAATGGCCTTTTCCAGTGTTTAGCATTATTTCCTAGCAATTGGGGATTATATCAATGTGGTCTCGAGTTCACGAGATCTTCCCTCAACTAAGCTGTTCTGATTTGACTCGCAATGCGGCGTAGCAAGTAGCTGATCTGCAGTAACGCCCCCTCTATGGTTGTAGCGCATATTGTAACCCGACACTTCCTCAAACGGGTTTTGACAGAGAGGCAGAGAACGAGCGAGCAAGAGAGAGGGAGAGAGAGGGAGAGAGAGAGAGGGACCGGCGGGACCGTGCAGAAGTGTGTGTAAAAATGTGTGTGTGCGATCTCTCTCCCTCGTCGGAGCATTTACACACAAACTTGACTGCGTGTGTGTCTGGGACGCATCTCTCCTCTCTCTCTCTCTCCCTCTCTCTCTCTCTCGCTTGCGCGGTCTCTCTCTCTCTCTCTCTCTCTCTCTCTCTCTCTCTCGCTCTCTCTCTCTCTCGTATGTATCACGCTGTGTGGGTGACTGTCACTGAAAGCGATAACAGCCTGAAAAATTATGCTTTTGAGTACTTCATTAGAAATATAAAACAATGAATTTTTTTGGAAAACAAAACCGACAAAACAGATGTCTCACAGGAATTGTGTAAAGTTGCCCAAATAGTGCAAGGAAAAGCAATGCATGTCCCCTTATGTATAGTGATACAGGTATAACGACACTATGGTATAGTAAGTCATACTGGCCAGCAGCGTAACCAGTACGAGTAGGTAAGGGATATGTACAGATATAGATTATAGTATCTACAGATATGTAAAAAGGATATTATATATATATATATATGAGGTAAGAATAAATATATATATATATACTGTATATACAGCATTATTGTACATGCTATCATACAGAGTTATATGGGTTGCAGACCTAAACACTATGTCCATTGCACGCATTGTGACCTTGATGGAACACGACGTCACACACCCATTCAGTCACTACCTGACCCTACTGCCCTCCGGATGCAGGTGCAGAACACTGGGGCACAGAAGAGCTCGTTTTGAGAAGCCACAGCCATGGCCGCCTTAAACAAAAGGCCTCGCTGAGCAGGACTGAGTGTGTACCGCCGTCTGTCACTGTACGTTGTTACTGTACGCTGCTGCATGTACTGTTTGATACTGATGTTGTATGTTCTGTTGTCTCGTGAGTACAGTGATGTGAAAAGGAATTTCCCGCTGGGGACAATGAGGTCTAAGTCTAAGTTGTTAGGAGCCAAGTGGTGTTGTTGTTGCTACGCTTGCATTGGCTGCACAGGCTGTGCACACGTTGCCACTTTCAACTGACGCTTCCTATTCTTATTCTCTTCAGCAGCACCTCATATTACTGGACTAATGCACTACTGTCTACTGGACACTAGGGGGGGAAATCACTACTAATTCACTACTAAACACAACTAAAACACAACTAATTCACTACTAAAACACAAATTCACTACTAAACACAACTAAAACACAACTAATTCACTACTAAACACAACTAAAACACAACTAATTCACTACTAAACACAACTAATTCACTACTAAACACAACTAAAACACAACTAATTCACTACTAAACACAACTAATTCACGACTAAACATAACTAAAACACAACTAATTCACTACTAAAACACTACTAATTCACTACTAAAACACAACTAATTCACTACTAATTCACTACTTAAGCACAACTAATTCACTACTAATTCACTACTTAAGCACAACTAATTCACTACTAAAACACAACTAATTCCCTACTAAATCACTACTAAAACACTACTAAATCACTACTAATTCACTACTAAAACCTTGTATTGTATTTAAGCATTACATCACACGCAGGAGTGGTTTGTGACCAATAAACCATGCCTAGGGGTGGTTGTTAGGCCCGAGGCGCAGCCGAGGGTCGTTAGACCCCCCTAGGCATGGTTTATTGGTCACAAATCACGACTGCACGTGGTGTAAAGCTTTTATACAACTGCCAGATTCATCCAACCTTATTTCTATACAATAAACACACATTAATCGAAGATTTATTGAAAAAACCATCCGCCAGAAAAAGTAGTTCCCACAACTCCATGTGGAAGCAGCTTGAAGTGCATCCAACCAAACTAACACATCCAACTGTGTATTATTGGAATGATTGAGAGAAGTTGCCTCATGTGGAAGCAGCTTGAAGTGCATCCAACCAACTAACACATCCAACTGTGTATTATTGGAATGATTGATTGAAAATTTTATTACCAGATGCAGAATGGGTACAATACAGTACGGCTCAATACACACAATTGTTAAGGGAATGCATAGGAAAAAAACGTTTTCTTCGCCCTATTTTTTTATTTATTTCTTTTAGCCTAAACTTAACCAGTTGGAAACCAGGGGTACAGTAATAAAATTAGCAATCAACCAATCAATCAATTCAATAGACCATGCTCACTTAAAACAGCGCTGCTTCTCTCTCAGTCTGACTCTCCCGCTGTTGCAGACAGGAGTGTGTGTGTGTGTGTGTGCGTGTGTGTGTGTGTGTGTGTGTCACAGTGTGTGTGTGCGTGTGTGTGTATGTGTGTGTGTGTGTGTGTGTGTGTATGTGTGTGTGTGTTTGTGGGTACGCCAGCGTGACGCGTCGGACAGTGAGAGAGAACGCTGCAGTCAGTAGCAAGAAGGAAGTAGAAATTTAAATCAATCAATTAATCTATCAATCAAACCGCGATTTTTCTTTTGTTCTAGATTGAGTCAAGACCCATCAATTACATCATCCAACATTGTTTAAAATACTAACACGTTCCCCTTGACAGAATCGCTTTATATTTAGTCGTTATGACGCTATCAACATATCCATTTGTTAAAGATTATTGTCCGCCATCTTGTTTTTTCCGACGGAGTGATCCGGCGGAGTGATGTGATTCGGTGGTGGGCGGGTCCTGGGACCAGGAGCGTGGATTATGAAGGATACATACGTGTAAAATCAGAATAGAGAAATTTGCATGCCGTTGTATAAAGTTTGTATAGATAGAAGGAAGTTTCATTCAATCAATCAATCTGCACGGTGATTGATTGAATGAACATTTTATTAACAGATTACAGATGGGTACAATATACAGTTCGGCTCAATACACACATTTGTTAAGGGGATGCAGACCAGAGAAAGACTTTCGTATTGTTTACATCAGGGTCCCCCATTTTCAATTCATAATGAATTGTAAATAAGGGTGCAACTTGCACCGTACAATCCATTCTTTGTGGATCTAGCCCACAGTATTTCTGACACTGGGAATACATTCCCTGAGATCCATAGATGTCCCTAGAATCAGATACCAAGAACATGCAAATGGACCATTTAAAAAAAAAAGTTTATAAATGTTTATTCTATGTTCTTATGGAATTAATGTAATACAAAAAAAATGTAAAGAAGAAATTTATAAAAAATAAATAAATAAATTTATTTGATACATTTTGAGTTAATTTTCACAACGTGATAATTTGCTGTGTAATTCATTAATCTAATTAACGCAATAAACTGACAGCCCTAGTATAAAGGTATAAAGACACTATGGTAGTAGTAAGTCACACTGGCCAGCAGTGTAACTAGTAAGAGTAGGTAAGGGATATGTATAGATATAGTATCTACAGATATGTAAAAAGGATTATATGCAGGTATGTACAGGCAGATGTGGATATATATATATATGTAGAAGGGTGGATTATCCCTGCTTATGGGAGTAGTTATACACAGCCACCTGGTAGCGGGATACAGTAGATTTCAATCTATCTGAACCCCCGTCTTTGGGCCCGGAACGTCGTTCTGGAGGGCGGGCAGCAGGAACGGATGGGGCCCAGGATTTACTAACCTGGGGGGTGGTACTCTGGTCTTCCTCTCCTTCCAGGGCGGTCAGCAGTAGCTCCCCACACACTCTCACTTCCCCCAGTACCTCCGTTAGCCCTCCCACACCCGGTGACTGTTAGTTCAATAAAGATATTGGGCTTCCCTCAAAGCAGTACCCTTCCTTGACCACCTGTAGAGACCCTTAATCATATGCTTCGAATAGGGTGGAAGGGTTAAATAAATATACGACAGTCATATATATTTACCCGGTCAACAAGGTTAGAATATGGGCTCAGAAATAGACACTCACACCGTGCTCCCATCTACGTCTCCTTTATGTAAGCCTGGTCAATTAGCAAGTTACAGTTTATACTTTATGTGGTTCATATGGCAGATATTCACAATAGGCACCGGGTGCTCTCACTTGCATTATAGGGGAACGCTATTCCCAACATAGGCACCTAGTACTCAATACATTATTACAAAACCCCGCTTGGATTAGGGGAAGACCCAGGCACATGTCAAGGAGTTCAATGGGAATTCAAGAACGTCACACAGTTATCCCAATACAAAAGAAATAAGTTACATGTGGGCCCACGTTACCAAATAAAAACCTACACTAAAGCCGGCTTATAATGGTTGGGGTACCCCTAGACACTGGTCGTTAGCATTCGCTCAAATGGATACTGTTTTGGGCACACGAAGTACCGCTGTACTTAACCAAGATGGCGGATCCACTCTCACCACCCCTCGTCCGGGTGACAAGATGGCGTCGGGCGATCCCGCGAGCACAGCCAGCGGGCTGGGGTAGACAGCAGGGGCAGTGGTTGAACTGGAGGAGCGTGCTGTGTTGTGGCGACCTCTGCTGGAGGAAGAGGTGTCCTCTGCTGCGTTGATGAGACGTCCACTGCGGGGCTGCTGGCTGGGCTGCGTGTTGCTTTCTAACAGCGGAGGAGTGCAAGAATGTGACAATTTGACCATGTGACCGCGGCAGCGCGAGAGAGCGGCAGTGCGGAAATAGGCTGTATATTGCCATTCTCTAAGACAAACGCTAACCTTAACCAGCTCCTTAACAGCGCCTAAACTTAACCGTTCTAACCTTAACCAACTCCGAAACAATGCCTAACCTTAACCTTAACCTTAACCATGCCTAACCTTAACCCGCGAAAGAATACACGTTAAAATTTTTTTATGGGATTCGAACTTGTCAACAACGGACCGCAGGACCGCTGCGCTGCCAGGTGAGCTGAGCTTCGAATGAAAATCATGGCGGATTAGGGCTACATAATGCCGCAAGCTCTGCCGCTCCGCTCTGCGGTTGCCGCGCCTGCCGCGGGCCGTGTCGCAGCCAATCAGGGAAAACACGGAAGCAACGGCAGCACTGCTCCACTGTTAATAAGCAATAGGCGGCTGGGCTGGCGCACTCTAAACTGTTGGCTACCTTAAACACAGCTAAACTGTGGGTCTTAGTGAACCCTCCTGCTATCGTCGGTACTGCTAACGCAACGTGGCTGTATGCACCACCGGTCTTCAGCGACACTCGCCTGGTGATATACTTGAGTCACTATAGCCGTTAGCAGCATGCTAATACACCGCTCACACTTCTGGGATAACATGTTATCTATGGACGTTGGTTCTTCTTTCCGTATCGCTTACTCACACACTTCACTATCGCTTGTACTTCTAGGATAACCCGTGTTATAGCAAGTACTCTCTATCACCCGTTGCTCTTCAACGGGGCTCGTTCACGTCCTCTCACGTCCGAGTTCACTGTCGAAGAGGACTTCCTTCTGTTCCGCCCTCCAGGTAATCATCTCTCACTCGCTGCTCCTTCCTCCTCCGCTCCACCTGCCACCACTGCCCCCTGCTGGCGACCGCAACTGGTCCCACTATAGGACACTCAAGGTAGGAAGAAAAATGCTGCAGTGTCATGTTAATGGTCCATATCGAAGCCGGAGAAAGAAGAGCACCTCGCATCATTAGTCCGGGCGAGATATCCAAAAGGAACACTGTTTATCACACTTTATACACACAGGGGAAGTAACAAGTTAGTCAGCACTTCTGAATACTTAGCAGAATATTCAGGATGCTACATATATATATATATATGTATCATACAGAGTTATATGGGTAGACTTTAGTACAAGGTAGGTAGTTATGATTCTTATGTTATGTTTACAGTTGTAGACAGTGACAGCAGTAGGTAGGTATCACTTGAGTTCAAACAGGGAGTAGGGAGATCAAGAGGGAGAATTGATGAATCCTGGACAATATGTTACAAGATACCAGATACTTTTATTGCCACACAACCAGGTTGGTGGTCATTGTGATCAGTACAGAGTGTATTGAAGGAACTTGGATACATTTACCCCCCCTTCCCAGCAATAAATACATAATACAGCACAACATGACACAATAAACACATAAATACAGCACAACATGACACAGCACAACATAACACACGGAAGAGACTAGTCCATCTGGTCAGGAGCTTGGTTAGTGTAAGGGGGGGGGGGGGCAAGGGAGTTCAGGGTCCGAATGGCTGTTGGAAAGAAGCTATCCTTGAAGCGGGTGGTTTTTACAAGGATGGACCTGAGGGCAGGGGCTGAAACAGGGGGTTTGCTGGGTGTGAGGGGTCCTTTGCCATTTTTCTGCCACAGGTGGTTGTGCGGGAGGTGAAGATGGAGTCCAGGGATGTTTGTTTGTTTAGATTCAAGTATCTCACATGTCTAACTAGCTAAACTAAATCCATTCCCTGAGCTGACAATGGAGGCACATTGACCTGCAAGTCAGTATTTCACATATGGCACATCAGCAATCATTATGTAGTTGTTGACAAAAAAACAACTAGAATTCACTTAGTTCACACTGCAAGCTTTATGATGGGGCGACAGTGGCTCGCAAGGTAGAGCAGTCGCCTGGTAATCCAGAGGTTCCCGGTTATATCCTTGAGCAAGACACTTAACCCTCCAGTCAACCTTCAAAAAACTCCCACCTTTCTCCCTAGTGACGGAAACTGCGATCTCATTAAAACATTTCTTTTTCATGTATTGTTCAAATATTTTTTCATGAATATCATTATTAACTTCAGTCCTCACCATACATACATTCATTTTTTTTTTATTAGGGTTAGGGTTAGGGTTTGTGTTAGGGTTAGGGTTAGGGGGTTAGGATTAGGGTTACCCAAACCCTAACCCTAAAGAAAATAATGGTTAAAATCCTGAAAATGAATAAATGCACAAACCTCTTGGAGGCCTCATCCATCCTTTTATCATGTTACTTATGAATCATTCTAATTTTAAACTGTACAGGCTGTGTATTAAAAAAAAGGGTTTAACATGGGAGTCAACCTGTTCATTTCTGCGACTAGAGTGGAAGGTGTATAAAACGCGTTTAATAGTAAAAATAAAAATAAAAAAACATGGATTATTGTAATGTGACTCAAAGATGTGATACTAAGCTACTTTCCTGGCATATACATAAAATATAGCCAACGCTATCCACAAACACACGTGAAAAAAGGCTGTTTGGCGAGAATTGCGACAAAGGTGCCTGGAGGGTTAACCCCTAATTGCTCCTGATGAGCAGGTTGGCACCTTCCATGGTTGCCTCCGCAATCGGTGTGTGAATGTGTGAGTGAATGGTCTAAAATGTGAGGAACTTTTTTTATTTGATTTGATTTATTGACAAAAACATATAACAAAATTGACAGATCAACATGTGTATTTGCCTTGTCAGGGATAGAACAACTTATTCACATCGTTGTCCCTGTTGTTTCAAGTTCAAGTGGCACGTTGGCGTCTGTTTGAAGTGCATTGAGCATTCTTAGTGAATAGTCTAAAGTGCATTAGTAGTAGTATTCATGTTTCAATAAAAAATAAATACATTAAAAGCATCATTCACGTTCATTGGTGCATTAAAAGCAATAATTATTTGTGCACAGAGACAATACTCGTGGTTCAACAGAGGTTCAACACATAATAAAGTCACACCAACATTACAGTGGCAGGTTACTAAAGAGCTGCTCCCTTATCCTGGATTTGAACACTGCAGCACTCTCGGTTTCCTTGATATTGAGTGGTAGTTTGTTCCACTCCACTGCTTTGGATAAAAGAGCTATATAAATGCACCATTTACCATTTAAATGGTCACGCTCCTGAACTGACCCACATGCGCAAATGAACAATAAGGATGATGGACATAAACATGGAGGACACTGAAGTCACGACTCCAGGGCGCTGAAGAGGGCAAGAAAGATCATGGCCGACCCCTCCCACCCCGGACACAGCCTCTTCACCCTGCTCCCCTCTGGGAGAAGGCTACGAATCCCAAAGGCTGTGAAAGCTCGTCACAGACTAAAAGTTTCTTCCCCTCAGCTGCCCCCCGCAGTGGAGGCCAGCTAATTAAAACAAACCAGACCAGTAGCTGATTTAGGACCACATATGAAAGTGGCCCAAATCAGAATTGAAAAGATCAGATTCCATGTGATTCCGTGCTGCCCCCCATATATGGTAGTGCTGGTCGTCCAGAAGGGAAAATCATATCTCTAACACTGTCCAGCGCACCGTTTACTTTTTGTCAGGAGATAACATAGACCAGAACTGCACATATTTATGTCAGTGATGCCAGTGTTGTTTAAGATTTACATTCTGTGATTGTAATGTATTCCAAACACTATACACGGCAATGGTAATGTAATCATTGGCCATTTCTATTCCCAGTGTACGTCATTCCGGCCTCGGTGATGGAAGTATGATATAAAGCCTATGAAAGCCGGCCCTGTTAACACATCGGAACATCAATGCTAACTTTGGGACGTGTTCATGTAATTCCTTTAAATGGGCCACCAGCTCTTATCTAATGGCTCTGGCTCTGCCAAGGAGGTTATGTAAACCGTCTGGTAGTGAGTCTGTACGACTATGCAGGGGTGTAAAAAGTACCCAGAAATTATACTTAAGTGAAAGTATGGGTACCTTCTCAAAATCTTACTCAAGTAAAAGTCAGAGTATCTGGCTGAAAACACACTTGAGTAAAAGTAAAAACGTTTGTACTTTGAAATGTACTTAAGTACTCAAAAGTAAAAACTTTTTTTATTGCAAGGGATAGACCAGGGGTCTTAAACTCATTCCATCGCGCTCCGATGGGTTTTAGTGCTGATGGGTTTTTAGTGCTGATGGGTTTTAGTGCTGATGGGTTTTAGTGCTGATGGGTTTTAGTGTTGGTGGGTTTTAGTGCTGGTGGGTTTTAGTGCTGGTGGGTTTTAGTGCTGGTGGGTTTTAGTGCTGATGGGTTTTAGTGCTGATAAGTTTTAGTGTTTTAGTGCTGGTGGGTTTTAGTGCTGGTGGGTTTTAGTGCTGGTGGGTTTTAGTGCTGATGGGTTTTAGTGATGATGGGTTTTAGTGTTTTAGTGCTGATGGGTTTTAGTGTTTTAGTGCTGATGGGTTTGAGTGCTGGTGGGTTTTAGTGCTGGTGGGTTTTAGTGTTTTAGTGCTGATGGGTTTTAGTGTTTTAGTGCTGATGGGTTTGAGTGCTGGTGGGTTTTAGTGCTGGTGGGTTTTAGTGCTGGTGGGTTTTAGTGGTTTAGTGCTGATGGGTTTTACATTTACATTTACATTTAGTCATTTAGCTGACGCTTTTATCCAAAGCGACTTACAAGTTCTGTACGACAAGCCATCAGGAAGAGCACAACTCTATCAGCTGAGTAACAATGTTCATCAAAGTGTTGAGTGCTACAGTGTAGGTTAGTTTATTAGGACAAGTGCATGACAGTATGGTTAGTTAGGGTTAGATTTTTTTTTTTATTTTTTTTTTTATTTTTATTTTTTATTCAGATAATGGTTGAAGAAGTGAGTCTTTAGTCGACGGCGAAAGATTGGACGTGTTTCGGCTGTCCTAACTGGGGTGGGTAGTTCATTCCACCATTGTGGGGCAAGGACTGAGAATAGGCGACTTCTCTTTGATGACCCTCCCGGAGCTTGGATAGGAGTAGGTCTGAGGCGGCCAGAAGATGCAGAGCGTAGGGGTCTTGAGGGTGTGTAGTTAGAGACCATTGACCGGAGGTAGGCGGGAGCAGTTCCCTTTGCCGCACGGTATGCTAGGTCAAGGGCCTTGAAGCGGATTCGTGCAGCAATGGGGAGCCAGTGCAGGTCCCTAAGAAGTGGGGTGACATGGGCCGACTTCGGTAGGTTTGAGATCAGGCGGGCCGCTGCGTTCTGAATGAGTTGAAGAGGCTTAGTGGCAGTGGCCGGGAGGCCAGCGAGCAGTGCGTTGCAGTAGTCGAGGCGGGAGATGACTGTTGATTGGACGAGGAGTTGGGTGGCTTCTTTTGTCAGGAAGGGGCGTATCCTTCTGACGTTGCTCAGGAGGAATCGGCAGGTTCTGGTTGTCGCTGCGATGTGAGCAGAGAAGTTCAACTGGTCGTCGAGGACAACACCAAGGTTCTTGGCGGTCGGGGACGCGGTCACAGCTGCATTCTCGACTGTGATGGAAAGGTCGGTCAGGGGGGAGGATTTGGCCGGCAGGTGGAGCAATTCTGTTTTGCTTAGGTTCAGTTTGAGGTGGTTGGTCGTCATCCAGGCGGAGATGTCGGACAGACAGGCCGAGATCCGCTCAGAGACGTGGATATCTGAGGGAGGGAAGGAGAGGAAGAGTTGAGTATCGTCGGCATAACAGTGGTAGGAGAAGCCATGAGACGTGATAATGTTACCCAGTGATTTAGTGTAGAGGGAGAAGAGAAGGGGTCCTAAAACCGAGCCCTGGGGGACACCCGTCCGCAGGGGGCGGGTGGCCGACAGGGTCCCTCTCCATGACACTTGGTAGGAGCGGTCATTGAGGTATGATGACAACCATGTCAGCGCAGAGCCAGCCACTCCCATTCCTGCGAGGGCCGCGAGGAGGATCTGGTGGTTGACTGTGTCGAAGGCTGCAGATAGATCTAGGAGAATCAGGACAGAGGAGAGGCCTTTCGCTTTTGCTAAGTGAAGTGCCTCTGTGACCGCAATGAGGGCTGTCTCTGTGGAGTGACCAGTCCTGAAGCCTGACTGATTAGGGTCTAGGAGGTCATTCTGTAAGAGATAAGCAGTAAGTTGGTTGGATACAGCACGTTCAAGTGTTTTAGAAAGGAAGGAGAGAAGAGAGACAGGACGGTAGTTGCCTATGACGGTAGGGTTCAGGGATGGTTTTTTTATGAGGGGCGTGACTCTGGCTTGTTTTAGGGAGGTGGGGACCACCCCCGAGTTGAGTGAGGAGTTGATGGTTGCAGTTAGGAATGGGAGGATTTAGTGCTAGTGAGTTTTAGTGCTGATGGGTTTTAGTGCTGGTGGGTTTTAGTGCTGGTGGGTTTTAGTGCTGATGGGTTTTAGTGGTTTAGTGCTGATGGGTTTTAGTGCTGATGGGTTTTAGTGCTAGGGGGTTTTAGTGCTGATGGGTTTTAGTGCTGATGGGTTTTAGTGCTGGTGGGTTTTAGTGCTGATGGGTTTTAGTGCTGATGGGTTTTAGTGCTGATGGGTTTTAGTGTTTTAGTGCTGGTGGATTTGAGTGCTGATGGGTTTTAGTGCTGGTGGGTTTTAGTGCTGATGGGTTTTAGTGCTGGTGGGTTTTAGTGCTGGTGGGTTTTAGTGCTGGTGGGTTTTAGTGCTGATGGGTTTTAGTGCTGATGGGTTTTAGTGTTTTAGTGCTGATGGGTTTTAGCGCTGATGGGTTTTAGTGTTTTAGTGCTGATGGGTTTTAGCGCTAATGGGTTTTAGTGTTTTAGTGCTGGTGGGTTTTAGTGCTGGTGGGTTTTAGTGCTGGTGGGTTTTAGTGCTGATGGGTTTTAGTGATGATGGGTTTTAGTGTTTTAGTGCTGATGGGTTTTAGTGTTTTAGTGCTGATGGGTTTGAGTGCTGGTGGGTTTTAGTGCTGGTGGGTTTGAGTGTTTTAGTGCTGATGGGTTTTAGTGTTTTAGTGCTGATGGGTTTTAGTGTTTTAGTGCTGATGGGTTTGAGTGCTGGTGGGTTTTAGTGCTGGTGGGTTTTAGTGCTGGTGGGTTTTAGTGGTTTAGTGCTGATGGGTTTTAGTGCTAGTGAGTTTTAGTGCTGATGGGTTTTAGTGCTGGTGGGTTTTAGTGCTGGTGGGTTTTAGTGCTGATGGGTTTTAGTGGTTTAGTGCTGATGGGTTTTAGTGCTGATGGGTTTTAGTGCTGGTGGGTTTTAGTGCTGATGGGTTTTAGTGCTGATGGGTTTTAGTGCTGGTGGGTTTTAGTGCTGATGGGTTTTAGTGCTGATGGGTTTTAGTGCTGATGGGTTTTAGTGTTTTAGTGCTGGTGGGTTTTAGTGCTGATGGGTTTTAGTGCTGGTGGGTTTTAGTGCTGATGGGTTTTAGTGCTGGTGGGTTTTAGTGCTGGTGGGTTTTAGTGCTGGTGGGTTTTAGTGCTGATGGGTTTTAGTGCTGATGGGTTTTAGTGTTTTAGTGATTCAAGATTCAAGATTCAAGATTCAAGAGTTTTAATTGTCACGGTATACAGGTATACAATGAAATGCGGCTGGTCTTGCCCGCGACGATGTGCAATACAGTGGTACAACATATAATAGAATCCAATAAAATACAGTGGTACAACATATTAATAGAATCCAATAAAACAGTGCAATAAACAGGTACATGGTGTGCCATCTCGGTATCTGTACATTAGTATTTACAGAGCATATAGGACATGCTAGTTAGCTTTAGTAGTGCAATACACTGTTCCTGAAGTTATACTACTTTAAGTGGCCTTTCCTCTGGCCATAAGTGTGCGTGTGTGCGGCATGAGTGTTAAAGTGGCTGCTAGTGTGTGAGCGTGCTCAGCGTGCGTGTCGTGTATGTACTTGTGTGTGGATAGTTCAGTTTCTGTGTCTCTCAATGTTCATTGTTCAAGGCTCTGATGGCCTGGGGGAAGAAGCTTAGCCTAAGCCTCTCCGTCTTAGTCTCTAGAATTCGCAGGCGTCTGCCTGACCTCAGCAGCTGGAACAGGCTGTTATTGGGGTGGTGGGGGTCTTTCATTATCCTGCAGGCTCTGGATTTGCACCTCTTGTTGTATAGAGCCTGCAGGGGAGGTAGCGCAATACCCGTGGTACGCTCGGCTGAGCGCACCACACTCTGTAGGGCCTTCTTGTCCTGTGCCGTGCTGTTCCCATACCAGGCAGTGATGTTTCCGGTCAAGATGCTCTCTACAGCTCCTGAGTAGAAGGACTGGAGTATCTTCCCCGATACTCTGAACTTCCTTAACTGTCTCAGGTGGTAGAGGCGCTGCTTCGCTTTCTTTACTACTGTGCCTATGTGTGTTGACCATGTCAGGTCCTCTGAGATGTGGACCCCCAGGTACTTGAAGCTGCTCACCCTGTCCACGGTAGCCCCGTTAATCCTCAGTGGTGTGTGTGTCTCCCGCTGTCCTCTCCTATAATCCACGATCAGCTCCTTGGTTTTACCAATGTTCAGGAGCAGGCTGTTGTCCTGGCACCAACGTTCCAGTACCTCAACCTCCTCCCGGTAGGCCTTCTCGTCGTTGTCCGAGATCAGCCCCAGTGCTGCTGGGTTTTAGCGCTGATGGGTTTTAGTGTTTTAGTGCTGATGGGTTTTAGCGCTAATGGGTTTTAGTGTTTTAGTGCTGATAGGTTTTAGCGCTGATGGGTTTTAGTGCTGATGGGTTTGAGTGCTGATGGGTCCTCTGTATCCCTGGATGTATTCTTCACAGTGTGCTGCTCGTGTGAGAGGAGGGTTTGGAGTGGGCACCGCAGAATAGGCTACAGCTTTAGACCCTGTTGAGAGAGAGAGAGACGGTGACTCATCAAAGGCTTCTGTCGTTACGACCATCATGGCTGCCCCCCCCCCCCCCCCCACACACTCTCTTTGTCGAGTGACACTTGAAAACACAGTGATCCCATGAAGGGAAAATATTGGGCCTTGCCTTTCATCTCCAGAGAGAGAGAGAGAGAGAGCGAGGGAGCTAGGGAGTGAGAGAGAGAGATATATATAGAGAGAGAGAGAGAGAGAGAGAGAGAGAGAGAGAGAGAGAGAGAGAGAGAGAGAGAGAGAGAGAGAGAGAGAGAGAGAGAGAGAGAGAGAGAGAGAGAGAGAGAGAGAGAACAAAATAACTGGACACAATCATTGGCTGTGATTATCAGTTCTGTTCTAAAACACTGGCTCTCAGAGTGTGGTCAGGGGAACAAATATGATTGGTTAGATCAGTGAGAGGAGTTAGATCAGTGAGAGGAGTTAGATCAGTGAGAGGAGTTAGTCTAAAGAGATGAGTTAGTCTAAAGAGAGAAGTTAAGCTAAAGATTGGAGTTAGCCTAAAGAGAGAAGTTAACCCAGTGAGAGGAGTTAGCCTAAAGAGAGAAGTTAGCCCAGTGAGAGGAGTTAGCCCAGTGAGAGGAGTTAGTTTAGTGAGAGGAGTTAGCCCAGTGAGAGGAGTTAGCCCAGTGAGAGGAGTTAGCCTAAAGAGAGGAGTTAGCCTAAAGAGAGAAAGTTAGCCCAGTGAGAGGAGTTAGTCTAAAGAGAGGAGTTAGCCCAGTGAGAGAAGTAAGCCTAAAGAGAGGAGTTAACCTAAAGAGAGGAGTTAGCCTAAAGTGAGGAGTTAGCCTAAAGAAAGGAGTTAGCCTAGTGAGAGGAGTTAGCCTAAAGAGAGGAGTTAGTCTAAAGAGAGGAGTTAGTCTAAAGAGAGGAGTTAGCCCAGTGAGAGGAGTTAGCCCAGTGAGAGGAGTTAGCCTAAAAAGAGGAGTTAGCCTAAAGAGAGAAGTTAGCGCAGTGAGAGGAGTTAGCCCAGTGAGAGGAGTTAGCCTAAAAAGAGGAGTTAGCCTGAAGAGAGAAGTTAGCGCAGTGAGAGGAGTTCGCCTAAAGAGAGGAGTTAGCCTAAAGAGAGAAGTTAGCGCAGTGAGAGGAGTTAGCCTAAAGAGAGGAGTTAGCCCAGTGAGAGGAGTTAGTCTAAAGAGAGAAGTTAGCCTAAAGAGAGAAGTTAGCCCAGTGAGCGAAGTTAGCCCAGTGAGAGAAGTTATCGCAGTGAGCGAAGTTAGCCCAGTGAGCGAAGTTAGCCCAGTGAGAGAAGTTATCGCAGTGAGCGAAGTTAGCCCAGTGAGAGAAGTTAGCGCAGTGAGCGAAGTTAGCCTAAAGAGAGAAGTTAGCCTAGTGAGCGAAGTTAGCGCAGTGAGAGAAGTTAACCTAAAGAGAGGAGTTAGCCCAGTGAGAGAAGTTAGCCCAGTGAGAGGAGTTAGCCTAAAGAGAGAAGTTAGCCCAGTGAGAGAAGTTAGCCCAGTGAGAGGAGTTAGCCTAAAGAGAGGAGTTAGCCTAAAGAGAGAAGTTAGCCCAGTGAGATAAGTTAGCCCAGTGAGAGGAGTTAGCCTAAAGAGAGAAGTTAGTCCAGTGAGAGAAGTTAGCCCAGTGAGAGGAGTTAGCCTAAAGAGAGAAGTTAGCCCAGTGAGAGAAGTTAGCCCAGTGCGAGGAGTTAGCCTAAAGAGAGGAGTTAGCCTAAAGAGAGAAGTTAGCCCAGTGAGAGAAGTTAGCCTAAAGAGAGAAGTTAGCCCAGTGAGAGGAGTTAGCCTAAAGAGAGGAGTTAGTCTAAAGAGAGGAGTTAGTCTAAAGAGAGAAGTTAGCCCAGTGAGAGGAGTTAGTCTAAAGAGAGGAGTTAGTCTAAAGAGAGAAGTTAGCCTAAAGAGAGAAGTTAGCCCAGTGAGAGGAGTTAGTCTAAAGAGAGAAGTTAGCCCAGTGAGAGAAGTTAGCCTAAAGAGAGAAGTTAGCCTAAAGAGAGAAGTTAGCCCAGTGAGCGAAGTTAGCCCAGTGAGAGAAGTTATCGCAGTGAGCGAAGTTAGCCCAGTGAGCGAAGTTAGCCCAGTGAGAGAAGTTATCGCAGTGAGCGAAGTTAGCCCAGTGAGAGAAGTTAGCGCAGTGAGCGAAGTTAGCCTAAAGAGAGAAGTTAGCCTAGTGAGCGAAGTTAGCGCAGTGAGAGAAGTTAACCTAAAGAGAGGAGTTAGCCCAGTGAGAGAAGTTAGCCCAGTGAGAGGAGTTAGCCTAAAGATAGAAGTTAGCCCAGTGAGAGAAGTTAGCCCAGTGAGAGTAGTTAGCCTAAAGAGAGGAGTTAGCCTAAAGAGAGAAGTTAGCCCAGTGAGAGAAGTTAGCCCAGTGAGAGGAGTTAGCCTAAAGAGAGAAGTTAGCCCAGTGAGAGAAGTTAGCCCAGTGAGAGGAGTTAGCCTAAAGAGAGAAGTTAGCCCAGTGAGAGAAGTTAGCCCAGTGAGAGGAGTTAGCCTAAAGAGAGGAGTTAGCCTAAAGAGAGAAGTTAGCCCAGTGAGAGAAGTTAGCCTAAAGAGAGAAGTTAGCCCAGTGAGAGGAGTTAGCCTAAAGAGAGGAGTTAGTCTAAAGAGAGGAGTTAGTCTAAAGAGAGAAGTTAGCCCAGTGAGAGGAGTTAGTCTAAAGAGAGGAGTTAGTCTAAAGAGAGAAGTTAGCCTAAAGAGAGAAGTTAGCCCAGTGAGAGGAGTTAGCCTAAAGAGAGAAGTTAGCCCAGTGAGAGAAGTTAGCCTAAAGAGAGAAGTTAGCCCAGTGAGAGGAGTTAGCCTAAAGAGAGGAGTTAGTCTAAAGAGAGGAGTTAGTCTAAAGAGAGAAGTTAGCCCACTGAGAGGAGTTAGTCTAAAGAGAGGAGTTAGTCTAAAGAGAGAAGTTAGCCTAAAGAGAGAAGTTAGCCCAGTGAGAGGAGTTAGTCTAAAGAGAGAAGTTAGCCCAGTGAGAGAAGTTAGCCTAAAGAGAGAAGTTAGTCCAGTGAGAGAAGTTAGCGCAGTGAGCGAAGTTAGCCTAAAGAGAGAAGTTAGCCTAGTGAGCGAAGTTAGCGCAGTGAGAGAAGTTAACCTAAAGAGAGGAGTTAGCCCAGTGAGAGAAGTTAGCCCAGTGAGAGGAGTTAGCCTAAAGAGAGAAGTTAGCCCAGTGAGAGAAGTTAGCCCAGTGAGAGGAGTTAGCCTAAAGAGAGGAGTTAGCCTAAAGAGAGAAGTTAGCCCAGTGAGATAAGTTAGCCCAGTGAGAGGAGTTAGCCTAAAGAGAGAAGTTAGTCCAGTGAGAGAAGTTAGCCCAGTGAGAGGAGTTAGCCTAAAGAGAGAAGTTAGCCCAGTGAGAGAAGTTAGCCCAGTGCGAGGAGTTAGCCTAAAGAGAGGAGTTAGCCTAAAGAGAGAAGTTATCCCAGTGAGAGAAGTTAGCCTAAAGAGAGAAGTTAGCCCAGTGAGAGGAGTTAGCCTAAAGAGAGGAGTTAGTCTAAAGAGAGGAGTTAGTCTAAAGAGAGAAGTTAGCCCAGTGAGAGGAGTTAGTCTAAAGAGAGGAGTTAGTCTAAAGAGAGAAGTTAGCCTAAAGAGAGAAGTTAGCCCAGTGAGAGGAGTTAGTCTAAAGAGAGAAGTTAGCCCAGTGAGAGAAGTTAGCCTAAAGAGAGAAGTTAGCCTAAAGAGAGAAGTTAGCCCAGTGAGCGAAGTTAGCCCAGTGAGAGAAGTTATCGCAGTGAGCGAAGTTAGCCCAGTGAGCGAAGTTAGCCCAGTGAGAGAAGTTATCGCAGTGAGCGAAGTTAGCCCAGTGAGAGAAGTTAGCGCAGTGAGCGAAGTTAGCCTAAAGAGAGAAGTTAGCCTAGTGAGCGAAGTTAGCGCAGTGAGAGAAGTTAACCTAAAGAGAGGAGTTAGCCCAGTGAGAGAAGTTAGCCCAGTGAGAGGAGTTAGCCTAAAGATAGAAGTTAGCCCAGTGAGAGAAGTTAGCCCAGTGAGAGTAGTTAGCCTAAAGAGAGGAGTTAGCCTAAAGAGAGAAGTTAGCCCAGTGAGAGAAGTTAGCCCAGTGAGAGGAGTTAGCCTAAAGAGAGAAGTTAGCCCAGTGAGAGAAGTTAGCCCAGTGAGAGGAGTTAGCCTAAAGAGAGAAGTTAGCCCAGTGAGAGAAGTTAGCCCAGTGAGAGGAGTTAGCCTAAAGAGAGGAGTTAGCCTAAAGAGAGAAGTTAGCCCAGTGAGAGAAGTTAGCCTAAAGAGAGAAGTTAGCCCAGTGAGAGGAGTTAGCCTAAAGAGAGGAGTTAGTCTAAAGAGAGGAGTTAGTCTAAAGAGAGAAGTTAGCCCAGTGAGAGGAGTTAGTCTAAAGAGAGGAGTTAGTCTAAAGAGAGAAGTTAGCCTAAAGAGAGAAGTTAGCCCAGTGAGAGGAGTTAGCCTAAAGAGAGAAGTTAGCCCAGTGAGAGGAGTTAGCCTAAAGAGAGGAGTTAGTCTAAAGAGAGGAGTTAGTCTAAAGAGAGAAGTTAGCCCAGTGAGAGGAGTTAGTCTAAAGAGAGGAGTTAGTCTAAAGAGAGAAGTTAGCCTAAAGAGAGAAGTTAGCCCAGTGAGAGGAGTTAGCCTAAAGAGAGGAGTTAGTCTAAAGAGAGGAGTTAGTCTAAAGAGAGAAGTTAGCCCAGTGAGAGGAGTTAGTCTAAAGAGAGGAGTTAGTCTAAAGAGAGAAGTTAGCCTAAAGAGAGAAGTTAGCCCAGTGAGAGGAGTTAGCCTAAAGAGAGAAGTTAGCCCAGTGAGAGAAGTTAGCCTAAAGAGAGAAGTTAGCCCAGTGAGAGGAGTTAGCCTAAAGAGAGGAGTTAGTCTAAAGAGAGGAGTTAGTCTAAAGGGAGAAGTTAGCCCACTGAGAGGAGTTAGTCTAAAGAGAGGAGTTAGTCTAAAGAGAGAAGTTAGCCTAAAGAGAGAAGTTAGCCCAGTGAGAGGAGTTAGTCTAAAGAGAGAAGTTAGCCCAGTGAGAGAAGTTAGCCTAAAGAGAGAAGTTAGTCCAGTGAGAGGAGTTAGTCTAAAGAGTGAAGTTAGCCCAGTGAGAGAAGTTAGCCTAAAGAGAGGAGTTAGCCCAGTGAGAGAAGTTAGCCCAGTGAGAGGAGTTAGCCTAAAGAGAGAAGTTAGCCCAGTGAGAGGAGTTAGCCTAAAGAGAGGAGTTAGCCTAAAGAGAGAAGTTAGCCCAGTGAAAGAAGTTAGCCTAAAGAGAGAAGTTAGCCCAGTGAGAGGTTAGCCTAAAGAGAGGAGTTAGTCTAAAGAGAGGAGTTAGCCCAGTGAGAGGAGTTAGTCTAAAGAGAGGAATTAGTCTAAAGAGAGAAGTTAGCCCAGTGAGAGGAGTTAGTCTAAAGAGAGGAGTTAGTCTAAAGAGAGGAGTTAGTCTAAAGAGAGAAGTTAGCCTAAAGAGAGAAGTTAGCCCAGTGAGAGGAGTTAGTCTAAAGAGAGAAGTTAGCCCTGTGAGATAAGTTAGCCTAAAGAGAGAAGTTAGTACAGTGAGAGAAGTTAGCCTAAAGAGAGAAATTAGCCCAGTGAGAGAAGTTAGCCTAAAGAGAGGAGTTAGCCCAGTGAGAGAAGTTAGTCTAAAGAGAGGAGTTAGTCTAAAGAGAGAAGTTAGCCCAGTGAGAGGAGTTAGTCTAAAGAGAGGAGTTAGTCTAAAGAGAGAAGTTAGCCCAGTGAGAGGAGTTAGTCTAAAGAGAGGAGTTAGTCTAAAGAGAGAAGTTAGCCCAGTGAGAGGAGTTAGTCTAAAGAGAGGAGTTAGTCTAAAGAGAGAAGTTAGCCCAGTGAAAGGAGTTAGTCTAAAGAGAGGAGTTAGTCTAAAGAGAGAAGTTAGCCCAGTGAGAGAAGTTAGCCTAAAGAGAGAAGTTAGCCCAGTGAGAGGAGTTATCCTAAAGAGAGAAGTTAGCCCAGTGAGAGAAGTTAGCCCAGTGAGAGAAGTTAGCCCAGTGAGAGGTTAGCCTAAAGAGAGGAGTTAGTCTAAAGAGAGGAGTTAGCCCAGTGAGAGGAGTTAGTCTAAAGAGAGGAATTAGTCTAAAGAGAGAAGTTAGCCCAGTGAGAGGAGTTAGTCTAAAGAGAGGAGTTAGTCTAAAGAGAGAAGTTAGCCTAAAGAGAGAAGTTAGCCCAGTGAGAGGAGTTAGTCTAAAGAGAGAAGTTAGCCCTGTGAGATAAGTTAGCCTAAAGAGAGAAGTTAGTCCAGTGAGAGAAGTTAGCCTAAAGAGAGAAATTAGCCCAGTGAGAGAAGTTAGCCTAAAGAGAGGAGTTAGCCCAGTGAGAGAAGTTAGTCTAAAGAGAGGAGTTAGTCTAAAGAGAGAAGTTAGCTCAGTGAGAGGAGTTAGTCTAAAGAGAGGAGTTAGTCTAAAGAGAGAAGTTAGCCCAGTGAGAGGAGTTAGTCTAAAGAGAGGAGTTAGTCTAAAGAGAGAAGTTAGCCCAGTGAGAGGAGTTAGTCTAAAGAGAGGATTTAGTCTAAAGAGAGAAGTTAGCCCAGTGAGAGGAGTTAGCCTAAAGAGAGAAGTTAGCCCAGTGAGAGGAGTTAGCCCAGTGAGAGGAGTTAGTCTAAAGAGAGAAGTTAGCCTAAAGAGAGAAGTTAGCCCAGTGAGAGGAGTTAGTCTAAAGAGAGAAGTTAGCCCTGTGAGATAAGTTAGTCTAAAGAGAGAAGTTAGTCCAGTGAGAGAAGTTAGCCTAAAGAGAGAAATTAGCCCAGTGAGAGAAGTTAGCCTAAAGAGAGGAGTTAGCCCAGTGAGAGGAGTTAGCCCAGTGAAAGGAGTTAGCCTAAAGAGAGGAGTTAGCCTAAAGAGAGAAGTTAGCCCAGTGAGAGAAGTTAGCCTAAAGAGAGAAGTTAGCCCAGTGAGAGGAGTTAGCCTAAAGAGGGGAGTTAGTCTAAAGAGAGGAGTTAGTCTAAAGAGAGAAGTTAGCCCAGTGAGAGGAGTTAGTCTAAAGAGAGGAGTTAGTCTAAAGAGAGAAGTTAGCCTAAAGAGAGAAGTTAGTCCAGTGAGAGGAGTTAGTCTAAAGAGTGAAGTTAGCCCAGTGAGAGAAGTTAGCCTAAAGAGAGGAGTTAGCCCAGTGAGAGAAGTTAGCCCAGTGAGAGGAGTTAGCCTAAAGAGAGAAGTTAGCCCAGTGAGAGGAGTTAGCCTAAAGAGAGGAGTTAGCCTAAAGAGAGAAGTTAGCCCAGTGAAAGAAGTTAGCCTAAAGAGAGAAGTTAGCCCAGTGAGAGGTTAGCCTAAAGAGAGGAGTTCGTCTAAAGAGAGGAGTTAGCCCAGTGAGAGGAGTTAGTCTAAAGAGAGGAGTTAGTCTAAAGAGAGAAGTTAGCCCAGTGAGAGGAGTTAGTCTAAAGAGAGGAGTTAGTCTAAATAGAGGAGTTAGTCCAAAGAGAGAAGTTATTCTAAAGAGAGAAGTTAGCCCAGTGAGAGGAGTTAGTCTAAAGAGAGAAGTTAGCCCTGTGAGATAAGTTAGCCTAAAGAGAGAAGTTAGTACAGTGAGAGAAGTTAGCCTAAAGAGAGAAATTAGCCCAGTGAGAGAAGTTAGCCTAAAGAGAGGAGTTAGCCCAGTGAGAGAAGTTAGTCTAAAGAGAGGAGTTAGTCTAAAGAGAGAAGTTAGCCCAGTGAGAGGAGTTAGTCTAAAGAGAGGAGTTAGTCTAAAGAGAGAAGTTAGCCCAGTGAGAGGAGTTAGTCTAAAGAGAGGAGTTAGTCTAAAGAGAGAAGTTAGCCCAGTAAGAGGAGTTAGTCTAAAGAGAGGAGTTAGTCTAAAGAGAGAAGTTAGCCCAGTGAGAGAAGTTAGCCTAAATAGAGAAGTTAGCCCAGTGAGAGGAGTTAGCCTAAAGAGAGAAGTTAGCCCAGTGAGAGAAGTTAGCCTAAAGAGAGAAGTTAGCCCAGTGAGAGGTTAGCCTAAAGAGAGGAGTTAGTCTAAAGAGAGGAGTTAGCCCAGTGAAAGGAGTTAGTCTAAAGAGAGGAGTTAGTCTAAAGAGAGAAGTTGGCCCAGTGAGAGGAGTTAGTCTAAAGAGAGGAGTTAGTCTAAAGAGAGAAGTTAGCCTAAAGAGAGAAGTTAGCCCAGTGAGAGGAGTTAGTCTAAAGAGAGAAGTTAGCCCTGTGAGAGAAGTTAGCCTAAAGAGAGAAGTTAGTCCAGTGAGAGAAGTTAGCCTAAAGAGAGAAATTAGCCCAGTGAGAGAAGTTAGCCTAAAGAGAGGAGTTAGCCCAGTGAGAGAAGTTAGTCTAAAGAGAGGAGTTAGTCTAAAGAGAGAAGTTAGCTCAGTGAGAGGAGTTAGTCTAAAGAGAGGAGTTAGTCTAAAGAGAGAAGTTAGCCCAGTGAGAGGAGTTAGTCTAAAGAGAGGAGTTAGTCTAAAGAGAGAAGTTAGCCCAGTGAGTGGAGTTAGTCTAAAGAGAGGAGTTAGTCTAAAGAGAGAAGTTAGCCCAGTGAGAGAAGTTAGCCTAAAGAGAGAAGTTAGCCCAGTGAGAGGAGTTAGCCTAAAGAGAGAAGTTAGCCCAGTGAGAGGAGTTAGCCCAGTGAGAGGAGTTAGTCTAAAGAGAGAAGTTAGCCTAAAGAGAGAAGTTAGCCCAGTGAGAGGAGTTAGTCTAAAGAGAGAAGTTAGCCCTGTGAGATAAGTTAGCCTAAAGAGAGAAGTTAGTCCAGTGAGAGAAGTTAGCCTAAAGAGAGAAATTAGCCCAGTGAGAGAAGTTAGCCTAAATAGAGGAGTTAGCCCAGTGAGAGAAGTTAGTCTAAAGAGAGGAGTTAGTCTAAAGAGAGAAGTTAGCTCAGTGAGAGGAGTTAGTCTAAAGAGAGGAGTTAGTCTAAAGAGAGAAGTTAGCCCAGTGAGAGGAGTTAGTCTAAAGAGAGGAGTTAGTCTAAAGAGAGAAGTTAGCCCAGTGAGAGGAGTTAGTCTAAAGAGAGGAGTTAGTCTAAAGAGAGAAGTTAACCCAGTGAGAGAAGTTAGCCTAAAGAGAGAAGTTAGCCCAGTGAGAGGAGTTAGCCTAAAGAGAGAAGTTAGCCCAGTGAGAGGAGTTAGCCCAGTGAGAGGAGTTCGCCTAAAGAGAGAAGTTAGCCCAGTGAGAGGAGTTAGCCTAAAGAGAGAAGTTAGCCCTGTGAGAGGAGTTAGTTTAGTGAGAGGAGTTAGCCCAGTGAGAGAAGGAGTTAGCCCAAAGAGAGGAGTTAGCTTAGTGAGAGAAGGAGTTAGCCCAAAGCAGGGGCTTATCTAGACCAAGCACTCTACTGGCGCACAGGGGGGCACTCAGGGATGCCGGGATTTTTTTTTGCCGGTTTTGGACGTTTTTTGGGCAAAAATGGGCGGATTTTGTAACTATTAAATTTTTTGCCAGTTCTTTATTAGTTTTAATTTGATGTGTACATGCTGATACATGTCATACAAGTAATATTCATACTTGTGTGGTGTACGCGTTTTGGTTACTCACCAAATATGTGTGTGTCTGGTGAACCCACAACATTATTGGGATTTTAAAACAATAAAGCCATAACCATTTATGTACAAATACTTAATACTTAACATATGTTAACTGTTATCTCAATTACAACCAATATAGATAGCATAAACAGTATGGTTAATATTAGCCATTTATCTCAGCTAGATCACATTTATAAATACAAGTGCTATTTGTTTTGTGTGATAAAAAATTTAAAACAGTATGAATGAAACAAGGTGGGGCAGACAGTGAAGGTACACAGTGAACCTTTTTGCTTCATATTTATCATGTTTACTTGAAACTAACTGTAGTATTATACTATTGAACTTTTATGCATGCTGTTTACAGTTGTGGTTCTCTTAGCTACCTTACTGTTTATCTCAGCTTAACCCTATGCATATTTGTATCGAGTTTTTTTCAACTTTTTTTGAGCTACCAAGTCGGACTCCATTGAACTGGTGGTTGTCTGTACCTACCTGCTTCCATCTCCTCCAACACGGCACATCTGCTCAAGCTCCCGCCGTCAGCGAGACATCACCCGGATACTCCCGTCCATCCAGCACCACGGCTGTGTTGCTATTTTTATCTGATAGCCTCCCGGCTTCACCAGTACAGTTGGGCTTTGTGCTTGATCGCTACCCGTCTCCTCTTGTCATGCTGTGGATCTTCTCCTGCCTAGCACTGTAGCACTCAACACTTTATGAACATTGTTACTCAGCTGATAGAGTTGTGCCCTTCCTGATGACTTGTCGTACAGAACTTGTAAGTCGCTTTGGATAAAAGCGTCAGCTAAATGACTAAATGTAAATGTAGCAGTTTTCCATTCGGCGTGTCTAGCCCATGGCTAACGGCTAACACCAGGCTCACACCCCCTCCACTGACATGCTACAATATCTTGCCCCGCAACTGCATAAACTGAACAACTGCACAATTCCAACATGCATCTCTGTCATCAAACAACTAGGACTTCTACACCGACCCCGGTTTGTTCGTTCTCAACCGGTTCACAATATCCCATCCATCTGGTCTGCGCGCACTTCCACTTCCGCATTCCCGCAACAACGTCATCTGAACACTGCCGCTACTGGATCTAGTAGCCCTGGTAACACCGCAAGATCTGCGCGCTACCACCAGCACGACAGCGCTCACTTTTTTTTCTTTTATGGGGACATTGATCACTGGGGCACAGCTGATCGATACTGGGGCACGTGCCCCAGTGAAAGTGGTCTAAATACGCAGATGGCCCAAAGAGAGAAGGAGTTAGCCCAGTCAGAGAAGGAGTTAGCCTAGTGAGAGAAGGAGTTAGCCCAGTGAGAGAAGGAGTTAGCCCAGTGAGAGAAGGAGTTAACCCAGTGAGAGAAGAAGTTAGCCCAGTGAGAGACGGAGTTAGCCCAGTGAGAGAAGGAGTTAGCCCAGTGAGAGAAGGAGTTAGCCCAGTGAGAGAAGGAGTTAGCCCAGTCAGAGAAGCAGTTAGCCCAGTGAGAGAAGGAGTTAGCCCAGTGAGAGAAGGAGTTAGCCCAGTGAGAGAAGGAGTTAGCCCAGTCAGAGAAGCAGTTAGCCCAGTGAGAGAAGGAGTTAGCCCAGTGAGAGAAGGAGTTAGCCCAGTGAGAGAAGGAGTTAACCCAGTGAGAGAAGGAGTTAGCCCAGTGAGAGACGGAGTTAGCCCAGTGAGAGAAGGAGTTAGCCCAGTGAGAGAAGGAGTTAGCCCAGTGAGAGAAGGAGTTAGCCCAGTGAGAGAAGGAGTTAGCCCAGTGAGAGAAGGAGTTAGCCCAGTGAGAGACGGAGTTAGCCCAGTGAGAGAAGGAGTTAGCCCAGTGAGAGAAGGAGTTAGCCCAGTGAGAGAAGGAGTTAGCCCAGTGAGAGCCCAGTGAGAGAAGGAGTTAGCCCAGTGAGAGAAGGAGTTAGCCCAGTGAGAGACGGAGTTAACCCAGTGAGAGAGGGAGTTAACGCAGTGAGAGACGGAGTTAGCCCAGTGAGAGAAGGAGTTAACCCAGTGAGTGAAGGAGTTAGCCCAGTGAGAGAAGGAGTTAGCCCAGTGAGAGAAGTTATCCCAGTGAGAGAAGGAGTTAGCCCAGTGAGAGAAGTTATCCCAGTGAGAGAAGGAGTTAGCCCAGTGAGAGAAGTTATCCCAGTGAGAGAAGGAGTTAACCCAGTGAGAGAAGGAGTTAACCCAGTGAGAGAAGTTATCCCAGTGAGAGAAGGAGTTAGCCGAGTGACAGAAGGAGTTTTTCAGTAAATAACTAATTCAATATGGAAAAAAGCATAAAGATTGACTAATCAACTGACTGACTAATGGGCTGTAAGGGGACAGGCCTGAGGCCTACTGGACTAATGTCTACTACTTCACTACAATTACCTTCACAGCTGCAAAAATACTGTATGCCACACTGATAACCAGGATTAGGAAGTAACCGATTACATGTAACCACATTACAGTACTCTGATTACTGAAATAACTGATAACTGTAATCTGTTACAACTACTGTAGAAAATATAGTAATGAAATTAAAGATGCTTTATAAACTTGATAAATATTTGGATAACCGTCTTTCAATGCATTTTCTCTGACAAATTATAGATGCATAAATAATTGTACATCATTTGAAATAAAGGTTCATTGTGGTTGTAGATGCAATCATATCACTGTGTACTTTCTTCCTCTCCTTTTCCATGTGCCAAAGACGGAGGGTTCAAAGACCCATCGGACTCTCACCCTCTGTCTCTCCAATCCATGCTTTGCATTTGTCATGCGCTGTCGTGTGAAACTGTGTTTCGAGGTTGGTGTATTATTCTCTATTTTCAGACCACAAAGCCCTTGTCACAAGTCACGACCCCCCACCTTGATTATGCATCCACGGTTTGACCGACTGCTTTCAGCACAGTACCTACCTGCAGGGATGTGGACAGACATTTGGAGGGGCTATTGCTCTAACCTGGAAAAAGCCCCCCCCCCCCCCCCCTTATTATAAAAGTATAAAATATTTTCGCCGCTCAAAAGGGCACTTTTCCCTGGTTTCAACCGTGTTTCATGTTTCAACCGTGTTTCATGTTTCAACCGTGGGGCCACATGGTCAAGTTTAGAGCATTGGAAGGGCACCAATGGGGCACGTCCTCTCGTTTTCACCACTCAAAAGGGCACTTTGACGTGACGTTTTTCAACCGTGGGGGCACCAGGGGGCTGCGCCTTCTTGCCCCTCCCTGTATTTGCAGTGGAGCGGCTTGTTAATTTTAAATGTAAAAAAAAAAAGGCTCACCAGAGGGGCAACTCAGCCAATCAGAGAAAACGGGGTTGTTGCCCGGGCAACAATAGCCCGTACCTGTGTATACATCCCTGCCTACCAGCGTCCGTCTAATCTAAGCGGTGCGGTCAACGACACAAGAGCACTTTGTAACAATTACACCTATCCGGGGTTTCTATTGGTTCAGAGTGCTCTGGTTCCTGCGCATGTCTAGACTGTTTCTTTATAAAGTACACGCTCCCAGACAATATGCATCACCACCACTTAGAGAGACTCATGCTGTGAGCTCCGGTATTCAGGTCACGTTCGTTACAACCACTTACTGTACCCGGCCACTCCAGATGAAGTTCTACTGGTTTACAGTCACCATGAGCTTCAACAGCAACGGAGCATTGTAACTGTTGCCGTTATGTGGTTTACATCATTTATATAATTTGTAAAAATGTTTAAGCCCAATGTCATAATGGAGAATGTATTTAGATTTAATTTTTTATTCATTCAGATTCAGATTATTTTATTGTCACAGTTTTTCTTTAAATCTACATACTGTACATTCAGAAAATGCTTGTTTTTCCTGGCTCCTCAACCGTAAGTAGATGTTCAATTCAATTCAATTGAAAAACTTTATTAGTCCCGCAAGGGGCAATTTAGAGCATGATACGGCAAACAGCTGCATTTCCACATATTTAATACAAAACAGGGACAAGAGACATACATGACACTTCAAAGCACAAGAGACATGACACTGCCAGAACGGGATCCCTACATTGTAGATCTGTCAAGTCCAATAAATAAATAGATTCGGTCAGTACAAAAGAAAGTGCACTTTCGTAAAAGAAAATTTAAATCAAGGGGTCAAAGGGTGCATGTTAGTAAACTGATCATTCCTTGTGTAGAAGGGTGGATTATCCCTGCTTGTGGGAGTAGTAGTACACAGACACTGGGTAGTAGGATACTATAGTATTGGACCTATAAGTACCCCCGTCTTTGGCCCGGAACGTCGTACTGGAGGGCTTGCAGCTGGAGTGGATGGGGCCCAGGAATTACTAACCTGGGGACTGGTACTCTGGTCTCCCTCGCCTTCCAAGGCGGTCAGCAGTAGCTCCCCACACACCCTCACTCCCTCAGTACCTCCGACAGCCCTCCCACACCCAGTGACTGTCAGTTCAATAGTATTATTGGGCTTCCCTTTAAGCAGTACCCTTCCTTGACCACCTGTATAGACCCTTCAAATGCTATTCTGTAAATGGGGTGTAAGGGTTAAATAATTATGCCGTCACAATATTTACCCAGAGAATAAAATAGCAAATGGAACTCAAAGAAAGAGACACACACAATGATCCCAATTAAAACTATGTTTAGTGAAGCCTGGGCAGATTATACATTACAAAGTTAATGTCTAATCATGGCACCGGGTGCCCTTGTAACCAATGTAGGGGAAGCTCTTCCCACCATAGGCACCGAGTGCTCAATACATTAAACCACCCCGCTTGTACTGGGGGAACCCAGGCATAGAACGTAAACACTTTGGGAGTCTCAGAATCAAACAGTCAATAAATCATAACAAAAATAACCAATAAATGTGGGCCCACGTTATCAAAGAAAACCTAACCTAAGCCGGCTTAAATTGTTTGGGGTACCCCTTAGACACTGGTGATTAGCGTTCACTTCAATGGACGTTGCTGTTGATACACACGTGGTACTGTTAGTACTTAGCCAAGATGGCGGACCCACTCTTGTCACCGCTAGTCCGGATGACAAGATGGCGTCTGCAATCCGCGAGCACGGCCAGCAGGTTGGGCGAACAGCAGGCAGTGGTTAGCGGGCAGAGCGTGCTGTATGGCGTCCTCTGCTGGTAGAAAGAGGCGTCCTCTGTACCGTCTGGGAACCGTCCACCGCTGCTGTTGCTGACTTGCTTCCGTCGCGCAAGCTAATACTTGGTGCTACCTTAAACACAGCTAAGCTTTGGGTCTCGGCGCACCCTCCTGCTATTCGGTTATACTGTTAACGCAACGTGGCTGGCTACACCATCGGTCTCTTCAGCGCCTCGCGCCCGGTAGTCTACTCAAGTCAGACGGAGCCGTTAGCGGCATGCTAATATACCGCACACAGTAACTACTATAACCCGATAACGTTAGACGTTAGTCTTGTTAGCTTAGACGTTAGTCCTTGGGTTCGGTTTCTCTTACTCACACACTATCACGGATACTTCTAGGATAACCCGTCACTAGCAAGTATGTCTCATCACCCGTCGCTCGCTCCGTTGGGGCTCTCTGGCTTCACTTCTTCAACGGGGCTATTCCAAAGCACCTCCCGTTGTAGCTGCAACCGCTCACGGCTACATCCAACGCCGAAGAGAACTTCCTGTTCCCCTCACCTCCAGGTGATTCACCTCTTCCTCTTGCTTCTCTCCACTGCTCCGCCTGCCACCACTGCACTCCGCCCCCTGCTGGCAACCTCCACCGGTCCCACTCAAAGACCGCTCCAGAAAGGGAAACAAAGGCTCAATGTTATTGCTAGTAATCCATACTGCATCTGGAGAGGAGTAGCACCTCACCTCGTCGTTAGACTGGGCGAGCTATCCAAAGGAACACTGTCAGTTTATCCAAAGGAACACTGTAAATCACACGTTATACACACACAGGGAAAGTAACAGTTAGTTAGTACTACTGAATACTTTGTAGAATATTCAGGCTGCTACACTTGTACTGTGGCTATTCACCAGCCTCTGGAACAAACCCAAACTTTCTTCTGTTTGTTTTACAGGCAGGCTGTCTAAAGCGCTTTTCTGAGGGCAGCAGGTCAAAACACACATGAAGGACATGTGTAGAGTCATCAATTATCTTATGTGCTTTCTTGAGCACTTGAGCACTGTAAAACTGCATTGGGTGTAAAGTACACAACGTATGATGCATGATTAAGACTCAAAGCGACACCTGCAAGCAGCAGCACGCATGGACATCATACGCTCCGGGGAAATGTTTATGCTGGTCAATAACGGATGTTAACCCTTTCACTGCCACACGACAGAAGGTTAACCCTTTACTATCACACAACCGACGGCGATGCTCCATCATTAGCTCCGCATCCGCGGAGCTAATGATGCTAATGATGGAGCATCGCCGTCGGTTGTGTGATAGTAAAGGGCTAACCTTCTGTATTGTCACAGTGAAAGGGTTAACCGGCTGTCGTGTGGCAGTGAAGGGTTAATTGATGTGACAGTCATAAGGAAACCTCTGAAGACTCAAATACTTTTTGTAGCATGCAGCCAACAAGGTATTTGTTGTTGGTCTTGTATTTTACTTTGGTCAAATGTTATTCCACATGCTGTGCCTGCTATTGTTTTATGTTAAAAGAACACACCAACATTTTGGGAAATTAGCTTACCGTCTTCTCCAGAGAGAGACAAGAAGATAGATACCAGTTTCCTCTCTGTGCGTTCAGTAGAAAGCTATCTGGCTGCATGTTAGCCTAGCTTAGCACAATGAATGGAAGCGGACATGACCGGTTAGCCTTCGGGAGAGGTGTTAGTTGGACAATGCCTAGGCTAACCGGTCATGTCCGCTTCCATTCATTGTGCTAAGCTAGGCTAACGTGCAGCCAGATAGCTTTCTACTGAACGCACAGAGAGGAATTTCCCAAAATGTTGGCGTGTTCCTTTAAGCTAACATGGCTTATATTTTTCATTTCGTTTTCACTGTGAATTTGGGGAAAACAGAGAAGCCTTCAAATGAACCAGTAGCAAGAAAGATAAGCAAGCCTTATTCATTCAACCTCTCTAAAAGACAGTGTTCCTGCCGTCAAATTAAATCTTTGTAAGTGAAAATTTGATGTCTTTCCACTTTATGGTTTAAAGTTGACATGGTAATCAACTGTATGTCCAGAATAAGCCTTGTTGTGGCTATTGGCTAATATGTTCACTCGGCCACGATAAAGAACTAATGAGGAACAACAAAACCATTGATTAACAATCAGTTACTCAAGTATCATCAATTCAGGTAAAGTGTTACCAAGTCAACGATCAGTTAAATAATACTTCATACTATGCTTTGTTGTGGTTCCTCATTAGTTCCTGCGTATATATTTATTGTAACATATAATATAACAGATAGGGGCATACAGACACTCATCTGCACCTTTGTTTATTTATATATTTGTATTTATTTTTACATTACATTAATTATATTGTTTACACTGTTTATTTTTTCCTCATATCTTTATATTGAGATCTAATTCCATTGCCTATATTTATGTGTTTGTACTATTACCCTGCCCATACCTTATTATTATTATTATCTTATCTTATTTAAGTTAGTGGCGTTTCATGCTCACAGGGCCCCATGGAACCCATTAAAAGACGCTTTGTAGGAATGTCCTCTCTTCTCAAAAGTGTTCTTTTTGGGAGAAGATACATTGTTTCTGACGGCAGCGTTTCCTGCGGGGGCCTTCAGAGACTCTGTGGGCGTCCGATGAGTTCTCTCTCTCTCTCTCTCTCAGCAGACAGATATTTCTTCAGGAAAACTCATTAACCTTTTTGTCATCACGGTGGTCGCCGGAGTAATCATACGTGACGTTATTAAAAGTCCAAAATACCAGAGGAAAATAGCCCGTCTTGTCTGACACGGGCCTGACACGAATATCAATTTCCACTTCACAATTACATGAAGGAGACCCCAGGGCCGTCAGTCACTGTGGCCTGGCTCGTCACGGCAACCTGGTCCCTCGATGAGACAACTTGAGAATGAGGAGACTAATAGAGAGGAGTGTTAGGGCCCTGACACTCTGTGTGCTATCATCCACACACGCACACACATACAGAGACACACCCACACACAAACCACAGACACACACAAACACAGAAAACACACACACAAGCAATATCTCCAACTCTCCGCTCCCTACAGGGATTAACCAGAGCTCGCTCGCTCCCTCCGTTGCCGTGGTAACGCCATGCTTTGGTTCTGCTTCCTCTCTCCTGTCGCTGTGGACGATCAAGCCCTTTGGAAATGTGCTCTTTTTCATGCTTAACCCTTCTGCCTTCTTAGCAATGATTTCGTGTATTTAGCCTTTGTGTGTGTGTGTGTGTACAACGGTGGCTGTGTTGATGATTATGTCATGAAATTTGGTCCGTTTGCTTATTTTTCCATATATTTACATAATTTGAAAAGATTGTATTTTGAAAATCTCTAACATAAAAGTTACCCATTTGACCACCCTAGTGGTTTATTTCATGCCATTAGGGGTTAGGGTTACCCTAACCCTATCCCTAACCCCTAACCCCAACCCTAACCCTAACACAAACAGGAATATAATGGGTTACAATTCGGAAATCTTTGGAATCTTTGATAGATATGTTGAGTTAGGTTCATAGTGGTATTCATAAAAAAAATTATTGGAACGAAATATTACAAATTAAGTTTTTTATGTATTGCATTGTTATGACCTTGAACGTGATGCAATCTTTTCATGCACTGATGTGCCAACTCTGTCAGTTACCTAACAAGGCAGAAGGGTTAGGACGTTTTAATAGTGTTCAATGTCTCCGGTATGTAGCGCTGATCGCCCCGCTAAGTAGACTACGGTGGGTCACGTCACCAGTGGTGGAAGAAGTACACAGTTCCTTTACTTAAGTAAAAGTAGAAATACCCAGATAAATGACTACTCTGGTAAAAAATTAAAGTCCTCCATTCATATTCTACTTAAGTAAACGCAGAGAAGTGTTTGATATTGAATGTGTACAGTACTTAAGTATCAAAAGAAAAAGTATGCATTCTACATGACGTTTGTGTATTCCAGTGCTTTCAATTCTTGATCCATATACCTCTCTGGGTTAAAGTGGTGTGTGGTCCAGTCCAGTTATGCTGCTCTGATTAAAGGTTATGTTAAAGTGGTATGTGGTCCAGTTATGCTGCTCTGATTATGTCCTATTGAAGTTGAAAGGCATCAAATTTGAAAGACCATTATCTTCAGGAAAAATACTTTGCATAGAAAACATTGCAGAATATATATTATATCTTCTGCAATGTTTTCTATGCAAAATCTTTTCCTTCAAAGTAACTAGTAACTGATGGGTAAAAAGTACAATATGTCCATTGAAATGTAGTGGAGTAAAAGTACAAAGTTCTCTCAAATTTGAATACTCAAGTAAAGTACTTCAAAATGTTACTTAAGGGGCGGCTACGTGGTGCAGTGGGCAAGGCGCTCACCACGAATACTGGAGACTGGGCTCAAACAGGTTCGCCTCCCAGTTCGAGCCCAGCGCTCCACATTGCTTTCAGTTTAGCTGGTCGTCCGCACTAATACACATTGGCAGTATTAGGGGGAGGGAAACTGATGGGTGGGGATCGGGCGTTGTGGACAGCGACTCCTACAGGTCGGTTGGTGCGCCTGCGCAGTAGAATCAGGAAGCGACGGGGGCGGGGCCCCTCCAAAGCCCAGACCCCTGATGCTGAAAGATCGAGCCGCGCAGGTGGAGGAGATGCGACTGCCGTTACCTCGAGTATCGGAGTGGACTCGCAGTGGCGTCATTTCAGTAAAAACCAAGGTATGGCGAGGAGGGAGGGTGGGGGGGGGGGGGTGGTGAAGGGGGGGGGGTGGTGAAGGGGGGGTTCCCCCCCCTAGGTGGATTTTTTTTGTCAAATCAGTTGTGCAATAGTCACTTTTGGTGAGTTGTTTCTATACAATTCACTTGTATGACATTTAGGTATGACACAGGACTACACAAGCATTTTTAATATAGAAATGTGTCAACCACAATATTTTGCATACAAATTATGCAGAATGTAATATCATAACTGTTATTTTTCTTGCAATTGAGCCAATTTTCCTTAGGTACGGTTTTGAGGTGTGTGTTCAACAGAATATAGTATCAAAAACACATTCACAAAAAGTATGGGTTACTGAATGCTGAACTGCACTGTTATAATCACTAAACCATTGTAAGACCTTACCTGTGTCCCTGTATCACTTGTCTCTGCTGCCCTCGGATAAAAAAACGTCTGTATGTCCATTTTCCCTTTTTTTTGGCATATTTCAGTTAGTCACAGTAAAAGTCACCTAGTAAAAGTGAGATAATTGACAATATCAAAACATGCTAGGGCTGTACCGAATAATTCGAAGCCTCGTTCATAATGCTGACATTCGAATTCTAAATCAACATAAAAAATTGTAATAATAAAAAAAAATAAAAAAAATTGTCAAGGTATGGCGAGTGCCATACCTTGCCATACCAAAATGACGTCCCTGGGGACTCGTGCTATGTATGACTTAGTCCACATTGCAGCCGGCTTGTGGGAGGCATGAAACAACATTCAAAGACAGGGGAGGGTTAAATTGGATGATACGAAAATTTGGATGGGAGAAAAATAGAAAATGGGAGAAAAAGTGGATAAAAAAAAATTAAAAAATAAAAGTTACTTAAGTACAGTACTACTTGAGTAGAAATACTTAGTTACTTTCCACCACTGCACGTCACCTGATGTGTGTATTCTTTATGCAGCCGCTTGCGTAACAGCGATTGCAGTAGGCACTAACTGCGATGTATATGATCAACAGTGCTCTGGCTTTAGTGAAGAGCTGTATATGGGAGACAGAGTGTGAAATACTCAGTGGTGGAAGAAGTATACCATTCCTTTACTTAAGTAAAAGTAGAAATATACCCAGATAAATGAGTACTCTGGTAAAAGTAAAAGTCCTCCATTCAAGTTCTTCTTACTGTAAGTAAAAGTAGAGAAGTATTTACTATTGAATGTACTTAAGTATCTAAAGTAAAAGTATGCATTCTACATGACGTTTGTGTATTCCAGTGCTTGGGAGCATTCCTCGATCGATTGATGATCCAAAAGTCATGTTAAAGTGGTATGTGGTCCAGTTATGCTGCTCTGATTACGTCTTCTTGAAGTTGTCAGGCTTCCAATGTTTATAATCTTCATCTTTTGCCATGTTTTCTATGCAAAATCCTTTTCTTCAAAGTAACTAGTAACTGATGGGTTCAGATAAATCTAGTGGAGTAAAAAGTACAATATTTCCTTTGAAATGTAGTGGAGTAAAAGTATAAAGTTCCCTAAAATGAAAATATTCACGTAAAGTACAAGTAGCTCGAAATTGTACTTAAGTACAGTACTTGAGTAAAAGTACTTGGTTACTTTCCACAACTGGAAATACTGAACATGCCGTTCATTTCTAGCGGCTCTATCGTGGATAAGTAGGTTATCGCCGAGGAGAGGTTTTTCTTCCAACATCTTAGGGTTCCTGAGACCACATGACCTCACAAAATGTAAAGAAACGCAGACCCAGTAGCCAATCATGAGCGAGTGCCTGTAAGAGATGAGAGCGAGATAGTTCAGCTGTTTTATCGCTGCCTTGAAGCTGGTCTCACACTGTGGGCCTGGATTGGCTGCAGTTCTGTTTCATTAGGGGCTCTGCTTGGCATCACTACTGCACTATCTCGCGTACGTGCACGCGTACTGAATAAACCACAAATGTACCTCTAATACCAGTATTAGTCTGACCACACCCCTCATCAGCTTACCTTCATAAGCAGGTGTGTGGTCACCTGCTCTCCTCCTTCTCGCTTTCACCACAAGGAAGAAGTGCCTCGGTAGATCCCCACACTTGACACCATGATGGAAGAAAGGTTTAGGAGCAGCTTTGGGAAACAAGGATACGTTGACATCATATCTTTATTTTCTCTCTCACTATTTTCGAGAAAATACGGCGATATTGTCTTCGTACTGGAGTGTCTGGAAGATGATGATCATTCTAAAAACCCTCCACCGGTTTTCGTATTGGGAGCACGCCGCTGCATGCTTCTCAACTGCAGTTCCTTGCTGTGTTTGTTGGGGTGAAACCTGTCAGGCCACAGCTGAACTGTCGGACATGCCGCTGTTGTGAGAAGCGGTGCGTTCCAGGTTGGGTGAGTAGTGTTTGCTGGCGGGCTCCACTTGTCTGTTAGTGCTATGGGGGCTACTTGACAAAGTTTATGGAAACCGGCCCCAGACTAGGGTCCTTTGTTCAGCCACCTAGGCGACAGAAGGCCTTGGTCTGGAGACCATTATAGTTTTAACTAGTGGGCCGCGACCATTGACACTGGTGATCCCTGTGTGTTCTGGACGAGTGGATTCTCTCTGTCACCGTGTTAAGGCCCCATCTTTCATATCCAAATGAGAGTATTCCTTCACGAGGGGATATGTGCATGTAATGTGCGATAGCGGCAGATTCATGTTCAAAGTCAGCTACACAGGCCAGTTGGTACTGTGCTGATTCCGTCGGATGTGATAATGTCACCGTTGTGAAGCGGTGTTGACATCTTGTTTTCTCTTTTCTCTTAAAAAGTGAGGAGAGGTTCAGAACGGCGGCCTGTCTGGGTGAGTGTTATGTCATTGTTTACATGTTCATAGCTTACGGTTAGCCGGTCAGCTGTTAACTGCTGCGTTAGCCTGCTGGATCGCTGCATGGCCTGCTTAGGGCTACTATTAGCCAGTCAGCTGTTAGCTGCGGGGCTAGCATGTCGTGGTCGCTAGGTAACGTTAGCTTGCTGCTATGGCCATGGCCTGGCGCGGGGTAGCTTAGCTTCTCGCGCGCCGCCGTGAGCTCGCTTCTGATCGCGTGCGTCGTTAGATCGGCGTCTCGCGAGCAGAAGCAATAGCACCCGAACGGTTGGAGCAGCCGTTAGCTTGATGCTATTCTGTTGAACGTGCTTTGATTTTAACATGTTTTACACTCTTGACCACGACGTCATCCTTGACAGGGGATGTTCGTCGACCCTGCCCTGAGCCTGGACGGGGATTGCGTCAACAAAGAGGACTGTAGCGACTGGTTGGAGCGGCGACGCTGCCCGGATCGAACAACACAGGACGGCTGTGTTCTACGGTGTCTTGTGACTGCACTTCGCTGATCTGCGTTCCGGGTAGGAACGGGGTTGACCAGACCTCATAACACGTCTTCTGGTTTTACTTTGCTAAATGTATTGTGAATAACGGTGTTTTTCCCAAAACGTGTGTTGCTACAATGCATTTAGGATACGTTGCGGGTTATGTGTGAGCTGTTTTTGTCACTGGCAGTTAGCTTCTCCGTGCAAACGGGATGTAATGATCTGGTTGTTGTGTGAGTAACACGGCCGTGTACTCACAACTAAGGTAACTAACCTATGAAGCTATGCTTGGTGACAAGTGAGTAAAAGAATGTTCTTTCTCAGACTGTAATGACAATGAACAGTGTGTTCACACATTAACAGGTTTTCCTGTTTTAACTGGCCGTATTGAGGGTAAAATAGGAGGATTGTGTTTTTCCCCCCCGGTTCCCTGGGGACTTTATCACCTCCTATCAGACATGTTGTGCATTAATTGTGTCTTTTGTGTGGTAGGGATACGATGTAACTCTTAGCTTGATTGCTGAGGTTGTGCTAAATCTGCTGGAGAAACTTATTTCCTAAAGGGAAATTGGTTTGGTTGCTGTCATGTGTGCTTAGCAAGGCCTGTGGTCGATACTAATCAAGAATGATGTATTCTCTCATTGTGAAAAAAACGGCGTTCCTCTGTTGAGTGTTTTTGCCATTTTTTGTAGGTGATGATGGGTTGTGTGTGTCATGTGACCTACAACTGGGTTGTACTGGCCACAGAAGCACATGTGTATGTTGGACCGGGGTTCTTAGAGCCCTCTCTATTCTGTGTTTTTCCTTAGTAAAAATCAGATAGCAGGTTAGCTCATGCGCTGTGTGGAGCTGTGAAACGCTTCATAGAGCTGACTATGACTGTGTCATATTCTCTTTTTGTCGTTACGTCGTATCATGGGTGTGGGGTCGTAAAGGGGTGAACTGGTAACCTTTCCTCTCCCCATTGTTCTGTCGGTCAGGGGTACACCCCGTCCTTCAAGGTTCCTGTCACGTGGCGGTTCGGCACGTTACGGGGGGGGGGGGGGGGGGGGGTCGGGAGTTCCTGGTCCCATGGCCTGGTATATTGGGCGTGTGCACCGCAGGAATTCCCCCACCATAGAGTACGTCACCGTGCGCGTCTCTGTTGGTAGGACTTCCGTGTGCTGTTCAGGTCCATGTGATGGATCTGTTTTCAGGGGGGTGGTCAGGGCTCCTCCTCACCAAGCGCCTATTCAGGCCTTCTGTGAGTTCGGACTCCTTCTTCCATGTGAGGAAGCCTCCATCAGAGTACAGAGCCTTCCTCCTCAGATTGTCAAAGTGAGTGGACCCTCTAGAAGGGTCCTTTTCTATTGTATGTATATTCGATTCAATTCGTTTATTGAGTGTGTATGGGTTCAGTGCCTCTTCCCCGGAGGCCCTAAAACCGGTTTTTTACATGGCTCAAGGTGCAATATATTCTTTTCAATCTGTACAGCTCGCGTGGGAAGTCTCTCTGGGGATCCTCGTCTCTTTCCTATGGGAGGGTGGTGGGATGTAAAAATGTGAACATTTTTTACCCCGGCTGTGTAGACTGGGATACATACTGTTGATGCTTCCTTCTTTCTATTCCAGAAGTGTTGGAGTTAGGGAGTGTCACACCCCTCTTGTCGTTCCCCTGGGCGCCTTGGGGATTCAATGACAGGTCTAAATAGCCTGTTCATTGATGGGGGTGTGTCCCGACGCACGTATAGTGCTAGCTCGCTGTAAACAGGCGATTGACTGGCACGCCTTGGTTGCTTGTGGTTGAAACAGCGTTTTTATAAAGCAACTGAGATGGGGGTTTTTCCTCTTCCGACGACCACATCCCATGACCTGGGTGGGTTGTCGACGGATTCTCGTTCATGTCTGGGGGATGATGACGGGATGGATCTGAACATATGTAGTGGGGTCTCACGCCCTTGGGGTGGGCCACCAGGCGCGGTTCGTCCGAACGTCTGGGTGGCGCCTTCTTTTCATGTTAAGATCAACACGCATATCTGCCCTTCTCCTGGAGTAGGCATGTCGGCGTGGTTAGGGCACGGGACTGGTTCTGGTCACGCTGGTCCAGATCAGTTGAACCCGTTGTCCGCCGGGGATGCAGATCTGCTGTTCTGGTACCCTGAGGGACTTGGGCTTTTTTCAGGGGGAAAAATGCCAGGTCGGTCTGGGTGTCACAGGGTTAAGCGCTATGGAGACCCTGGTTGGGTATGTTTTTACTCAGCACTGTCGTCATGGCTTACAGCCATGCCATTCTGTACGCGCTCGATCTCGTCGGATCTCGGCCGCTACACAGGTTGGTCCTGGTTAGTACTTGGTTGGGAGACCGCCGGGGAATACCAGGTACGGTGTGCTTAGGGGCTGGTTCTCCATTATTTTTCGCTCCTCTCTCACGCATGGCGAAGAGGGGCCTGTGGGGGTGGTTTTTTGACCTCCTCTGGTGACCCTGTGCTTCCCGTACCGCCAGGCCCGGTCCGAAGTGATGTTTGCGACCCGTAGGCCTGGGTTAACCCTTTTTGGAAACTGAAACACTTGTACTGCGGTATAGCCGGTGTATACCCGCAGGTGTGTTTTGGAGTTTTTTCTTGAGGGGTTATAGGAACAACCACCGCATTGGGTAACACCGAGGTGGTTGATTCCCTGGTGTGTTGGAGCAGTGTCAACTCCCGGGTTCACCGTTTGAGGGTGCCCCTGCACGTTCATGACGTCTGCCAATCGTGTCAGCCTTCTCTGCCTCGACCCCTCTGGGTGGGGGTTTTTAAATGGAGGCTTGGTCATGCAACACCGCCAGCTTACGCTCCTTCCGCCGGGGCGGCTGTGTTCAGCTGTCCCCTCTGGCGCCTGTCTCGTCCGCAGTCTCCAGGCTAGGGTTAACAGCCTGTTGCCTGGTTTTTCCCCGGTGCGCTGCCTGCTTCCGTTGGTTAACCTTTTTTGTGTGCTTACGGCCATGCTGACTGTCTGTTCTGCAGGGTTAGTGTGCCAGGCGGTGTACTGTTGGGGGGACGGGGCCCGCTCGGTTTACGGCCATACCGACCTGAACACGCCCGATCTCGTCCGATCTCGGAAGCTAAGCAGGTTCTGGCCTGGTTAGTACTTGGGATACCGCCTGGGATTACCAGGTGCAGTAACTGGGGGGCCTTTGTCCGAATACGCTGGCGATGTGGGGGGCGGGGCACTACGTGCCCACCTGGTGGGGTCTTGATGCTGGCATCATGGACTTCTCCGGGCCCCCATTCCAGGGAGTCCAGTCCTTTTGGTGGGTCTGGGTCTTCCTTCGCGCTCCGCTGCTACGGCCTTGCCACGGGGTTGGGTTTGCCCTTGACCCCGTGATTCTGGGGGCAGTAACGAGGTTGTTCCTCCGTTCGTTCCCGGGTGGCATGCGGGTTGTGCGTGTGTGTAGTCGTGGGGTCAAGCAGAGCTCACCCTGTGCGTTAAGTTGCTTGAGTGCCTCTTCGCACGGTCGGGTCCGTCGCCTTCCCGTGAAGCCTCTAATAGGGGGGATACCCTCCATTAGGGGGGGTCGGGGGGGCTCGGCCCTCCCTGTTCTGATGGTTTTGGGGGGCTGTCAGCGGGGTGTATTTGTCAGCCAGCGGCTCCGCTTGGCCTCCCTTTGTGCAGTAGTGATGCCAAGCAGAGCCCCTAATGAAACAGAACGTTAGGTTATGACTATAACCAAGTTCTGTTAATTAGGGGTGACGCTTGGCATCAGACGGCCGCTGCAGCCCTTGACCTCACCTTGTGGTGAAAGCTTGGGAAGGAGGAGAGCAGGTGACCACACACCTGCTTATGAAGGTAAGCTGATGAGGGGTGTGGTCAGACTAATACTGGTATTAGAGGTACATTTGTGGTTTATTCAGTACGCGTGCACGTACGCGAGATAGTGCAGTAGTGATGCCAAGCGTCACCCCTAATTAACAGAACTTGGTTATAGTCATAACCTAACGATTTGTATTAAAGGTCATCTGACGCCCGACAGGCAGAGCAGCTCCATGACACAGAACTGTCCTCTGTGGAGACGGCAAATCCATACAGAGAAGAGAAGAGACCCGTTCGCTGTATTATAATAATAATAATAATAACTTTATTTGTATAGCACCTTTCATACAGAATAGAACAGAATAGAAATACTTTAATCATCCCCAAGGAAATTTGGCAGTACAAATCGCTCACAGTAAACACTTAGGTAGACAAAACAAAATCACGAATAAGAATAACAAAAAATTGCCTAAGAATAAAGAATAAAATAAGCCTAAGGATAAATAAAATAGTTTCTCAAGTTTCAAGTTTCTTTAATAGTTGTCATACAGAAGTACAGAATACTTTTATACAAAATGCTTCTTACTGTTACGCTCCAGAGACTGTGCTAGACAAGATAAGTACGAAATAACATAGTATAGCATGTAAATTAGAAGTAAAAAATGAGGTCACAGTGTTCAGTATAGACATATGTACAATGTTCGATGCAGAATAGACATAACTGAGTTACCATATAATATACAATATACTATGCAGTGTACTAATATACAATACTATATAGTGCAAAGCAGAAATGGGATGAGGTACAATTTAGGTACAATTTACAGTAAGGTGTACGAGTTGTAGTGCAAATCCTTTATCAATAAATATAAAGTGTGTTTAGGTGATCTAAAGTGTGGAGAGTGGGTGCTGCAGTGTGTTGTTTGTTTAAAGTGAGTGTGTGCGTGTGGATGTGTGTGCTGTGTGCATTTGATGGTTGTTGTATAGTGTTTATTGTTCGTTGAGCAGCCTGATGGCCTGGGGATAGAAGCTTCTTCTGAGTCTTTCTGTGGTCCGGGATTCACATTTCCTATGTTATGTATGTACATTCTCATATAAAATATACAGTAAAAGATACAGAGATCTACATTAAGTGTACTGTAAGTGTAATATTGACAATGTTGTTTTAAAAGTAAAAGTCCAGGAAGATGGTAACTGTCACTCTGTGCTCAGTGATGCAGTGAGGCACAGTGATGCATGTAAAGTCTGATGGCTTTCGGAATGAAGGACTTCCTGTGCCGTTCAGTGCTACATTTTGGGAGTGTTAGTCTAGCACTGAACATACAGGGGATTGCAGTTCAAAGTGCTTTACATCAGTAAGAAATAAGACATAAAATCAGTGTAAAACAAGAGCAAAGCATAACGTGGGATCAAATAATGCAGATATATTAGTCAAAATCATATCGGAACCTCACGTTCCAATAGGCTTCTTGAATTTCTGTAATCTGTTACATAGGTCATAGTATGCACCCAGTGGATAGTGGGGCGTAGAAATAAAAGTAAAAATAAGTAAAATAATAGCAAGGGTAAAATGAGCACATAAAGTGCAGACATATACAATAAAATCACAGTTTTTCACATTAGGATCTAACATCCCAACAGGCCACTTTGTTTATGGTTTGATTCAGTTTTAGTAGAATAGAATAGACATGAAATGAGCACATAAAGTGCATACATATAAAATATATAATTTTTTTTACAGTGCAATAAAATAGTTCTGGATTACAGTTTAACAGTTCAAAGTCGTCTTAACCTTCTGTTTGGTATCCACAGTTTTAAAATCTGACAGTCTTCTCTCTTGTTTGATACCCACTTTGACCCGTCCACGTCAAACTCAGTCTGCGTGCGCATCACAGGGGCAAAAATATGTGGTCAAGTATATACACTAATTAGAATAAAAATAACAATACAGTGGGATGGGATATTTAGCAGGGCTGTGCAATTGGGAAGTTATGTGCAAAAAGTATGAACAGTGAAGTATGAACAAGTATGTTTTGATTGTTTAAACAAGTATATAGTCCAGTAGGGGTGTGTTAATGTAACACAGTGGCGTAACTGCACAAAGTAAACACACTGGTGCCAGACGCACTATAGAAATGAGTTGAACTAACAAATGGATACGCACTTGGATTCATTTCTTGGATTTACATAATGGAGTCTCGCCTTGACTACTGCAATTCACCGCTAGCTGGTTTACCGGCTACCGCCGCCAAGCCACTTCAACTCATACAGAACGCAGCCGCCCGCCTGATCTCCAATCTACTGAAGTCAAGTCCATGTTACCCTACTTCTCATCAGAGAGCTGCACTGGCTTCCCGTTGCTACACCAAGCCGCTTCACGGTCCTTGACCTGGCAGAACGTGCAGCGAAGGGAACGGCAATTCAATGGTCTCTAACTACACACCCTCAAGACCCCTCCGCTCTTCATCCTCTGGCTGACTCAGACCCACTCTATCCGAGCTCCAGGGGGGGAGAGAAGCAGGCTATTCTTGGTCCTCGCTCCACAATGGTGGAAAGGACTTCCCACTACAGGTAGAACAGCAGAAACCTGACCAATTTTCCCACTGTCAACTGAAAATACACTTCAATATCTGAAATAAGAAAAACAGGGGGACAAAAGAAAAAAACTACCAACCTTTGTACTGTCTTTTACTATTATGTACTATTATACTAAGTAATCTACTGTGCCAATATTACTACCTACTATGCTAATATGTCTATACTACTATACTGTACACTCAAGTCTGTAGCACTCAAGTTCAACTCTGTTTGACGTACAATCTTACTGACCCTTAGCTGCCAGAGTTGTACCCTTCCTGCTGACTTGTTCCTTGCTTTGGATACAATGGATTGCACGGAAATAGTCTGCTTGGCATTTTACCATATTAGCACATTTGCACTTTACTTCTGCATGGCTGTACTGGTCTGCACTTAAAATTAGCTATGTGGAATATATCGGTGACCATATAGGTATCGGCCAATGAGCAAAACTGGGCCATCTAGCGAGATAGCTAGATGCTAGAGCAGCTCTGGTGTTATAGGGAGTAGATGACCATTTTAACAAACCTTTTATTCCTGAAATGAGGTGTTTCAGGAAGAAAACACTGGACTACAAACAAGGTGTTTCAGGAAGAAAACACTGGACTACAAACGAGGTGTTTCAGGAAGAAAACACTGGCCTACAAACGAGGTGTTTCAGGAAGAAAACACTGGACTACGAACGAAGTGTTTCAGGAAGAAAACACTGGACTACAAATGAGGTGTTTCAAGAAGAAAAGGCTGAACTACAAACGAGGTGTTTCAGGAAGAAAAGACTGAACTACAAGTGAGGTGTTTCAGGAAGAAAAGGCTAAACTACAAACGAGGTGTTTCAGGAAGAAAACACTGGACTACAAACGAGGTGTTTCAGGAAGAAAAGGCTGGACTACAAACGAGGTGTTTCAGGAAGAAAACACTGGACTACAAATGAGGTGTTTCAGGAAGAAAAGGCTGGACTACAAACGAGGTGTTTCAGGAAGAAATGGCTAAACTACAAACGAGGTGTTTCAGGAAGAAAAGGCTGAACTACAAATGAGGTGTTTCAGGAAGAAAAGGCTGAACTACAAACGAGGTGTTTCAGGAAGAAAACACTGAACTACAAACGAGGTGTTTCAGGAAGAAAAGGCTAAACTAGAAACAAGGTGTTTCAGGAAGAAAACACTGAACTACAAATGAGGTGTTTCAGGAAGAAAACACTGGACTACAAACGAGGTGTTTCAGGAAGAAAAAGCTGGACGAGACGTTTCAGGGAGTTCAGGAGCAGTGTTTTCTGTCAGAGAGAATAACTCCCTTTGCTGTGGACTTCCTGTATGTCCCCTTTAATATGTATTCTGCTGCATCTCACTTTGCATCAATAAAGACATGACTTAATGGTCTAATTTAATCTAATCCGGCGCCACAGTTGAAACCCACTTTAGACAGAATGCATGATGCATATGAACCCTATGAACTGAAATGGAGTTCTCATAGATGCAAAGTGAAAAGTTTATCTTCATTGAAAGTGAAAGGCTACTCTACTACTGTGGACGGATGTGATGGACGTCGAGTGAAAGTATGTCTAAAAGAGTTTACTCTGCCGCCATCTTGACAACGGGGACTGACAAGATCTGACCCATATCTCTCTGAACAGGGAGTCGTCCCTATCTAAGAATCTGTCAAACATATCATTGTTTTTCTTTCATATTATAAATCACTGATGAATTGCTGGCAACCACTTTATTTATTCCCAAACTTTTAGCAGAGATCGTGATTCATTTTCAAGTAATTCAATAAAAAAAAAGTCAAACATCTTTAAAATTTTATCTCAACATTAAATATATTACATTAAATAGTTTTATTCAACATAAAATAACACGGGCGCCCTCGTGGCGCAACGCATAGTGCCTCGCACACCTACGCAGCCGTCCCGGGTGCCTCTATGCCTTCTACAACGGCGCTTAGTTTCCGGGTTCCTCTGATTGGCCACTAAGCCCACGTGACCGCGCGCTAGCACGCCCCCCTTATCCCGCGCGCTAGCACGCCCCCCTTATCGCCCACTCTCGCGCTGTGAAGCGGAAATGCCCAGCGGGGCGAGGCGGTGGTTTCTCCCCGGCTCGGCTGTGGTTTCTCCCCGGCTCCGTGCGCCGCTGACTCGGTCCAGCTCCAGCGGCCGTCTTCCGCCTGCGGTATCCTCTCTCCGAGGCGGCTCGTTCTTATTAATCCCCCATTGTTCAGGTCGACATGGTCGCACAAACACCCGTTGGAGGAGTAGTGGGGGAGAAATGAATGAATGAATGAATGAAAACTTTATTTAACAGATTGCAGAATGGGTACAATACAGTACGGTGCAATACACACAATTGTTAAGGGGATGCAGACCAGAGAAAGACGTTTGTCTTGTTTACATCAGGGTCCCCCATTTTCAATTCATATCGACATTTATGACATACACAACATAGGAGTAGTGGGGGAGAAGAAGAGGAATATTTTTAAATAGCAAGAATTATTGACTGGCAACTCTGTGCTCGTCAGACATGTTAATGTCATGTATGTTGTGTTGTGTATGTCGCATGTCTTCCCCACATCTCCTTCCGTTCTCCCTCTCCTCTATTGGTCCTGCGTGATCAGAAAAGCTGCAATTTTTTTTAAAATAAAATAATAAAATAACACCATTGTACATGCTATCTATATGATATAATGTGCAATAAATAATGCTGTATATACCGTATATATATTTATTCTTACCATATATCTATCCACATTTGTCTGTACATACCTGCATATAATCCTTTTTACACATCTGTAGATACTATATCTGTACATATCCCTTACTGTACATACTCTTACTAGTTACGCTGCTGGCCAGCATGACTTACTACCATAGTGTCTTTACCTGTATCACTGTACATAATTAATACTACAACTCTGTAAATACATCTGATTAGCACTATTAGTCAGTAGTACTACATTTAGTAATTTAGCTGATGCTTTTATCCAAAGTGACGTACACATTCTGTACAACAGGTCAGCAGGAAGGGTACAACTCTTTCAGCAGTAATACTGTTCATCAAACAGTGATGAAACTTTGGTGCTGCAGTGTTGAGTGCATAGTAGTAAAGACATATTAGCATGGCCGCCTAGTTATAGTTGAAAGTGGGGGTGCAAGATTATTAAGTGACAGGCAAGGGGTGGTCCACGGCAGAATTTTTTTAATTTAATGAACACCTGTACGTGCAATTTCCTGCAATATAGAGCCTTCAATCTTGACCAATAAAGCTGCTCTTTTCACTATAAAACTCAGTTTATATTGCAGTATGATCATGGTCTGTAATGTGTCAACTGGACAACGCCAGCCTCGTCTGCCATATAGATAGCGAACGTTAACGTTTGCAAACGAAGTCAACATCATCCAGCTGACACCACAGATCTAGATATTATGACAACGTTAGCTAGTGGCTAGCGCTAATGCTAACGTGAGGGACACGTTAATGTACCTCCACTATTAGAGGATTTACGGTATGACCAGATGGCATTTCGGGACCGGTACGGGTGGAACACTTTTATTGTATTGAGTGGTAGAAGTTCTACCACTCAATAGTAAAGACATGTCTAACATAATCCTTTGTTTGAACAACTTACTGGAAAGTCTGCCACCAATGACACACTCGGTAGCCTGTGATATTTACACTCAGCCTACCTGCAGCATGCACCACTGACTGCTGGGGGAGGGAGGGGCCGTGGGAGGCAGTTAATCAAACCATTAAAATGTGGGGGGGGGCAGGGGGGTCACAATCTTTGGAAACTTAAAAACTTGCTATTAAGTGTCATTGCGTATTATTAATTTGATTGAAATTACGTAGTTATGGTTACATTTATATATTGGGGGGGGGGGGCATATCATATTTTTCATATGATCAAAAAGTGGGGGTGCAAAAGCACACGTTTGCTCCCCCAAGTTCAATTGTGCGGGTGCAGCTGCTCCACTTGCTCCATTGCTCAGGCGCCTGTGCATATTAGTATAGTAGGTAGCAATATAGACAAGGACGATTATTTAGTGGAAGAGTGCATTGTTATATCTGATCCTGGTAATATAACAAGGAATCATCACAGACACGGAGGTACTCAGTAACGAGGCTTTATACTTGATAGCAGGTAATAACAACCCCAGGTGCGCAATCACCACGTACATATACAGGGCGAGTACGGCAATCGCCCTGGGACAAACCCAACCCAATACATAACATGCATGATAGTAGAAGACAGTAAGAAGGTTCTTTTTCTTCTTCTTTCATTTAAGATATGGATTGAAGAAGGGTGTTTTTAGTCGACGGCGAAAGATTGGACGGGTTTCGGCTGTCCTAACTTTTGGAGGGAAGTTCCTTCCACCATTGTGGAGTAGAATAGCCTGCTTCTCTTTGACGACCCTCCCGGAGCTCTGTTTATGTTTGTTTTGTAGAAAGTCGTTTCTTGTTGTTTCCGCCATCTTCAGTGCTCCTTAACCCTTTCACAGAAGGTTAACCCTTTACTATCACTATACTATTACCGTCAGTAGTGTGATAGTAAAGGGTTAACCTTCTGTAGTGTGGCAGTAAAAGGGTTAACCTGCTGTCGTGTGGCAGTGAAAGGGTTAACCTTCTGTAGTGTGGCAGTGAAAGGGTTAACCTGCTGTTGTGTGGCATTGAACGGGTTAACCTTCTGTGTATTGTTGCAGTGAAAGGGTTAACCGTTTGGTAGTGAAAGGGTTAAATAGATTGTCTCTGGTTGAGTGACACCAGCCCGTCGCTCTCCATCCGTCTCCCTGTGGACTCAGTCCCTCACAGAGACCTCCGCACAGCGTCCCGGCTCCGCAGGGCTCCACAGGGCTGACGGAGCGTCCGGTGGTGGGGGGCTGAGATGTGGGTCACCTCTGATGGATGGAGAGAGTTCCAAGCCCACGCCCTCTGAGCTATTAATGGTAAGGTTTGCAGGGGCTCTGGTCTGTTATGAAAACACAAGTCATTTGATATGGGTAAATAATGTGAGATCAGCACCAGATGAAGAGAAACGTGTGTGTGTGTGTGTGCGTTTCTGTACAAAACCGATTATGCAACTGGATCTTTCAGGCCATACTAGGGCCCAAAATAACTTGCGAGGGGCGGGGGGGGGGGACACACACACCAGACATCTGTATCTATGGTTACTCCATTAAAATAAGCAACCTAGGATTCGGGACAGGAAGCAGGGAGGGAGGGCAGGGGGGGGGGGGGGGTTCAGGGGCCGCTGGGGAATGATCAACAACCTGCCTCTGATTACAGGAACGCGAGAGAAACGGTGTAAACAGCCAGGTCAGTGATAACGAGGTACAGTTATGCGGGTCGGAATGAGGTTCTGGAGCGTCAGCGGTTCAGAGCCACAACTCGGCAGGACAGCTGGAGGGGTGCTCAGGGGGGGGGGGGGGGGGGGGGGGGGCTAATATATATATATATATATATCCACATCTGTGTGTACATACCTGCATATAATCCTTTTTACACATCTGTAGATCTATATCTGCACATATCCCTTACTTACTCTTACTAGTTACACTTCTGGCCAGTGTGACTTACTACCATAGTGTCTTTATACCTGTATCACTGTACATATTAATACTACAACTCTGTACATACATCTGATTAGCACTATTACTCAGTAGTACTCATTTATATATATTTATTTTAATTCACTGGGTTAAATTAAATATTTCTTGATCCTCCATTTACTGGGTTACTTCCCCCAATGATGGGGCCCCTAGCGTGAGGCGCGTGTGCGGGGGGGGGGTCTAGCGTGAGTCAGGGGGGGGGGGGGGGGGTCTAGAGTGAGTCATGGGGGGGGGGGGGGGGGCATCCCTGGGTTTCCTCATCGGACAGGTCAGCGTCGGCGCTCAGTTCCAGGGAATTCAACCCAGATTCAACAGTTCAGGGTGGCAACGCGATCCCGTTAATAATCTTTATTATGCCTATAGGCGTCTCAGATCTAGTATATCTATTTCTATGCTCTGCCCATCAGAGAGGTAATTGCCGCACAGGTGGTTCTGTTTTCCTGATCAAAGCCGCTCGGCGCTTTCAGTTCTCCATGTGGTTTGGTCTCTCGTCCATGTCCCCTGTCTTCACTCTGTCTTCACTCTGTCTTCACTCTGTCTTCACTCTGTCCTCACTCTGTCCTCACTCTGTCCTCACTCTGTCTTCACTCTGTCTTCACTCTGTCTTCACTCTGTCCTCACTCTGTCTTCACTCTGTCCTCACTCTGTCCTCACTCTGTCTTCACTCTGTCTTCACTCTGTCTTCACTCTGTCCTCACTCTGTCTTCACTCTGTCCTCACTCTGTCTTCACTCTGTCTTCACTCTGTCTTCACTTTGTCTTCACTCTGTCTTCACTCTGTCCTGTCCTCACTCTGTCTTCACTCTGTCCTCACTCTGTCTTCACTCTGTCTTCACTCTGTCCTGTCTTCACTCTGTCCTCACTCTGTCTTCACTCTGTCCTCACTCTGTCTTCACTCTGTCCTCACTCTGTCTTCACTCTGTCTTCACTCTGTCTTCACTCTGTCTTCACTCTGTCCTCACTCTGTCTTCACTCTGTCCTCACTCTGTCTTCACTCTGTCTTCACTCTGTCTTCACTCTGTCTTCACTCTGTCTTCACTCTGTCCTCACTCTGTCCTCACTCTGTCTTCACTCTGTCTTCACTCTGTCCTGTCTTCACTCTGTCCTCACTCTGTCTTCACTCTGTCTTCACTCTGTCTTCACTCTGTCCTGTCTTCACTCTGTCTTCACTCTGTCCTCACTCTGTCTTCACTCTGTCCTCACTCTGTCTTCACTCTGTCTTCACTCTGTCCTCACTCTGTCCTCACTCTGTCTTCACTCTGTCTTCACTCTGTCCTCTCTGTCCTCTGTCTTCACTCTGTCCTCACTCTGTCCTCACTCTGTCTTCACTCTGTCCTCTCTGTCCTCTGTCTTCACTCCGTCTTCACTCTGTCTTCACTCCGTCTTCACTCCGTCTTCACTCTGTCTTCACTCTGTCCTCACTCTGTCCTCACTCTGTCCTCACTCTGTCTTCACTCTGTCCTCTCTGTCCTCTGTCTTCACTCTGTCCTCACTCTGTCCTCACTCTGTCTTCACTCTGTCTTCACTCTGTCTTCACTCTGTCCTGTCTTCACTCTGTCCTCACTCTGTCCTCACTCTGTCTTCACTCTGTCCTCACTCTGTCCTCACTCTGTCTTCACTCTGTCTTCACTCTGTCTTCACTCTGTCTTCACTCTGTCTTCACTCTGTCTTCAATCTGTCCTCACTCTGTCCTCTGTCCTCACTCTGTCTTCACTCTGTCCTCACTCTGTCCTCACTCTGTCTTCACTCTGTCTTCACTCTGTCCTCTGTCCTCACTCTGTCTTCACTCTGTCTTCACTCTGTCCTCACTCTGTCTTCACTCTGTCTTCACTCTGTCTTCACTCTGTCTTCACTCTGTCCTCTGTCCTCACTCTGTCTTCACTCTGTCTTCACTCTGTCCTCACTCTGTCTTCACTCTGTCCTCACTCTGTCTTCACTCTGTCCTCTGTCCTCACTCTGTCTTCACTCTGTCTTCACTCTGTCCTCACTCTGTCTTCACTCTGTCCTCACTCTGTCTTCACTCTGTCTTCACTCTGTCTTCACTCTGTCTTCACTCTGTCTTCACTCTGTCTTCACTCTGTCTTCACTCTGTCCTCACTCTGTCCTCACTCTGTCCTCACTCTGTCTTCACTCTGTCCTCACTCTGTCTTCACTCTGTCCTATGTCTCCACTCTGTCCTCACTCTGTCTTCACTCTGTCCTCACTCTGTCCTCACTCTGTCCTCACTCTGTCTTCACTCTGTCCTCACTCTGTCTTCACTCTGTCTTCACTCTGTCCTCACTCTGTCTTCACTCTGTCTCCACTCTGTCCTCACTCTGTCTCCACTCTGTCTTCACTCTGTCTCCACTCTGTCTTCACACTGTCCTCACTCTGTCTTCACTCTGTCTTCACTCTGTCTTCACTCTGTCCTCACTCTGTCTTCACTCTGTCCTCACTCTGTCTTCACTCCGTCTTCACTCTGTCCTCACTCTGTCTTCACTCTGTCCTCACTCTGTCTTCACTCTGTCTTCACTCTGTCTTCACTCTGTCTTCACTCTGTCCTCACTCTGTCTTCACTCTGTCCTCACTCTGTCCTCACTCTGTCCTCACTCTGTCTTCACTCTGTCTTCACTCTGTCTTCACTCTGTCCTCACTCTGTCTTCACTCTGTCCTCACTCTGTCTTCACTCTGTCCTCACTCTGTCTTCACTCTGTCTTCACTCTGTCCTCACTCTGTCCTCACTGTCTTCACTCTGTCCTCACTCTGTCCTCACTCTGTCTTCACTCTGTCCTCACTTTGTCTTCACTCTGTCCTCACTCTGTCTTCACTCTGTCCTCACTTTGTCTTCACTCTGTCTTCACTCTGTCTTCACTCTGTCTTCACTCTGTCCTCACTCTGTCCTCACTCTGTCTTCACTCTGTCTTCACTTTGTCTTCACTCTGTCCTCACTCTGTCCTCACTCTGTCCTCACTCTGTCCTCACTCTGTCCTCACTCTGTCTTCACTCTGTCTTCACTCTGTCCTCACTCTGTCCTCACTCTGTCCTCACTCTGTCTTCACTCTGTCTTCACTCTGTCTTCACTCTGTCCTCACTCTGTCTTCACTCTGTCTTCACTCTGTCCTCACTCTGTCCTCACTCTGTCCTCACTCTGTCTTCACTCTGTCTTCACTCTGTCCTCACTCTGTCCTCACTCTGTCTTCACTCTGTCTTCACTCTGTCCTCACTCTGTCTCCACTCTGTCTCCACTCTGTCTTCACTCTGTCTTCACTCTGTCTTCACTCTGTCCTCACTCTGTCTTCACTCTGTCCTCACTCTGTCTTCACTCTGTCTTCACTCTGTCTTCACTCTGTCTTCACTCTGTCCTCACTGTCTTCACTCTGTCCTCACTCTGTCCTCACTCTGTCCTCACTCTGTCTTCACTCTGTCTTCACTCTGTCTTCACTCTGTCCTCACTCTGTCTTCACTCTGTCTTCACTTTGTCCTCACTCTGTCTTCACTCTGTCCTCACTCTGTCTCCACTCTGTCTCCACTCTGTCTCCACTCTGTCTCCACTCTGTCTTCACTCTGTCCTCACTCTGTCCTCACTCTGTCCTCACTCTGTCCTCACTCTGTCCTCTGTCCTCACTCTGTCTTCACTCTGTCTTCACTCTGTCTCCACTCTGTCTCCACTCTGTCCTCACTCTGTCTTCACTCTGTCCTCACTCTGTCTTCACTCTGTCTCCACTCTGTCTCCACTCTGTCTTCACTCTGTCTTCACTCTGTCCTCACTTTGTCTTCACTCTGTCCTCACTCTGTCCTCACTTTGTCTTCACTTTGTCCTCACTCTGTCTTCACTCTGTCCTCACTCTGTCTTCACTCTGTCCTCACTCTGTCTTCACTCTGTCTTCACTCTGTCTTCACTCTGTCTTCACTCTGTCCTCACTCTGTCTTCACTCTGTCTTCACTCTGTCTTCACTCTGTCCTCACTCTGTCTTCACTCTGTCCTCACTCTGTCTCCACTCTGTCTCCACTCTGTCTCCACTCTGTCTTCACTCTGTCCTCACTCTGTCTTCACTCTGTCTTCACTCTGTCCTCACTCTGTCCTCACTCTGTCCTCACTGTCTTCACTCTGTCCTCACTCTGTCCTCACTCTGTCTTCACTCTGTCCTCACTCTGTCTTCACCCTGTCTCTGTCTTCACCCTGTCTCTGTCTCCACTCTGTCCTCACTCTGTCTTCACTCTGTCCTCACTCTGTCTTCACTCTGTCTTCACTCTGTCCTCACTCTGTCCTCACTCTGTCTTCACCCTGTCTCTGTCTCCACTCTGTCTTCACTCTGTCCTCACTCTGTCTTCACTCTGTCTTCACTCTGTCCTCACTATGTCCTCACTCTGTCCTCACTCTGTCTTCACTCTGTCTTCACTCTGTCCTCACTCTGTCCTCACTCTGTCTTCACTCTGTCCTCACTCTGTCCTCACTCTGTCTTCACCCTGTCTCTGTCTTCACTCTGTCCTCACTCTGTCTTCACTCTGTCTTCACTCTGTCCTCACTCTGTCTTCACTCTGTCTTCACTTTGTCTTCACTCTGTCCTCACTCTGTCCTCACTCTGTCCTCACTCTGTCTTCACTCTGTCCTCACTCTGTCTTCACTCTGTCTTCACTCTGTCCTCACTCTGTCCTCACTCTGGGGAAAATGTGTATATGAACTGAACTAGTTTAATATGGGTCAACTAAGCAGTACTGAAAGACGGTCCGGCTGATGTTCTTAAAACAACTTTGCAGATAGACATTTCGGTACATCACGTCGTGTGCTTTAATCTGGTACATCATATCTTAATCTTTTCTCTCTTTCACACACATACATATACACACATCTCACTAATCTTTTCTCTCTTTAATCTTTTCTCTCTTTCACACACATACATATACACACATCTCACTAATCTTTTCTCTCTTTAATCTTTTCTCTCTTTCACACACATACATATACACACATCTCACTAATCTTTTCTCTCTTTAATCTTTTCTCTCTTTCACACACATACATATACACACATCTCACTAATCTTTTCTCTCTTTAATCTTTTCTCTCTTTCACACACATACATATACACACATCTCACTAATCTTTTCTCTCTTTAATCTTTTCTCTCTTTCACACACATACATATACACACATCTCACTAATCTTTTCTCTCTTTAATCTTTTCTCTCTTTCACACACATACATATACACACATCTCACTCAATCGCATCTCTCTTCGATGTTAAATCTATGTGTCATTTTAATGTACGTCATGTCATATCTGATACAATGTGTCACATCATCTTATCTGTCATGGGGGGGGCAGGGCTGAGAAGGTATTTATGGGACAAGCAGAGGGATTGAGGGGTTAGAGTGTTTTTCTTCAACTGTGGTGACCGTCTGCTGATCCATAGCTTCTGCTGTTAAAACTTTCTTTCATTAAACAAATTGCCTGTTGAAATTGGAAATATCGTCTCCTGCTGTGTTAAACAACCATCAGCCACAACATTTGGTGACCCTTGACCTGTAGATCGCTCCACCGGGCCTTTCATACGGCCAGTTCCTGGAATCTCCCGTAGACATTCTGGCGGTTGTCGACAAAAAAGGTAAGCGTTGTGCTTTTTATTATAATATCCGTCAGAGATTCTGCGGGAGGAAAAAGTGAGCTGGCTGTGTGACTGGTTTTCGGGGATGGACGACTAGAAAATGAACACGAGTGGTGAGGTGTTGACACTAGGGCGAATCCTCTTTTAACAGGCTATAAATGCGCCACTAATCAATTTTTAATTGCATGTTTTCGACCTCTGGTCAAACTTTTCTCTCTGGTCAAACTTCTCTCTGACCCTTTACAACACTCTCCCCATTCCCCACTTCCTTGTTATAACTGTGGTTGGCTGGTCATGGTTGGTTTTTAGGTTCCGGCCCTCTCATACACACACATACACCGACACACGTACACACATAACTCTCTCAGAGACACATACACACTCATTCTCATCTAGGAGAGACAGATGTGAGTTCACTCTGATCCTTTTAAGAACGAAGATAAGTAGATAGTGCATCCGTGGGTGGGTAGCTACAGAGAGGCTAGCTGTGATAATATGAGCAGAGAGTGAAAAACAATTTGGGCAGCGTTTGACGAGACTCTAGTTGTTTCCACTGTTGGGCCTAGACACACACACACACATTCCTGTGTCACAATACACACATACAATACACACACGTTTGTGCAAAGACACACAGACACACACAGACACACACAGACATACACACACACTCACCACACAGACACACACACACAGACACACACACACACACTCACCACACACAGACACACACACACAGACACACACACACACACACACAGTCACCACACACAGACACACACACACACACACGTCTGTGCAAAGACACAGACACACACAGACACACACAGACATACACACACACTCACCACACACACACACAGACACACACACACACAAACACACACACACACACACCGACACACACACACACACACACAGTCACACACACACACAGTCACACAGACACACACACCGACACACACACACACACACACACACATTCCTGTGTACACACATACAATACACACATACAATACACACACACGTCTGTGCAAAGGCACACAGACACACACAGACACACACACACTCACCACACACAGACACAGACACACACACCGACACACACACACACACACATTCCTGTGTACACACATACAATACACACATACAATACACACACGTCTGTGACACACAGACACACACAGACACACACACACTCACCACACACAGACACACACAAACAGACACACACACACACACACACACCGACACACACACACACACACGTTCCTGTGTCCCAGTAGACAGCGGGTTGTGAGGCAGGCGGGTGGAGTTAAACCTGCTGATTACAGACATACACACACACTCACCACACACAGACACAGACACACACACACACACACACACACACACACACACACAGTCACACACACACACACACACAGTCACACAGACACACACAGACACACACACACTCACCACACACAGACACAGACACACACACCGACACACACACACACACACACACATTCCTGTGTACACAAACAGACGCACACACACACACACACACACAGACACACACACACACACCGACATACACACATACACACACACACACACACACAGACACACACACACCGACATACACACATACACACACACACACACACACACACACACAGTCACACACACACACACACACAGTCACACACAGACACAAACAGACGCACACACACACAGTCACACACAGACACACACACCGCATTGTAGAACCAGGTTAACTGTGTCCTGGCTGTAGTAGAACCAGGTTAACTGTGTCCTGGCTGTAGTAGTAGAACCAGGTTAACTGTGTCCTGGCTGTAGTAGCATTGTAGAACCAGGTTAACTGTGTCCTGGCTGTAGCATTGCTGTAGTAGAACCAGGTTAACTGTGTCCTGGCTGTAGTAGTAGAACCAGGTTAACTGTGTCCTGGCTGTAGTAGTAGAACCAGGTTAACTGTGTCCTGGCTGTAGTAGCATTGTAGAACCAGGTTAACTGTGTCCTGGCTGTAGCATTGCTGTAGAGTAGTAGAACCAGGTTAACCGTGTCCTGGCTGTAGTACAACCACACACACACACACAACACAATAAACACACACACACACTAAACAACGATGCATACAGCAGAAGACATACTGTTAGACCGGACCCGCTCCTAAAAAATATAATTCTCAAGGTAGGTGTCCGTTGGCAGAGGCGTACAAAGGCCGGGGACACAAAATGGCCTACCGGAGGTACTTTTGATGTCGACGTATGCGAAGAGATGAATGTAATGATTCGTAACCACAAGCCAGGCGACAACAGCAAAAAGAGGTTGAAAAAGAGGACAGAAGAGTTGGGGGTAATGAAGCTCTACGCCCAGAAGGGGAGAGCATACAGGCAGGAAGCTTTAGCGCTAAATCAGAGAGAGACGGATATAGGGAAACCAACATCCCCACCTTATGTCACGCAATTGCCGGTGGGCACTGTGACAATAAGAGGAGAATATGAGTAGATGGAATTAGGGACCCCCGCTAGGTCAGAAACCTCCGCTAGATCAGAGACCTCCCTTAGGCGAGATACCCCCCCCAAACTGACCCCGCAGGATCTCTATCCGAAAGACCTGGCGGCATATGGCGAGACAGTACGTCGGAAGTTGTATACTGCAGAGGAAGAGGAGGTAGAGAACCTGGGCAGGCAGAGGGAGGGAGTCGGGAGGAAGATAGAGGAAGAGCCCCGTCAGAGTGTGGCACAGCAGACATCAGAGAAACACGGAGCGTGTGGCCACACTAAACTGTTGACTGAGGAGGAAGATGAGAATGACGCGAAACCAGGACAGGAGAAAGGAAACATTACAGGAACCCTGACTTTCGCCCCTACATTCGTGGGAAGTGTGACAAGCACAGGCCAGTTTCCCTTGCTAATAAAGGGGAACGATATCTTTCACATGCCATGGTCACCTCTAGACATCGATGGTTTAATAGTAAGACTACCGGACCTTTCAGAAGGAGCCTCCAGGTGGATCACGCAGTTTGAGGAAAATATGTCATCTTTTCTGCTAGCAGTGGGTGACGTCAAATCCCTGTTGACGCGTTTGCTAGGAGTTGGTGCCTGCCGGGACATCATGGGTGATACATCGATGCGAGTGGCATGCGACACGCAGGCCCATGATGGAGACATATTCAACGCGCATAGAGCGGCGTTGTGGTACAAACTCAGGAATCAATATCCATCACGTATTAATCCGGCAAAACTGGCAGGCAACCCCATAATGGAGACGGAAGGGCCTGGCGCCTATGTGAACAAAGTACTGAAGGAGTGGAGAGGTGAGCTAGGACACAACCCAGAAATTGACCCGTTGCAGAGAGCGATGTTTAGAGAAAGTGTGATGAGAGGGCTTCCAGAGGTGGTTAAGAATAGACTGGAAGATGTGGTGGGGTTAATGGACATGACTTATCCTTTGTTCTGTGCACATGTAACACATAGTGTGGAGAAGCAAAGGGCTCAGGAGCAGAAAGTCAGGAATCAGGATAGAAATGACGCAAGGAAGTTAACTCAGCAACAACTGCAGCCCCAAAGGAGGCTGCAGGCAGTAATGGTGTCATCTGCTACCTTTCCACCCATGCAGGACCAGGGACCCCCGCCTGCACCTCAGGTAGTGAGAAGCTATGGCTATAGTTCACAGAACCAGGCGTCCAGGCGTCCAGGCGGCAGGCAGGGAATGGGCAATCAGGCCCACGGTTTACACAGGGACCGGGGAACGAACAACAGTTTCCCCGTTTCCACTGTTGGAACTGCGGCATGCAGGGACACAGGGAAATGAGATGTGGGCAACCATACCGTCCCGGCTCGGAGTATGGAAGACCCGTGCGCCAGGGGGAGTCACAAGGGCCCCACAACCAGGGGGAGACAGGAGGGCCCCGAAACCAGGGGGGTAATCACTAGGGGTCCCCAGAGAATGCGACGGGGGGAAATCAAATGATTGTGGTTTCCAAGGGAGCTGAGCAAGAACCTATTCTGCAGGTCCTAGTGGAGGGCAAATTAACAGAGATGATGGCAGACACTGGAGCAGGTTTTTCCTGCATAAAGCAAAAATACGCCGCTCACTTGCCCCAGTCTGGACAGTATGTTCGGACGGTCGGATTCTCGGGAAAAACACAATTAATACCCACATCAGATCCAATCTCTATGACGTATAACAACAAGACCATAACAATACCTGTATTAATTTCGGACAGCACCCCGCGCAATCTCTTGGGACGAGATGCAATGTGTAAACTAGGCTGTAAAATCCTATGTACGCCTGAGGGGATTCAAATTGAACAAGACGTGTACCAAATGATGTTACAAGGGACGGGGGAGAAAGAGGCCACTGTGTTCTGGCTGGGCAACATAGATGCAGAGCTGCAAAGGGTCTGTGACCCCTGGTAGCCATTTCTGAAAACCCAACTGCCTCAGTCTAGACAAACAAACATGGAGGCACATTGCACACTACAGTATTTGACGAATAGTGACCTAGTTAGGAACAAGGCATGGTTGCAGGGACAGCCCGAGCAGGTGCAGATTAACTCATCTACGATAATTGTAGGGAGACAGGGCGCGGCGTTGAGGGTTAACACGAGTAAGTATCTACGGGAACAACATAGACTAAGAGACGCCGCCCCACACATCACTCTGAGAATAAATCCTGGTTACGAATCCGAACATCTAGGTTCAATGATACAGGAATCCGAGACTCAAAGGTGGGTCTCCACGGAATCTCCGCTAATTTGGAACAGCGCAGATGGGAGTTTCATAAAAATAATGATTTCCTTTTCAGTTTTGGCAAAACCGCAAGTAATCAGATTACCAGGAGACCCTTGCGTTATTCCAGAGGCGGATGCTTTGCTGGAACAGGACATGTTGGCGCGCACCCCAGAACGGTTGTGGTCAAAACACGACACAGATGTGGGTCTAATATTGTCGGCACAGCCAGTGAAGGTCAGGTTAAAGAAGGGTTGTAGACCACCCTTTATCAGACAGTATACAATGAAGCCAGAGTCGGAGGAAGCTATATCACATCAGATTGAGGGACTGTTAAAGGGGGGAGTGCTCGTCCCTTTCAAATCCAGATGTAATACACCTATCCACCCAGTGCTAAAGGCGGACAGGGCTAGGTACAGACTGGTACACGATTTGAGGGCGGTGAACGACGTGGTGTCTGGACCAGAGGCGGAAGTCGCTAATCCACACACCCTCCTGACAAACATCCCGAGTAGCTCGCAGTACTATACGGTCATTGATCTCACGCAGGCATTCTTCACTGTTCCATTGGAAAAAGAGTCTCAGTATCTGTTTGCTTTTACCCACAGGGGGAAACAATACTCTTACACCCGGTTGCCACAAGGGTTCGCGCACTCGCCACATTACTTCTCGAAGGCGCTCAAGGAAGACTTGCAAGGAGTGTGCGACACACTACTCAGCACGGTTTTACTGTATGCAGATGACATTCTAATCTGCTCGGATACACGTCAGCAGTGCCATGAGGACTCCATCAAAGTTTTGAGTGGATTGGCCGTGGGAGGCCACAAGGCATCCCGTTCAAAACTGCAGTACTGCCAGCCAAAAGTTGAGTACTTGTCTCGCGTCATTCAAAAGGGCATAAAAAACATCTCACCCACGCAGCTCGAAGCTGTATCCAAGGCACCTAGGCCATTGACGGTCCGACAGATGATGACGTTTTTAGGGATGACTGGGTACAGCTCTGAGTGGGTGGAGGACTATACGATAGCGACAGCGCCGTTGAGGATGATGATAAAAGAGGCGGGTACAGACAAGCTTCGCGCTCCCTTGACATGGACCGAGGAGGGGGAGGACGCGTTCATAAACATTAAGCGTCTGTTGTTACAGGCCCCTGCCCTGGCGCTGCCGGATTATGAGAAGTGTTTCCACCTATTCGTCTCACATAGAGCGCAGCATGCGACAGCTGTCCTGACTCAAACACAGGGGGGGGGTGGGAAAAAACAACCGATAGCATATTACTCTAGAGCTCTTTCGCCGGTAGAGCAGGGTCTGCCACCTTGTTATCAGGCCCTGGCCGCAGCACATTTGATGTATGAGAAAGCAACGGCCGTGACAATGGGATATGACATTTGCATTTGGACACATCACAAATTGGCAAACTTGATTGAAAGAGGCAAATTTGTTCTGACCAGCCAACGGCAACAGGCTTACATGAGGCTCCTGCAGTACTCGGACGTTACGATAAAAACATGCCACGGCAGTAACCCGGCGGATCTGGTACCACTCCCGAGCGAGGGTCAACCGCATGAGTGCGAGGTGGAGGTACAGGCTTTCGTGAAACTCCGTCCTGATTTGGGAGTCGACCCGCTCGCGATAGCAGAACTCTCACTTTTTGTGGATGGGTCCTGCTATCGGGAGGGGGAAAATTTAAGGTCAGGATACGCCGTCGTACAGTGCAAACCTAACGAAGAAACACTAACAAGAAAGGCCGGACAATGCATGCAACCATGTTCGGCCCAGCTTGCAGAACTAATAGCACTAACAGAAGCATGCATAATAGCTAAAGATCGCACGGTTAACATCTTTACAGACTCTGCTTATGCGCATGGCGTATGCCACCTATTCGCGGCCATTTGGAAGGCAAGAGGCTTTAAGAAATCGGACGGCTCACCGATCCTTCACCACAAGCAGGTTGTGGCGCTTATTCAGGCTGTAAAGTTGCCCAAAAGCATTGCTATCGTAAAGTGCCAGGCACACAGAAAAGACCTGTCTTTTGTGACGACGGGAAACAACGCGGCGGACGAGGCCGCGAAGGCGGCGGCTGCGGTGCCGTCCACGGCTGTTCTGATGTTTGCGGCCGAACTGACGACTGAGGTAACTGAGGATAATTTGAGTGATCTTCAGGACTCAGCCACGCAGGCCGAGAAACAGTCGTGGACGGAGAGGGGGGCTGTAAGGGGGGCAGATGGTCTGTGGAGGAGTCATAACGGTTTGATAGTCGCCTCCATCGATCTTCTGTCCTTGGTGATACCTGAGGCTCATGGTGTTGATCACTGTGGAAGAGCAGAGACCCTGAAACGAATCACGAAAATGGGATTTTGGTCCCCAAAGCTTCAGGCACAAATTGACGTTACACTAGCCAGGTGTTTAACATGCTTACAGGGCAATGTGCGCAAAGGAGTACCGACAGTGGCGGCTTACACACCCCTCCCTGAGGGACCATTCAGACATCTGATTATGGACTACACGGATATGATAACGCCAGTGCAGGGCAAACGATACCTCCTGGTAGTAGAGGACTGCTTTAGTCGCTGGATTGAGGCCATTCCATCTAAACACAAGAACGCGGACACAGTGATCAAGTTCCTGTGTCGCGAGGTCATTCCGAGATTTGGAATTCCCACGATATTACAAAGCGATAATGGCCGCGAGTTCATCGACAAGGTGGTTAAAGGGCTGATGCAGAAATTAGGTACAGCGCCTTTCCTGTGTCTATAGTCCCGGGTCGCAGGGAAAGGTGGAAAGGGCCAATCTGGTCATTAAAAACAAACTGTTGAAAATCTGTATGCAAACTAAGCTTAACTGGATTGATGCTTTGCCACTTGCTCTGATGGCTATTAGAAGCAGCGTAAACCGCCAAACACAGCTAACACCGCATGAAATGCTTACAGGCCGCAGCATGCCAGCACCGCCATTTAGACACCTGGCTAGGGGCCCGGCATTAGATATTTTTGAGCAAGATCTGAAAAAATATCTTCAGCAAGTGACTAAAATACATGAAGCTGTGTTTCGACAGGAGCAGAGAAAGGAGAAAAAGGGGGTGAAGGAGGCGGAGAAGGAAGCCACCAAACCGAGGCTGATCCCTGGGGACCTGGTCTTCGTAAAGGTCCACAAGAGAAAGTGGTCATCACCCCGGAGAGAGGGCCCGTACGAGGTGATCCGATCGACTGGAACGGCAGTCCAAGTCAAAGGATCAACGACCTGGTTCCACTTCAATCACTGCATAAAGGCCAGCGGCGATCTCTTGGGGGATACAATCGATCGCAGTTATGCAGAACCCGACATGGAGGGCCCGAGACGGCAACTGGAAGGTGCAGTGCCTGCTGATGCTCCCGCAGATGTTGGCAGCAGTGTGCGGACGGTCGGCCGGGCGCAACGACGTCATTGAGAACCGTCACGGTCGACCCGTCCTTGAGGATGACGGGTTTGAGTGGGTAGGAGTCCCACGGGGTCCCGCTCAGGCTCAAGTACCGGCAAGCTTTCATGACCAGGCTCAGAATCAGGCGCCCCCTCTGCCCTCCATCGAGGAAGGGGGGAGAAGATAAGACTACAACCAAAAGGGGTGTTTCCCGGAGGACCGCAAGGGCATGTTTTTGATTTTGACCATTCCCCCGTTACAGGCGGGGATACTTACCATTATACTAACGAGGATCGGGTTGTGGGGGTAGATAGGAGGGTTGAGCCTGTCCCGAACCAAGCACAGGGGACAGGGGTGAGGGGAAAAAGGGAGGTCAAGGACGCTGAGTCGGAAGAGGTGGGGGGACAGGATATGTTCCAGAGGACAGCCGGAACGTTGAGGGACTCAGTGGGCTCACTCTGGGCCAGGTTGAGGGGTTTGCTTCCTTCCGGGGAACAAGATGGGGGCGACTATGACTATGACGAGGAAGACCCGGAGGCTGACCCGATGTATAGGGCGGCTTTAGGGAATGAGTGGTTTAAGTGGGTCCAGTACACAAGCGCGCAGAATCAGATAGAGGATTGTTATGTCTGCTCCAAGGCACGTCCGGATAGGCTGCTGGTGAAGGGCACGAAGTTCAGTTGGGCTCAGTGTGACAGGGACGCAGAGGCATGGGAGGGGCCCCATAATAGTCGCCCTTGGTGCGAGGCAGAGTGTTTGGGGTTTCTCGGCTCTAGTCGTTTTAAGGCGGCAGGAAACGTCACGGATTTCAAGGATGTCACTATGCGGGAACGTTGTAGGAAATTGGATGTACGTGTGCAGGGGGTAGCGACGGGGTTGCCAATACCCAGAGGTGTCAAACTATGGCTGACCAAGGATTTCGAGTGCTTGCAAAAGGAGGGGACCCGGGACGTAGGGGAGGTGGCAGAGGGGCGGTGCACTACTATTTGGAGCATCACGACTAACTGCACGAAAGAAGGAAAGTGTGGACACGGGGTCGTGTTAAAGGGAGTGGATACCAACCCACGGCCTGTAGCTTGCCCTTTTCATGTCCAGGATATAGCACTGGCGGACCAATACTGGCTCTGCGGCGGTAGGAGGTTGAGGAATACACTTCCTTTAGATTGGTCAGGTAGATGTGCCCGGGTTCAGGCGATCATGCCAATGGTGGTCCTACCATTATCAGTGACGGAAGGACCTTCTGAGTCTCCTATCTCTCGAACGAAGCGTAGCTACAAGGCAGACCCAAGGGTGTATCTGGACAGCATAGGACAGCCAAGGGGCATTCCAGCCGAGTTCATGGCTAAGAATGAGATTGCGGCAGGGTTTGAGTCTATTCTGCCATGGATATCGGTCAATAAGAACACCGGGTGGATCAACTATTTGTTTTACAATCAGCAGCGGTATCTCAACTACACCGAGGAGGCGTTGGATGCAATGGGGGACCAGATGCACGCGACCAGTACGGTGGCTTGGCAGAATAGACAGGCTCTGAACTGGTTAATGGCGGAGAAGGGTGGAGTCTGTTCCATGTTTGGACAGTACTGCTGCACATTCATTCCGACGAATGTGGGGCCAGGGGGAAAGTTCTCCGAGGCCATGGCTAAGCTGAAGGATTTGAGGGAGGAGTTGAGGGGGAATTCTGGCCGGAATGAAGAATGGTGGGGGAGTGGGGTGTTGGAAAGATTGGGACAGTGGGGAAGCATAGTGATGCAGACGGGGATATCCATTGGGGTGGCAGGGTTGATATTGGTTCTCCTTTTCTGTTGTGGTATGCCTCTCTTGGGTAGGCTGGTAACTTCACACGTAACGAGCCGAATGCTGATGGTGGGACAGAAAGAGATTGAGCCACAAATCGGGCCATGCCCTCAGCTTTATGCTGCCTTAGAGGGAGACGAGGGGATAGAGGATTAGGGGTATGGTGAGGTAGGGACATTTTCTTTCTGTTTGGTTCAGTTTTGTTTGTTTTATTCCTTTAACTAGGCGTATGGTGAGGAAGGGACATTTTCTTTCTGTTTGGTTCAGTTTTGTTTGTTTTATTCCTTTTAGAGTGACGGGGGATGGTCTGAGTGATGGTTTATTTTTTATTATTTTTGTTTATTTTACTCATGGTCCTGGTCAAACCGGAATGGAAGAGGCATCGGTATGGAATGGTACGGAGTGTCGGTTCTGAGCCTGAGGAAGCATTGAGAAGAAGTGTTCTGGGGATCGGTTCTGGGGACTGAAGGGACAAAGGGGGGGGCTAACGCAGTGGGCAAGATGGGCACCTCCCGTCGAAGATGGGGGGACACGTGGTGAGGTCGGGACCAGCGCCTCCCGTCCAGGCATGGGGACATGCTTCTACGGGGACTGGAGGTGTGGCGTGGTGGTTGCTGTATTGGCAAAATGTGACTTTTGGCAATACGGTGAGGAGACTATGGCGTGGGCATGGAAGGGGGGCTGAGCGATGGACACTAGGACTCAATGTTATGGAAGAGACAATGTCATTTTTTTGGGGGAGGGATGTTCTATGTTTAGTTCTGACGGTCAACTTCTCCTTTCCCTGATGAGAGTCGCGGTTTCCGGCCGGAACTGTGGCTCAGTTGGTAAGCGGTGGAGGTTGGGGGGATTTGTCTGTCAGGTTAGGATTATAAGTTGGGGTATTTTTTTGATGTTTTGTTATTACTCTTGTTTTGAGCGGTTTTGTGTTTATTGTGAGAACGGTAGTCAGCCTTTGTTGGTCCGTTAGGGGTCCAGGGAATGAAGTAAGCGTTCTTGTTTATTTAGACATTTAAAATGTATTAGGTTTCTTGTTTAGATTAGGCATTTAAACTTTTATTATGTAAATATGGTTTCTCGTTTAGTTAGACGTTCACATTTTCTTGGTTATATGATTTGGGTGGGACTAGGGATAGCCCCAAATGGGGGAATGTTGGGGAAAATGTGTATATGAACTGAACTAGTTTAATATGGGTCAACTAAGCAGTACTGAAAGACGGTCTGGCTGATGTTCTTAAAACAACTTTGCAGATAGACATTTCGGTACATCACGTCGTGTGCTTTAATCTGGTACATCATATCTTAATCTTTTCTCTCTTTCACACACATACATATACACACATCTCACTAATCTTTTCTCTCTTTAATCTTTTCTCTCTTTCACACACATACATATACACACATCTCACTAATCTTTTCTCTCTTTAATCTTTTCTCTCTTTCACACACATACATATACACACATCTCACTAATCTTTTCTCTCTTTAATCTTTTCTCTCTTTCACACACATACATATACACACATCTCACTAATCTTTTCTCTCTTTAATCTTTTCTCTCTTTCACACACATACATATACACACATCTCACTAATCTTTTCTCTCTTTAATCTTTTCTCTCTTTCACACACATACATATACACACATCTCACTAATCTTTTCTCTCTTTAATCTTTTCTCTCTTTCACACACATACATATACACACATCTCACTAATCTTTTCTCTCTTTAATCTTTTCTCTCTTTCACACACATACATATACACACATCTCACTCAATCGCATCTCTCTTCGATGTTAAATCTATGTGTCATTTTAATGTACGTCATGTCATATCTGATATAATGTGTCACGTCATCTTATCTGTCATGGGGGGGGCAGGGCTGAGAAGGTATTTATGGGACAAGCAGAGGGATTGAGGAGTTAGAGTGTTTTTCTTCAACTGTGGTGACCGTCTGCTGATCCATAGCTTCTGCTGTTAAAACTTTCTTTCATTAAACAAATTGCCTGTTGAAATTGGAAATATCGTCTCCTGCTGTGTTAAACAACCATCAGCCACAACACTGTCCTGTCTTCACTCTGTCTTCACTCTGTCCTCACTCTGTCTTCACTCTGTCTTCACTCTGTCTTCACTCTGTCCTCACTCTGTCTTCACTCTGTCTTCACTTTGTCTTCACTCTGTCTTTACTCTGTCCTGTCCTCACTCTGTCTTCACTCTGTCTTCACTCTGTCTTCACTCTGTCCTCACTCTGTCTTCACTCTGTCTTCACTCTGTCTTCACTCTGTCCTCACTCTGTCCTCACTCTGTCCTCACTCTGTCCTCACTCTGTCCTCACTCTGTCTTCACTCTGTCTTCACTCTGTCCTGTCTTCACTCTGTCTTCACTCTGTCCTCACTCTGTCTTCACTCTGTCTTCACTCTGTCTTCACTCTGTCCTCACTCTGTCTTCACTCTGTCCTGTCTTCACTCTGTCTTCACTCTGTCCTCACTCTGTCTTCACTCTGTCTTCACTCTGTCTTCACTCTGTCCTCACTCTGTCTTCACTCTGTCCTCTCTGTCCTCTGTCTTCACTCTGTCCTCACTCTGTCCTCACTCTGTCTTCACTCTGTCCTCACTCTGTCTTCACTCTGTTTTCACTCTGTCTTCACTCTGTCTTCACTCTGTCTTCACTCCGTCTTCACTCTGTCTTCACTTTGTCCTCACTCTGTCCTCTGTCTTCACTCTGTCCTCACTCTGTCCTCTGTCCTCACTCTGTCTTCACTCTGTCCTCACTCTGTCTTCACTCTGTCCTCACTCTGTCTTCACTCTGTCTTCACTCTGTCCTCACTCTGTCTTCACTCTGTCCTCACTCTGTCCTCACTCTGTCCTCACTCTGTCTTCACTCTGTCCTCACTCTGTCTTCACTCTGTCCTCACTCTGTCCTCACTCTGTCTTCACTCTGTCTCCACTCTGTCTCCACTCTGTCTCCACTCTGTCTTCACTCTGTCTCCACTCTGTCTTCACTCTGTCTCCACTCTGTCCTCACTCTGTCTTCACTCTGTCCTCACTCTGTCTTCACTCTGTCCTCACTCTGTCTTCACTCTGTCCTCACTCTGTCTTCACTCTGTCTTCACTCTGTCCTCACTCTGTCCTCACTCTGTCTTCACTCTGTCCTCACTCTGTCTTCACTCTGTCTTCACTCTGTCTCCACTCTGTCTTCACTCTGTCTTCACTTTGTCTTCACTCTGTCCTCTCTCTGTCTTCACTTTGTCTTCACTTTGTCCTCACTCTGTCTTCACTCTGTCCTCACTCTGTCCTCACTCTGTCTTCACTCTGTCTTCACTCTGTCTTCACTCTGTCCTCACTCTGTCCTCACTCTGTCTTCACTCTGTCTTCACTCTGTCCTCACTCTGTCTTCACTCTGTCCTCACTCTGTCTCCACTCTGTCTCCACTCTGTCTCCACTCTGTCTTCACTCTGTCCTCACTCTGTCTTCACTCTGTCCTCACTCTGTCCTCACTGTCTTCACTCTGTCCTCACTCTGTCCTCACTCTGTCTTCACTCTGTCCTCACTCTGTCTTCACCCTGTCTCTGTCTTCACCCTGTCTCTGTCTCCACTCTGTCCTCACTCTGTCTTCACTCTGTCCTCACTCTGTCTTCACTCTGTCCTCACTCTGTCTCCACTCTGTCTTCACTCTGTCCTCACTCTGTCTTCACTCTGTCTCTGTCTCCACTCTGTCTTCACTCTGTCCTCACTCTGTCTTCACCCTGTCTCTGTCTCCACTCTGTCTTCACTCTGTCCTCACTCTGTCTTCACTCTGTCTTCACTCTGTCCTCACTCTGTCCTCACTCTGTCTTCACTCTGTCTTCACTCTGTCCTCACTCTGTCTTCACTCTGTCTTCACTCTGTCCTCACTCTGTCTTCACTCTGTCTTCACTCTGTCTTCACTCTGTCCTCACTCTGTCCTCATTCTGTCTTCACTCTGTCTTCACTCTGTCTTCACTCTGTCCTCACTCTGTCTTCACTCTGTCCTCTCTGTCCTCTGTCTTCACTCTGTCCTCACTCTGTCCTCACTCTGTCTTCACTCTGTCCTCACTCTGTCTTCACTCTGTTTTCACTCTGTCTTCACTCTGTCTTCACTCTGTCTTCACTCCGTCTTCACTCTGTCTTCACTCTGTCCTCTGTCTTCACCCTGTCCTCTGTCTTCACTCTGTCCTCACTCTGTCCTCTGTCCTCACTCTGTCCTCTGTCCTCACTCTGTCCTCACTCTGTCTTCACTCTGTCCTCACTCTGTCCTCACTCTGTCTTCACTCTGTCCTCTGTCCTCACTCTGTCCTCACTCTGTCTCCACTCTGTCTCCACTCTGTCTTCACTCTGTCTTCACTCTGTCTTCACTCTGTCTTCACTCTGTCTTCACTCTGTCCTCACTCTGTCTTCACTCTGTCTTCACTCTGTCCTCACTCTGTCCTCTGTCCTCACTCTGTCTTCACTCTGTCCTCACTCTGTCTCCACTCTGTCTTCACTCTGTCTTCACTCTGTCCTCACTCTGTCCTCACTCTGTCTTCACTCTGTCCTCACTCTGTCTCCACTCTGTCTTCACTCTGTCTTCACTCTGTCCTCACTCTGTCCTCACTCTGTCTCCACTCTGTCTTCACTCTGTCTCCACTCTGTCTTCACTCTGTCCTCACTCTGTCCTCACTCTGTCTTCACTCTGTCTTCACTCTGTCCTCACTCTGTCTTCACTCTGTCTTCACTCTGTCCTCACTCTGTCCTCACTCTGTCCTCACTCTGTCTTCACTCTGTCTTCACTCTGTCCTCACTCTGTCTTCACTCTGTCTTCACTCTGTCTTCACTCTGTCTTCACTCTGTCCTCACTCTGTCTTCACTCTGTCTTCACTCTGTCTTCACTCTGTCCTCACTCTGTCTTCACTCTGTCTTCACTCTGTCCTCACTCTGTCTCCACTCTGTCTCCACTCTGTCTCCACTCTGTCTTCACTCTGTCCTCACTCTGTCTTCACTCTGTCTTCACTCTGTCCTCACTGTCTTCACTCTGTCCTCACTCTGTCCTCACTCTGTCTTCACTCTGTCCTCACTCTGTCTTCACCCTGTCTCTGTCTCCACTCTGTCCTCACTCTGTCTTCACTCTGTCCTCACTCTGTCTTCACTTTGTCTTCACTTTGTCCTCACTCTGTCTTCACTCTGTCCTCACTCTGTCTCCACTCTGTCTTCACTCTGTCCTCACTCTGTCTTCACTCTGTCTTCACTCTGTCCTCACTCTGTCCTCACTCTGTCTTCACCCTGTCTCTGTCTCCACTCTGTCTTCACTCTGTCTTCACTCTGTCTTCACTCTGTCCTCACTCTGTCCTCACTCTGTCCTCACTCTGTCTTCACTCTGTCTTCACTCTGTCCTCACTCTGTCCTCACTCTGTCCTCACTCTGTCTTCACTCTGTCCTCACTCTGTCTTCACTCTGTCCTCACTCTGTCTTCACTCTGTCTTCACTCTGTCTTCACTCTGTCCTCACTCTGTCTTCACTCTGTCCTCACTCTGTCTTCACTCTGTCCTCACTCTGTCTTCACTCTGTCTTCACTCTGTCTTCACTCTGTCCTCACTCTGTCTTCACTCTGTCCTCACTCTGTCCTCACTCTGTCTTCACTCTGTCTTCACTCTGTCTTCACTCTGTCCTCACTCTGTCCTCACTCTGTCTTCACTCTGTCCTCACTCTGTCTTCACTCTGTCCTCTGTCTTCACTCTGTCTTCACTCTGTCCTCACTCTGTCTTCACTCCGTCCTCACTCTGTCTTCACTCTGTCCTCCTCACCCTGTCTCTGTCTTCACTCTGTCCTCACTCTGTCTTCACTCTGTCCTCCTCACCCTGTCTCTGTCCTCACTCTGTCTTGAATGAATGAATGAATGACTTTATTTGACAATATAAAAATTAAACATGTGACAGAAAAGCACAGTCAGGATATACTGCCAAGGATGAAACACAAAAAAGCTCAGAGCTTATTTCCATTGTGGTCCTTGTGGGGGGGGGGGGGGGGGGGGGTAGGGGAGTGTGATGCTTATACATGCATCATACAAAACATGACATCACAACACATCACATATACCATTTAACATGTATATACATAACAGACTCATACAACATGCAAGGTGCCTTAAGCTAAGTGTCTAGGTTAATTATAGTCCCTTTTGAGCCATGTCTTCAGGCTGGACTTGAATCTAACGACATTGTCTACGATTTTCAGGTCACTGGGCAGATTGTTCCAATAGATAGCTGCTGAATACAGAAATGACTCCTTCCCCATACAGCTTCTGAATCTGACTGGCACAAAGTCAGTTGAGCTGCGCCTAGTTGGGTATGCATGGCCATGGGTGTCCCTGATTCGGTTGAAGTAGTTGTTTTCACTCTGTCCTCCTCACCCCGTCTCTGTCCTCGCCGCGTGAACTCTGAAACGCAAAGGAATATAATAAAGATTACGAGGATCGGGTTACTGTCCTCGACCTTCCCTCCGTTGGAACGGCACAATAAAATGTATTTTGGTTCTCAAATACGAAGACTCAGGGCTATTAATCAATTACTACTTACTGCAATGCTGGTGGATGAAAACCAGTCACTCTTTGATCCGAGACAGACCTGGGAGATGAAATGAATACCTATGAATTGTTGAAAGTATTTTAATGTTTTTTATGAGTCTTATATAATCCAGCAGTGTTTGCACATTGTTGCATTGCTAGCATTTTTTCTACACCCGTTTAAAGACCTGCTCTGCATTACCATCAATTCAGGAATTGGTCTTAAGTGTTTCATATACACAACTATCATGTGGTATTTCTCTATATAAAAAAAGGACTAGTTAAAGTTAGCATCGATCATGTATAAAAAATATAGTAGATAGGCCTCTGGCAAATGGTTTATTCCGGCCCTAGCCAACTGAGGCTAAAGCTTTTTTGTACCGTTATGACAGATTTTAAAAAGCACATTCTGAAGCTGTGGACACAACAGTCAATGCTGCACTAGTTTCATGCATCCGTTATCGAATCGATTAATTGGCTTTTGTCTGAAAGTGCATGTGGATGAGGGGGGCCCAGAGACATTATTTATAGGGGCCCAGAAGTCCTCGCTACGCCCCTGTATCTATCTCTCTGGCTCTGTGGAACTCATCATCCCCTCTGATTGATTGAAAACTTTATTAACAGATTGCAGAATGGGTACAGTACAGTACAGCTCAATACATACAATTGTTAAGGGGATGCAGACCAGAAAAAGACTTTCGTCTTGTTTACATCAGGGTCCCCCATTTTCAATTCATCATAACATATATGACATACACTACATACAGATAGACAGTACTGCTACATCTATACATTTATGACATACCAGATTTGCAAATACAGTACTGTTTGTGATACAAAAAGAGTCCAGAAAAGAGAGTATACATTTGACGTAGAAACTGTACATTGGAGGAGGTTGGGTAGGTGGGGTGGGGTTGGGTGGGTGGGGGGGACTGTACATTGGAGGTGGGTGGGGTGCGATAATAACCTGCATCAAGATGTACGGTCTGCGGTTTGTGGCCATCATGCTGTTCCTGTGTATAACGGGGGGAAAACTCTGAGTCAAACTCACTACAGGAACTCTGCCCTTTGACTGGAGAACAAGCTTTTGATTCGGCTGCGTCGATAGCGCGGCTGCCCTTGATGTTTGCGAGCGCAGGAGTCGTGGTTCAGCGTGAACGTCACATACTGTACACAACAGCTGTATGACATCTGTCCTGTTGCCATGGTACCGTGTGGCATCATGTAGCGTGTAGAATGCACCGTTGTCACCTGTCACATAAATAATCTGTAGGGTGTCGTGAACCAACCAGGCAAGAACAAATTCTTATTTACAATAACGGCCTGGTGAGAGGAAGAAAGGTCCTCTCGAAGGGTAACAGGAAAAGGGGACAAAAATGAATAAATAGAAATAGAAAAGAGACAGACGATACATACATCACAAACAACAAAATTAAATGACTCTGTCTTCACTCTGTCTTCACTCTGTCCTCACTCTGTCCTCACTCTGTCCTCACTCTGTCTTCACTCTGTCTTCACTCTGTCCTCACTCTGTCTTCACTCTGTCCTCACTCTGTCTTCACTCTGTCCTCACTCTGTCTTCACTCTGTCTTCACTCTGTCCTCACTCTGTCCTCACTCTGTCTTTACTCTGTCCTCACTCTGTCTTCACTCTGTCCTCACTCTGTCTTCACTCTGTCTTCACTCTGTCCTCACTCTGTCCTCACTCTGTCCTCACTCTGTCTTCACTCTGTCCTCACTCTGTCTTCACTCTGTCTTCACTCTGTCCTCACTCTGTCCTCACTCTGTCTTCACTCTGTCCTCACTCTGTCCTCACTCTGTCTTCACTCTGTCCTCACTCTGTCCTCACTCTGTCTTCACCCTGTCTCTGTCTTCACCCTGTCTCTGTCTTCACCCTGTCTCTGTCTCCACTCTGTCCTCACTCTGTCTTCACTCTGTCCTCACTCTGTCTTCACTCTGTCCTCACTCTGTCTTCACTCTGTCCTCACTCTGTCTTCACTCTGTCTTCACTCTGTCTCCACTCTGTCCTCACTCTGTCTTCACTCTGTCCTCACTCTGTCTTCACTCTGTCTTCACTCTGTCTTCACTCTGTCTTCACTCTGTCCTCACTCTGTCTTCACTCTGTCTTCACTCTGTCCTCACTCTGTCTTCACTCTGTCCTCACTCTGTCTTCACTCTGTCTTCACTCTGTCTTCACTCTGTCTTCACTCTGTCCTCACTCTGTCTTCACTCTGTCTTCACTCTGTCTTCACTCTGTCTTCACTCTGTCCTCACTCTGTCCTCACTCTGTCCTCACTCTGTCTTCACTCTGTGAGAGACTCTGTCTTCACTCTGTCCTCTGTCCTCACTCTGTCTTCACTCTGTCTTCACTCTGTCTCCACTCTGTCTTCACTCTGTCCTCTGTCCTCACTCTGTCTTCACTCTGTCTTCACTCTGTCTTCACTCTGTCTTCACTCTGTCCTCACTCTGTCCTCACTCTGTCTTCACTCTGTCCTCACTCTGTCTTCACTCTGTCTTCACTCTGTCTTCACTCTGTCTTCACTCTGTCCTCACTCTGTCCTCACTCTGTCCTCACTCTGTCTTCACTCTGTCCTCACTCTGTCCTCACTCTGTCCTCACTCTGTCTTCACTCTGTCTTCACTCTGTCCTCACTCTGTCTTCACTCCGTCCTCACTCTGTCTTCACTCTGTCCTCCTCACCCTGTCTCTGTCCTCACTCTGTCTTCACTCTGTCCTCCTCACCCTGTCTCCGTCTTCACCCTGTCTCTGTCCTCACTCTGTCTTGAATGAATGAATGAATGACTCTATTTGACAATATAAAAATTAAACATGTGACAGAAAAGCACAGTCAGGATATACTGCCAAGGATGAAACACAAAAAAGCTCAGAGCTTATTTCCATTGTGGTCCTTGTGGGGGGGGGGGGGGGGGGGGGGGGGGGGGGTAGGGGAGTGTGATGCTTATACATGCATCATACAAAACATGACATCACAACACATCACATATACCATTTAACATGTATATACATAACAGACTCATACAACATGCAAGGTGCCTTAAGCTAAGTGTCTAGGTTAATTATAGTCCCTTTTGAGCCATGTCTTCAGGCTGGACTTGAATCTAACGACATTGTCTACGATTTTCAGGTCACTGGGCAGACTGTTCCAATAGATAGCTGCTGAATACAGAAATGACTCCTTCCCCATACAGCTTCTGAATCTGACTGGCATAAAGTCAGTTGAGCTGCGCCTAGTTGGGTATGCATGGCCATGGGTGTCCCTGATTCGGTTGAAGTAGTTGTTTTCACTCTGTCCTCACTCTGTCTTCACTCTGTCCTCCTCACCCTGTCTCTGTCCTCGCCGCGTGAACTCTGAAACGCAAAGGAATATAATAAAGATTACGAGGATCGGGTTACTGTCCTCGACCTTCCCTCCGTTGGAACGGCACAATAAAATGTATTTTGGTTCTCAAATACGAAGACTCAGGGCTATTAATGAATTATTACTTACTGCAATGCTGGTGGATGAAAACCAGTCACTCTTTGATCCGAGACAGACCTGGGAGATGAAATGAATACCTATGAATTGTTGAAAGTATTTTAATGTTTTTTATGAGTCTTATATAATCCAGCAGTGTTTGCACATTGTTGCATTGCTAGCATTTTTTCTACACCCGTTTAAAGACCTGCTCTGCATTACCATCAATTCAGGAATTGGTCTTAAGTGTTTCATATACACAACTATCATGTGGTATTTCTCTATTTAAAAAAAGGACTAGTTAAAGTTAGCATCGATCATGTATAAAAAATATAGTAGATAGGCCTCTGGCAAATGGTTTATTCCGGCCCTAGCCAACTGAGGCTAAAGCTTTTTTGTACCGTTATGACAGATTTTAAAAAGCACATTCTGAAGCTGTGGACACAACAGTCAATGCTGCACTAGTTTCATGCATCCGTTATCGAATCGATTAATTGGCTTTTGTCTGAAAGTGCATGTGGATGAGGGGGGCCCAGAGACATTATTTATAGGGGCCCAGAAGTCCTCGCTACGCCCCTGTATCTATCTCTCTGGCTCTGTGGAACTCATCATCCCCTCTGATTGATTGAAAACTTTATTAACAGATTGCAGAATGGGTACAGTACAGTACAGCTCAATACATACAATTGTTAAGGGGATGCAGACCAGAAAAAGACTTTCGTCTTGTTTACATCAGGGTCCCCTATTTTCAATTCATCATAACATATATGACATACACTACATACAGATAGATAGTACTGCTACATCTATACATTTATGACATACCAGATTTGCAAATACAGTACTGTTTGTGATACAAAAAGAGTCCAGAAAAGAGAGTATACATTTGACGTAGAAACTGTACATTGGAGGAGGTTGGGTAGGTGGGGTGGGGTTGGGTGGGTGGGGGGGACTGTACATTGGAGGTGGGTGGGGTGCGATAATAACCTGCATCAAGATGTACGGTCTGCGGTTTGTGGCCATCATGCTGTTCCTGTGTATAACGGGGGGAAAACTCTGAGTCAAACTCACTACAGGAACTCTGCCCTTTGACTGGAGAACAAGCTTTTGATTCGGCTGCGTCGATAGCGCGGCTGCCCTTGATGTTTGCGAGCGCAGGAGTCGTGGTTCAGCGTGAACGTCACATACTGTACACAACAGCTGTATGACATCTGTCCTGTTGCCATGGTACCGTGTGGCATCATGTAGCGTGTAGAATGCACCGTTGTCACCTGTCACATAAATAATCTGTAGGGTGTCGTGAACCAACCAGGCAAGAACAAATTCTTATTTACAATAACGGCCTGGTGAGAGGAAGAAAGGTCCTCTCGAAGGGTAACAGGAAAAGGGGACAAAAATGAATAAATAGAAATAGAAAAGAGACAGACGATACATACATCACAAACAACAAAATTAAATGACATGGTATGTAATACATGAAGCAGAACAGACAAATTACAGTTAACACATTGAGTGCCACGCCCCCCTTCCGGGAAGTGCATAGGCCATGCCACCCATTAACCCCATGTAATCGCTCCCCTTGTTTGTAGAGCTAAACCTATATTTTATATTATAGCTATGGATCTAATAACGCCGTCGATTGTCAGTGGGTTTCTTCCGGTCAACATGCAATAAACAGATCATTTTTTCATCCGTAGATTTCCATTTTATACCGTGGTGAATATGAGTATAGTTGTAGAGTGATCCTGTGTAATCCCAGGGAACTCCGTCAAACAGCCCTTTAGTGAAATCCACTAAACACGTTGCCATTTCTCGCCTGATTATTGAATCATCCTGAAATCAATGCTAGATTATTGGTATTATGTCTCATCATGCATGCACGAAATGTGACAGGGGAAAACCGTCCCTCCGTGCTTTGATCGCAGCCAACGGCACACACACATACACACACAGGCTGCGATCGCAGGAAAAGAATTATCGGATCAACGCAAGATTGATAATATATAGTCCTTACCTTGTCTATGATGTACTGCAAAAAGAATAATCAGGGGCGGCTAAGTGGCGCAGTGGGCAAGGCGCTCGCCACTAACGCAGGAGATGCTGGGTTCGAGCCCAGCTCTCTGCGTTGCTACCAGCTTGGCTGGTCGTTCATACTAACACAATTGGCAGTGTTAGGGGTGGGAAAGCTGGTGGGTGGGGATTGGACGTTGTGCACAGCGACTCCTACAGGTCGGTTGGTGCGCCTGTACAACAGAATCAGGAAGTAACCGGGCAGTGTGAGCCTCCCACGCGTTACTCCTCGCCAGAGATCGCGCTGTACAGGTGAACAAATGCGACAGCTGCCTCCTCGTGTACCGGAGGGGACACGTGAGGCAAGGCTTGGTCCTCACTGCAGCCGACCAGTGGGAGGCATAGTCTAGCAACGTTCGAGACAGGGGAGGGGAGAATTGAAGGGAGAATTGGCGAGGCGAAATTGGGATGGGAGAAAAATAGAAAAATCAGGAGAAAAAGTGGATAAAAAAAAAGAAGAAGAATCCAATTATCTGATCGCCATTCCAAATACTGGTCGCGGTAGTGTGTCCCACGTTTACCACCAAAGAAAATGAACGGGTCGATGCATCGTTATGAGCGCTTGCCTTGCTGGAGTGTATAGGCCGCACAGCATTAGGCGGCGGTATCGCACCGTTGCGGTCTCAGACAGAGTGCAACACAGTCCTACACCATAGCAGGATGAATTATGAATGGAAATAGCGAATAAAAGAAATAACGATCAAAATAACGAGTATACTCGTTGTTGGCGGCCAACGATTGGCGGGCTATAACGAGTTAACTCGTTTTTGTCGGCCATTGTGTTAAAAGGCTGGGTGACAGTTGCAGGTGTGTGTAAACAACTACTGTATGTGATAGTCCTTAAAAGTAGTGAGGGCGATCAATTTGTCCATTTTCAAAGTATTTTGCATCTCGTTCCAACTGCTGGGAGTAGCAAACTGGAAGGAGGTTTGACAAGTCATGGTATAGACTATAGAGGTAGGAGGTAGGAATACTATGTATTAAATAAAGGGGAATGGAATCCATAAACAAACAAGGAATACTAAAACAACACAAAACAAAGCAAGACAAGTGGTAAACAACTAACAAACAATAACTCCAATCAACTAACTGAATGAAAACCAAGGGGAAACTAAAGAGGCAAAGCAATATACATCATAAACATAAACAGTGTCACCAGACACACCTCATCTGGTGAGCAGACTCACAGAAGTAAGACACAGTAAAGATGAACCAACAGGTCCACACACCACCAAATAATAATAATAATGACCAAAGGCCCTGAATGACTGTGACGTCTCAGATGAGTGATTGGACTCGGCTTGCGTCAATCAAGCAGGCGTTCAGGGGCCTCTACACACTACAGGAAGGGGCGGGCACTACCTGAGCACCATCAACTATGACGAATGAGATAAGTTACCTTTACTAACCTAATGTTTTACATGGTATCAAGCTTAGATATATATATATATATAAACACTAGATGACTTACCCGCGCTGCTGGCCAACAGAGACCGACGGCCATCTTGCGTCGGTGGAGCACGCCCACTCATAACAGTAAACACACCATGTCTATGGTGCATGACATGTACTATTGAAATAACCATAGCTTGCAAAATGTTCAACCGTTTGGTTTGTTAAAAATGTCAGAGATGTAGTTATCATACTGCATACTTATAATGGACTTTCATATGAAAATAAAAAAATAATAATAATCATCATAGCCACGTTAATAACGTTCGTAATAAACCAAACCGTTTGTAAATCCGTCAAGATTTCAGCGAGTTAAGATCAGATCATCACCTTAAAGCACACAAAGCCCTGGCAGCACATCACCCCCACCCTCATCCATCTCCACTGGCTTCCAGTCAAGTTCCGCATCACCTTCAAACTCCTGCTCCTCACCTACAAATCCCTCCATGCCCTCGCCCCCCGGTACCTGTCTGATCTACTCCACCAGTACACTCCATCCCGGAACCTACGATCCTCTGATCTAGGTCTCCTCTCCATCCCTCGCACCAGGTTACGGACTTTTGGGTACAGAGCCTTCAGCGTGGCGTCCCCTGCCCTCTGGAACTCTCTCCCCCCCGAAATCCGCAACGCCCCAACCCTGGACACCTTCAAATCCGCTCTAAAAACACACCTCTTCACCAAGGCTTTCCCCATCAGTTAGTTTTAGATTAAATTAGGTCCATTATCCCCTACTTTCCCTCATCCCCTCTCCCCCCCCCTATTTTCCTTGCCCTATTTTTTGTCCCGATTGTAAAGAGACCTTGGGTTCTATGAAAGGCGCTATATAAATTTGATCTATTATTATTATTATTAAAGCAGTAGTCCACTGAAAACAAGATGGCCGCCGGTGAACTACGCGGGAGACTCCGCCGTGAGCCATCTAGTGTTTATATATCTATCTATGGTATCAAGGGCCTAGGTTTGGTTTCAACATGGGGGGGGGGGCACTTTAAGTGGGGGGGGGGGGCTCTGGTGGTCCTCCCCCTGGAATTTTCATTTCCTGCATTCTGGTGTACTTTTATGAGCGGCACGTCTGCAAAGTTCAGATGGTACGGTCCTGTAGGGTTGTCTGAAATTGTTGGTTGATATATATTTACAGGTAAGAAGGACTTATACATGTTTTGACTTCCTTATTTTTTACCTCTTGGGGAGGGGGCTGTCTTTCATATTAGCAAGGGGGACAAATTTACCTTTTCTCAATATTGAGGGGGACTAAATATACGCATATACATGGTATGACATACGGTTATTCTATAACCATAGTTATATGAGTATAGCGAGCTCTCTGCTCGTAGTGGAACTATCCCTTTATCCAGTCTAATAATGAATAATTTTCTCCACATGCACACACCCATCCGCCTGGCCACACCCACATCCGCTCCTCTACATAAGAGGGGTCGTGGCCACACCATCAGCTCCTTCCCAAGTCTTTCACCACCGAAGGCGAAGACCACGGGGCCCTCAGTGAGTCCGAGCAGAGCGCTCGCTATACTCATAACTATGGTTATAGAATAACCGTATGTTATATATATCGTAATAGCTTACGCTCTGCTCGTAGTGGAACACAGGAGCTGAGCAGAGCGGAAGCTCGACAGATGTACCCGCTGAGGCCCCCCACAACCATCAGAACCGGGGAGGACCCGAGCCCTCTGGACCCCCCTAGTGGAGGACGGGAGGGAATCGGATCAGACTGTGCAAAGAGGGTTTAGCACCTCAAAACGCACAGGGTGAGCAGACCGTGGGACTTACCTTTACTCAGATTAACGACCACTCAGGCGCGCATCCCACATGCCACCAGGGAACGGACGGGAAGCAAAAACACCTCCGTCACAGCCCCCAACATCACAGGGTCGAAGGTCAAGAACCCAACCCTGTGGCAAGGGCGTAGCAGTGGAGCGCGGAGGAGGTCCCAGCCCTAGGACAACCCGAGGGCCAGGACCCCCCGAAAAAAGGGGCCTGCAGAGGCCAACAAGACCGCAGCATTGGGGCCCCACCAGACGGTCACTGGTGACATCACCCCCCACATCGCCAGCGTATCGGACAGGGCCCAAACAAGAGCAGACCCTTCCCCCCCTGGCACGCCGCCCTGAAGCACTCTAGCTTACTGCACCTGGTATTCTCAGGGGGTCCCCCATCCAAGAACTAACCAGGGCCGAACCTGCCTAGTTTCCGGGATCTGACAAGATCGGGCATGTCCAGGTTGGCATGGCCGTAAGCCCCAAGAGGCTACCCCCCCACAATACTGTGGGGCCAGACGGCGTGCCGGGGAGACAACCCCCAAGGGGGTTGATCCCTCAATCCAGGCAACATGCCAGAACTCGACCTGTGCCTGGAGCACTGCGGACTAGACAGGCGCCTAAGGGGTCTACTGTGAGCACAGTACCCGGCGGAAGGGGCGTTCGGCTTGCTGTGCATGATGTGATGACCTCCACAAACCCGACCCCTCCAGCGGGGTCGAGGTTCAAAGGAGAGGCTGACACAATTGGCAGACGTCATGAAAGATGCGGGGGCATACTCTCGGGCAGACGGGGTCAAGCCCGGCCTCAACCCGAGAGTCGACTCTGCTACCAACACACCGGAGAACCAACCACCTCCCTATGTTTAGTTTAACAGGAGGCGGTTGTTCCCTTAACCCACCAAGAAAACTTAGAAACATAACTGCGTGTATACACAGGCTATACAAGCAGTACAAGTGTTTCAGTTTTCAAAGGGTTAACCCAGGCCAACAGGTCGACGAGAACGAGCGGACCGGGACCTACACCGGGACCTACACAGGGATGCCTAGAGGGGTTGACAGCAACCACCCCGACAGCCCCCTCCCATCCCCGCCCAGCAGGGGGAGGGAGGGGTGAAACAAATGGAGAAGGACCAGGCCCCCTAACACAGTGCAAGGTACAACACAGTATGGACCAAGCACGCCACTGTTATGGGCAACTCGTAGTGGCATACACATGACACACACATCCACGACATCAATCCCTGCGAAGCCCGGACCGACCCGGCATTTTCCCCCTGGAAAAGCACAAAGTCCTTTGGGGTACCAGAACAGCAGATCTGTGCCCCGGCGGACAACGGGCTAACTGACCTGGTCCGGCGCGACCAGAACCAGTCCCGTGTCATAGTCACGCCGCCATCCCCAGTCCTAAGAGAGGGGTAGGTGCACGTGTCGATCTAAAACATCACAGAGGGGGCCACCAAGATGGACAGTACGTGAAAGCGCTGCTCCTGGTGGCCCACCTCATGGGCGTGAGACCCCTCCGCCAATGTATTGATCTACTCCGTCATCTCCCCCCGGAGATGCACGTGAGTCATCGAGTCTAACCTAGTGCACTGGCACTCGGTAGAGATAAAAATCTCCTTCCCAGTCGCCCGCATAAAAAAACGCAGTTTCTATGAATTGGGCAACCAAGGCGCGCCGGCCCATAACGTGGTTCCACATTGGAAGCACCCAGGGCCAGCGCTATATGCACGTCAAGAACCCGAAACACATCAATGGTGAATTCTTTTTAATCCTCTCTTTCTCAGATTTTTCTCTGTTTTTTTCTCCCCGTCCCAATTTTTTGGTCGTTGTGCCTATTCCCCCCCTCCCCATACCACATACAGTGTTATAGGGTCCCTATCTCTACCCCACACCTAGTACATTCATCCGGGATCACAGGATAAAACTTGTGTAATTTCTCTGGTGTCATATATACTCTATGTATCCACTTATATTGTAGGAGTTTACATCTGGTATTGATTGAAAGTGTCTGACATCTCACATGCTTGTTCCCAGTCCTCATCTGCTATTTCTACCCCCATGTCCCTCTCCCATGCCCGCAAACTGCTCAAAGAGCTCTCATCCGATCCTGATAACAACACATCATAAAACTTGGATAATTGTCCTCTTCCCACCATATTGTTCCTCGTAAGTCTTTCTATTATGGATGTGGGTGGTTCCTCTGTGCCCCCGTTCTTTGAGACTACGTAGCTCCTGATTTGAAAGTATTTAAATCTATGTGATCTTGGGATTTCAAATGTGCTTACTATCTGTTCGAAGGTCATCAATTCTCCCTCTAAGTATACATTTTTAATCTTACCCAAACCTTTTTCTGCCCAATTTTTGAATCCCCCATCATTCCTTCCCGGTTTAAATTCCTCATTCCCCCAGATTGGTGTATACCCCGATAACTTATCTCTTCTACCTAGGTGTAAGTGCGCCTTGTGCCAGATCCTTACTGTATTCTGAAGGAACGGGTTCTTTGTATTTTTTATCAACAAGTTACTCTGTCGTGAATATATATATATGCGTCTAGTGTTATCTTTGTCTCTTCTTTTTCTATCTCCATCCAAGCCGGTATATCTGCATGTTGAAAGTAGAACATTGCTGTCCTGAGCTGTGCCGCCCAGTAATAAAGCCTCATATCTGGAAGTCTAAGCCCTCCCCTGTCATACGGGAGGTAAAGGAGTGTCAGTCTCAACCTGGGTTTTTTATTGTTCCATATGAAACGTGTGAACATCGTTTTCAATCTCCGAAAGAAAGTTTCCGGTAAGGGCATTGGGATTGACTGGAATAGGTAAAGGAATTTAGGCAATATAGTAATTTTAATAATATTCACTCTGCCTATCATTGATATTGGTAATTTGCTCCATCTTTCAAGGCTATTTTCTACATCTGTCATAATTGGATCGTAATTACTTTGTAATAAGTCTTTAATCTCCGGGGTTATCTTTATCCCCAAGTACGTAAACCCCTTGGGGGAGCTCGCAAACTGCGCGTGCACCGGCGCTTTTTCCCTTTCTCTTTTATTAAGTAACATAAGTGTGCTTTTATTTTGATTCGTTTTATATCCTGAAAATACTCCAAATGTCTCTAGTATTTCGTTCGCATTTCTAATTGAGGTATCCAATTTTGTTAAGTATAGTATTATATCGTCCGCGAAAAGCGATAGGCGATGCTCCATTCCCCCTATTTTCATCCCTGTGATTCCCGGGTCCTGCCTAATCGTCATCGCTAATGGTTCGATTGCGAATAAAAATAGCAACGGAGAAATCGGACATCCCTGCCTGGTAGATCTCTGTAGTTTAAACTGTGTCGATATTTGGTTGTTTGTAGTTATTTCGACCATTGGGTCTGTGTATAGAATCCTGATCAATTTTTTATATCCTTCCCCAAACCCAAACCTTTTAAGTGTTTCAAACAGATATCCCCACTCAATCCTGTCAAATGCCTTTTCGGCGTCTAATGACAGAACTGCGTGGTCTTTTTCATTTTTCTTAGTGTGAAGAACATTTAGTAATCTCCTAATGTTATGAAATCCCTGTCTTCCCAATACAAATCCGTTCTGGTCATTTTTTATCAGATGTGGAATTGACTTCTCTATGCGTCTAGCTAGCGCCTTACATAAAATCTTCGTATCACAGGACATGAGGGACACAGGACGATATGAAGTTGTGTCTGAGGGTGGCTTTCCCGGTTTCCTAAGTACCGAAATCATCGCCGATCTTAAAGATGGAGGCAAAGTCCCCTCCTCATATGCTTCATTGAACATTTCCAGTAGGTGGGGTAGCAGTTTCCCTGCGAATCTCTTGTATATTTCTGTTGGTATCCCATCTGGGCCCGCCACCTTCCCGCTATTCATAACCGTAAGCGCCTCGTTTAATTCTCCTATTGTTAGCTCTTGGTCAAACTGTTTCTGTTCCTCCTCCGTTATTTTTGGGAATTCTAACTTGTCCAGGAACTCATTTTGTTGTTCTGTGTCCTTTGGGTATTCTGTTTTATATAATTTTTCTTAATATTCTTTAAAGGCGTTATTTATTTCTATTGGGTCATTCGTTTCCACCCCATTCCCCAATTTGATCGTATTTATCATCCTTTCCGTTTGTGCCTTTCTAATTCTCCATGCCAGTATCTTGCCTGCTTTTTCCCCTTGGTCATAGTATGATTGTTTTAGCCACTGTAAGTCCGATGTTATCTTTGTAGTGGATAGATGCTTGTACTGGGCCTTTAATACCCGTAGTTCTCTCTGTTTTGCTGGGTCTTCTCCCCTATATAGCTGTTCTTCCACTTCTTTTACCCGTCTTTCTATGTCCTCCATCTGCTTATAGTGTTCCTTAGATTTATGTTTAGTATAGCTTATCATCTCTCCCCTTATATACGCCTTAAATGCCTCCCATCTCATTGTTGCACTTGTCTGGTCTGTATTTATGGAGAAGTATATGTCTATTTTCTCATCTATAAAAGTCATACATTTCGGGTTGTTGAGCCACTTGGTTTGGAGTCTGAATCTAGGGCAGGGGTGGGCAATTATTTTTCCCGGGGGGCCGAATGAGCAACTGAAAATATGTTGGGGGGCCGGGCCAAAATTCCAAACTCAATTATGCATAATATAAATTTTATTTCTATATAAAAAGCAGTAAATGGCATTGGTTTGACCCCTGGTAAGAGTGTATGTTATTATTTGGCAATTAAAAGGTGAGGTTAGCTTTCAAAAATATAATTTATTCAAATAGAATTTATTTCCAAAATGATAAACAAAATGTGAAACATTAATAACAAAGGGCATTTTGAGTTTCATATACTATTGAAACAAGGATTTTCTTAGCTTTCTAAAGACATCACATCATCTTATAGCAAAAATAAACAAGACATGTCACTGAACTGTGTAAAGAAAAGTGTCCCAGTTGTGTAGCCTTTTTTACTTTACATGCCTATATTAAACATTTAATGTTTTCAGAACTGTGCAAAAAAAAGAAAAAAAATATCAAGTGTCCCATTTCACTTGTTATATTTCCACATTTTAGTGTTCTTCAGTTCTTTTTTTTTCATTCAGTGTGAGAAATCCAGTCTCTGTTGAGCTTTAACAAGTCCATCAAAGTCAGGTTGCATGTCTGAGGTGGAGATGCGAAGCACAGCTGCCAGATGTTCATCAGTGAGAGAGGATCTGTACCTGGACTTGGTAAACGTCATGACTGAGAATGTCTGTTCACATATGTAGGTGGATCCAAAGAGAACCAACATCTTCTGAGCATGTCTCCTAAGCGTATACTGTGCGTGTGAACGTTGACATGAAAAAAAAAAAGCAAAAAAATAAAAATAAAAAAAAAATATTAAAAAAATATATTTTTTTTATTTTTTTTTTTTATTTTTTTTTATTACCATGTCATCTTTCGCGGGCCGGTCAGAATCATCCCGCGGGCCGTACAATGCCCAGGTCTGATCTAGGGGGTGCCTTCGCTATTTCCGGCATGTTCATAGTTAACGTCATTGGAGAATGGTCAGACAGTAATCTACTCAGTCATATTCACTTCCTGTAAATTTGGATACCAAGCTTGTCGAAACAAAAAAATAGTCTATTCTCGAGAACGATGGCCTACTTAGTAATTTTGAAGCGCACGAATATTCCCTCTTGTCTGGGTTTAGCTTTCTCCATACTTCAACCAAGTCGAGGTCTTTCATAAACGTATCTATCACTTTCCTTGTTCTTCCGTGGGAGGTATCCACTCCCCCTGATTTATCTATTTCCGGTCTCCTCACGCAGTGGGTCTTGGACTTCCTGACGGGCAGACCCCAGGTGGTAAGAGCAGGCAACTGCACCTCCTCATCCATCACGCTCAACATAGGGGCCCCCCAGGGCTGTGTTCTGAGCCCCCTCCTCTACTCCCTGTACACACATGACTGCGTAGCACAGCGGAACAACAACACCATCATCAAATTTGCTGATGACACAGTAGTGGTGGGCCTGATCTCTGCCAACGACGAAAGGGCCTACCTGGAAGAGGTAGAGAACCTGTCACAGTGGTGTCAGGAGAACTGCCTCTCCCTGAACGTCAGCAAAACAAAAGAGATGATTGTGGACTTCAGGAGGTCGGGGGTCAAGGACTACAGCCCCCTCAGCATCGACGGGGCACCGGTTGAGAGAGTGAACAGTTTCAAGTACCTCGGAGCCCACATATCCGAGGACTTGACATGGACCACAGACATTGACAGTGTTGTGAAGAAGGCACGACAACGCCTCTACTTCCTCAGGCGCCTAAGGAAGTTCCAAGTCAGTCAGAAGATCCTTAGGAACTTCTACTCATGTACAATAGAGAGCATCCTGACCGGCAACATCACCTCCTGGTTTGGGAATAGCACTGCACAAGACCGTAGCAGACTACAAAGAGTGACACGTTCAGCCGAACGCACAATTGGAGGGGGGCTTCCCACCCTCCAGAACATTTACAACAAGCGGTGCAAGGGGAAGGCTAAGAGAATTATTAAGGACTCGAGCCACCCGAACAACTGCCTCTTTGAACTGCTGCGGTCAGGCAAGCGATACCGGAGTCTTAAGGCGAGCACAGAAAGACTCAGAAGAAGCTTCTATCCCCAGGCCATCAGGCTGCTAAACGAACAATAAACACTATGCAACAACCATCAAATGCACACAGCACACACACCCACACGCACACACTCACTCAAACAAACAACACACTGCAGCACCCACTCTCCACACTTTAGATCACACAAACACACTTTACACTTTATATTTATTGATAAAGGATTTGCACTACAACTCGTACACCTACTGTAAATTGTACCTAAATTGCACCTCATCCCATTTCTGCCTTGCACTATATAGCATTGTATATTAGTACATTGCACAGTATTGTATATTATATGGTAACTCAGTTACGTCTATTCTGCATCGAACATTGTACATATGTCTAAACTGAACACTGTGACCTCATTCTTTTTTACTTCTAAATTTACTATGTTATTTTATTTCATACTTATCTTGTCTTGCACAGTCTCTGGAGCGTAACAGTAAGAAGCATTTTGTATAAAAGTATTCTGTACTTCTGTATGACAACTATTAAAGAAACTTGAAACAGTTAAAGTCTCCCCCCATGATGAACTGGCCCGTGAGAGTTGCCATTTTCATAAACAGTTCTTGAAAAAACAGCGGGTCATCATTGTTTGGTCCATATATATTTACTAGGTTCACCTGCGTGGAGACTATAGTACCACTTAATATTATAAATCTCCCTCCCGGGTCTACAATTTTATTTCTTAAAGTAAATGGTATCGACTTGTCTATTAGTACCATTACTCCTCTAGCTTGTGAGTTGAATGGCGCCGAGTATACCTGTCCCTTCCATCTATTCTCGACCCTCTTGAGATCTTCCCCAGTGCTGTGTGTTTCCTGTAAATAAACTATTTTTGCTCCTGATCGTTTTATCTTCCCTAGAATCTGTTTTAGCTTAATAATGTGGCTCATCCCCCTCACGTTCCAGCTCATATTTTATTTCGTTCCTACTCATCCTTATGTCCTATGTTGCCCACTCTCTTCTTGCCCTCCTCCCCCCTCTCTCCTCTATGTTTTGTGATGTGGTGATCCGGCCGAAGTGTCCTGTAATAATAAATAAATAAATAAAAAGTACCCCCAAACCCCACATATAAAGCTAACGTCCCCCCCTATTGGGCACGGACCTCTGACCCTACTCTTTTCCGACTTCCTGCAGGTCCTTTCCTGCTTCCTTTTGACAGGATGCATCTTACCTGCCTTTCTCCCTTTCCTGCCGCCCTTCCCTCCTAGTAAGCTCTAACCACATGCTCCCTTTTTCTCATTTCTGCTATTTAAAGTCTAACTTGACTAAACTATCTTCAACTTGATCCTGTATCCCTACTCCCCCCCCCTTCCTCCTCTCGTAACCATCTCGAGGAACCCTCTATTTCAGCCTCTAAACTCCTGGATCTCTATCACCTTAAAACATTGAAACATTGAAACAAAACCATTGAAACAAAACCAAATCCGCCCCCCAACCGGGCATCGGCCATATCCAATACCTGTTAAGAAAGGGGATATGACCTACGAAAACCTCTAAGCTATACCCTTTACCCGTTAAGAAGGGGGGTATCTTTTGTAGAGTTAAATCAGAACTTGCTGCACTTTTATGTATTATACCCTTCCCCTTCCTCCCCAAATCCTAACTATCCACTCCTCCTCACGCCTATGTTGGCTCCTTGACCTCTCCGTAGTGTCCCTATATAACTATCCCGTTTACCTGTCTGTGTGTGTCCAGTACCTATACTGAACGGTAGAGGTCGCCAGACCTTATACCCTATACATTTTTCCCTCTCTATTAGTTTCCCCTACCTAAACCAAAAATTGCAGTGCCTTTATGAAATATACATTTTCCCTTCCTTCCCCATTCCTAGCTAACCACTCCTCCTTTTGTCTATGTTTGGCCCTCGGTCTCTCCATAGTGCCCTTAACTACTATAACTACTTAACTATAACTGCACATTCCACATATTGAAAAATATTAATTACCCTTTTCCATAGAATATACCATTCTCCCCCCCCCCCCCCCTCCCCCTTTTAAGTTGGGTCCTTGAATCTCTTATTCCTACATAAAGCCCCTATATATATCTTATATTCATATCAATTATCCGGTAAGAAGGGGGGCCTGCCATATATATACAAGCCTTTTCCCTTGCATTTCAAGAATGGGGGTATGTCTCCTAGAGAATTCAATCAGAAATTACAATCCATAGTGTCTCCGTACCTGTACAGCCTATATATTGAACCATTGAAATTGCCCGATTTTATAGATTATTTCCCTTCCCCCCCTCCCCTCCCTTCTATATACCATTCTTATCTACCCGTGTCATCCACCTGTGGCGGTCTCTCCTGTTGCTCTTCCCCTGGTCCTTGCCGCGCAAGTATCCGTCTCAGTCGCGTTGGGTCTGTCCCCACCGTCATACCACAGGCTCGTCGTGCTTGTTCCGGAGTATCACACACAGTAGTTCTTCCTTCCCACGTCACCTTCAGAATGGCTCCTCTCACAAAGCCCGTCTGTCCTTTCCCCCGAAAGCAGTAGTCTCTCACTTCCCTGTATTCCTCCCGCTTCTTGACCAGGGACAGGTCTTGGTATATCCTCACTTGTAATCCTTCGTGTGTCAAAACTCGCTTCTTTTTTGCGATGTCTAGTATGGTTTCTTTGTCCTGTTGGTTGGAGAATACCACTATGAGTGGCCTCCTCCCGGTTCCGTTTTCGCCTTTCTTTTTCCTTCTTGCGGGAGCCCCTCTGTACACCGCCTCCAGCTTGGGATTTTTAGTGAAGACTCCTACCCCCGCTAACCCCCCGAACATCTTTGAGTAGTATTCTGTCATTGTCCCTCTCGGTCCTTTCGGGTCTTGTTCCTCTGGTATGCCGATCACTCTCAGATTGTTCCGCTTAGCATAGTTGATCATATTTTCCATATTCTCTCCCATCTCCTTACTGTCAGTTCGGAGCCTCTGGCACTCCCTCTCCCAACGATCCTGGTCCGTAGCTCTGCTATCCAACGAGGCCTTTCTTTCCGTGTATCGTCTCTCCTGTTCCTTCATCCTCGCTTCTAGGTTAGCCACGGTAGCTTCACATGCCTCCATCTTTCCATCCACCCCGTCTTTTATCTTTCTTTCCCAACTTGCCAATAAAGTTTTGTTTTGTTTCTCCAGCTTTTCCTCCAACCGTGCAAATTCCCCCATTAACTGCAAGTTCCTCCTTTCCGCTTTTTCCTTCAACCGTTGCGCGCATGGCCTCCATTGTTTGTTGGTTTCTCTTCTCGGCTTCTTCTGACAAGAGCTCTCTCAATAGCGAACGCATGTTTTCCATTATCATAGCCGTCTTTCCTTCTCCCTCTCCAGTCTCCACACCCGCTGCTATCTCTTCCTTGCGTACCTCTTTGCCAGCGATTATTTCAGCCCTACTAGCCATCTGTGTCCTGGTGTCTACCGCCGTTAGCTTCTTGCTAATCGCTCCTAGGCCCAAAGCCTCCGGTACATGGGTCTGTCTGTGCCTAGTGGAGCGCCTATTTATCTCCGACTCTCCATCGCCTTTTCCTTCCGATTCAGAGTTTTCCATTTCATTTTATCAATAGAGTAGTCTTGAAACTGTTTCCCCCCCCCCCCCCCGGGGGAGCTCCAGTAGCTCACCGCGTACCTCGAACGCTATTTCGGCGTCGGGGACAACCGTGCGCGTCACGGATCTGGGGTACACGAGTTCGACTCCCGGACTCGCCGTATTTTCTCAGAGTGTCTTTCCCCCGATCTATACCCCATTCAACCTGTCTCTGTCGGTCATACTTGACCAGAAAAAGCGATAAACACTAAAAGAAACCAGCTGACTGGTCAAAGTTTCCCCTTCGCTTTTCTCGGGGGGTATTCGGATTTAAGCCGTGTTTTCAGATAGTTTAGTCAATTATCACCGGGAGCATGTGGTGCGAGTTGTCTACTGCACGGCCGCCATCTTGAAGTCCATCAATGGTGAATTCTAATAAGAAACACCAGACAACGTTCCCTCCATGCTGTCTGGGACGAGCAGCAGGAAGCCGGTCAATAAGACACAGACACAGGTCTTATACGACGCGTCTGAGGGCAACCCCGTCAATTCTGCTCTTTACATAAGAGGGGAAGACAGAAGTTCCCCCAGAGAGACCTCTACGTGAGTAACAATTGAAAGAGATACATGTAATAATAATTGGGCCAAGTGACCAACGGCCCAATACACACTGTAATAGAGAGCAGAGCAGAAAACGAACAGTTTTCGAATGCATCGCATCATCCAACTTTGACAAAGACAGCGGTCTGCAGCACAGAGCCTGTAACCTCACGGATTTCTCCTGGCCAATAGGAAATCGCGCCCAGTGACGTATTCCATGGCCGGGGGGAAATCCCGTGACCCACCCATCCTAACATTGAGTGGAACCAGGGAACCCCCTTCCCCCTCCCTGTGACGTGCTGCCCCTCAGCCGACAGGGAGACCGACAGGCAGGAGGTCCCACTTCCCGGCCAATCAGTAAAGGGGGGGGGGGATGATTTATTAGCCCACCCCTTATGACCCCTCACCCCTGATATGATGCAACAACAAAGCAGAGCCATGACACCAGTCGTAGCGCGCTACATGAAAGCGCACACATTCTGCACGCCAGCCACAGATGATAACCTTTTCTCTGCAAAAACTGGCTTTATACATGGCTTCAGGCTCATGTGCGAACTTGCCACCTGCATTTTTTACCCTTTACCCCTAAAGTAAGAAAAACACAGACCAAAGAGAGGGGCCAAAGGCCTTGGTACAAGAGCTACACATGTAAACTTCTGTAGGCCAACACCTAACCCAGTTGTGGACTTAAACTTGAAAACACGATACAGATACACACAACCCTCTTTCACAACAAAAAAGGGCAAAAAGTTCACTCTCACTACTGCAAGAGGAACGCCGTTTTTGTATGATGAGAGAAGACATAATTCCTTGATCAAGTGCTGGTCACAGGCCTTGCTAAGTCCACATAACAGTGACCAAACAATTTTCAGAGAAAACTGCCTCTCTCTAAGCAAGAGCACAACCCCAGCAGTAACTGAGGGCTTACACCGTATCCCCAAAAATATAGTGAATCAACACACATTTTGTAAACAAAATCCTATTTGAGGGGGGGGGGGGGGGCAAACCGGGGAATAATTTCACCCACCCCCTCACCACCTCACCCCTGATACGACGCCAAATGAAAAAAACAGAGCCGTGATATCAGGCGCATGGCGCGCCAGATGAAGCACATACTTCTTGTTTGAAAACAGGTTTCCCACAGCTCTGCTAATGTGTGAAAACTTGCCACTCGTTATTTCTATCATTACCCTTAAGTAAAGAATAAGAAGCTAAGAGAGGGACTCAGGCCCTCGATCATATGCCACTATGTACAGCGTTGTAGGGTAACACCCAGCCAGTTGTGGACTCAGCCACGTTGTCTAAACGTTACATGAACACACACAACTTCTCATCATACAACAAAAAACCCAGTTAATTTTTACTAACGTAAAAAACAACGCTGTTTTCAGGTAGAGAGAAGACATAAGCCTTGGCCAATGCTAACCTAAGCTATACAAAAGCGACCAAGACAATTTTCACACCACACGTCGTATCTCCAAATGTAGTGAAGTAACATATGTTTTGTTAAACAAAGACATCGTTATTAACCAAAAACATTCGGGAGGGGGAGGGAGGAAGAGTGGAGCAATGTCCTACGGCCATCTTACCTGCACCAACGTACGCAGGACGAAAGGCCGCAACACAGGTTGGTCTACCACGTTGACGAAGGCCTGTCGCTGGCAAGGCCAGAAGAGGCAATGGCTGGAGCCTCGCTCCGGCGTGACGCCCCTCTCCTGCAGCCGGTCATGGCGCAGGCCCGACGACATCTTCTGCCAGAGATGACGTCGTAGTGCCAGGGCCCGCTATCCTCACGGCTATGGTTGTAGCATAAGCTAACAGCTAACTCCAGGCTAACTGATAGCATCAAGCTAACGTTCCTAGCCGAGCGTAGCCGCCAGCTAACGCAGTGGCAAGCGTCTACTACTGAAGATGTACAACGTGAGAATAGCAATACAGGCCAACACTTCAGACAGCCGCTGTCTTTTCCTCTTCTTACCCGAAGAAAAAGGAAAAAAGGCAACACACGCCCCTCTCACAGAACGGTGCTTACCAGACACAGCGGTATCGGCAGCAAGCCCCTCGTTGTACGCGGGCTGCAGCCGACCTGAGCTCGGAGATATTCTCATAATGAAACACCAAGCTGACCCCCCTCACGCTGGGTGTTTTTCGTCTTGAAAAGCGGGGCCAGAGCGGCGGCAGAGAGTATCCGTTTGTCCAGAGACCCGGGGAATTGAACCGCAGATTCGGAATCACGGTCCCAGGAAAACAAAGCTACGACTTCACTGAGGAGGAGCCTATGTTATCGTGGGGCATCAAACTAGAACCCCCTCCACGCCGCCAAGGGGCAGCGAAAATGATTCTAGCCTGGAGCCGACCTTCGCAAGCTGTGCAGTTGTCCCCCCATAACTGACACACCTGAAGCTTGCGTCGCAAAAACATCACCCGCCCAGAGAGGCCGTCAGCCCTCACCCAGCCGACCGCCTCCCAAAGCACAGTATCCAGCTGCAGAGCCGGAGACAATGCCGGCTGGGATTGCTCAGCGACGTGCGCCCCTAATGCGAAGCGCCGGTGGAGGTCAGAATGATCATCATCTTCTAGACACTCCGGTGGCGAAGACATTATCGCTTTATTTCTTCGAAAAATAGTGAGAGAGAAAACCAAGATACAATGTCAACACAGCTCCTCTTCTCCAATAACTATTTCGGCACTAAACCTAAAGTGGTGTTGTACAGACACTTTTCGGTGGTGAAAATAGGGAAGGAGCTGATGGTGTGGCCACGACCCCGCTTATGTAGAGGAGCGGATGTGGCCAGGCGGATGGGTGTGTGCATGTGGAGAAAATTATTCATTATTAGACTGGATAAAGGGATAGTTCCACTACGAGCAGAGCGTAAGCTATTACGATATATAACTGTCACTGTATGAATGTTGCAATACATGTAACAAACATTAACCAACCTACCTATATATAAACATCATATATAACCTATACATATATATCATCATCTATATAACCTATAAATATACCTATATAACATCATCTATATAACCTATAAATATACCGATATAACATAATCTATATAACCTATAAATATACCTATATAACATCATCTATATAACCTATAAATATACCTATATAAAATCATCTATATAACCTATAAATATACCTATATAACATCACCAAGACAAGTTGGCAAAGAAAGTGTTTCTGTGTGATCTTGGAACTCACTCTGCTTGTAAAAGGTCAAGGTAAACACTGAATCCAGTAAAAAAGAAAAGAAAAAGCAATTAAAGTCGGATTATAGCACATCACACCTTCGCCGCAGCAACGGCAACGACTAGAATCCCGGCCCCAGAAGTGTGGAAAAAAACCTGCTGACGTTTCTCCTCGAGACGCGCTCTCAGGTGGAAGGAATGGCAACTATGTCGGCACGTAAGCGGTCGCCGCCCTGAACCCCTCGCTAAAGCCGCGGGATTTGCCGCGAACGCCACTCGTGTTGTTGCTCGGAGACCCCCACCACCTGCACGGAGGCGGCGGGCGATGGACGGTGGCCTGGGTGTCCATTTCAAAGGGTGGCTTGTTTGTTCGATGGGGGAGGGGCGGTTCCCGACTGTACTTTGACTCACAAGGGGCTCCTTTAAAAGGGCCCTCTTGACTCATACAGTATGCAATCCCCCCCCCCCTCCCCCCAAACCTCCCCCAGGTCTTATGTGACCGTAAACATGGAGTAGCCGGGTGGGCGGGGCCTGGGCGGCAGCGCGGACGAGAGCTGGATGTGGCGGAGGAGGCCATTGATGTTGCATTAGTGGACTGTTGCCTCAGCAAACACGCGGCTGAGCCGCAGGATCAAGCCGCTCGGCTCTCGCTGCGGGATAATCCGCCGTGAAATAAGAGCCGCGCGGTCTCCGTCTGCAGCATCAGTCAGGGATAATAGCGGCGTTTCCCCCCTCTACGTCGCAGACCGCCACGATGACGACGAGAGCGACGAGGAAACAGGAAGTGAAAGACAGAAAGATTATAATCTAGCTCTGCGTTTCCCAAACCCGAAATTATGTCATCCATTTGACCTTTATTTAAACTCGAGGGACACGAGTTTTTACAGTGAAGTTGAGTAAACAACTAAAAGAGATAGAATAACACAAAGATAAAAACAAGTCATCAGCACGATAACATCAAGTTAAAATAAGATAAAAACAAGAAACAGGAAAAGCAGACTAAAAGCAGTTCCAGAATGACATACAATGGTTATTAATCAAAGCTATGGCGACAGTGGCTCAGGAGGTAGAGCGTCGTCTGGGAATCAGAAGGGTCCCGGTTCGATTCCAGCTCCTCCCGGGTAGTCGTAAGTCCTTGAGCAAGACACTTACGCCCTAACTGCTCCCGATGAGCAGGTTGGCACCTTGCATGGTTGCCTCCGCTGGCGTGTGAATGTGTGAGTGAATGGGTGAATTGAGGCACAAGTTGTAAAGCGCTTTGGATAAAAGCGCTAAATAAATGCACCATTTAGCTAGAAATTGTCCAAAGGTTGGAAGAGTATCAAACATGCAATGAAATGGGTCGCAGATTGGAGTGATGAGCATAACAATTCTATGATGTGTGAATTCATTTTCCTAATTAAAATAAAAGAAGAGTGTTCTCCGTTCGAGATATATCAGTTTCGGCCTTTGTTTTTGTTATAAGTGAATGTCGGAGAGAGAGAAATTAGACTTTTCAATTCAGCACCTCTCCACTGTCCAGTTCAGCACCACGGACAGTGGCGTTGCCCCTTGAAAACTCCTCTCGCGAGTCACTTTGTTTGTGTGTGAGTGACAGCCACTGCTAACCAGAAGAGAGGAGACTTGCTGTGAAAACGGTAGAGGGAACAGACATCCCAGCCTTGTGCCATAAAAAAGCGTCTTAAATCGGCAATGTGAGAGCATTTTGGATATCTAAAAAGATGTAATGATCAGGCGGATATCCAATTTTCAAAACATGCGACGGAAAGTGACTGTCAAAGGGTCCAACACGTCTAACGTTGTGCCTCTTCCAGATCATCCCTGTTTGTCCAAATCAAGGTAGAAAACATAACTCAAAATACTAAGCAGAATAGTTCACAGTAGAGCGGTTCACAGTAGAGCAGTTCACAGTAGAGCGGTTCACAGCAGAACAGGTCACAGCAGGGCAGTCCCCAGAGTAATTTTTTACTTTCATCTTATTAATTCAAGTCGATTTTGTGGGGATAACGTTACTACAAGCCTCAGGTGAATGGGACAGGGTGTCTGTCTTGTGTGTGTGCAAGGGCATAGGTTTGGTTTCAAGATTGTGGGGGGGGGGGTCTCTGTGTCGTCCCCCATGAAATGTTTTGTGTCAAACACTTCATTTACTGCATTCTGATACCCTTATGCACCAATTTGTGCCTTTTCTGCATCGATTTATGGTAGAAATGTATTTTTATTTAATTTTTTTATCCACTTTTTCTCCTTATTTTTTATTTTTCTCCCATCCCAATTTCGTATTGCCAATTCTCCCCTCCCCTGTCTTGAACGTTGCTAGACTATGCCCCCCACTGGTCAGTTGTAGTGAGGATAAAAGCCTTGCATCACGTGTCCCCTCCGGTACACGAGGAGGCAGCCTGTCGCATCTTTTCACCAGACAGCGCGGACTCTCAGTGGCGAGGAGTAACGTGGGGGAGGCTCACGCTGCCCCCGATACTTCCTGTCTCTGCTGTGCAGGCGTCACCCAACCGACCTGTAGGAATTGCTGTCCACAACGTCCAATCCCCACCCATCGACTTCCACCCGCTGACTCTGCCAAATGAGCCAGTACGACGGCCGGCCCAAGCCGCAGGCAATGCTGAGACTGGGATTCGATACCGGAGTCTCTTGCATTGGTGACGAGCGCAATCTCTGCTATGCAACCCAGCCGCCTAGAAATGTCTTTATTTATGTAAAGGAAAAGACAACAGTCCGCTGACACAAACATAATGGAATATAATGCAGTGAGGCTCTCAGGCGTTCTGTAGCCTATTGCTTTCAAATATTTATTGTCCTTTATTATTATTATTATTATTATTATTATTATTATTATTATTATTATTATTATTATTATTATTATTATTATTATTATTATTATTATTATTATTACCTGTAACTATATATAAGTGTTTTGATCCCTTTATTTTTTACCAGTTTATTTTTTTCATATTAGCTATATTTTTTGAGGGGGACAAATCTACCTCTTCTCAATATTGAGGGTGACATCTAAATCTACACCTGTGTGTGTGTGTGTGTGTGTGTGTGTGTGTGTGTGTGTGTGTGTGTGTGTGTGTGTGTGTGTGTGTGTGTGTGTGTGTGTGTGTGTGTGTGTGTGTGTGTGTGTGTGTGTGTGTGTGTGACTAATGTGGTGGTGACTAGTGTGAGAGTGTTGATTAGGTTTAGTTAGTTCCTGGGTTATTGTGTTCCTCCTCAGTAGTACATTCATGATGTGTTTTTGTAAGTTTGGGATCTGGGTTCTCGAGCTGAAAACGTTTGGAAACCCCTGTTTTAACTCCTTACCCTCTGAAAGCATAAACAGTCATAGGCCCAGTGCTTAGAAGCAGTGCTTTAATCATAACCACATATCCAAATATGAATGCACTAGAACCAAAAACTTTTGTGAACTTCTCACGAGCTGCACCCCGACTTTGGAACACCCTCCCTCAGACCATCAGAGACTAGTCTCCCTCACTCTCCACCTTTAAATCCCGACTCAAAACCTACCTGTTCTCCCAAGCATACAACCTTCCCTACCCATAACCACCCTCCTCCAACCTACCACCCCCCTCTCCTTACTTCCCCGATTGTTCCCCTACTGGCTTTTGTATCTGTTGCTTGTTACTCTTGGTTTTATGTCTTGTGTACTCATATTGTTGCTTGTTTCCCTCTGGTTCTATGTTTCTCTTTGTTTTGCTTATTGTCAGCGTCTTTGGGTTCTTGAAAAAAGTGCTATATAAATCAAATTAATTATTTATTATTATTATTAAAACTAAGTGGATGTGGAACAAAGACCAAAGATTACCCCCAGGGGTGATTTCAAACCCCCGGTCTTACAAAACACTGGACTTTGGATGCAAAAAGATTACACCATAAGAGTGAAAATAGAACCCAATGCATCTGTGCAGATGTAAAAATAGGTTATGTAACCCATGAGCTACATTTGAAAAATGTGTTTGCAATAGCTCATAGTGTAACAGCCTAATAAGCTCAATCAAAAGCCCACTTTTCAACATAACACAATGTGGTCGTGTAGAATAGAACGAGAAACATCTCCTCCAGTGAATCCCCACAGAGCTTCTACGGGTGGCTGCAAATTCGAAACTGGTCCCGGTAAATGTCCCCCTCCAATGTAGTTTCTTCCCCCTCGATTGTATATATTTTTTTTTATGATCTCTTTCTCATAAACAGTACTGTATATTTGTATATCTTGTATGTCATAAATGTCACGATGAAACAGTACTATATATCCGTATGTCATGTATGTCATAAATGTCCTGACCTGATGAATTGAAAATGGGGGACCCTGATGTAAACAAGACGAAAGTATTTTTCTGGTCTGCATCCCCTTAACAATTGTGTGTATTGAGCCATACAATATTGTACCCATTCTGCAATCTGTTAATAAAGTGTTCAATCAATCAATCAATGTGTATAGACCTGTTCACTGTTTACAAACATACCGTGTTCGAGCCAATCAGCAATACCAACTGAGTCACGTGACTAAGTTGCCCCGGACCTGCGAGAGCTGCTGCTGACGGGGCTCTATGGAGAAACCATGACACTCCCCTGACTAAAAGTTGTTTCAAACAAAAACGGCTGGATGTCATTTTGCCAAATCAGCACGGCTGTGAGTGTGAGTCTTTCACCTTTTACATATCTAGCTTTGGCATGGCATGGCTGTTAAACTTGCTAAGAGGACATATGCTGACAAACTGGAGACACAAATGGCACAAAACGACACAAGAGGATTATGGCAGGGACTGAAGACAATAACTGACTACAAAGTCAGCGCCCCCTCAATGGGGAGCGACGACGCCTCCCTCGCGGACAAGCTCAACTCCTTCTACGCCCGGTTTGGTGTAGACAGTGACGCTGCTGGCTCTCCGGCTAGTGACGTCACTGGCGCGCCGGCTGTTGTGGAGGGGGGGGGGGGGCAACCGCGGGGGGGCGGGGATGCTCTCTCGTTGTCGGAACACAGTGTGAGAAGAGCATTTATGCAGGTGAACACCAGGAAGGCTGCTGGCCCAGATGGTATAACAGGACGCATACTTAAGTCCTGTGCCAACCAGCTGGCCCCGGTGTTCACCGCCATATTTAATCAATCCCTGGCGGAGTCAGTGGTCCCTGCCTGCTTCAAGATGTCTACCATCATCCCTGTACCGAAGAAACCCTCCCCAACATGTCCAAATGACTACAGACCGGTGGCACTCACCTCTGTGGTCATGAAATGTTTCGAGAGGCTGGTCAAGGACCACATTTGTGCCTCCCTCCCCAGTGATATGGACCCTATGCAATTTGCATACAGGACAAACAGGTCCACTGACGACGCGGTCTCCCAGGTACTGCACAGCACCCTCTCTCACCTTGACCGTCAGAAGGGGGGCTATGTGAGACTGTTGTTCATTGACTACAGCTCAGCGTTCAACACCATAGTCCCCACCAGACTGGTGGACAAGCTGATCGAGCTGGGTCTGAGCTCCGCCCTGAGCGCCTGGGTACTGGACTTTCTGAGTGAAAGACCCCAGGCGGTCAGGGTGGGGGGGTCAGACCTCCAACACCATCACCCTGAGCATCAGGTCCCCCCAGGGCTGTGTTCTGAGCCCCCTGCTGTACTCACTCTACACACACGATTGTGTGGCCAAGTTCAGCTCCAACTCCATAGTGAAGTTCGCAGACGACACGGTGGTGGTGGGGCTGATCTCGGACAACGACGAGAAGGCCTACCGGTAGGAGGTTGAGGTACTGGAACGCTGGTGCCAGGACAACAGCCTGCTCCTGAACATTGGTAAAACCAAGGAGCTGATCGTGGAATATAGGAGAGGACAGCAGGAGACACACACACCACTGATGATTAACGGGGCTACCGTGGACAGGGTGAGCAGCTTTAAGTACCTGGGGGTCCACATCTCAGAGGATCTGACATGGTCAACACACATAGACACAGTAGTAAAGAAGGCGAAACAGCGCCTCTACCACCTGAGACAGTTAAGGAAGTTCAGAGTATCGGGGAAGATACTCGAGTCCTTCTACTCAGGAGCTGTAGAGAGCATCCTGACCGGAAACATCACTGCCTGGTATGGAAACAGCACGGCACAGGACAAGAAGGCCCTACAGAGAGTGCACCACGGGTATTGCACTACCTCCCCTGCAGGTTCTATACAACAAGAGGTGCAAATCCAGAGCCTGCAGAATAATGAAAGACCCCCACCACCCCAAATAACAGCCTGTTTCAGCTGCTGAGGTCAGGCAGACGCCTGCGAACCCCAGCTACTAGGACAGAGAGGCTTAGGCTCAGCTTCTTCCCCCAGGCCATCAGAGTCTTGAACAATGAACATTGAGTACCACAGAACACTGAACTATCCACACATAAGCACACATGAGCACACACACGACACGCACGCTGTGCACGCTCACACACTAGCAGCCACTTAACACTTTAACATGAGCGGGCACACACTCATGCCGCACACACGCACACTTATGGCCAAAAGGAAAGGCCACTTTAAATTAGTATAACAGGAACAGTGTATTGCACTACCAAAGCTACCTAGCATGTCCTATATGCTCTGTAAATAACTATGTACAGATACCGAGATGTCACACCATGTTACCTGTTTATTGCACAATGTTTTTTTTTTTATTGGATCTATTATATGTTGTACCACTGTATTGCACATCGTTGCGGGCAAGACCACCCGCATTTCATTGTATACTTGTATGCCGTGACAATTAAAACTCTTGACTTGACTTGGATTGATTGTTTAGATTGCTAGCATGGCTAACAAATGCAAATATATTGTAGTCTGCCCCAGTTGTTCTGACCAGGATTACGTTCCTTCCAGCTCCGGTGATGCGCGCATACACTGAGTCTGACATATACAGCGAACAGGTCTAAGCCGCGAGACTCTTCAGGTGATCCTTTAAATAGGCTGGATGTTGCTAAGGAAGCTTGAGTAACTGCAGGTATTAAATCATAATCTCCAGCCAGAGAAGGGGGATAATTCAACCACACAAACATCCACCTCTCTACCAATTGTACATTTATAGGAATCTCTCGAGTGTTTTTTATCTGTAGTGTTACGTAACGCTGCTCTTGCTGTTTCAAGAGTGTGTCTGCCTCTAGGGTTGGGTACCAAACTCGGTACTTTTAATTAAGGGCACCGACCGAATTCCATCGGTGCTACCGAGTACCGGTTCAAGCTAGATCAATTGGTATCAAATTTCAGTACCTTTACATGTTTAGTATAAGACTGTAATATACTAGACAAGAGGGAGCCTTTTCCTTAATATACTGTATAATACTGTCCTGTCTCTTGGGTCTTTGGAAAGACCAGACGAGGTCGGAGGAGTTTGAATATATTTACTGAGGATGGCCAGATTATGTTGATATTTAAACATTTAACAACATAATACCTGATCATGCGATTTATTTCGTGTGGTGTGTTAAAACAATAAATAACAATGTTCTAAATAAATAACAATGTTGAAATGGATAAGTTTGGACTTGTGTTTTACAACCAAAAGTAATTTAGTTATTAAGTACCGAAAAAAAGGCACCGTTGGGTACCGATACCGAATTCCAGGAACTGGTACCGGTTCAAATGTGAACCCAACCTGCTTCCAGTGGTGGAAAGTAACTAAGTACTTTTACTCAAGTACTGTACTTTACATTAACTTTACACTTTTACTACACTACATTTATCTGAACCCATCAGTTACAGAAACAGATTTTGCATAGAAAATATAACTGGGCCACATACCACTTTAACATAACCTTTAATCAGAGCAGCATAACTTTAACATAACCTTTAAGCAGAGCAGCACAACTGGACCACATACCACTTTAACATAACTTTTAGAGGTCAATGGATTGAGGATTGAATGCTCCCAAGCACTGGAATACACAAACGTTATGTAGAATGCCTGGGTATTTCTACTTTTACTTAAGTAAAGGAACTGTGTACTTCTTCCACCACTGTCTGCCTCTACACTAACACTCACATGCTGGCTCGCTCACTACTGGGCTGTGACCACTCTAACCTTTTTGGGCACAGGACAGGTTAGCCTATATCTAAAGGTTGTCACTGAAAGGTCAAAGGTCTACCCGTGGCTCCACAGCACTTCAAAAGCCTTGTTCTCACGCTCCGCTCTCTGGTTGAGTTGGGGTCAGTTCCGTATTGTAATTATTAGCAATCTTAGCCTTCAGGTTGCGACAGAAAATTGGCGTCCTACTGTATACAGAAACAGAGCCAGCTTTCCTTTGATTAGTAGTTGTCGAAGCAGTTTTCTTATCAGTCTTGGACTATGGTGATGTGATTTATAGGCATGCTGCGGCCTCAACCCTTAAATCCCTGGACTCATTCATCACTAATGATAAATACGAAACTCATCACTGTTTCTTTTATAGGCACCCTTTGTCCTCACTGTTCCTATAGTTTTTAGTTATTGACTGATGATTTTATTTAAATTCTTTTTATTCTATTATTTTATTTGGTTCACTGATTTTAACTGCCGTCTGTTGTTGTTGTCATTTATTTCTGATTTTTGTTTTTATATGTTAGCTGTAGTGCACCCTGTGCATTCATGCTGTGAAGGGTGCTATATAAATAAAGGTCATTCATTCATTCATTTTATGAGAACATCATTATTGGAATGGAATTGTGGAACCTGTTGTTGTAACTGTCTGGTCCTTAAAGGCCAACTTGCATGTTGTATTTTTGTTCAATAAACAATGTGGACTAGGCCAACGGTGACTTTCATGAAGAAGGAAAAAAAAATTATTGAAATTGACCCAGTTTTAGCGTTTTTATCAAACATTTTGTCTGCCCAACACAATCACCACGCACGTGGATATTTTAATCAATGGTTCATAACGTGCGCGTGTAATCGAAATGATGTCGTCACAACAGGTGCAGGGCACCAGGGGGCTCTGAGAGTCACACACACGTCACACAGCTAGTGGCAGGCACTGCAGGCAGAGAGCCTTGCTACTACTAGCCGAATGAAAATGTATCCGTTTCACCTAACAACACTATTGCTCCGTGATCATAGCCATCCATCTCTAAAGCTAACCACTATTTGTAAAAGCCACAACCACGTTACCATATTTGTAATAATGTAAATCATTGTGTCGTTGTACATATTGTGTATACACCGTTAGAAGCTAACATAGCTTAGCTTGGTAGCTATTGTGCTAACAACATATCCCGACGTCCGGCTCGCTGGCCGGCATGAACGCCCGACCCAAAATGGTTCTCTCCTCTCTGTACACCACCGTCCCCACGGGTACCCTACCGGGGAGCCCATGGACGCGACAACGGCGGCAGCCGTAGGGTGCTCGAGCCCGTAACGCTAGTGGTACACGATAGCTATGAGCTAACTAACGCTACAGGCTCAAACACCCTACGGCCGCCGCTGTTGTCGCGTCCACAAGCTCCCCGGAAGGACACCCGCGAGGACGGGGGCACACAAAGAGGAGAGAACCACCTCAAATCGGGCACTCATGCCGGCCGACAAGCCGGACGCCGCGGCACGTTGTTAGCACAATAGTAGCCCACTGTGATGCACCGAGTGGGCCACCATTGATCAACATGCAGCGACGTGTAGCTTGCATGATGCGTGTGCAGTGCTTTGCCACACAGGTCTGAGAAGAGGACCTGCACATGATTTTACTCGTTCCCCAAACTCCTCTACATGCCCCGATCTAAAATGGTTCACGACAGTAGACATAATGCTAACGTTAGCCAGCGCCATATATGCAGTAGTACTATGACCCGGACGGGCATAAGGCATACGTTTCCTGAAGTGACGTCACGGCCGTGCTAGCGTCTGATAAGCTTTTAGATTTGCTCGTGCATGTTATTCGTGCGTGGACCTTTTTAACCATTTCTGAGTGAAATTTCCGGCGTCAAATGGAAATAAATAAATAATTAAATTAGATACCAATGATGTAAACTACCCATAATTGCAGAGTAGGGTTTAACCTGCAAGTTGGGCTTTAAGGTCTCCAGAGTTTGCTCTGAACAGGGTAAATCTGCATTTTGCTATGATGCCCCTCTAGCTCATGGAATGAACTCCAACAGTCCTTAAGTGGTCAATTGTTCAATCGATTCAGGAAGGGGATTTAACAGGAAGTGTTTATGAAGTGAAAAATTTGGTAACACTTTATAATAACACTCAGTTATAAGACCTCTATAAGGTATTTGTAGATAATGAACTAATCATGAACAAATCATTTATATACATTCGTAAATTATTATTAAATCATTTATATAATATTTGTATAACATTTACAAATTAGTTCTACATAATTTATAACTCATTATCAACATTGTTTGTACTTGATTTGTTCATCATTAAATAATGTTGTTTAATGTGTAGTAACACATTTGTAGATGCTTTGAAAAATGGATATGAAAAAACGACTATACGGTACCTCCATTTATTTGTTCAACAAATGATTTGTTAAGACATTCATAAAACATCTATAAATCATTTACAGATGCTATTGTGTGCCCTAATCTGAAGTGAAGCCTATTCATCATTGACAAATGTCTAGGTTTAGGTTTACTTTATTTGTTCAAGGGGGACAGTGTACATTAATAAAACATTTTACAAATGTAAATGCACCCAATTTTAGCCAAAAGGTTAATTTCCATTGGCAGTCCCCCTAAAATCCTAAAATCCTTTTAAAATCCTAAAATCCTGTGTAAAAAAGGGTTAGCAATAAAAACAGAATAAAATCAAGATAAATACATTAGAATTAATCTAATAGTTAATTATTTGTTTACTTTTTCATCACCTGTTACAAATGTTGTAGACAGCTTTCGGATACACCCTTCTTTGTGACATCAAACAGTGACAGAATTAGGACTATAGATAAATGCAATTTTATTAACATAAAATAAAATACACATATATATATAGTGTAACATGGGGGCACTAGGACCCAGCCTGAAAATACAAATAATTATTACCCTTGTGTCATCACATACCGCACTATACTGAGCACACATTAGGAACAAACACATAATTCAAATGTAACGTCAGTGCTCTGTTTTGAATTTGATGCACATTTGCAATGCATGAGGGTCATCCTTTTGTGTTAAATGGCTGCATAAAGCAAGCATTTGTTGACTCATGTTGATAAGAGTATTAAAACTTGGAACTTTAAAAAGATCGGTTTAAGGTAGATACAAATATATATCATGCGATTCATCAGATTAAATATTTTAATCGATTGACAGCACTAATATAAATGGTTTGCAATTAATTTGCGATTAATCGTGAGTTAACTATGGACAATCATGCGATTCATCAGATTAAATATTTTAATCGATTGACAGCACTAATATAAATGGTTTGTTCATGATTAGTTCATTATCTACAAATACATTATAAAGGTCTTATAACTGAGTGTTATTATAAAGTGTTACCAACATTTTTATTGTATTTCATTGTTACTGCGTGTTCCTGGACGTTCTGTTCATCTATCTACCGGTACCATTTGTTCTTCCTATTTTTAGATGCAAAGCACCTCTAGGACACCTCTGTGACTCACTCATTCACTCATTCCTCCAGTCATTCCTTCATTCACTCACTGTTGGTCGGTTCTCACTCTAGCAATTAATCTGCTTTCAATTCATCCCCGATGTAGAGGTGCGTCTGCAGCCACGATGTACACGATGTAGAGGAGCGTCTGCAGCCACGAGGTACACGATGTAGAGGTGCGTCTGCAGCCACGAGGTACACGATGTAGAGGTGAGTCTGCAGCCACGATGTACACGATGTAGAGGTGCGTCTGCAGCCACGAGGTACACGATGTAGAGGTGAGTCTGCAGCCACAAGGTACACGATGTAGAGGTGAGTCTGCAGCCACGAGGTACACGATGTAGAGGTGAGTCTGCAGCCACGAGGTAGAGGTGAGTCTGCAGCCACGAGGTGCATGATGTAGAGGAGCGTCTGCAGCCACGATGTAGAGGTGAGTCTGCAGCCACGATGTAGAGGTGAGTCTGCAGCCACGAGGTGCACGATGTAGAGGTGAGTCTGCAGCCACGAGGTGCACGATGTAGAGGTGAGTCTGCAGCCACGAGGTACACGATGTAGAGGTGAGTCTGCAGCCACGAGGTACACGATGTAGAGGTGAGTCTGCAGCCACGAGGTACACGATGTAGAGGTGCGTCTGCAGCCACGAGGTGCACGATGTAGAGGTGAGTCTGCAGCCACGAGGTGCACGATGTAGAGGTGAGTCTGCAGCCACGAGGTAGAGGTGAGTCTGCAGCCACGAGGTACACGATGTAGAGGCGAGTCTGCAGCCACGAGGTGCACGATGTAGAGGCGAGTCTGCAGCCACAATGTAGAGGTGAGTCTGCAGCCACGAGGTGCACGATGTAGAGGTGAGTCTGCAGCCACGAGGTGCACGATGTAGAGGTGAGTCTGCAGCCACGATGTAGAGGTGAGTCTGCAGCCACGATGTAGAGGTGAGTCTGCAGCCACGATGTAGAGGTGAGTCTGCAGCCACGAGGTACACGATGTAGAGGTGAGTCTGCAGCCACAATGTAGAGGTGAGTCTGCAGCCACGAGGTACACGATGTAGAGGCGAGTCTGCAGCCACGATGTAGAGGTGAGTCTGCAGCCACGAGGTACACGATGTAGAGGCGAGTCTGCAGCCACGAGGTACACGATGTAGAGGTGAGTCTGCAGCCACAATGTAGAGGTGAGTCTGCAGCCACGAGGTACACGATGTAGAGGTGAGTCTGCAGCCACAATGTAGAGGTGAGTCTGCAGCCACGATGTACACAATGTAGAGGTGAGTCTGCAGCCACGATGTAGAGGTGAGTCTGCAGCCACAATGTAGAGGTGAGTCTGCAGCCACAAGGTGCACGATGTAGAGGTGAGTCTGCAGCCACGATGTACACAATGTAGAGGTGAATCTGCAGCCACGAGGTACACGATGTAGAGGTGAGTCTGCAGCCACGAGGTAGAGGTGAGTCTGCAGCCACAAGGTGCATGATGTAGAGGTGAGTCTGCAGCCACGAGGTGCACGATGTAGAGGTGAGTCTGCAGCCACAAGGTGCATGATGTAGAGGTGAGTCTGCAGCCACGATGTACACAATGTAGAGGTGAATCTGCAGCCACGAGGTACACGATGTAGAGGTGAGTCTGCAGCCACGAGGTAGAGGTGAGTCTGCAGCCACAAGGTGCACGATGTAGAGGTGAGTCTGCAGCCACGATGTACACAATGTAGAGGTGAGTCTGCAGCCACGAGGTAGAGGTGAGTCTGCAGCCACGATGTAGAGGTGAGTCTGCAGCCACAAGGTGCACGATGTAGAGGTGAGTCTGCAGCCACGATGTACACAATGTAGAGGTGAGTCTGCAGCCACAAGGTGCACGATGTAGAGGTGAATCTGCAGCCACGAGGTGCACGATGTAGAGGTGCGTCTGCAGCCACGAGGTACACGATGTAGAGGTGAGTCTGCAGCCACGATGTACACAATGTAGAGGTGAGTCTGCAGCCACGAGGTACACAATGTAGATGAGCGTCTGCAGCCACGAGGTGCACGATGTAGAGGTGAGTCTGCAGCCACGAGGTACACGATGTAGAGGTGAGTCTGCAGCCACGAGGTGCACGATGTAGAGGTGAGTCTGCAGCCACGAGGTGCACGATGTAGAGGTGAGTCTGCAGCCACGAGGTACACGATGTAGAGGTGAGTCTGCAGCCACGATGTAGAGGTGAGTCTGCAGCCACAAGGTGCACGATGTAGAGGTGAGTCTGCAGCCACGATGTAGAGGTGAGTCTGCAGCCACGATGTAGAGGTGAGTCTGCAGCCACGATGTAGAGGTGAGTCTGCAGCCACGAGGTGCACGATGTAGAGGTGAGTCTGCAGCCACGAGGTAGAGGTGAGTCTGCAGCCACGATGTAGAGGTGAGTCTGCAGCCACGAGGTAGAGGTGAGTCTGCAGCCACGATGTAGAGGTGAGTCTGCAGCCACGAGGTAGAAGTGAGTCTGCAGCCACGAGGTACACGATGTAGAGGTGAGTCTGCAGCCACGAGGTGCACGATGTAGATGAGCGTCTGCAGCCACGAGGTGCACGATGTAGAGGTACAATAAGTATCAATGTACACTTAACATTGATGGCACTTAACTGTGAATTGCTCTGGGGGGCTGCTCTGAGGGCAACAGTACAAGACTGGTTGTACTGGGCAGCTTCCAGGTGTGTGTGTGTGGTAAACGGTGCATTTATGGTCTCTAACTATTGGGGTGTAACGATGCAACCTCACAACGATTAATTTCTATTACGATTATTCAGGCAACGATTCAATGCATCATGAAATCTCTTAATTTGACCACGATTCGATTCGATTAATCTTTGATTCATTTTCTATCAGTTAATTCCCCCAAAAATGTTTCTATTATAATCGATTCTAACATTTTCAAATCGATGCAGTTGAATCGTCACATTAGAATCGATGCATTTCGATTAATTGGTGCATCGTTACACCCCTACTAACTACACACCCTCAAGACTCCTCCACTTTACATCTTCTGGCCGCCTCAGACCCACTCCTATCCGAGCTCCGGGAGGGTCATCAAGGAGAACCTGCCTTTTCTCAGTCCTTGCCCCACAATGGTGGAATGAACTGCCCACCCCAGTTAGGACAGCCAAAACCCGTCCAATCTTTTGCCGTTGACTAAAGACGCACTTCAACACTTGAAAAAAATATATATAAAAAATTAAAAATTGCATGGTTGCCTCCACCATACAACTTGATTGACAAAGTATGGACATCAAGGTTTTAAACTCAGAGAGAGAGAGAGAGAGAGAGAGAGAGAGAGAGAGAGGGAGACAGAGAGAAAGACAGAGAGACAGAGAGAGAGAAAGACAGAGAGAAAGACTATATATATAAAAAAAGAATTATTGCATGGTCGCCTCTACCATACAACTTGATTGACAAAGTATGGACATCAAGGTTTTAAACTCAGAGAGAGAGAGAGAGAGAGAGAGAGAGAGAGAGAGAGAGAGAGAGAGAGAGAGAAAATGGGGCACGCCCGGCGATTGATAAGCGGAAAACTTGTGTTACCTTTCCATAAAAGGAAGGTAGCGGACTGCGAAAACAAAGCTAGACGCCGCGACGGCGTGTCTTTACATCGGCATGCGAGCGGTCCCGGGTTTTTGAGGATGAAGTCTTTTCAACATCTCGTGTCAACATTGCGACATAACTGTACCGTTAAATCAGTGTATGGCAACATTATTATGAGAGGCCGTCTTCACCAGGAGCCCAGACTGGCGAGAGGTGAAGATCACTGTACGTCGCTGATAGAGGCTTATAGTTATAGATGGTTTTAGAGAGCAATGAGCCAGAGAGCTGACTTTAGATTGTGGTGGAAAATCTAACTATAAACAGTTATGGAATGTACTTATGAATAATAGAGATAACATGAATGTTATAATAAGGATATAGTCTACATGTTTTAAGTAGACCTGATGACACGTTTAGCTGTAGACATGTTCAAAGGTCCACGCATTAATATGACAGAAAGTCAGGATGATTTGACAGAGAGGCCTTAATGACTACAGACCGGTGGCACTCACCTCTGTGGTCATGAAATGCTTTGAGAGGCCGGTCAAGGATTACATCTGTGCCTCTCTCCCCAGTAACATGGACCCACTGCAGTTTGCATACAGGACAAACAGGTCCACTGACGATGCGGTCTCCCAAGTACTGCACAACACACTATCTCACCTTGACAGTCAGAAGGGGGGCTATGTGAGATTGCTGTTCATTGACTATAGTTCAGCTTTCAACACCATAGTCCCCATCAGACTGGTTGACAAGCTGATTGATCTGGGTCTGAGCTCCGCCATGAGCGCCTGGATCCTGGACTTTCTAAGTGACAGGCCCCAGACGGTCAGGGTGGGGGGTCATACCTCCAGCAAAATCACCCTGAGTATCGGGTCGCCCCAGGGCTGCGTTCTGAGCCCCCTGCTGTACTATACACACACATGACTGTGTGGCCAAGTTCAGCTCCAACTCCATAGTGAAGTTTGCGGATGACACGGTGGTGGTGGGGCTGATCTCTAACAATGACGAGAAGGCCTATCGGGAGGAGGTTGATGAACTGGCACAGCTGGTGCCGGGATAACAGCCTACTCCTGAACAAAGAGCTGATCATGGATTTTAGGAGAATACAGCAGGGGACACACACGCCGTTGTGGATAAACGGGGCTATCGTGGACAGGGTGAGCAGTTTCAAGTATCTGGGAGTCCACATCACAGAGGACCTGACATGGTCTACACACATAGATTCTGTGGTGAAAAAGGCGAAACAGCGCCTCTATCACCTGAGACAGCTACGGAAGTTCAGAGTATCAGCGACCTTCTACTCTGGAGCTGTAGAGAGCATTCTGACTGGAAACATCACTGCCTGGTTTGGAAACAGCACGGCACAGGACAGGAAGGCACTCCAGAGAGTGGTGCGCTCAGCTGAGCTACGGGTATTGCACTACCACCCCTGCAGGACTTATATAACAGGAGGTGCAAATCCAGAGCCTGCAGAATTATGAAAGACCCTCACCACCCCAACAACAGCCTGTTCAAGCTGCTGCGGTCAGGCAAGCGCCTACGGTCACATGCTGCAAGAACAGAGAGACTCCGACTCAGCTTCTTCCCCCAGGCCATCAGAACACTGAACTCTCCACTCACAAATACACATGAGCACACACACAGACCACTCATGCGGCAACCGCTAAAACAATCACTTTAAACTAAATGTCACTTTAAAAAATAGAATCTTTAGAAACACTTTAAAAGAAGGAGGTACTGTATAGTTTAGATACATTAAGAGTTAACATTGTAAATTGTATATTGCATAGTAGTGTATATAAGAACCAGTTTCTCAGGAACCTAGCATGTATTTTTTTTTACCATGCATATCTTGTGTCTTATCCATTTAATTTTTTTCTATGCCTATTTTATTATTGTATTATGCCCTGGTATGTATGTGACAAATAAACCTCTTGATTCTTGATTACTGTTATTTGAATATAATCACTATGTACATGATCAGGGTAGATGGGGTTGATGATACAGGAGCCTTTTAAATGGTAAATGGCTGCTTTTTTATATAGCGCTTTTTATCCAAAGCGCTTTACAATTTGTTACCGACATTTTACCCGTTCACTCACACATTCACACACCGACAGCAAGGTGCCAACCTGCTCATCGGGAGCAATTAGGGGTTAAGTGTCTTGCTCAAGGACACATCGACACGCTGCCCGGGAGGAGTGGGAATCGAACCGGGAACCTCCGGATTGCCAGATGACTGCTCTACCTCTACGGTTGCCTTTTAGCCAACAGTAGAGAGAGGTTGGTGGTGGCGTTGTCTCAGGTTGATATGTATAAAATACAGAATGATTCACTGAGAACCACTGGTTGTCTCCAGCCCCCTCAGCTCTCCTCCAGTGGTGGTGTCTCACAGACTCCATCACAACATGATACAACACGTCTGTATCTACAGGCCCCGCTCGCTGCCACCTCAAGGTCAGAAAAACACAAACTACGCCACTGACACAGATAAGGGGTGATTTACGCAGACAAGGGCGGATTTAAACAAGAGTACGTTTGGAAAAAAAGTCCCCCGCCCCTCTCCCCCTCTTTCCCTGCAAGCGTTATTAATGGGCCAGTCTGCCTGGGCTTGGAGTAGACGGGACGGGCCGTGCGCGCGCCTCAGCGAGCAATGCTGACTCCTGTATCAGTGTCCCGTGTCTGCATGTAGAAGGAAAAAGAAAAGGCTCGACGGCTGGATGAGCGAGGAGATATTTCACCACGACGCCAGAGGATCCATGTCTCAGCGATCTTGTCTCGATAATAAAGTATATAAGGCCGGTCACATTAATCATAAAATGTACAGTGAAAGGTAAGAGCAGAAGAACAGAGCTGGTTACGTGTACAGTCGTAGGCAGTAGCCTAAAGCGCTGTGACCCCTGAAATGTCATCGGTGCAAATCCCCAGACCGAACGACTAATGCCGAGGTACCCTTGAGCAAGGCACCTGAATCCGCCAGGTTGGTGGAGCCGCTCACTCTCGGTTGTGCCGGGCGTCTTCCAGGTGTGAGGTAAGAAAAAGGCGGAGAAAGAAAGTGCGTTACATCAACTTTTCCTTGATGTACGAGTGTGCTAGTGTCACAGGTCCGACCTAAATCCACCGCGATGTAAAGAGACGGTCAGTAGGTTACAAGAGAAAGTGGACAAACACAACTGGTGCAAAAAAAGTAACAATCCTTTATTTACACAATTCAAAAACATCAAATGCACAGAAAAACAGGGAAATGTCCCCTTTGATCAGCGGGAGGAACGGCTGATGGCTCCTCCTTACAGTCTTTTACTATTATGTACTACTATGTCTATACTACTATCTAATATGCCTATTCTACTACCTACTCTACTAATATGTCTATACTACTACCTACTCTACTAATATGTCTATACTACTATGGACTCAGAGTGAAGCACTAAAGTTTGGCACTGCTAGACGAACAATACCAGTTACACTGTGACACCCTGTTGTACAGAACTTGTAAGTGGCTTTGGATAAATGAGTAAACATCAACGAGAGCAGTTGTGGAGCGCACAGGAGACTAATCTGGAGTTGCAGCTGGGCCAACAACACGCACACACACACAAACAACTGAACGCGGCAGGCGTAGCAATTATAGAGATGCTTCTTGGAGAAACTAAACAAAGGGGAAACGGATCAGCGTCAAACCACACCAGTTTAAGACCACACCACACCAGTTTAAGACCACACCACACCAGTTTAAGACCACACCACACCGGTTTAAGACCACACCACACCGGTTTAAGACCACACCACACCGGTTTAAGACCACACCACACCGGTTTAAGACCACACCACACCGGTTTAAGACCACACCACACCAGTTTAAGACTACACCACACCAGTTTAAGACCACACCACATCAGTTTAAGACCACACCACACCGGTTTAAGACCACACCACACCGGTTTAAGACCACACCAGTTTAAGACCACACCAGTTTAAGACCACACCACACCGGTTTAAGACCACACCACACCGGTTTAAGACCACACCACACCGGTTTATGTCAGAAAAACTCAATTTAGAGAAAATCCACAAAGCAACGGTAACAGTTTCTGTATTTCAGTGTCGCACAAACAGCTTAAATAATCCGATTCTGACTCTGCCAGCGAACGAGATGAGGAAACAGTCGGGAAACACAGGAAGAACACGTTTCTCAGGAGTCAAGTGGCGCATCCGAACGCTGAACACACATTTTCATTATTCGCCTCGTTACTCAGAGACAGAGATGTATTCCAGCCATGTCTCACCCGCCCTTGGGGGTCAAAGGTTAAACATTACACAGTGACAAAGCATACTGCCCTCCGTATTAACATAGAGATGAACAATGTCACTCTGCAGATAGAGCCCTTATCTTGGGCAGAGAGACAAATTACCACGGGAGGAGCGAGGGCTGTGGGAGAGAGAGGGGGTGGGGGGGTGAGAGAAAGAGCAAGGGAGAGACAGGGGGGGAGAAAGAGAGTGTGAGGGAGAGAAAGACAAAGTGAGAGTGTGAGGGAGGGAGGGAGAGAGAGGGGGGAGAAAGTGTGAGGGAGAGAGAGAAAGACAAAGTGAGAGAGGGAGAAAGAGAGCTATAATAGTACAGACAGTAGCAAAGAGATTCTGTTAAAACCTGTTCATCTCTTGTCATGCAAATGAGTGTTTCAGGGGAGAGCGTGCTGTGCTTTTGTAATCCACCAATCACAGGAGCTGAGTTATCAATCACATGCTGGGCTTGTTTTTTTATTCTTTATTTAATTTTATACTGAAGCAGAATCTGCCATCCGGTGGACACGCCTGGTATTGTTTTGATAACGGCGTCGGCCTGATACCATTGTTGCATAAGCCATTCATTTAGTGGATAAGATGAGATATTCCTTCATTGATCCCCTCTGGGAAACTTGGGTGTCATTGCAGCATGGGGGAGACTACACACAACACGTTGTCATTTTACGGCTGATTTATGAATCGTTTTCAAATAAACGCTAGATTATCGATAGTATACATTTACATTTACATTTAGTCATTTAGCTGACGCTTTTATCCAAAGCGACTTACAAGTTCTGTACGACAAGCCATCAGGAAGGGCACAACTCTATCAGCTGAGCAACAATGTTCATCAAAGTGTTGAGTGCTACAGTGTAGGTTAGTTTATTAGGACAAGTGCATGACAGTACGGTTAGTTAGGGTTAGATATTTTTTTTTTTTTTTTTTTTTTTTTTTTTTTAATTCAGATAATGGTTGAAGAAGTGCGTCTTTAGTCGACGGCGAAAGATTGGACGTGATTCGGCTGTCCTAACTGGGGTGGGTAGTTCATTCCACCATTGTGGGGCAAGGACTGAGAATAGGCGACTTCTCTTTGATGACCCTCCCGGAGCTTGGATAGGAGTAGGTCTGAGGCGGCCAGAAGATGCAGAGCGTAGGGGTCTTGAGGGTGTGTAGTTAGAGACCATTGACCGGAGGTAGGCGGGAGCGGTTCCCTTTGCCGCACGGTATGCTAGGTCGAGGGCCTTGAAGCGGATTCGTGCAGCAATGGGGAGCCAGTGCAGGTCCCTAAGAAGTGGGGTGACATGGGCCGACTTCGGTAGGTTTGAGATCAGGCGGGCCGCTGCGTTCTGAATGAGTTGAAGAGGCTTAGTGGCAGTGGCCGGGAGGCCAGCGAGCAGTGCATTGCAGTAGTCGAGGCGGGAGATGACTGTTGATTGGACGAGGAGTTGGGTGGCTTCTTTTGTCAGGAAGGGGCGTATCCTTCTGACGTTGCTCAGGAGGAATCGGCAGGTTCTGGTCGTCGCTGCGATGTGAGCAGAGAAGTTCAACTGGTCGTCGAGGACAACACCAAGGTTCTTGGCGGTCGGGGACGCAGTCACAGCTGCATTCTCGACTGTGATTGAAAGGTCGGTTAGGGGGGAGGATTTGGCCGGCAGGTGGAGCAATTCTGTTTTGCTTAGGTTCAGTTTGAGGTGGTTGGACGTCATCCAGGCTGAGATGTCGGACAGACAGGCCGAGATCCGCACAGAGACGTGGATATCTGAGGGAGGGAAGGAGAGGAAGAGTTGAGTATCGTCGGCATAACAATGGTAGGAGAAGCCATGAGACGTGATAATGTTACCCAGTGATTTAGTGTAGAGGGAGAAGAGAAGGGGTCCTAAAACCGAGCCCTGGGGGACACCCGTCCGCAGGGGGCGGGTGGCCGACAGGGTCCCTCTCCATGACACTTGGTAGGAGCGGTCATTGAGGTATGATGACAGCCATGTCAGCGCAGAGCCAGCCACTCCCATTCCTGCGAGGGCCGCAAGGAGGATCTGGTGGTTGACTGTGTCGAAGGCTGCAGATAGATCTAGGAGAATCAGGACAGAGGAGAGGCCTTTCGCTTTTGCTAAGTGAAGTGCCTCTGTGACCGCAATGAGGGCTGTCTCTGTGGAGTGACCAGTCCTGAAGCCTGACTGATTAGGGTCTAGGAGGTCATTCTGTAAGAGATAAGTAGTAAGTTGGTTGGATACAGCACGTTCAAGTGTTTTAGAAAGGAAGGAGAGAAGAGAGACAGGACGGTAGTTGCCTATGACAGTAGGGTTCAGGGTTGGTTCTTTTATGAGCGGCGTGACTCTGGCTTGTTTTAGGGAGGTGGGGACCACCCCCGAGTTGAGTGAGGAGTTGATGGTTGCAGTTAGGAATGGGAGGATGTCTGGTGCTATGGTCTGGAGGAGTGGGGAGGGTAGCTGGTCCAGCTGGCAAGTAGTCGGACGGTTTGACGTTACCAGTGTCAGGGTCTCTGCTTCTGTAATGGGAGAGAAAGATGACAGAGTGAAGGATGAGGTTCTCGATTCAGCATTTGGAATGGGTGGGGGTTGGGAGAAGGAGCTGCGGATGTTCTCCACTTTTTCCTCAAAGAAGATCGCAAAGTCTTCGGCAGAGAAAGATGAGGGAGGGGGGGGTGGGGGGGGAGTGAGGAGGGAGGACATGGTAGCATGCAGTTTGCGAAGATTCTTGGCAGAGGCCTCGATCCTATGGTGGAAGAAAGAAGCTTTGGCATTAGTGATGGTTTTGGAGAATGTTAACAAGAGGTTGTGATATGTGTCGATGTCAGCAGTGAGGCGTGACTTTCTATACTTCCTTTCAGCTGCTCTCAGGACCTGTCTTTGTTCTCTCACTGGATCTGTCAGCCATGGACTGGGTGGGGAACGGCGGGCAGGTTTCTCAACGAGGGGACAGAGCTTGTCGAAGGAGGTTGCCAGGGCTGAAAGGAGGGTGGAGGTTGCCATCTCTGTGGAGAGAGCAGAGAAGGTGTCACTCAAAGGTAGAGCGGATAGTATGTCAGAGGAGAGGGTGGAGGGGGATAGGGAGGGCAGGTTGCGTCTGAGTGAGACTGTTTGAGTTGGGGTGAAGACCTTTCGGTTAAGCATGAGAGTTAGTGAGAAGGATATGAAGGAATGGTCAGATACATGTAGGGGAGTTACCGTGGTGTTAATGATGCTGGAGTTACGGGAAAATATGAGATCCAAGGAGTTGCCTGCTTTGTGGGTGGGAGGCATGGCAGTGGGAGTCAGGTCAAACGATTGTAGGAGGGAGACTACTATGACTGACTGAGATGAGTCAGGCAGGTTGAAGTCGCCCAGTAGAAGGAGAGGGGTACCATCTTCCGGTAAGGAGCTAAGAAGCATGTCCAGCTCATCTGTGAAGTGATCGAGCGGACCTGGAGGGCGGTAGAGTGTAACAATGGTGAGATTGAAAGGATTAGAGACAGATACTGCATGATATTCGAGAGAGGAGAGTGACAGTTCTGGGAGTGGTGTTACGTTTGTAGCCCATGAAGGAGATGTCATGAGGGCAGTGCCTCCACCCCGTCTGGAAGGTCGAGGTGTGTGAGTGAAGTTATAGTTTGTAGATAATGCTGCAGGTGTTGGTGAGTTATTGGGGGTTATCCAGGTCTCAGTTAGAGCCAGGAGCTGCAGATTTAGACTATGGGCGTAGGCAGTAATGAAGTCAGCTTTCTTGACTGCTGATTGACAATTCCATAAGCCTCCCCGTACTGTGACAGGTGTATTAGTGGCTGTAGGAGGGTAGGAGAGATTAGCCGGGTTACTAGCAAACTGTCGTGGATGGGTAGAGTCAGTTCTGGAGGAGCAGATTGTGGATATAGGTATGAGACACATTGTATTGTCGAGAGTGGCAGGGAGGAAGTAGAGAAATAGCAGTGTGGGAGGGAAATATAGGATTATGGTGTACTTAGCACTGGGTGGATCGGTGGATCCCTCGGCGGTGAACTCCAGGATAACTCCTCCTCTTTGTCCCTCTTCGTTTCTCGACGCTTCGCTGACGCTACACCAGCAAGCCTTTAAATCACTATCACTAATTAGTGCTGTCTTAACACCTGGCCCTTAATGGGGGCACTTAACAAAACAAAATGGCCGTTTTAAACACGCCCCTTTAATCAAGTCAGCTGGTTCCTCACTTTTAAGATTCACTAATAAACTTAAAATGGCTTACCCTAGTTTTCAGTATAAAGCAATGTTTCTCAGTGAGAGTGTCCTGTCCTTCCTTAACAGAGCCCAGTACAGAGTAGTATATGTGTACTTATGCACGCTAGAGAAGCGGGCTGAAAAATCGATTATCTATAACCTGGTCAGCGCTAACGTCATATACACACATACACAAATAGGGGACACGTTGTGAAATATGTGAAAAAAACATCTGATTACCCCAAGACTGGTAAAATAGATTCCTTACCTCACATCAGATGTTCTGCAAAAAGATTATTCCAATTCCTGATCGCCATTCGAAATATCGATCGCGTTTATTTATCCAACGATCCAACCGCGCTGCTCCACGCTGCTCTGAGGGTCCCCAATGAATGCAATCGTCTCGGGTTACATGCCTGAGAAGTAAAATGTGGAATCCGGGTTTTTTCCCCCCCATGCATTTCCATTGAGTCCAATCCAATGGGTGCATTACCATCCTGGAGACGATAGGGGGCGGTATTTGCCCTTTTCGAGGTCAGAGCCAGTCCCAATGATAACGTGAGGCTGGATTGATGAAAAATGAATGGATATCGCTAATAAAAGCAATAACGATTAAATAACGAGATTTCTCGTCATTGGCACTCAACGCATGGCGGCCAACAACGAGATTTCTCGTCGTTGGCACTCAAATTGTTAAGGCATGCATGGACTACAAGTTACTGAGAGACACACTTGGTGGTCAGACATTCCTAATAGTTTGAGTCCTGCAGCCGTTGGTTCTCCAGCTATCAACCAAAGTGCCTTACAGCATGCAACACTGGGTAACCCCGATGGAAATCAAACCCCTAACCCAGACGGTGTTTAGTGCCTTGCTCCAGCCGTTAAACTATACAGGACCACAAGGGATTAGGACCTTGTGTATTATGTAATGGAGCGAATCTAACAATATGGATGCATGGATAGCATGCCGGGTAAGGGGAAAAATATATAAATATTATTTTATTTTGGGTGAACTGCCCCTTTAAAACCTCAAGAAAGTAATATACAATTAATTTTTGTATCCCTCATTTTCTAGTGCAGAGACATTTAATCTGCGACTCAGTGTGTGTGCAGTGTGTGTGTTCCTGTGTGTCGCCCATCTCGCATGCGTGCGTGTGTTAATCTGCATGACAAATAAAGACTTCTTCTTCAACTCATCCTTGTTTGTTTTTCTACGGATGAAATTGACGACGGACTCGTTAGTTTATGTTTACATTTTGTCTTTTCTGTGATTTGTTTCGTATGTTTGTTGGTTTCGAGATAAATAAAGATCAAATCAAATCTCAATAAAAGACAGTGTTAAAAGCAAAACATCTTTATTCTGGAAACAGGCCAGAGCCCCCCCCCCCCCTCCCTGTGACAGAAAGCAGGACTGAGCAGACCCCTCATAGATCAACTAGCAGCACTGCAATGCGAGTGTCTCTGCGTCCGGATGCGCGCGTCTCCCCAGCGAACCCACGCCACATCAATAACACTCAGGAAAAAGACGAGAGAGTCAGTTGATATAATACCATGGCTCCTCGCGCTAAAAATAACAACACGCAGCCTCTGATAGGGACTCTTCAAGTGTGCTACGAACATCTATCACCATCACCACGAGTTCCTCCCTCTCAAGACACAAGTGCCGACCTCTGTACAAACAAGACGCCGCTCATGTAACAGGTCGGCTTTGACGAAAACAGGGTCTGTGCCACTTCCGGTCCTCCTCCCCTAGTCACCCCGAGCCCTTTCATCCATATCGGTCTTAATATACCTGCATATAACCCCTCATATACTTGCTTGTACACCTGCACATAACCCCTAGTTCTGTATAATAGCATGTACTATACTATATATATCATGAATCAAATCAAAATCAAATTTATTTGTAAGACCCGACAAGACACGTTAATGTCCCCATGGGCCAGACACGTCTTCTTTAAACAAGTCAAGAAGAAACAATAAGTTGAGCGGTCAGGTGGCATAGCGGAGATTGCGCTCGTCACCAATGCAAGAGGCTGCGGTCTCGACTCCCGGAGTCAGCATTGCCTTGGCTTGGGCTGATCGCTATACTAACTCGTTTGGCTGGGTTAGGGGGAGGGAAGCCGTGGGTGGGAAACTGGCGTTGTGGACAGCGACACCTACAGGTCAGGTCTGGGCGCTTGCTCAGCGGAGGCAGGACTTGATGAAGGCAGCATGACCTCCCACGCGTTACGCTTCACCAATGAGAGTCCTCGCTGCCAGGTGAGAAGAGAGCCACTGGCTGTCGCCGCACGTGTCGGAGGAAGCGTGCGGATACTTCAGGGTTCCCTTGTACCGACCAGTAGGAGAACATGCGCACAACAACCAGGTAGGGGAGGGGGGGAATTGGCACAACGACTAAATTGGGATGGGGAGACAACAGAGAAAAATCGGAGAAAGAGAGGATTAAAATAAATTTAAATAAAAATAAGAAACAATAAGTCAAGAACAAAACAAAAACACCATAAAGTCCAACATTTTTTAAATAAATGCAACACTCCCAGACATACCCCATGCGAAGGTAAGGAAAAACTCACTAAAACCTAGCAATAGGAAAAAATGCACCACAGGCAATGTGGAGGAGAGAAACCTTAGGTGAGATGTCGGTGATAGTAGTGTTGCAGTAAAACAGGCGATGCATACATATAATACATATTTATTCCCACTGCATATAAACCTATCCTCTGTCTACTTACATGCACATAGTCCTTTACTATATACTGTATATATCTGTACATATCCTGCTCTTACTAGTTATATGGCCAGTAGCAGTCATACTGTCTCTATTTATATAATAATACTCTGTACATACATCTGATTAGCAGATTTAGCACTACACTCTGTAGTACTAATTTGTATTTCGTACCCAGTTTAACCACCTGTACATTGTATATTACTATTGCACTTTACTGCTACATAGATTTGCACTCTGGTTGAATGCCAAACTTCTTTTCGTTTTTACTGTGTTTAATGGACAATAAATATGGGAGGTTTAACTCGAGCGTTACAGTTATGTTTGTGTATCACAAATCTATGTTTGTGTTAGGTGCTTATCATTGGACACTATTAGGGGGGGGGGCTTTGCAGGGGACATGTCCCCCTCAATATTGAGAAGAGATACATTTGAAAAAAGGTTAAAAAATAAGGGGGTCAGAACATTTATATATCCTTCTTACCTGTAACTACACTACAATATATATTAACCAACAATTTCAGACACCCCTACGGGACCGTACCATCAGACAGACACCCCTACAGGACCGTACCATCAGACAGACACCCATACAGGACCGTACCATCAGACAGACACGCCTACATGTGTGGGGCGACAGTGGCTCGAGAGGTAGAGCAGTCGTCTGGCAATCCGGAGGTTCCCGGTTCGATTCCCGCTCCTCCCTGGCAGCATGTAGATGTGTCCTTGAGCAAGACACTTAACCCCTAATTGCTCCCGATGAGCAGGTTGGCACCTTGACCTTGCATGGTTGCCTCTGCCGTCGGTGTGTGAATGTGTGAGTGAAGTGGGTAAAAATGTGAGTAACAAATTGTAAAGCGCTTTGGATAAAAGCGCTATATAAAAAAGCAGCCATTTACCATTTACAGACACCCCTACGGGACCGTACCATCAGACAGACACCCCTACGGGACTGTACCATCAGACAGACACCCATACGGGACCGTACCATCAGACAGACGCCCCTACGGGACCATACCATCAGACAGACACCCCTACAGGACCGTACCATCTCAACCTTGCAGACGTGCCTCTGGTAAAAGTCCACCAGAATGCAACAAGTTAAGTGTTTGAAGCTGAACATGACCAGGGGGGAGGACCACCAGAGCCCCCGCTTAACCCTTTCACTGCCACACTACAGAAGGTTAACCCCTTTACTATCACACTACCGACGGTTACCACCAGCGGTGCGTTCCTCATATCAACTCTGATTGCACGCACGCTAATGACGCCATGTGCACGCGCGCTCCCGACGCATAAATGTTCCCTTGCTTAAGCACAGCTCTGGCACAGACTAAAGACAGTGCCTAATTGCCTCTACGAATGGAATGTAACACATTTCATTTACAAGTTAGGTGTGAATGTATCTGAGAACGTATTTAACACACCTGACGACCGGCGCTATTGATATGCAAAGTAGCCCAGGTGGGTACTTACAGGTACTTATAGCGAGTTGGCGAGTGCAGCGCATTCCTGTGTGCACGCGCGTGCCGTGCATGTGCGTGCACGCGCTTCTGCTCAAATATTTCGTCCCATGAAGAACGCATCCCTGGTTACCACTCCTGTAGTGTGGCAGTGAAAGGGTTAACCGGCTGTTGTGTTGTGGCAGTGAAATGGTTAACCTTCTCTGTATTGTCGCAGTGAAAGGGTTAACCGTTTGGTATAGTGTGGCATATACACCTACACCCTTGTTGGACACAAGACTGATTCTGAAGCAAAAACAAAGCTATACTCGGGACCCAATGATTATATAAGAATCTAGGCTACAGTATCTACCAGTAGCTCAGGAGGTAGAGCGGTCGTCTGGTAATCGGAAGGTTGCCGGTTCGATTCCCGCTCCTCCCGGGCAGCGTGTCGATTCAATGCATCTTTGAGCAAGACACTTAACCCCTAATAAGGAAGTTCCAAGTCAGTCAGAAGATCCTTAAGAACTTCTACTCATGCACAATAGAGAGCATCCTGACTGGCAATATCACCTACTGGTTTGGGAATAGCACTGCACAAGACCGTAGCAGACTACAGAGAGTGGCCCGTTCAGCCAAACACACAATTGGAGGGGGGCTTCCCACTCTCCAATACATTTACAACAAGCGGTGCATGGGTAAGGCTAAGAGAATAATCAAAGACTCCAGCCACCCAAACAACTGCCTCTTTGAACTGCTGCGGTCAGGCAAGCGATACCGGAGTCTCATGGCAAGCACAGAGAGACTCAGAAGAAGCTTCTATCCTCAGGCCATCAGAATGCTAAATGACAATAACACTATGTAACAACCATCAAATGCACTCACAGCACACACATCCACACGCACACTCACTTTAAACAAACAACTCACTGCTGCACCCACTTTAGAACACCTAAACACACTTTATATTTATTGGCAAAGAATTTGCACTACAACCCATACCTCATTACACCTTACTGTAAATTGTACCTAAATTGTACCTCATCCCATTTCTGCATTGTACTGTATAGTATATTGTATCTCAGTTACTTTTCTACTCTGCATTGTACATTTTATATATGTATATATATTGAACACTTTGTCTACGTACTTGACTTCTATTTTATACTTACTATACTTATTTTATACTTATCTATTTTGATCTAGCACAATCTCTGGAGCAAAACAGAAAGAAGCATTTTATATAAAAGTATTCTGTACTTCTGTATGACAACTAATAAAGAAACTTGAACTTGAACCAACTGCTCCTGATGAGCAGGCTGGCACCTCGCATGGTCGCCTCCGGTCGTCGGTGTTTGAATGAATGGGTGAATGTGAGGAACAAAATTGTAACGCGCTTTGGATAAAAGAGCTATATAAATGCACCATTTACAGCCTATGGTATATATAATAATATAATATATATCATATGTTATTAATTATACAAAAATACAACCACAGTTGCATAGGAACTGCCTGTTGTGTGGCCTTCTGTCCTACTAAGGTTTGTCTCTGTCAGGCAGTAATGATATAAGAATGAAAGGTTAACCGTCTGTAGTGTGGTAATGAAAGGGTTTACCCTTTGTCGTATGGCAGTGAAAGGGTTAACCTTCTGTATTGTCACCGTGAAATGGTTAACCCTTTGGTAGTGTGGCAGTGAAAGGGTTAAACAACATTATAGAATAATCCAACCTACTGTAGACGAGTAACAAGATGTGTTACATTATGTGGAATGAAGAATAAAAAGATAGTCAGTTTCCAAGAGGAATACCTCCACCCTGTGGACATATTGTAGTACTGCACTTTCAGAAAAGAATAATCACTCCATCAGGAGAGAACGCATGAACTCTTTGAACTCTGGAACACCGGATATGGGAGGGAGGGAGGGGGAGGGAGGGGGAGAGGGAGGGGGAGGGAGGGGGAGAGAGAGGGAGGGAGGGGGAGAGAGAGGGAGGGAGAGAGAGACACAGAGACACAGAGAGAGAGAGAGAGAGAGACAGAGAGACACAGAGACAGAGGGATAAAAAGAGAAAGAAAGAGAAAAGAGAAAGATTGAGAGATAAAGAAAGAAAGATAACGAAAAAAAAAGTGAGATAGAGATAAGAGAAATATAAAGAGAATGAGAGAGAGATAAATATATAAAGAGAGAGAAAGAGATAGAGAAAATGAGAGAGCAAGAAAATGAGAGGGTGAGGAGAGAAAGATAGAAAGAGATTGAGAGAAAGAGATCGAGAGATAAAAGAGAAAGAAAGAGAAAGAGAAAGATTGACAGATAAAGAAAGATAACGAGAGAGAAATAAAGTGAGATAGAGATAAGAGAAATATAAAGAGAGAAAGAGAGATACATATATAAGAGATAAAGAGAGACAGATAGAGAAAATGAGAGCGAGACATTGAGAGGGTGAGAAGAGAGAAAGCTAGAAAGAGATTGAGAGAAGAGAGATAAAGAGAGAAATATAAAGTGAGATAGAGAGTGAGAGATAAAGATATAAAGAGAAAGATAAAGAGAGAACGAGAGAAAGAAAGATAAAGATATAAAGAGCGATTATACTTATCAAAAATGTTTATTAGCCATCAGGCTCAGATGAAGAGAGAGAGAGAGAGGAAGCGCTAACCTCCTGTGGACCCAGAGGTCTCTCTCTCACCTCACGCCCACGAGTCGCTGACCACCATCATCTGGCCTTCTTTAAAAATAGGAGCTAATCCGTCTCCCTCGGCCGCGTCTCCACATATAGACCTGTTTAATATTTAAAATGTCCTCATCAGGATCACACCGTCTCTCTGCGTCTCGCCGCTGCTGCTGTTGGGAAAAAGACAAATAATCCAGGAGTTTTATCACGTTGTCACTCCTGATAACTCAGTGTTACGTAGCGGAGACGAGAGGCCAGACAAGGGCTTCGGGTCGGTTTCCTCATTTCAACCGCACACTCCAAATGCACACTCACTTTAAACATGCACACTCAGCTTATACACTTTAAACACTTTTTAAACATGCACACACTCACTTTAAACACTTTTTAAAGATGCATACACTGGGTCTCATTCACCTATGGACCGACACATTTTGTTGTAGCTCCACTCAAGACCTTTTCGGGGCTGATTTTGGGATTCACGAACGGTCCCTTCTCGGGGATTCGCTCTTAGCTAAGAGCAGGATTTAGGAGCGCTGAAGAGCAGTCGTAAGTCGGACAGACTGGTGTGTGCCATGTTCTTAAGGGCTTTATTTGGGAGGAATCATGGTGATTGCGTTCATGTCAACTTTACAGACATCCTTGGAATAAAATAATCAAAATAATAATAAATACGACAATATTTGTATGATAGATGTTTGTATGATATATGTTTTACATTTAGTCATGCCTCAAGAGGCATCGTGATGTCCGAAGATAAATACAAGCACTACACCAACACTGTAAATGACGGTGGATAAATAAATAAGAACTAAACCCAAATCGCGTGGATATAGCTATAGTGGAATAGCGTGCGTGCTGAGGCAGATGACCAGGAGCGCACAACAAGCTGGTATAAATATGGAATATTAATAGAGTCTATTCCCCTATAGCTATAGTGTGCTGTATGATGATAATACATTTGAATCTAATCTAATTTTGATCAGTTGCAAATTGCTTCCGCACTACCTGTTGAATACTGGGGGATCCTCCCGCTTAGGTTTTGCACACGGCCCTCGGCTTATAAGGAGCTGCGGGGCGTGTCTGTATGCAAATTCATACACACTTTACCAACACCTTTCTCAAGCACTCATTTTTGTATGGATTTTTATCAAATTTGGACCTGTACTACATAAGACTTAAGGCTATGTCTATTTCATTAGCACTCAGTGATTCTTCTTTTTTGCCTCTAGCAACTTCAGAATGTTACCTTTCAATAGAGACCAGGCTCATGCATGTGCTATAAGTATAAAGTATAAAGCTAAGCTTTGCAAAAAAAGTATGCAGTCATCAAAAACAAAAAAGCCCCATTTTGGAGGTGATTCTTAAGTGTTTAACCACACTTTTTAAACATTCACCTTAAACACTTTCAACACCTTTTAAACATGCATACTCACTTTAAACATTCACCTTAAAAACTTTAAACATTACACTATATTTTATCCATTTATTCTTACACATTTTCACTACCTCTTCTACCTAATTTTTGTACATTTTAGTTTTGTATATTGTATATATTATTTTGTATAGTGTTTGGTCTTTTACTCTTTTACTGTATGAAGCACAATCTCAGGAGGCTCATACAGAACCAAGCATTTCACTATAATGTACACGTAGTCTACCTTATATGTGACAAATAAAACAAAACTTAAACTTGGTTCAGTTGAGGGAGGTGGATTTACTTCAAAATGCAATGATCAAATGGGATAGATCAGGTGTTTGATACGTCTATGGCTACTGTACGTTCACACTGCGCACGAAAGTGGCCCAAATCTCTTTGCTTGGATCAGCGTGAAAAGAGCAAAACACATGGAATCTGATCTTTTCAATTCTGATTTGGGCCACTTTCATAATAATGTGGTCCTAAATCCGATACAGGCTCGATTTCTTTTGCAATGCGACCTCAGTCTGAACAGTCATGTGACTTTTATGTCACTCTAGATTGACATTTGTCACAATTCTTTACGTTCCATCTTCTTCATTTGCGCAAGCGGGTCAGTTAAGGAGCATAACCAGTTCACACTGGAATCTGATATTGGCCATTTTTAACTCTTTCAGTGCCACGCCTGGTTTTCCGTTTTACCGCTTGAATGCCACCATCGGCGCCAATGTTAACGTTAATATCGCCTAATCTATGTTTTAAATTATGGCTATGTGTCTAATCTGCCCATCGCATTATCAAAGACTATTTTCCAGTCAGTGCTGTGAAGGCAGATTGTTTTTTTATCGCGTCGTTTCCGTTTCAGAGCAGTTAGAAAAGCCCCCGTTTTGATATAAAAAACAGCTCATTCTGGAGCATTCTATGAAAATCGTCTTTTAGTGGAATATTCCACAACGTTGATATTCGTCGGCCTTTTTATGAATCGTTTTCAAATAAACGCTAGATGATCAATATTATACGTGCACGCAAGCACATTACGGCCGCGCACTGATAATCGCTCCGTTGATTTCCTCACAGACTTTTACAGTGAAACCGAAAGAAGACATTTCACAAAACAGCTTATAACTTCATCAAACTTACTCTGATTATCCTACCACTGATAACATAGAGTCCTTACCTGACATCAGATAGTATCCAACTGGTATATTCCAATTCCTGATCACCATTCGAAAAAATCGATACGTGTATGGATCCAACGCGACACTGTAGATCTCCATGATCCGCGGGGATCTGAGGCTCCAGAATGAACTGTGGTAACCCCGGCTGGATCAGTGAACTGGAAAATGTGGAGTACCGGATTTTTTTCCCCATTCATTTTCATTGAGTCCATTCCAAAATCACTTATGTTATCTGGGAGACGACAGGGGGCGCTTTTTTCCACAGTGATCACCGGCGCAGCTCGGCTATACTCGGGTAGGCTCGGGTGATGCAATAATTTTTCAGATCGCAAAAAAAAAAATAATAATAATAATAATTCCGAGAAATCTCGTGAGTGGCACGCAACCACCTATAAAAAAACCAGAGAAATCTTGTGAGTGGCACTGAAAGAGTTAAAACATAATGTGAACAGCCAAACTGAGCAATAAATCAGAATTGAGCACTAACGCTTGCAGTGTGAACATAGCCTATTTGATGGGGAGTCTACATTCTATATTCTGACAGCCATTACTGATATAGTGTCTGGTCAGTAACATGGGTTTTTCAGTCCCTCCGCTCTGCAGTAAACACAAAATACATTTTCCAATCAGGAGAGAGAACCTTAGATATTTTTACTTATTTCAAGAAATCTTACCAAGCCAAATTTGCCTAGATTAATTTACTTGTTCCAAGCACATTTGCTTAAAACTAGTTTTTATTTCTTATTTTTGTCAGACAATCTTTGCAGTGTGGTGTTCTCTCTCCTGATTGGATAAAGTGGGAACGGGATACCAGGAAATGTATTTTATTGTTTACTATGTATTTTATGCCGGAGCGCTGTGATTGCTGGGCACACCAGGCATGTGACAAAGCAGAAGAGAATAAGCCAATCACAGCGCTCCGGCATGTCACAATGCGGAAGAAAAAGAGTAAGCCATTTTGATGCAACACTGATCTCTGTGATGTTTACACGTTTATATTTTTTTTTAAATGTTTATTAGCAAAGCCGAGCTTTCAAACCATCCCGTATTTTTGTGTGAAACCCTTGTGCAACTGTGAGTACCTTTGAAATTTCTCTGTGATACTTGTATAATGAACCGTTCGTCCAAAACCAGTGCTTCATGGGCAACATTCCTTGGTATCCCATAGAGGAGCAAGTGACTGTGTTATCACGGCCAAAACTTGGCATGCATTACAGTCACGAAAGGGGCTAGGTACTGTTCACATTTGAACCGTTACCAGTTCCTGTAATTCGGTATCAGTAACTTTCTTTGTGTACTTATCTCTCTGTTTATCAAAGATTTATACATAACAAAGTCCAAACTTCTCAATTTCAACATTGTTATTTTAGTTTCTTTTGTTATTTATTGTTGTAACACACCACACAAAATAAATCGCATGATCAAGTATTATGTTTAAACGTTTAAATATCAACATTATCTGGCCATCCTCAGTAAATATTGTCAAACTCCAAATAAATGGAATTATTTGTATACATATTCGATGAATTGAATGACCCCCGACCTCGAGAGATACAAACGGCTTGTTCCCTGATCGATTGACCCATCTCAAACACCGCCCTCTTTTCTTGATCCTCCAATCACAACCATTGCTGCCCTTTGCCCTGCATTTCTGTGACTTTTATTTTGATTGATTAAAGCAAATGAAGAGGCGGCTACCCCCCCCCCCCCTCCACCCCCCCCTCCAGTAGCAGAACCAACTCTGACTTCTACAAATGTTGAGTGTATCGCCGCAAAATCTCTTTCGAGTCACTTTTGACACCTCTGAGTCTATCTGCTAGTTGATATTGATCGCCTTGGTCCTGAAAGAGAAGCAGAGGGTCGATATTTGTCATCCATCCAGAGTTTTATTGATACATTTCAATAAAGTAATGTACATTGAAACCAGTGTAACAGTTTTACATAGCAGCTCAGTAGGAGGCCACAGGGAGTTAGACATGAGTGTAAAAAGATGGAATAACAACTTTAACAGCAAAAAGCACCAAAGATATAAAAAAATGTAATAAAAAAATTATAAAATGCAATGCATGTTTATAGAATATGATTGTATATAATACAGGAATACAAATTAAATTACTTGTGATCAGTGTTAAACGAGTGATACAACATAACCATCAGACAATTATGCTAACATTTATTAAAATTGTAACCCAATAGATTAACAGATCCATGTGCAATTTAATTGAAGACAGTGCAGCTGTCTTGAAAGTTAAACATTGTTCATCTGAAAACTTAAAAATGGACTTTGGCGATGGTTATAGTATACAGTTCACAGTTAAAACATTCAATGGGTTCAATCATGCAGCATATCAGCTCCGATTCATATTGCACAGTATAGACAGAAGCTAAAGCTGTTAGTATGACATCACAACATCCCTCTATGACATCACAACATCTCCCTGACGACACGAGGCACTCTCTATGACATCACAACATCTCCCTGACGACACGAGGCACTCTCTCTATGACATCACAACATCTCCCTGACGACACGAGGCACTCTCTCTATGACATCACAACATCTCCCTGACAACACGAGGCACTCTCTCTATGACATCACAACATCTCCCTGATGACGCGAGGCACTCTCTATGACATCACAACATATCCCTGACGACGCAAGGCACTCTATGACATCACAACATATCTCTATCTATGACATCACAACATCTCCCTGACGACACGAGGCACTCTCTCTATGACATCACAACATATCTCTATCTATGACATCACAACATCTCCCTGACGACACGAGGCACTCTCTCTATGACATCACAACATCTCTCTATGACATCACAACATCTCTCTATGACATCACAACATCTCCCAGACGACACAAGGAAGAAATAACTTGTTAAAAATAAAAAGACAGGAAATTACACAAGAGTCAGTTTCGGCTTGATTGAGCATAAATTATAATAATGATATATGAAAGACAAATGAAGCGAATGTGAACCAATACCATGACGGGCCTAGTAAACACCATCAACACCGTCCTCTTTGCTCTCGGGCTTGATTCCGGAGGTCGTTCGGAGGTCACATGAGGTCACATAAGGCCAAGGGCTCATCTGTCACAGGATCACACAGCTGGAGCCTGCAGCCTCTGGGCTGCAAAGTAAACAGTAAGAGTGTGTCACTGTGTGTAATATACTGGCCAGCAGCGTAACTAGTAAGAGTAGGTACATAAGGGATATGTACAGATATAGAATCAGATATGTAAAAAATTATTATATGCAGGTATGTACAGACAGATGTGGATATATATATATATATATATATATATATATATATATATATATATATATATATATATATATATATACGGTAAGAATAAATAAATGCATGTATAGTATATATAATATATATATGGTATATACAGCATTATTGTATGTGCTATCATACAGAGTTGTATGGGTTATCTGCAGGTGTATAAGTAGATATGGATTATATATCGCACCTCCAGATTCTTGCAAACACAGCCCATAATAAGCACAGGACATCAAACAAACACATCATTACTCCTTTCAATTCAGTTCAAAATAGAAAACCACAGTTAAATCCCATTCCTGGACTGAAGGAGTGGCTTGAAAGTGAACAGACTGAATGAGACATGAATTAAGTACTTGAACCAAGAGAGGGGGAGAGAGAGTGAGGGAGAGAAAGAGGGGAGGGGGAGAGAGAGGGGGGAGATAGAGGAGATAGAGAAATACAGATAGAAAGAGACAGAAATAGATAGAGAAAGAGAGACAGAGAGAAGGAGAGACAGAGACAGAGAGAGGGAGATGGAGAGAGAGGGAGAGAGAGAGAGATGCTCTCCGCCCCCTCAAGAGCCATACAGACCAGTGTTACATTATGTTGCAGTGCTGTATAAAGTAGAGGATTCATGTTGTGTTTTGAACATTAATTTGTGTTCAGTCCCGCAGGTTTACTGTGGTGACTTGTCAAAAAAAGGGATTATAGTTGCATTTCTGGAAATGTTGGGACTAATTGTAAGAATTCACATACTCACAATGTGTTTTTCAACTATTTCTATATACTGTATCCTAGAGCCTAGGGAATGCTATCATGCTAATACCCCAAAAAAAGTATTGATTAATTTATTATAAAAAAAGATGTGCGGGTCCAAAATGAATGTTGTTGTTTACATGTCGCAGGCATGTATCCCCTTCCTACCTCCCTACCAATTGAATGTGGGGAATCCTGCAGAACCGAGCCTACGGTGAAATCTGTACACTTATCACACGGATGATCAAAAGCCCTTCTGGAACCAGGTGGCGACAGACTCCACAACCCACCTCTCCGCCGGGGCGTCATACAGCTTCAGCCTCTTGGAGGCGCTGCCCTCTGGCTCCGCGGGGCCGGCTCTGCATGGGGTCCGACCAGCCTCACTGGTCTCTGCGCTCTCCTGGAACAAGAGGAACAAACATGTTCTCACTACTGGTCCTGGGTCAGCGTATGTATGTATTTTACTCTCTGTATGAGTTACTACTGGACATGCGTGTGGTCTTTCCCTGGCTTATTCACTCTCTGTATGGGTTACTAGTAGCAGTACTAGTAGTAGTTGTAGTAGTAGTAATGATAGTAGTAGTATAAATTATAGTAGTAGTAGTAGTGATAGTAGCAGTAGTAGTAGCAGTAATGATAGTAGTAGTATAAATTATAGTAGTAGTAGCAGTAATGCTAGTAGTAGTATAAATTATAGTAGTAGTAATGATAGTAGTAGTATAAATTATAGTAGTAGTAGTAATGATAGTAGCAGCAGTAGTAGATAGTAGTAGTAACAGTAGTAGTAGCAGCAGTAGTAGTAGTAGTAGCAGTAATGATAGTAGTAGTAGCAGCAGTAGTAGTAGCAGCAGTAGTAGTAGTAGCAGTAATGATAGTAGTAGTAGCAGCAGTAGTAGTAGTAGTAGTAGTAGCAGTAATGATAGTAGTAGTAGCAGCAGTCGTAGTAACAGTAGTAGTAGTAGTAGTAGTAATGATAGTAGTAGTAACAGTAGTAGTAGTAGTAGTAGTAGTAGTAGTAGCAGTAGTAGCAGTAATGATAGTAGTAGCAGCAGCAGTAGTAGTAACAGTAGTAGTAGTAGCAGTAATGATAGTAGTAGTAGCAGCAGTAGTAGTAACAGTAGTAGTAGTAGTAGCAGTAGTAGTAGTAGCAGTAATGATAGTAGTAGTAACAGTAGTAGTAGATAGTAGTAGTAACAGTAGTAGTAGTAGCAGTAGTAGTAGCAGCAGTAGTAGTAGATAGTAGTAGTAACAGTAGTAGTAGTAGTAATGATAGTAGTAGTAACAGTAGCAGTAGCAGCAGTAGTAACAGTAGTAGTAACAGCAGTAGTAGTAGCAGTATGGCAAGCCGTTTTAACATTTATTCCCATTTTCTAGCTAGCTAGAAAACGGGAATAAATGTTAAAACGGCTTGCCATAGTAGCAGTAATGATAATAGTAGTAACAGTAGTAGCAGCAGTAGTAGTAATGCTAGTAGTAGTAACAGTAGTAGTAGCAGCAGTAGTAGTAGCAGCAGCAGCAGTAGTAAGTACATGTCAAAATACTTCCCAAAGGTCAGTGAATACCACGATCACAACACCAGAGGGAGCTCCACAAATCATGTTAAACCCAGATTCGGCTCAAATAAGGGACTAAACACGTTTCGCAATTATGCCACATCAATGTGGAACGCCCTACCCAAAGCTGTAAAGGAATGTGGATCACTACCCACTTTCAAAACCTCTCTCAAGGGACACCTACGGGAGACTGCAATTCAACACTGGCCCCTGTAAATATCCTAACCCAACCCCCTCCAATGTACAGTCATTTACCTAGTATGGTTTTGTCAATAGTTCAATGTACAATTGTGTTTGTTTGTACAGTGTCTCCTCCCCCCCCCCCCCCCCTCAATGTACAGTGTTACTTGTTTATACAGTGTCCCCCCCGCCCCCCCCCCAACCACCTCCAATGTAAATTACCCAGTATGGTTGTCAATATCCCAATGTACCCAACCCCCCCCACCCAACCTCCTCCAATGTACAGTTTCTACGTCAAATGTATATACTCCCTTTTCTTGACTCCTTCTGTATCACAAACAGTACTGTATTTGCAAATCTGGTATGTCATAAATGTATAGATGTAGCAGTACTGACTATCTGTATGTCATGTATGTCATATATGTCTATATGAATTGAAAATGGGGGACCCTGATGGAAACAAGACAAACGTCTTTCTCAGGTCTGCATCCCCTTAACAATTGTATGTATTGAGCCGTACTGTATTGTACCCATTCTGCAATCTGTTAAATAAAGTTTTCATTCATTCATTCATTCAATGATAGTAGTAGTAACAGTAGCAGTAGTGGTAACAGTAGTAGTATCAGCAGCAGTAGTAGCAGTAATGATAGTAGTAGTAACAGTAGTAGTAGCAGCAGTAGTAGTAGCAGTAGTAGCAGTAACGATAGTAGTAACAGCAACAGTAATGATAGCAGTAGTAGTAGTAATGAAGTAGTAGTAGCAGCAGCAGTAGTAGTAGTAGCAGCAGCAGTAGTAGTAGCAGCAGCAGTAGTAGTAGCAGCAGCAGTAGTAGTAGCAGTATGAATGAATGAAAACATTTATTTAAAATGGACACCACAGCTACATTGGACCAGTCACAGTGGACAGACCATATGCGTTGTTTTGCGTGTTTATAGCACAAGTGCTAGTTTGCAACACTAGTCCATTGAGGCTTTTCTAAACGATATAATAAAATTAACAGTAAAATACAGAATTAAAATCACAAATCAGAACAAAGTTATCAGAGCAAGAGTCCATGATCAAAACAACAAAACCGCGTCTATGTGAGCACTGCTGCTTTGATTTCAGCCATACCTTGAGTCCTCTGCTGAAGACGTTGGCATTGGACTCCAGTTTTAAGCCAGTAGACAGAGAGTTCCATAAATTTGCCCCGTTAAAGGGGAGATGAAGCATAGCGATATAGCATCAAATTAGTATTTAGATAAACCACAGAAAAAAATCACGTTATAAAAATAAGCAGTTTCTAAGAAAAAACTATTTGTTATGTCCATTTATGTAGCATTTATCAACATGTGCGCCGCCTTTTTTGTTGCTGACGTCACAGAGATGGTTTCTCCTGCAGCCTCCCACGTACCTAGCTACTACTACTACCTGCAGCACGCTGTAGCAATATTATTAGGCTCCTCAAATATCGTTATTCATAAAAACACATTTATGTAATATTTTACAGCATTGAGCAACCCCAACAGGGGGATGCTGCATGCTCTGTCATCTTTGAGATGGCGAGACCTGCAGTTGGCGAGACCTGCAGTTGGCACTGTGTGAGGCCACGACATTTGAGCAAATTAATAATACTGCATGTTCTGAAGGTCCAGATTAATAATTAGAATTAGTTCAACAGAAAGGTATAGATTAGGCTATCACCTAAAGTCTGTTGGTTGCTATATGAGTTCAGCCTCAACCGAACTCAGTCTAAACGTCTCTTCTTTCTCTGTTATCCTCTGCCCGTCGCCGTTGGCAGATCGATGCAGGAGTATGGTATTCCTCCTCTCCCTTGGCAACACGACAACACCGTTATATTATCATACTGGCCAATCGCGTCTCGCTCTTCGCCATTATGAGATATCTCTTATCTCCTAGCACATAATGTGCTCACGAACAAACAAATGCAGTCACATGCCACACCCCCGCGTCCCACTATATGACACCGGACATGGTCACACTCTACCTTCCTCTTTTTTGTTTTTTGTTTCAGTGAAGCACAAGCGGCCCCACATTTCGCTTCTCATGGGGACAGGGGCTGACACCCAGTTGCTGGCTAGGCCTGGGTCTGTCCGTGAGACTGCTGTGCTGTCAAGCGGCTCCCACGCCACACGTTCTGCGTCTGTGTTTGGTGAGCCTGCTGTTGTGTCCGTCAACAACGAAGGTTGTCAGCGGGGGAACTCGAGGCCCAGAGGGTCGCAGCGCGAGTTCCCCCAGCCCCACCCTCGCCAGGCCAGGTATCATGTTAGTGCCTCCCACGGCCGGAAGATCGGCGGTAGTCAGGCACGCGTGATTTGGGTGGTAGTAATATCACTGCAGGGCTACGTGTGTAGGAACCATACTGGGCCTGTCCCATGGAAGGTTCAGAATGTTGACCGTCTCCCACCTGTTAGACGCTGTCAGGTGGGGGACTGGTTCACCTCTATAGACCTGTAGGATGCATATTCGCATCCCGATCTTCCATCCTAGGGCTTACCTACGCTTCCTTTGCAGGGCTTAGCGTACAGGTACCAGAGGCTGCTGTTCGGCTACTCTCTGGCTCCCCGCATCTTCACCAAGTGCGTGGAGACCGCACTGGGGCCTCTGCGTCATCGGGGTTTACGAATTTTATTCTACCCTGGGCGACGTTCTGGTCCTTGGCCGGTCAGGGTAGATCGGTGAGAGACATGTGGAAGCGGCTGAAGGTTCCCATGTCAGTACTGGGGGACCTCGTCCTCTGGGGAGGGCCTGGTGCCCTCACCAGCGGGGTCCCCGTGGGCAGCAGGCTGTCACACGTCACGGTCTTCACCGACGCCTCCCTCATGGGATGGGGGGGGACGTGTCGGGCCAACGCAGTAGGGGGCAGCTGGCAAGACCATGCTGCCCGGTCTGCGCTACATTCAATGTGTTGGAATTGCAGGCAGTCCTTCTGGTCCTCAAACGGCTCGGCCACCTTGTGGTGGGCAAGCATGTTTTGGTCAGGACGGACAACACGACATCAGCGTCGTATGTTGTCAGACAGGGAGGTGTGCTCTGGCTATGGGCGTTCTCCATCTGCGCAACCTGAGGGCTCTCCACATCCCCGGCAGGGAGAATGTGGGTGCAGGTGTGATGTCCCGGGGCGGTCCTCACCCTGACGAGTGGGGACTACGTCCAGACATAGTCGGGCAGGTCTGGGACCGATTCCGTGGCTGTCCGGGATGCGTCTATTCTAAACCCAAACGGTTCATGCGTTTTGCGAATCTGATTGGCCACTGACGTTTCTGGTCATGCGACATGTGCGCCCAATCGCGTGACGCGCCCATTTCCGCATCGACCAGCAGCAAACCCTAACCCTAACCGTTCTATCGCCATGCTCTAAGACAAACTCTAACTTTAACCAACTTCGAAAGAGTGCCTAAGCTTAACCGGGGAAAGAACTTGCCGTCACACGATTGGTGCGACCAGAAACATCAGTGGCCAATCAGAGCGCAAAAGGCGAACGCGGCAGCATGCACCGTTTGGGTTTAGAATACAGGCGTCCGGGATGCGTGAACACTTAAGGTAACCTACTTGCGTTCAGCGTTTCTCTGATTGGCCACGACGCCCATGTGACCGCGGCAGAGCGGAAATAGGCTGCTGCTCCAGCGAAAGAAAGACAGGCATTCTATTTGCCATGCTCTGCGACAAACTCTAACCTTAACCAACTCCGAAAGAATGCCTAAACTTAACCCTAACCATAACCAACTCCGAAAGAATGCCTAAACTTAACCCTAACCTTAACCCTAACCTTAACCAACTCCGAAAGAATGCCTAAACTTAACCCTAACCTTAACCAACTCCGAAAGAATGCCTAAACTTAACCGGCGAAAGGCAGACAGGCATTCTATTGCCATGCTCTAAGACAAACTCTAACCTTAACCAACTCCGAAAGAATGCCTAAACTTAACCCTAACCTTAACCAACTCCGAAAGAATACCTAAACTTAACCCTAACCTTAACCAACTCCGAAAGAATACCTAAACTTAACCGGCGACGTTTATATAGAGAGGCGATAAATTAATTAAACGTAAAAAAAAAAAAAAAAAATTGAAGTGATTCGAACTTGTCACCAACTGGACCGCAGGCTCCACAGCAAGCTGAGGAACGAGTTGAGCTAACCGTCGATGTTAAAACAGGGGGGATTGCGTATTCATAATGCCGCGGCAACCTGCGCGCCGGTGCCGCTCTGCCGCCTGCCACGTCGCCGCGGGGGCGTGCTAGGCGTGGTCACGTGGGACGCTGAACGCAAGTAGGTTGCCTTAATGAATGAAGCGTCCAGGATTCTGTACGCATTCCCCCCCTTACACCTGATAGCTCAGCTGTTGGGGCGGGTACGTCGGGAGTGCGGGACTTGGACCTGGTCGCGCCGGGCCGGGGCTCAGCTGTGTGGTCCCCGGCCCTGATTCAGCTCTTGGTGGCCCCGCCGTGGCCTGTTCCGTGGTCACCGCGGGCCCTCTCTCAGGCACGCGGAACTCTGTTCTGCCTCCTATTCTGGGGCAGCCTCTAGGCTTGGCTGCTGACAAGTGTGAATCTGGTGGGGATGCGTCTTGACTATTCTGTGGTTAACGCTATCCGGTACACGCACGCTCCGTCCTCTACCACGGCTTACGCTGGGGAGTGGCGTATGGTCGAGTGTGGGGGCAGAACATTGTTCAGCCACCCTCTCGTGGAACATTCCTGCTTGGTGCTCGGCGTCTCAAGCCTGTGGAACGTTCTCTGTCTCCAAGTGGGACCTCCAACTGGTCCTGGGCCGGTTGTCGGAGGCCCCGTTTGAGCCTCTTGAGCAGGTGCCATTGGATCAGCTGTCTTTGAAGACCGCATTCTTTTTTCTTCTCCAGTCTTCGTGCCAAAGAATATCCAGAGCTCTTTTCGCTCCAGGGATATTGTGGTTCAGGCGTTCGTCCGCCTCCTCACGCTAGTGAGTTGGAGGCGGGCCTTCACCTGTCGTGTCTTGTCCGTGCACTGGGGGTTTACCTCAGGACTCGGGCTCTCAGGGCTTCCATTCAACTGTTTGTTTGTTACGGTGGCCCATAGCGCGGGTGAGGCGCTGTCCAAGCAGCACCGGTCACGTTGGTTGTGCGGGGGCGTTGCCTTTTGCTGCACGTTGGCTGGACAGGTCCCCCCTCGGGCTGCTGCCCTGTTAGGGGGGGCCTCGGTGGAGGACATCTGTGCTGCGGCCTTCTGGTCATCCCCGGGTCCCTTAGTTAGGTTTTACCTTGTGGACGTGACTGGGGGTTCTGTCTCCCAGGCGGTTCTGAGGTCTGGGACCTCTCCTGCGTCCCACCATTTGGTGGGCTAGCAGGGGTGTGTGGGTGTGTGCCACGGGGTGCTGTGTCACATGTGGTCCCGCCTGTGCTGTGCGTTTTTCAGGGGTGTCTGGTTCCCCGTTTTTCGCACTTTGGTGGAGTTGACTGCCTCCCCCCCTTCGTTAGGACAGGCGGGTGGACGGGACTCCCCTCCTCCCTGGTTGGGGCTTACGGGCCGTCAGGGGGTACACTTGTCGGGCCACGCGTCTGCTCTGCCCCATATCTCATAATGGCGAAGAGCGAGACGCGATTGGCCAGTATGATAATATAACGAAAGGTTATCCTATAACCTAGTTATATGAATACTGGCTGAGCGTCTCGCTCTTAGCGCCCTGAGGTCCCTTGGTTGGGTTTTCAGTGTTGGAAATCTTTCTGAGGAAGGTAGAGTGTGACCATGTCCGGCGTCATATAGTGGGATGCGGGGGCGTGGCCTGGTCACGTGCATGTCTCATAATGACGAAGAGCGAGACGCTCAGCCAGTATTCATATAACTAGGTTATAGGATAACCTTTAGTTTCCAACTAATAACGGCACTAACGTTACCACCACAGCACTGTAGCAAAACACCTCTCTCTCCTCACTTTTATTCTCCAACTAACGGTCATCTTTTTCTCCGTTCAATATGTGTCGAGTGGCTCGGCTGTATACAAAACTAACGGTATAACTTTTAAATAGGCTAATTGTTTTTTTCAGCCTGTTAATAAATGTGTCGTTAATTCAGTATTTAACTTCTTGAATTCATATTTAGGCTATGCTAATTAAAAACACAAATGTTATCTAATTTAATTATCTGCTTATTTATTAATGCTTCAATTCATTCAGAAACATTGCAGCAAACAATCCATATGTGCATTTGTTTACATAATGTACATAAACATAATATTATTGAGGGAGGAAAAAAAAGGAAACTGATACCTAATGCTGAATGTGATTTGACCAAAGCACAGTATACACACACAGACAGTGGAGCTGTTTGCAGATAGCGGAGCGTTTTGACTTGTTGCGTGGTGGCGATGTCTCGCAGATAATACAACTACAAGTATAATTATATAATATATAAATTATATAATATAATATATAAAACCAATAAAAAACAATTTAAATAATACTCAAAACACTGCAGTGATGCCATCGCATTGGTTTACGGTCCATGGTTTTTATAGCCTGTTTGTATATTATAGTTATGGGTTTTAGTATGGTTTGTGAGGTTTGTGACCATGATGTGATACAATAAGACAAGTGGGAAAGGTAGCAGTAGTAGCCACAGCAGTAGCAGTAGTAGCCGCAGTAGTAGCCACAGTAGTAGCAGCAGTAGTAGCAGTAGCAGCAGCAGTAGTAGCAGTAGCAGTAGTAGCAGCAGCAGCAGCAGTAGTAGCAGTAGTAGCAGTAGTAGCAGCAGCAGCAGTAGTAGCAGCAGTAGTAGCAGTAGCAGCAGTAGCAGCAGTAGCAGTAGCAGTAGCAGCAGTAGCAGCAGTAGTAATGATAATAGTATAAATGTAATGCGTGTGGGGCGTCACCATAGTCCTCTTCCTTCCTGGCGTGGGGTTGCTGGTCCCTGGCGTGGGGTTGCTGGTGCAAGGCGTGTTCTGCTGGTTCTCTGGGTCTGAGCGAAGAGGCTTTCTGCACAGCTCATCTCTCTTATAGACGACCGTGTTCTTAGACCTCAGCTTCCTGCAAAAAATAAAAAAATAAAAACACAGGGTCAGAACGTGGCAAATAATAATAATAATAAATCTGACAATAAGGTCCTTATATTCAGTCTGAAAAAGGATTGAGAATGAAAGCTGTGTCAGTAGTTAGTGAATGGTATAATTAACATTATATTTTTAATTCATTGCATTGAAAGATAATTGACAAACTCTGCTTTGTAATGTAAAAATTATAATACTGAGGGAGCAATATTGTATTGTATGTTTCAGGCATCAGTCACTAGTGTCCTTGCTACCGTACCAAGTACCATACTGGTAGCTAGCTAGCTTAGCAATATGACGGCTCGCCTGTGCGCGCGTGTGTGTGTGTGATTGTGTGTGTATGTAAGTGTGTGTGACACTCGGTGACAACAAGAGACCGTACAAGAGATCTATCCAGTTGTCTGTATTTACCTGCACATAGTCCTTTTACATATCTGTAGATACTATATCTAATATCTGTACATACATATCCTACTCTTTTTGTACCCAGTTTATTCACCTGTACATTGTATATTACTATTGCATGATGACAATACATTTGAATCTAATACCAATATGTTGTATTCCCTTCCACCACTTCCTCATTGATTACGACTGCTATCTGGTGCCACGCTGAGTCCAATACATGAGACTGAAATAGGTCTGGGAGCCGCAGTCCTGTCGGTGCGTCTATACTGTGAGATGAAGTCCTTCCGTCTCTTATAACATCAACGTTTCAGCGATTAAAGGGGAACGTCTCTCGTTTAGAAGAACTCAAGTTTTCAAGTTTCAAGTTTGTTTATTAAATATCACAATAAAATACACATACTTTACGGTGAAATGCTTGGTTCTGTATGAGCCCCTGGGAGTGTGCTTCATACAGTAAAAAAAAGTAAGTAAAGAGGATTATACAATATACATATATATACAATATACAATCTAAAGTAGTCAAAATGTGTAAACTGAGGTACAATGCAGAAAATGAGGTACAAAACTTTGGGGTAAGGTGCAATTGCAAATGAGGTATGAATGTAGTGCATCTCTTTAGTAATATATACATATACCGGTAATGTAATGTTAAAGTGTAAAGTGTCATGCTAGTTATGTGTGTAACGCAGGACAGTTCAGTCAACAGATGGACCTGTGTCACTCTCTGCTACAGCTAGATATCTGGTATCCAATCATTTTTATTGGGATTGTCAAGCAAATAAATATGAATGTATATATATAGACTCCCACCCCCTCAGTGATGTGCTCCATAGACATTTGACTTGGTCAGTGTCATACATTGTTAGATTGAGTTCTCGCATCCAAATGAGATGTGTATTATAGTATTGCCAACAGGTCTGAACCAGAATTTAAACCTCATTTGGGTTTAAGAGCACACACAAACAGCATTACATGCCCACAAAGTCCATAATATTGGCTTTGTCCTGGGGCCAAAGGCATCATTTACGGTATGTGAAAGGCGAAGAGAATAATCAAAGACTCCAGCCACCCAAACAACTGCCTCTTTGAACTGCTGTGGTCAGGCAAGCGATACCGGAGTCTCATGGCAAGCACAGAGAGACTCAGGCCCCGTCCACACGAACGCTGGGTTTAATGTAACCGTGATTGTATGTGCGCAGTTGCACTGTTCGGCCACACACAACCGGGGATTTGCTACACTGCAACCGCGGTCTTTTGAAACCGGTGGCCAGGGTGGAGTTGTGCGGTTTTGCAGTTGCGTGTGGGCATAGCAACCGAGGTTATTCCCAGTGTTTACAGCAGAGCTGTCGCAATTATTCCCCATGTTCACGGCAGACCGCGGGGTAGAGAGATTAGAGCAGAGCCAACTACACCAGTGTTTACAGCAGAGCTGTCCCAAGTAGCGTTATATGAAAATGATTGTAACAAACTTTTGTTCAAAACGTATCGTCTGTGTTGAAGAGTGTTGTGATCGACTGATGTCTGTTGACGCTCAGAGTAAACATGTAGCTGCAGCTAAACTAAACTCATGTGTTGTCAAGTTATTGTTATAACTTATAAGGAACCCAGTCCAGACTGCATCCCCTTAACAATTGTTTGTATTGAGCCGTATTGTATTGTACCCATTCTGCAATCTGTTAAATAACGTTTACATCCATTTCATATCGGTAACGTTACTTCTTCTTCTTCAGTTAATTAATGGCAGATCGCGACCCAACAGGAAGTTTAGTGAGCGTTCAGTCTTTTCTGATTGGTTGAAATGGCCTTCATGTCTGAACAACATCGCCGCCTACTGCTTTGGCATTGTATTACATTGTACTAAATGTATCGGTTGCTGGGTTCCAGCTCTGCCCGTGAGTACGCAGTTATACACGGTTGTCCACCTGTGTTCACCGTGTGGACGGAGTTTTATTTTTTCAAACTTCGGTCATATTAAATCCAAACTCTCGTGTGGACAGGGCCTCAGAAGGAGCTTCTATCCCCAGGCCATCAGGATGCTCAATGAACAATGATTGCTCAATGAACAAGGTTTGAACAATGAACAATCGTAACAACCATCAAATGCACTCACAGCACACACATCCACACGCACACACTCACTTTAAACAAACAACTCACTGCTGCACCCACTTTACCCACTTTAGAACACCTAAACACACTTTATATTTATTGGCAAATAATTTGCACTACAACCTTACTGTAAATTGTACCTAAATTGTACCTCATCCCATTTCTGCATTGTACTGTATAGTATATTGTATTGTAACTCAGTTACTTTTCTACTCTGCATTGTACATTGTATATATGTATATATTGAACACTTTTTGTCTACGTACTTGACTTCTACTTTATACTTACTATACTTTTTATACTTATCTATTTTTATCTAGCACAATCTCTGGAGCAAAACAGAAAGAAGCATTTTATATAAAAGTATTCTGTACTTCTGTATGACAACTAATAAAGAAACTTGAAACTTGAATTATTACATGTAATCCACCTTTAAGAAAACAGGCTTTATTTTCACTTGTATGTTTTTTAAACCAACTATACAAGAAATAATGAAATAAAGAAAAGAAGGGATACAAATAAATTAATGAAATAAAGAAAACAAAGAATGAAATAAAGAAAAGAAAAAATTAAAAGAAAAGAAAGAATGAAAGAAAGAAAAGAATGGATGAAATAAATAAGAAAGAATGAAAGAAAGAAGAAAAGAAAGAATGAAATAAAGAACAGAAATAATGAAATAAAAAAAAGAAATAATGAAATAAAGAAAAATAAAATAAAGAACAGAAATAAAGAAAAGAAATAATGAAAGAAAAGAAAGAATGAAAGAAATAAGAACGAATTCAATAAAGAATGAAAGAAGAAGAAAGAATGAAATAAAGAACAGAAATAATTAAATAAATAAAAGAAAGAATGAAATAAAGAACATAAAGAATGAAAGAAATGAAAGAAAGAAAAGAAAGAAAGAAAGAAAGAAAGAAAGAAAGAAAGAAAGAACAGAAAAAAGAAAGAAAGAAAAGAAAAAGAGTTGAGCAGAGACTGATTTTCACCCGACAACAGTGTATAATATACACCTGAGCTGTCTGTACTGCTGGCTGAGATCGGCAGTGGCCAGGGCCTCCTACCGCTTCCCAGAAGCCCCTTCTCTCTGCTCTAGTTGGAGAGGAGGAGGAGGGAGCCTTACCCGTTCACCTCATGTCACCGAGCGCATCGATCCGCGCACTGATTGAGTCCCCTGGCTGGGCCGTGTGTAGGTGTGTGTTGGTGTAGTTGTTTATGTCCGGAAAATATGAGTTTGTGAGGAGGTAATTATCTTTTTCCTATCACCACTCTGTGCTGAAAAAAACTACAGTGAAGGTTCGTTCTCTCTCTCCCTCGCTCTCCCTCTCCAGTGCTTAGGTTTATGTGGTGATTATTAAAAGCCCGCGTCTCCACCTCGCTCGCTAATAGTCGTTGACGGTAAGATAACCGGTAAACAACAACGGAGGCGTATTAAAAAAGGAAGGGATCGTATTTCTCATCCAGAAACAATAAAGAGAACGTCGTGATGAAATCCTACACCGGTTTGTAAAGGAAAGCGATAAGGGTTGAATTTCTGATGATCATCGGTGGCAAAATCCAATAGATTGAGAGACAAGCAGCCAGCTGCGTCGGCTGCTTTCAAATCAATAGTTCGGTTCAGCCGTGGGCGTGCATGAGCGTGCACGAACACACCCACACACACGTACACATGTAAGCATGCAGACACAGATAGTAGAAATACATCATGCACACACCTGTATACACACACATACTGCACACAACTGCATGCATGTACAGTACATGTGCATGTATGTGCGCGCGCAAACACCAACGCACTCGTGAATGTGTACGCATGCAAAAACATGCACACACACAAGCGTTTACGTACACGTACGGACACGTTTGTGTACAGATAAAAATACACATGTGCACATATGTAGGCACGTCTAAACACAAACGATTGAGCCAGGCGAGCACACGCGCGCACACATATGCCGCGCAAACGAAACGCTGTGAGTCACTGACAACTCCCGCCCAGGTACCAGAGATAAGAATGTGTTTATACTGTCAAAATGCTGTCAAAGTTAACGCGTTATTAATGCTTTAACGCACAATTATTTTAACGCCACTTTTTTTTTTTTTTTTTTGCATTTTTACAGCTTTATTGGTCACGCAGGACCGACAGAGGAGAGGGCGAACGGGAGGAGAGGTGGGGAAGACATGCGACAAATAACGACGGGAGCTGGGATCGAACCCGGGTCGGCCGCGTAGGTGCGCGAGGCACTATGGTATGCGCCACGAGGGCGCCCCGCCACTATTTCTTTTAACGCAAGATTAACGTAAAAAAATATATATATATGAGGAAGGGACAAGATAGAAAGAGAGTTGTGAGTGTGTGTGTGTGAGAGAGAGAGGTCCTCAGCCCTTGTGTGGGTGAATGTAACAAGTTCCTAACATTTTCTTTCCCCCATTATTTCATGCACACTTTATTCATCATTTCAAATGATTATTTGTTTCAAATGATTATTTTCTTTTAAGTTATTTTGTGCATCACACTGTTTTGAATTTAATGCAAATTTGCAATGCATGCGGGTCATCCTTTTGTGTTAAATGGCTGCATAAAGCAAGCATTTGTTGACTCATGTTGATAAGAGTATTAAAACTTGAAAAATATCCGTTTAAGGTAGATTTAGAACAGATACAAAATATGCGATTCATTTGCGATTAATCGCGAGTTAACTATGGACAATCATGCGATTAATCAGATTAAATATTTGAATCGATTGACAGCCTTAGTTTATATATATGTGGTGCAATATATTTATTGTGCATTGTCCCTGTCAAATAAACAAACACATTTATTTTTACTACAAACTTGCGAACGCATGCGCGTGTGTGCGCACAACCACCCACCCACATCCACCCCCTCACCCTCCCAGGCCCTCGCGTCTAACCGTCTCAGTCCTGATGACCCCTGTTCCCTCTCGGGCTGGCCTCTCCCCAGACCTCCACCGCGGCTAATTACCCTCCCCGGAGCTCCGAGGAGGGCCAGGCAGACTGATCCCCCCCCCAGCGTGGCCGTCTGCGTGACAGCCTCCTCCCACTGACAGAGCCATAAACTAATTAGCCTGGGCCAGGTGGCGTGAGGCCTGGGTAGGGGGGTGGAGGTCGTTGCCCCTCACAAAAAAAAAAAAGAAACGAAGCCTGGCTGGGGCCCCCAGTGCTTAGAGGACCCCCCCCCCCCCCGCCCTCTCTCCTTCTCCTCCTCCTGGCACCTCAGTATGGAATACAGGGAGGGGAGGGGGGGGGGGGTCTATGGTTACCGACATCGGTAGACCTGGTGGGAGGGGGGCCGGGCTGAGCTTAATCGATGCCTGGGAGTCGAGGGTGTCTGGATGACAGGCTCGGCTGATGTATAGAGCTGCATGTGTGGATGATGTGCGTGTGGATGACAGGCTCAGCTCAGCTGATGTATAGAGCTGCATGTGTGGATGATGTGCGTGTGGATGACAGGCTCAGCTCAGCTGATGTATAGAGCTGCATGTGTGGATGATGTGCGTGCTGATGACAGGCTCAGCTCAGCTGACTTATAGAGCTGCATGTGTAGATGATGTGCGTGCTGATGACAGGCTCAGCTCAGCTGACTTATAGAGCTGCATGTGTGGATGATGTGCGTGCTGATGACAGGATCGGCTGATGTATAGAGCTGCATGTGTGGATGATGGATGAGACTGAGCATGAACAGCCACAGTGTACAGATGAAATGTCCTACACTGCCCTGCAGAAGCTACAGTAACCGCGGTAACTACAATTATTTTCAAAGAGACATTTTACTTCTCAATATCTGTTTTATCTTGTGACAAAGTTTCAGAGTTCAATCTCGCTCTGTTTTTAGAGAAAAAGGATATAGCTGGATAGTCAAAAGAACTTTAAAGTTTTTTTTTTTCAGTTGGCAGTGTTACTCATTCCCAAACCCTCCCAAGTCAAGTAAAGTCAACAAAATTAAATATGATTTAGCACACCGAGCACAGAGTAACAGTATAAACTCTGATCTTCCTGGACACTTTATATCTACTTTTAAAAACGTTTTTACTGTACATCTTACTGTATATTTTAGAATGTATATTATTGACTGTATTTTTATTCTTATTTTAGATTTTTGACTGTCAAAATGTTTATTGTGAGCGATCTGCAGTGCTGAATTTCCCTCGGGATCAATAAAGTACTTTCTATTCTATTGAAATTATCCTAAAATTAAGCTCCTCTCTGGTGTGATGCGGTGTGGCAGAGCGTCACCTCTGCTGAGGCTGGACGTACCTGATGGCCTCAGAGAGGCTCTGGTGCCAGTCGTTCAGGTCCTCCTGGTCGCTCGACATCAACAGCAGCTTGGCCTGCGGGAAGGTCAGCTGTGAGAGAGAGAGAGAGAGAGAGAGAGAGAGAGAGAGAGAGAGAGAGAGAGAGAGAGAGAGAGAGAGAGAGAGAGAGAGAGAGAGAGAGAGAGAGAGAGAGAGAGAGAGAGAGAGAGAGAGAGAGAGAGAGAGAGAGAGGGAAAGAGTATACAAGGTAAAACAAAACATATAATTTTCTTTTTTTAAGGAAGGAGAGAGGTAGAGCAGTCGTCTGGCAATCCGGAGGCTTCCGGTTCGATTCCCGCCCCTCCCGGGCATCGTGTCGATGTGTCCTTGAGCAAGACACTTAACCCCTCCCGATGAGCAGGTTGGCACCTTGCATGGTCGCCTCCGCCATCGGTGTGTGAATGTGTGAGTAAATGGGTAAAATGTGAGTAACAAATTGTAAAGCGCTTTGGATAAAAGCGCTATATAAAAAAGCAGCCATTTACCATCTACCAATTAGGATGGGCAAACGAGCGAGCGAGAGAGAAAGAGAGTAGAATTGAGATGGGCAAACGAGCGAGCGAGAGAGAAAGAGAGTAGAATTAGGATGGGCAAACAAGCGAGCGAGAGAGAAAGAGAGTAGAATTAGGATGGGCAAACGAGCGAGCGAGAGAGAAAGAGAGTAGAATTAGGATGGGCAAACAAGCGAGCGAGAGAGAAAGAGAGTAGAATTAGGATGGGCAAACGAGCGAGCGAGAGAGAGAGTAGAATTAGGATGGGCAAACGAGCGAGAGAGAGAAAGAGAGAGTAGAATTAGGATGGGAAAACGAGAGAGAAAGAGTAGAATTAGGATGGGCAAACAAGCGAGAGAGAGAAAGAGAGTATAGGATGGGCAAACGAGCGAGTGAGAGAGAGAGTAGAATTAGGATGGGCAAACGAGCGAGAGAGAGAAAGAGAGTCTAATTAGGATGGGCAAACGAGCAAGAGAGAAAGAGAGTAGAATTAGGAGGGGCAAACGAGCGAGAGAGAGAAAGAGAGTAGAATTAGGATGGGCAAACGAGCGAGAGAGAGAAAGAGAGTAGAATTAGGAGGGGCAAACGTGAGAGAGAGAGAGACAGGGAGAACGATTTGTACTAGGGTTTAAACGATAAAGGTTTTTCAAGGCCATTGATATTCTTGGTGGTTCATTTGAGGTTAATTTAAAGGATGTTGTTTTAATTGGAGTAGATGGAGGGAACAAACTTCTGGAATGAGGACTAGAGAAGATAAGATTATTCCTTTATTGATCCCCTTGGGGGAAATTCAGGCATCATAGCAGCATGGGGGAGGGGGGAGGTACAGGTATGGGCAGGGTAATAGTAGAAAGACATAAATATAGGCAATAAAATATATAGAAGAAAATAAACAGTGTAAACAATGTAATTAACTCTGAATATAGAAATATGAGGAAAGTAAACAGTGTAAACAATATAATTAACTCTGAATATAGAAATATGAGGAAAGGTAAACAGTGTAAACAATGTAATTAACTCTGAACATATGAATTTTGAATTAATTAATTTTATTTCTATTTAATTATTTTCCAAACAAAGTTACAAAGTACTTTACAGACATGTTAAAAACAGCAAACAGCAAACATATGAGAAAAATAAACAGTGTGTAAACAATTTAATTAACTCTTGAATATAGAAATATGAAACAAATAAACACAGCGTAAACAAAGGTGCAGATGAGGGTCTGTCTCCAGAGAGTGGGGTGGGGGGGGGTGTTCCAGAGGTGTAGGTGTGGGTCTGTCTCCAGACAGAGTGGGGTGGGGGGGTGTTCCAGAGGTGTAGGTGTGGGTCTGTCTCCAGACAGAGTGGGGTGGGGGGGTGTTCCAGAGGTGTAGGTGTGGGTCTGTCTCCAGACAGAGTAGGGTGGGGGGGTGTTCCAGAGGTGTAGGTGTGGGTCTGTCTCCAGACAGAGTGGGGTGGGGGGGGGGTGTTCCAGATGTGTAGGTGAGGGTCTGTCTCCAGACAGAGTGGGGTGGGGGGGTGTTCCAGAGGTGTAGGTGTAGGCCATCCATCTTATCTTCAGACAGTTTGATTCTGTCCCGTCCTTGGCTGTGTTGAGTACGGACGTCACAAACCAGTTCTTATCTTGACTTATTCTCCAGCGCGGCCTCTATCATTGACCTCGAACATTCTTTGGTTTCTTCCACAGAGTTGAATGTCATGCGCGACCCCCAACATGACTTGACCCCTCAATTGTTCGTCCGCTGCGTGGGCTGTGAGTCTCTTTGCAAGTTCCATGTGTGACTGAAAATATTTCATAGATCGTTTATTTTTCCGTGTGAAATAATCTATCCACATCCGTCTGTACATACCTGCATATAATCCTTTCTACACATCTGTAGATACTATGTCTATATCTGTACATAGACCTTACCTACTCTTACTAGTTACACTGCTGGCCAGTGTAACTTACTAACATATAGTCTTTATACCTGTATACAGTACCACACATGTGTATATATATATATATATATCAGTGGCGAATTCTCAGGGCCTTCAAGGTATTCAGAGAAGGCCCTGTGAGCCTCAGAAGAAAGAAAATATGAATTTTAAAAATTCCTTTTTTTATTTTTATTTTTTTATTTTTTTTAATCAAATGTATTAAAATAGTTTGTGTCGCTAATCTGTTAAAACCGCACTGTTTCACTCGCCATAGTTGTTTTCGACCCATTCACTGCGCATTAGAGCGTTTTTGTACAGGAGAAAATAACAGCCAATCGGAGATTTCTTTTCACAAGTCTCTGGGCAGACTTTCCTCCATCGGGTATTCTAGCTCGACCTGCCCAATAAACCTTAACAGGAGCCCAGGTGTGGAGTGACAGTTTGATCAGCCAATCACATTTGGAGCTGTAGTCAATGGGCGTAGTCTTTTAGATGCCAAAGTATTCTAGAGTCTGGCTGCGTCGGCCAATCAGAGCGCAAAACGGCAAACGTGGAACTTGCTACCTTAGTTAACTATCAAGCAAGACAACACGAGACAAACTGAAACATGGCAGCAGCAAATGATACCGTCGATGTTGTTGCGGATTTATTAACAGTTCCCTTTTCAAGAAGAACATTCAATGAAAAGATGGACATTATCAAAAAAGGCCGCCCAACCCCAGAAGGACTGGAAATCAGCCAGGCATCAAAGGCTGGTTACGAGCGACATTTCCAGGCTAGTAATTGGGAACGGTACCCCTGGATGACTGGCTCGGTTTCACGGAAGAAGCTTTTCTGCTGGGAATGTTTGTTGTTTGGGACCGACAAGGGTGCGTGGAACTTTAGAGGCTTCGATAACCTTACCTGTTTAACAAAGTCTGCACAAAAGCATGAAGGCTCGGCAAGTCACCTTAAGGCAACAATTAGTCTGAAAACATTTGGAGACGCAAGGATTGATTTACAGCTGGATGAACAGAGACGGAGAGAAACAACGATGCACAACGAAAAGGTCAAAAAAAATCGGGATATTTTAAAACGGCTCATACACTGCGTGGTTTTCCTAGGGAAACAGGAGATGGCTTTCAGGGGCCATGATGAGAGTGGAACATCTTTGAACCGGGGGAATTACCTGGAGCTTTTGTCATTTTTAGCAGAATATGATCCAGCTTTGCACTACCATCTGACCACTTCCAAGGTATTTATTGGAACCTCAAGTCAAATACAGAACGATTTGATAAGTGCTGTTGCTGATGTGATGAATGACGAAATTAAAGAAGAAATAAGGAACGCGTCATGCGTAGCTCTAATGCTGGATGAAACGTCCGATGTGAGCAATGCTGCACAGCTGTCAATTGTTCTTCGTTATGTAACAGACGGTGGCGTAAAAGAGAGGTTCATTAAATATGTGGATGTGTCGGGGGGCAAAACAGCAGAAGAGGTTGCAACCCTGGCTCTTAATTTCTTGGAGGAATATGCATGCACAGATAAACTTGTAGCGCAGTGTTACGATGGTGCACCTGTTATGGCCTCGGGACTAAACGGTGTCCAAGCCAAAGTGAAGGAAAGGGTCCCCGATGCGCTTTTCATACACTGTTATGCACATGTCCTTAATTTAGTTTTATCTCAAGGTGTAAAAAAAATTCAAGAATGCAAAATCTTCCTCTCACACCTGTCTTCCATGGCCGCGTTCTTTACTAAATCGCCCAAACGTACGCAAGTGCTTGACCAGATGTGTCAAAGGCGACTGCCACGAGTTGCACCAACTAGGTGGAATTTCACATCAAGATTGGTTTGCACTGTATTTGAACAGAAAGATGCTCTTAAGGACGTGTTCCAGTACATAGTTGACCACCACGAGGAATTTGACGATACTGCTACAGGCGGTGCTGATGCTCATATATCATACTTGAGCACCTTTGAATTTAGCTTTTTAATTTCAACATTTTACGAAATGTTTTCCCATGCAGATGTTCTTTTTGACATTTTGCAGAGCAAGTCATTTGACATGCAGTTTTGTTTGGCTCGGGTGGACGAGTTTTGCATTCGCATTGAGGAGCAGAGGCCACGTTTTGAGCAACTCTATGACGAGACAGTGAACACCACCGGTGTGCCACCTGGGCGCAGAGCGTGCGGAGATCCACGTACATACTACAAGAAGGTGCATGATGGCATTATTGACAATATTCTAAATCAAATGACAACTCGTTTTAAAGATCACGAAAAGCTTTCATTCCTTTCCCTTCTGGATCCCACGCAGTTCACCATCTATAAGAAAACGTTCCCTGAAACTGCTTTCACAAGCCTGACTGACAGCTACGGGCCGCGTTTTGACTTGCCACGGCTGAAAACCGAACTTGGTGTCATGTATTCTATGGCAGATTTTCAGGGAAAGGACCCATCTGACCTTCTTCTATTTCTTCAACAAAAAAAACTCAGTGAAAGCATGAAGCAGCTATATAAACTGACGTGTTTAGTTGTAACTATCCCTGTCACCACCTCAACCGTGGAAAGGACATTTTCTGCCCTCAAGCGCATTAAAACATATGCGAGGAATACAACCGGACAAGCCCGACTCTCTGCATTATCCTCCATGTCAATTGAAAAAGAAATGCTCCTGGATCTGAAAAGGACTGATCAGCTGTATGACCGGGTCATTGAAAAGTTCACCCAAACGGACAGGAGGATGGATTTCGTCTTCAGGTGAACCACGTCAAAATGGTGAGTGAAACAAATTAATTTATATTGATTATATTGATCTGCCGCTGCGCATTTTATTTCCACACATATATGTCTGTCTTGAAATATTGGCTGGGCTGCTGTGTGTTTCATTTGGTAATTCTTGACTTGATCTTTCTTTGCATACCGTAACTTCCCTCTAAGCACAATTTGAATTGTATTAAAATAGTTACATTTGTTTCGTTGTTGAGTCACCATGCATGTCTAATAATGACAACTCGCTGGGAGGCGGAGATCGGCATTGGTTTTAGCGATCACGCAACGTTGAACCACACGATAATGTTGCCGTCTCTCTCTGCTTTCTCAATTCTTCGCTTGATATAATTAATACAAATGTCCAATATAACGGAATTCGTTAGCTCATACAAATGTGATTATAACAGACTGCTGTTTAGTGTCGGGCCGACTGCCCACAGAACTGTCTATTTTATTTCAAGTCAGCAGCAGCAGCACGGAGTATCGAGGGACTTATTTTATTTGGAATATAATATTAATAATATATAATATTATGAAGGCCCGGTTAACTCCGGTACGCTTCGCCACTGATGTATATATATATATATATATATACATCTGTCTGTACATACCTGCATATAATCCTTTTTACATAATCTGTAGATAGTTAGATACTATATCTATACATATCCCTTACCTACTCTTACTAGTTAGCTTGATTCTAAAGTTCACCTTTCATTTAGTCTTTGTTTTAGGGGTCAAAAATTAAACAGTTTTAGAACCCTAGACACAGAGTAGGCAATGGATGAGTACATACTGTACACAGGAAGCTGGTTTAGGTGTTAGATGAAAGGTGCTAAGATGGCGGAGCGGGCCTGGAGTTATAGGCCTCAAGAAGCCTCCAGTATTCTGAGTATCACCCTCCTATAGCAGTCATAGTATTCAACATCATCGTCGTTCTAGACACCTTGGTAGGCAAATGACAGGTGATTGTGATGGAATAACAGGAGGTGGTTATTGTTGAATGATCCGAGTGGTGTGTTAATGATGTCACACCATGATTGGCAGGAAATGACACATCCTGAGAATACTACATCATCACTAACCTCTGACCCCGTCCTACACTCACCCACACTGAACTCTGACCCTGTCCTACACTACCAGCACTCCACTCCTCTCCCCCCACAGCGCCTCGTCAACAAGACAGTTGTCATCCAACTGCCTGAAGCTGAACAGCAAGAAGACGGAGCTCATGGTTGTGGCCAAGCAGTCAGTCAGTCACTGCCCCGGAAAGGTTGGAGATCTGCTCCTAGAAGTTGACGGCTGCTCCATCCACCTTCCCCAGAGGTCTGCGACCTGCTGGGTGTCATACTGGACTCTAAGGCTGAGACGATATGCCATTTGGAAGAATCGATAAATCGGGACCAAATTATCGATAAATATCGATATTTTCATTATTAGTATAATCTTTTTTAAATAAAACGTATTACTATTTAAACAACAAATGTATGTTTATTTTGCAGCAATTCTTTGTTGTTGCCGCCATCTTTAGTGTTACAGATTTCCCCATTCAAAACTACCACAGTGATCCTTCTCATTTTATAGTCTGTGGTCTCTGGATGTGATGGAGGAGTGCACTGCATATTGAATGCAGAGTTGCAATTCAACTGGATTTACATGAAATGGGGATGTTTTAACTAAAACATGCCACAAGACCTAGAATATTGCCACCATCACCCCAGTCATCACACACATAATAAACCTCTCCATAAAACAGGGACACGTCCCCAAGGACTTCAAAATTGCGAGAGTGACCCCTCTGCACAAAAAGGGCAGTAAATTAGACCCAGGCAACTACCGCCCTGTTTCTATTCTTACCTCCATCTCGAAAGTCATGGAAAAAATAGTCTACGAACAGGTCGAAAAGTACCTGGCGGAAAAAAATCGAATCTACGAATTCCAATCTGGTTTCAGAACATCCCACTCCACTGACACATGCCTTCTCTATTTGAACGACCACATCAAACAAGAGGTGGACGCGGGCAAATACTGCGGCATGGTCATGCTGAACCTACAAAAAGCCTTCGACACTGTCAATCACTCCATTCTGATTGACAAGCTAAAAGCAATTGGTTTTGATAGTCCATCAGTGAGCTGGATGCAATCCTACCTGGAAGGGAGAGAACAGATGGTGGAGGTAAACGGTACCCTACCCCCCCCCCCCCCCCTCACAGTGAGCTGTGGTGTTCCACAAGGCAGCATACTAGGACCGCTACTGTTCCTAATTTATGCAAATGACATGTCGTCAGCTTGTGACTGCAACTTGTTCTTGTTCGCAGACGACTCAGCCCTGCTGGTCTCGGACAAGAACAAGTTACAGGTTGAAAAAACCCTCAGCTCGGAACTAGGCAAAACAGAGTCAATTCTCTTGGGTTCAAATAACAAATTCAGCAAGACCGAAGGCTTCTCAGTTACAGTGGGTGACAATATTGTCACAAGGAAAGATGAAATTACCTACCTGGGTTCCATCCTAGAGGCTAATCTTTCCTGTGACAAAATGGCATCCAATGTAATAAAAAAAGTCAACCAACGAACTCGATTCTTGTACCGGATCTCCTCTCTGGTAAACAAGATTACCCTGAAGACTCTGGCAGGAGCACTCATTCAAGGGTACTACGACTATGCTTGCACCTCATGGTACCAAAGCACCTCAAAGGCGCTAAAAACTAAATTACAAACATCTCAAAACAAACTGGTCAGACTACTGCTTGACCTTACTCCTAGAACCCACCTCACCCCTGCCCACTTTGACAACCTAGGATGGCTTAGAGTAGACGACAGAGTACAGCAACTTGCAATGGGCCTGGTCTACAAGATACACTACACGGCATGTACCCATGTACATGTCAAAATACTTCCCAAAGGTCAGTGAATACCACGATCACCCAGATTCGGCTCAAACAAGGGACTAAACACGTTTTGCAATTATGCCACATCAATGTGGAACGCCCTACCCAAAGCTGTAAAGGAATGTGAATCACTACCCACTTTCAAAACCACTGTCAAAGAACACCTACGGGAGACTGCAATTCGAAACTGGCCCCTGTAAATGTCCTAACCCAACCCCCTCCAATGTACAGTAAATGACCAAGTATGGTTGTCAATATTCCAATGTACAGTTTTGCTTGTACAGTGTTCCCCACCCACCCCCCCCCCACCCAACCCCTCCAATGTACAGTAAATGACCAAGTATGGTTGTCAATATTCCAATGTAGTTTTGCTTGTACAGTTGTACAGTGTTCCCCACCAACCCCTCCTACCCAACCCCAACCACCACCCAACCACCTCCAATGTACAGCCCCGTCCCCACCCACCCACCCAACCTCTCCCAATGTACAGTTTTTATGTCAAATGTATATACTCTCTTTTCTGGACTCTTTTTGTATCACAAACCGTACTGTATTTGCAAATCTGGTATGTCATAAATGTATAGATGTAGCAGTACTGTCTGTCATGTATGTCATATATGTCCTGATTAATTGAAAATGGGGGACCCTGATGTAAACAAGACGAAAGTCTTTCTCTGGTCTGCATCCCCTTAACAATTGTGTGTATTGAGCTGTACTGTACCCATTCTGTAATCTGTTAATAAAGTTTTCAATCAATCAATCAATATATTATAAGGCAGTGGTTCTCAACTGGTCTAGCCTCGGGACCCAACATTTTCCTTTGTCATTAAGTCGCAACCCAAATCTTTTAACCACTATGATTTATTTCAATTTTTTTTGCAGTAATACACAATCTTTCATGCACTGTTAAAAACATGAAATAAACACAAAAAAGTGCAACAAAAGTGCAACTAGGGCTAAAAACCCAATGAAATAAAATAATAATAAATAATATGCTTCTTAGCAGACTTCTTAGCTTAACATAACAGACCTAAGTTTGGGGGAACTAATGGGTTAACTGGGGTTGCAACAAAAGTGCAACTAGGGCTAAAAAGTTAAACACAATGAAATAAAATAATAATAATAATAATAATAATAATAATAAATAATATATGCTTCTTAGCAGACTTCTTAGCTTAACATCCCAGGGAACTAATGGGGTAACTGGGGATGTTGTTTGCTCCTGACAAGAGTCTCAAAGTCTGGGGTGATGAAAGAAACTCTGAGGTCATGCTCAATGTCCAATCTGTTTCTCTGCTTTGTCTTCAGCAGGACCAGAGCTGAGAAGCCACTTTGACAAAGATAGGTAGTGCAAAAAAAATATTAAAAAATATATATATATTTTTTTTCACATCCGCGACCCACTCAAAATGGCCCCGCGACCCACTTTTGGGTTGCGACCCACCAGTTGAGAAACACTGCTATAAAAGGTATTTAAACATTACACATATGCAAATATATCGATATGTGCCGCCTTACTGGACTCCACCCTCTCATTTCATTTAAGTTCATTCAGTTAAATCAATAACCAAATCAGCTTTTTTCCAACATATCCAGACTTGGCCATCTCCCCCTGACTCCGTATCAGAGACACTCCGCCTGGACTACTCGAATGCAGTCCTTTGCAGGGCTACCCAGCAATGCCCTGAACAGGCTGCAATATGTCCAAAACTCAGCTGCTAGGGTTCTCACCCGCACCAAGCCCTGGCACCACATCCACTGTCTTCCAGTAAAATCTCGCATCGACTTTAAGATCCTCCTCATCACCTACAAATCCCTTCACTCCCTTGCCCCCCGGTACCTAACTGACCTCCTCCAACCCTATATCCCACCACCGGAGGCTGCGGTCCTCTGACTCTGGTCTCCTCTCCATCCCCACCACCAACCTGCACACTGTCGGTTCCAGAGCCTTCTCTGTTGCCGCACCCACCCTCTGGAACTACCTCCCTCCCTCCAGACATCCGCAACGCTACATCCCTGGGCCCTCATTTATCAACAATTCTTAGAAAGTGTTCCATTTTCGTTCTTAAGCACAGAATTTAGAATGCGTGTACGCACAGAAAAAGCACAGAATTTAGAACGTGTGTACGCACAGAAAAATCGGGATTTATCACACGTGCGTACACGGGTCGTACGCACACTCCGTGTTGATAAATACCATTTGTTTTACACTCCTCGCTCGTAGTCGTACGCGTTTTTTTTAGTATTTGCATATAGCACCGCCCGTAATTAACCATATATGGTAATGGACCACCCCCATGAAATGTGGAAAAGTGGACTAAGCCGAGCGAAGCGTGTTATGGGAGAAATATGCGACAGACTGACAGACATGTACACGTACGGTGATGTCGGATATGATATATATTAACTTCCTAAAGACCATTGCTGCCTGGGCAGCGCAAACACTAATAATAAAGACCGTTAACCACTGTTTGCCATTGGTGTCATTAATAACCATGCTGGAATATGCCTTTTCTTCGTTTCGTTTGATTAATACCCAGGGATTAAAGTTCTCCGTCAATTTTCTACCTGCATGTGATTTGTAGAGGCATACAATCTATTTTGATGTCGGTATTAGGTAGCCTATATAAACAATAATACGAGAGCATACAAGAACAATGAATCTCACTGCCATGTAGCCTACGCCATGTGTAGCCTGCCTATATGTGATCAATACAAACTTGAACTCCATCATGTCTGTGTGCGGGAGCTCACAAGGCTGTTGTCACAATGTAAATAAAAATGTGCACTGAAAAGTTACAGTATGTAGTTGGTTGATTATTTGTATGACAGTCAGTAAACCCTTGCAGAAAGTATCCGTTTTATTTAATGAATTGAAAACATCGCCTTCCTCCCGGCATGCAGCAACGACATGTATCAGGCAAATGCGCATCACTGAGTGGAATCCCTTTCTATTCACATAACTGCATTTGTGATGGAGCTTTGACAGCTACATGGGTGGTACAGTAACAGTCTATTGCTCGATCCATCTCCAATATCACGATGGACCATGCCGGTGAACAAACACCCGAGGATGGAGACTGACTTGAATGTGCATGAGGATGGCATTTGCGTTTTGTTCCACGCTCCAATTTCGGTCTCAAATTGCGGTACAAATGAAGGAGGTGTCTCGGGTATAGCGGACTCTAGTTAATATTATGTTCTCTCGGCAATTAGACTGCCCCTCATTCATTCATTCCTATCTGCTATCTCTGAAAACAGTTCCCCGCGGAGCCCAGTCAGTGCACCCCGTATATTCCGATAACCCTAGCTGCATTCATTCGGAAAGAAAGACCTATTCCAAATGCTATATTTATAGGGTTTGACAATAATTACACTACTGTGGCTATTTTACAATGAACTATAATGAATTACGGGTCATACAGAACACGCCAGTGTTGAAACTAATGCACGGAAGCTTATTTCCGCGTTGCAGACTGCAGTCTTCATATTCTACCACCGGGCACCAGGTACGCACGGTCGGAGCTGTGCGTAAATATACGCACAAAGTCAAGCACACGTTCAAATTGATAAGTCCCACACTTTGCTTAGAAATTATCGTACGCACGGGTTATGCACATATCTGTGCGTACGCACCATTGATAAATGAGGGCCCTGGACTCCTTCAAACCACAACTCAAATCTCACCTCTTCACCAAATGTATTAATGACTCCGACGTCCCTCCTTTACCCAACCGTCCCTCCGATTTCCTTCCCCTTAGTTTGTCCCCCTCTTCTGTTAAGCGCCTTGGGTTCCCTGAAAGGTGCTATTTAAATCTAAGAAATGATTATTATTAGCACTGACCTCTGACCCTGTCCTACACTCACCTACACTACCAGCACTGACCTCTGACCCTGTCCTACACTCACCTACACTACCAGCACTGACCTCTGACCCTGTCCTACACTCACCTACACTGACCTCTGACCCTGTCCTACACTCACCTACACTACCAGCACTGACCTCTGACCCTGTCCTACACTCACCTACACTACCAGCACTGACCTCTGACCCTGTCCTACACTCACCTACACTACCAGCACTGACCTCTGACCCTGTCCTACACTCAGGGACCGAAACGAAAGCCCGCCGCCCGCCAGGGGCGGTCTGTTTTTACCTTTGGCGCATGACACTTAGAGGGCTGCCCGCCGTGTGGCGTGTAGACGTGTAGTTCATAACGATACTCTTGTGCGAGTACAGATTATAGCCGCTCGTCTTTTTTTTCTCCGCCGCAAGATCGTTAAAAAACTACAAGTCCCACATCGCACTCAAGTCAACGGTCCAATCACAGTAGAGTGACGTGACTGGTTTCATGAGAAAAAAAAGCAAATGACCAATCGGAAGCTATCATTTGGCTTGTTTACTTCCGTCTGCTCTAGTCTATATCGGACCTCCAAGAGCTAACGTTACTGTTTAAACAATGACCCAGTCAACTATTCACTTTTAGTTTAATACATGACGAGGCATTGTCTAACAGTATCTAGCTGGCTAGCTACTGATAGCTGCTGATATCAACAAATGCTCCAGCAATAGTCTACTCGAGTGCATAATACCTCCGTTCCCTCGTTAGCTAGCTTAGCTAGCTCACGTTGATCCATCTGTCCCAGTAAACTAAATTGTCTTAACGTTATCTACCGGGCTAGCAGTAGCTACAGATAGCTCCTGATATCAATGTCTTATAACATTGATTGAATGCGTATTCTAGCTGAGGGCATGTTGAATGTGATTTGACAAAAGAACAGTAACGTTATAAATAGGGTCCAGCTGCATCGCCGGAGAATCCTTGCATGCTGAATGTAGGGTCTAGCTGAATATAGGGTCTAGCTGCAGGGCCGGAGAATCCTTGCTGGAGCTGGAGGCTACTCAAGTATACACACAGACAGTGGAGCTGTTTGCAGATAGCAAGCATTTTGACTTATTGCGTGGTGGCAATGTCTCGCAGATAATACAACTACAAGTATGATTATATAATATATATTTTATTAAAACATTTTTTTTTATATAAAATATATATATATTTTTTTTTAATCAAAAAAATTTTGGTAGGTAAGAAATATGCTTGGCGGGTAGACTCTTCCCATCTACCCGCCACTGGCCGGTGAGTCAAAAAGTTAATTTCGCTCCCTGCCTACACTCACCTACACTACCAGCACTGACCTCTGACCCTGTCCTACACTACCAGCACTGACCTCTGACCCTGTCCAACACTCACCCACACTACCAGCACTGATCTCTGACCTAAATGGACTACATTTTATATAGTGCTTTTATCCTTTTGCGCTTTACAATTTGTTCCTCACATTTGACCCATTCACTCACACACCAACGGTGGAGGCAACCATGCAAGGTGCCAACCTGCTCATCGGGAGCAGTTAGGGATAGGTGTCTTGCTCAAGGACACTTCGACACTTTGCCGGGAGGAGCTGGAAAAATCGAACCGGGAACCTCCGGATTACCAGACAACTGCTCAACCTCCTGAGTCAATGTCGCCCCACTACACTACCAGCACTGACCTCCGACCCTGTCCTACACTCACCCAAACGACCCCTTGTGAAGGTAGCCTAAATATCTTAGTTAACCAACACCTACCCTTTTGTATTCAGTACATTTCATACACAGAAAGTGTTTTACATAAAATAGATCAATGGAGATCATGAAGAGCATTACAAATGTTTAAGTGTAATTATCTACACTCAAAGTAACACAATTTAAATTAAGAGACAATGGTGAACACATGTTTTTTTTTTCTTTTTTGGCAAATCTGAGATCTTCCGGGATGTTTGTTCCAACTATGTGTAGCAATAATACCTGTTGAGAAATGAATAATATCAAGTCATCCTACCCTCTTAATGTAGACATAAGTATTGGTTGGTCACCCACACCTTCACTTCAGTCAACACAAAGCCTGTATGGCAGTAACATCGTCCCACCACTAGAGGGCAGGCCAAATCTAGTTAGAAACCTTTTTTTCCCCCTTCTCTCTTCTCTGACAGAATGTCAAATGGTTAAAAGTTAACTGTGCCACTTCAGAGCCATTTATCCACCTGACATTGAGGACGGATGACTCTGTCTCTCCGTGTGACGCGAAAAGAGCCGCCGTGAGATAAGAGGCACGAGTTAAGTAGACTGTTCAACATGGCGACTGCTGAGGCAGACATGGAGGACAGCTGCAGAAGACAGTTTCAACTGTTCTATATGCTGCCGCAGAAGGAGAAAGAGAAGAAGAAGAAGGAGAGGAAGAAGAAAAGTAGAAAAAGATGAAGAAAAAGGAGGAGAAGAAAAAGAAGAGGATGAAGAAAAAGAAGACTGATAAGAAGAAAACAAAGAAGAAAAAGAAGAAAAAGGAGGAAAAAGAAGATGAATAAAAAAGAAGAAAAAGAAGATGGAGAAAGGAGAAAAAAAAAGAAAAATATGGAGAAAAAGAAGACGGAGAAGAAAAAGAAGAAAATAGAGAAGAAGAAAAAGAAGACTGATAAGAATAAGAAGGGGAGGAAGAAGTGAAGAACGATATTGACACGGCGGCCATTTTGCTCTCCTGTCACACTCAGGTTGGGATTTCTTTCCCCGCGGAGACCATAAAGGGGGTACAAATGTTAAAAAGCACCTTAGGTGAGAACGGGGTGGAAATAAATCCCAACCTGAGCGAGACATGAGACACGGTGGAGGGACGCATGGAGAGATGCGGTGGAGGGTTCATACCAGGGACCTTGTCCTCCTCTCTCAGAGTAAACAGTAATTATCATCTCATCTGCAAAACAGGAGACTTCGCCCTCGGAACGCACGTCAAACGGGCTGCTGACGCGGGAGCCGTCCGAGAACGCCGGACAAAAGAGAAGCCTCCTTAGTCCAGAATAATTACAGGATGGAAAAAGAAAAGCCATTAGCGAGGATAGAAATGAGGCCTTTTAGACCTTATTAGACGACCTTTTAGGCCATAGATGATAGATTCACTTTTAAACCTCCGTCCCGGCAAACACTGAGGATAGATAGAATAAAGAAAAGAGATAAAAAAAAAAAACCTTAGCCACAGCGATGACATCATCATTCTCATCTCTTGTTTGGTCACGACTTTAATGGAAGAAAAGGACGTTTACAAGGTAAAATAAGTATATAATAATGTTCAGAGAGAGGAAGAGTTTACAAGGTAAAAACAATAATAATGTTGCTTTTAAAGGAGAGAGAGAGATAGAGAGAGAGAGAGGAGGTGTCTCTCATTATGCATCAAATGGATTAAGATTTCAAATGTAGAAGCATCAGAAAGTATTATCTAATTACAGAGTTCACTGAACGAGAGGTCGGAGAGGAGAAGAAAGAAGAAATGTGGGCAGGCGGCGCGATGTTCGGCGCTCGCCACTTGGGGGGTGACGGCGATGGGTTGATTTATGCACAAATAGATTCCACTTCTATTGCGACGCGGTAATTAGGGATTTGTCAGGAAATCTGACCCTCTTAGGTAGAAATTACTTTGTATAATAAGAGCGCCAGAGAAGCACGGCGCTCCTCTAGACACATAATTTAGCTTGATTATTTATACATCAAAGAGAATCTGTCAGGGACGGGGAGAAATATTAAAGTAGTGAGGGGGTATTAGGGGGGGGGGGGCTGCAGACTGAGAGAAATACGCAGAAGAAGAGGAGTGGAGAAAGGAGAGAGAGAGAAGGGGGAGACTGAGGAAGTAGGGGAGGAGAACCGAGAGAGAGAGGGGGTGAAGAGAGAAACAGAGAGGGGATGAAGAGAGAGAGAGAGGGGATGAAGAGAGAGAAACAGAGGGGAAGAAGAGAGAGAGATAGAGGGAGAGAGAGGGGAGATAGATTGAGAGGTTGGAGAGAAAGCGAGGGAGAGAGGATGAAGAGAGAGATGGGATGAAGAGAGAGAGGGAGAGGGGATGAAGAGAGGAGAGAGAAGGGATGAAGAGAGGGAGAGAAAGAGAGGGATAGAGAAGGGATGAAGAGAGGGATAGAGGGGATGAAGAGAGGGAGAGAGAAACGGAGAGAGAGAGAGAGACAGAGAGAGGGGCTACTCCAAAAATAAAAGCTAGTCGTCTCCTTCCAAAAAAATACGTGCAACAAAAACGACGGGAATTTTAATAAAAGCTTTTTCTTATTTTTTCCCCCCTCTCCCAAAATTTTGCATATAGATTGCCATGGCATTTACAGCTGTCAAATTTAATTTGTCTTTAATTCTTCACGGCCGTGGACGAGGAGGGACGAGGAGGGACGAGCAGGGGGCCCTGGAGTGCTGACAGCCCTGTTCCTGGAGCTCAGGTAGGGGCCCCCCGGATCAATAATGTGTCCTTATGAGAAATTACGCGTAATGCTATTGAGTATGCATCCGGGCCTCGGTGGGGATAAGGGGCTAATGAAATGCCATCGCTGCCGTTAGATAACGCTGAGGGGGGGGGGGGGGGGGGTAGGGAGAGAGAAAGAGAGGAGGGGGGGATAGGGAGAGAGAAAGAGAGGAGGGGGGGGGGGGGTGACATCCTTGAGGAAGATAATTTACTGGAGGGGAGGGAGAGATGGATCTGCCTCCTAATCTGATCCAAAGCAGAGATTCTCCCAGTGTCCCTCAGAAGAGGCGTCACCACACACACGCGCGCACACACACACACAAAGTAAAATGATGCAATAGTGCAATGCAATAAGTACACAGACGGACATGTACTGTACACACACACACAAGTACACACACAGACATGTACTGTACACCCACACACACGTAAACACACACACCTAGATAGATATGTACACACACCTAGACATCTACACACACACACACACCTAGACACGTACACACACCTAGACATCTACACAGACACACACACCTAGACACGTACACACACCTAGACATCTACACACAGACACACACCTAGACATCTACACACACACGCACACCTATACATATACACACACCTAGACATGTACACAGACACACACCTAGACATGTACACACACACACCACACATCGACATGTACACACACACACACACACACCTAGACATGTATACACACTAGGGGTGCACCGATGTATCGGTCGGGTATCGGTATCGGCCGATAAGTGCCTTGTTGACTGCAATCGGCCTATCGGCCGATAAGCTCGAATGTGCCGATGGCAGTAGCCGATAAATATCCATCAATTTGTGTAGCGTCAAGACAAAAAAAAGTTCACTCGCAACCTACCTGCACAACGCCGCCCCCGGCCCACACACACACACACACACACACACACAAGCTACTGCATCAAAGTTACTACTTATGATTAACAAGGCATTCGTTTTGTGGCATTAACATTATATAGTTAGTGTTACACGTTCATAACATCAGCATATTATTTACCCGAACGTAGCAAGCGTTCATACTAGCTCAGTTCCTTCCGTTGCTCACAGAACCCTGAGTTTTACCCATTCTGCAATCTGTTAATAATGTTTTCAATCAGACACATGTATAGAAAGGCTTTGTTTTATTATAACATGGCAGTAGCCGATAAATATCCATCAATTTGTGTAGCGTCAAGACAAAAAAAATTTCACTCGCGACCTACCTGCACAACGCCGCCCCCGGCCCACACACACAAGCTACTGCATCAAAGTTACTACTTATGATTAACAAGGCATTCGTTTTGTGGCATTAACATTATATAGTTAGTGTTACACGTTCATAACATCAGCATATTATTTACCCGAACGTAGCAAGCGTTCATACTAGCTCAGTTCCTTCCGTTGCTCACAGAGCCCTGAGTTTTACCCATTCTGCAATCTGTTAATAACGTTTTCAATCAGACACATGTATAGAAAGGCTTTGTTTTATTATAACATTAGTTGCAGTAAAGTCATTATGCCTCATTTAAGTCATCCTGCGGAGCTAAAAGCTAAACGTCGGCCGCGCCGTGTTGTTGTTCTAGAAAACCTCTGTCGTCAAAATCAATGGCGGACAAAAGCAGGAGTAAAAAATGCAACACGCTTGCCGATTGGTGGTAACAGCAGAGGCGGGTGCAAGCGGTGTGTGACGTAATTGGCAGAATCGACTGTCAATCAAAATGTCATTGGTTGAGACAATAGTATCTCACTGCAGCCCAGCAGGTAGACCATGCTGGGAGAACTAGTATCTAGCTGCAGCCCTGCAGAACATACTGGGAGAGGGATAGTGCTATTTCTTGATGTTTCCTTTTTTTAAGTAAGTAAAGAGGCCTATGTTCATATCGGTGAGCACAATTTGTAAGACAAATATACAGTAGTTTCATAAAAAAATTAAAAATAAAATTACAAACAGAATTAATATTTAAAAAATATTTAAAAAAAATATTTTGCTACAAATATCGGTATCGGTATCGGCCGATTGTGTTAGTTGAACAATCGGTATCGGTGGCAAATGTTCATATCGGTGCATCCCTAATACACACCTAGACATCTACACACAGACACACACCTAGACATGTACACACACACCTAGACATCTACACACACACACACACACACCTATACATATACACACACACCTAGACATGTACACACACTTAGACATGTACACACACACACACCTAGACATGTACACACACCACACATAGACATGTACACACACACACACACACCTAGACATGTATACACACCTAGACATGTACACACACACACACACACACACACTAGGGTTGGGTACCGTTCACATTTGATACCTTTTTCCGGTATTTCCATTATAACAACATTTTTATTTCTGTTGTAAAACTAAACTAAAGTCTAAACTTCTCAATTTAAACATTGTTATCACACCACACAAACTAAAACCCCTCCCTACCTCCCTCTCCCAAACCGTTCAACAATTTTTTTATGTTGTGTGATCATGTATACATTTATCTATTATTATTTAAATAACATTATCTGGCCATCCTCAGTAAATACTATCAAACTCCTCTGACCTCATCTGGTCTTTCCAAAGAAGAGATGGGACGTGTGCACACACACACAAAGGGAGAATGGCTCATAGCAGATTTTTTTTTTCCTATCTATTTTTTGTTCACACTTTTTTTCTCCCATCCCAATTTAGTCGTTATGCCAATTCCCTTCCTGGTCGTTGCGCGCATTTGCCCCCTACTGTCGGCCTGGGGAGGGTGAAGACTACCACATGCCTCCTCCGATACACGTGGAGTCAGCCAGCCGCTTCTTTTCACCTGACAGCGAGGACTCTCACTGGGGGAATGTAACGGCGTTACATTGTAACGCGTGGTGGGAGGATCACACTACAGTATCTCCCACAGATCCCTTCCCTGCTGAATAGGTGCCCCCGACCGACCAGTAGGAGTCGCTGTTTACAACGACCAGGACACATACCCCACCGGCTTCCCACCCGCTAACACTGCCAATTGTGTTAGTAGGGACGACTGACTAAGCCGGAGGTACCGCTGACAGCTGGATTCAATCCCAGAGTCTCAGCGGTGGTACAGATGAATCTTTTCAGAATCGGGTCCCTTCTGCCACTCCAATGTCACTTCGATGTCAGTTTAGAACTAGCACTAGATGTTAATTTTCTGCAGTAAACAAAGCGAGGGTACTTAACTCAAGTGCTTAAGTTACTTTTCTGCAGTAAACAAAGCGAGGGTACTTAACCTAAGTGCTTCCCCAGGGAGGGGGTCGGGGGCTACTGCGATCGGCATTGCAATTCCAGCGTAGGCAAACGAGCCAGGGACAGCTAGAGTGATCCAGAACGGGAATCAAAGGAAACGGATCAAAGGATCTAAAAACGTATTATTACGTTTTTGGCGCTCAAACGTTGGCAGTCAAACACGTAATATTACGTGTTTGGCCGTCAAAGAGTTAAGGATGGAGAGAAAGAGAGAGAGGGAATGAGTATACAAAGTAATTTTTTTTTTAATTAGAACACATAACACACTCATAAGCTCAAGATGACAGGTCTGCATCACACAAGGAAATAAAAAAATTAAAAATAAAGTATTATGACCATGACATGAAGAGAGCTCTTTGAACACACACACACACACACACACACACACACACACACACACACACACACACACACACACACACACACACACACACACACACACACACACACACACACACACACACACACACACACACACACACACACACACACACACACACACACACACACACACACACACACACACCACACACACACACACACACGTGCCATCTGCCGCAAATTAATATTGATAATGCGCGGCATCCAACACTAAACGCCCGACGCATAAATGGTTTGGTTACTTGCTCAATGGCGCGCGACTCCTTGGCTTTTGAATCATTCATGGCAGCAGCTACATCATTTAGACACAATTTGTCACACGGCAGCTGTATGGAGACCTGGGAGGGGCATCAAGCGGAAGGGAAACACATTAAAAGTTCAAGTTTTTGGCTACTTCAACAGGGTTTTTAAGTCATTGCGAGGGTGTGTGTGTGTGTGTGTGTGTGTGTGTGTGTGTGTGTGTGTGTGTGTGTGTCTGTGTGTGTTGGTGTGTTGGTCGGGGGATGGGGGTTGCGAGGTATCTCCTGACAAGCAGAACCAAATGACGTTTCCATTGGAGTGTAAGCCCGGTTGGGTTGTCATGGCGCTCGTAAGGAATGCGTTTAGAACGCGCCGCCGCGGTGGTTCTTGGCGAGGAGCGCGCCGTGACAACCGTCGAGGAGAGATAAGTGAGACGAATCAAAACAACATACATCAAAAAAACGCTGAATTAAATAACGTATTTTTTCTCCCCGGTGAACTCGCCGGCGTGTGGCTGTGTTTATTCACATCCGCGAACAGATGTCTGGCCACCTGCCGCCGCTGCAGACCACTGTATGGATTTTTTTAAAACCATAACGTGTTTTTATTACATTAAACCATGATTGACCCAATAATATGAAGGAACAGAAACACGTGATGGGATCACTATGGATCATCAGCGTTACGACCGGCTGCTCTCATTGATCAGAGAGAGGACCTACTGGAGGAGTCTGGAGGAGTCTGGAGGAGTCTGGAGGACTCAGGGGGAGTCTGGAGGAGTCAGGGGGAGTCTGGAGGAGCCAGGGGGAGTCTGGAGGAGCCAGGGGGACTCAGGGGGAGTCTGGAGGAGTCAGGGGGACTCAGGAGGAGTCAGGGGGAGTCTGGAGGAGCCAGGAGGAGTCAGGGGGAGTCTGGAGGAGTCTGGGGGACTCAGGAGGAGTCAGGAGGAGTCAGGAGGAGTCAGGGGGACTCAGGAGGAGTCAGGAGGAGTCTGGAGGAGTCAGGAGGAGTCAGGGGGAATCAGGAGGAGTCAGGGGGAATCAGGAGGAGTCAGGGGGAATCAGGAGGAGTCAGGGGGAGTCTGGAGGAGCCAGGGGGACTCAGGAGGAGTCAGGGGGAGTCTGGAGGAGTCTGGGGGACTCAGGAGGAGTCAGGGGGAGTCTGGAGGAGTCTGGGGGACTCAGGAGGAGTCAGGGGGAGTCTGGAGGAGTCTGGGGGACTCAGGAGGAGTCAGGGGGAGTCAGGAGGAGTCAGGGGGAGTCTGGAGGAGTCAGGGGGAGTCTGGAGGAGTCTGGGGGAGTCAGGAGGAGTCAGGGGGAGTCAGGAGGAGTCAGGGGGACTCAGGAGGAGTCAGGGGGAGTCTGGAGGAGTCAGGAGGAGTCAGGGGGAGTCAGGGGGACTCAGGAGGAGTCAGGGGGACTCAGGAGGAGTCAGGGGGACTCAGGAGGAGTCAGAGGGAGTCTGGAGGAGAGGAGTCTGGAGGAGTCAGGAGGAGTCAGGGGGAGTCTGGAGGAGTCAGGGGGAGTCTGGAGGAGTCAGGAGGAGTCAGGAGGAGTCAGGGGGAGTCAGGGGGACTCAGGAGGAGTCAGGGGGAGTCAGGGGGAGTCTGGAGGAGTCAGGGGGACTCAGGAGGACTCAGGAGGAGTCAGGGGGAGTCAGGGGGAGTCAGGAGGAGTCAGGGGGAGTCTGGAGGAGTCTGGGGGACTCAGGAGGAGTCAGGGGGAGTCAGGAGGAGTCAGGAGGAGTCAGGGGGAGTCAGGAGGAGTCAGGGGGAGTCAGGAGGAGTCAGGAGGACTCAGGGGGACTCAGGGGGACTCAGGAGGAGTCAGGGGGACTCAGGAGGAGTCAGGGGGACTCAGGAGGAGTCAGAGGGAGTCTGGAGGAGAGGAGTCTGGAGGAGTCAGGGGGAGTCTGGAGGAGAGGAGTCTGGAGGAGTCTGGAGGAGTCAGGGGGAGTCTGGAGGAGTCAGGGGGAGTCTGGGGGAGTCAGGAGGAGTCTGGAGGAGTCAGGGGGAGTCAGGGGGAGTCAGAGGGAGTCTGGAGGAGTCAGGGGGAGTCAGGAGGAGTCAGAGGGAGTCAGAGGGAGTCTGGAGGAGTCAGGGGGAGTCAGGAGGAGTCTGGAGGAGTCAGGGGGACTCAGGAGGAGTCAGGGGGAGTCAGGAGGAGTCAGGGGGACTCAGGAGGAGTCAGGAGGAGTCAGGGGGACTCAGGAGGAGTCAGGAGGAGAGGAGTCTGGAGGAGTCAGGGGGAGTCTGGAGGAGTCAGGGGGAGTCTGGGGGAGTCAGGAGGAGTCAGGGGGAGTCTGGGGGAGTCAGGAGGAGTCAGGGGGAGTCTGGGGGAGTCAGGAGGAGTCAGGGGGAGTCAGGAGGAGTCAGGGGGAGTTTGGGGGAGTCTGGAGGAGTCAGGGGGAGTCAGGAGGAGTCAGGGGGAGTCTGGGGGAGTCAGGGGGAGTCTGGGGGAGTCTGGAGGAGTCAGGGGGAGTCAGGAGGAGTCAGGGGGAGTCAGGAGGAGTCTGGAGGAGTCAGGAGGAGGGGGAGTCAGGAGGAGTCTGGAGGAGTCAGGAGGAGTCTGGGGGAGTCTGGGGGAGTCTGGGGGACTCAGGAGTAGTCAGGGGGAGTCGGGGGGACTCAGAGGGAGTCTGGAGGAGTCAGGAGGTTTAGCTGACACTTTTATCCAAAGCGACTTACTGTACAAGTTCTGTGCATGTGACCTCACCTCTCCCTGCGTCACATAAACAATAATAATAATGATGACAATGATATTGGAGATTTCACTGTGAATTATGTACAAGTCCCTATGGGTTATCCTCCACGTATCCCTCCAGAATTCACTAGACCACAAAGGCCTTGTCCCCAGCCTCCAGGATACAGAGACCTTGTCCGCGGCCCCCAGGATACAGAGCGGTTGACCGTGAAGGCCTTGTCCGCGGCCCCCAGGATACAGAGCGGTTGACCGTGAAGGCCTTGTCCGCGGCCCCCAGGATACAGAGCGGTTGACCGCGAAGACCTTGTCCGCGGCCCCCAGGATACAGAGCGGTTGACCGTGAAGGCCTTGTCCGCGGCCCCCAGGATACAGAGCGGTTGACCGCGAAGACCTTGTCCGCGGCCCCCAGGATACAGAGCGGTTGACCGCGAAGACCTTGTCCGCGGCCCCCAGGATACAGAGCGGTTGACCGCGAAGACCTTGTCCGCGGCCGCCAGGATACAGAGCGGTTGACCGTGAAGGCCTTGTCCGCGGCCCCCAGGATACAGAGCGGTTGACTGTGAAGACCTTGTCCGCGGCCCCCAGGATACAGAGCGGTTGACCGTGAAGGCCTTGGCCTCCAGGACGCTGAGCGGTCTGCCGTAGGGTGACTGAGGAGGTCCCCAGTGGCCGTCATAGTGGATGAAGTTGTAACCCGCCGTGTGGAGGCTGGACCTGGGGCAACACGTGCTGCGATGTGGGCAACACGGTGTACAGACCCGCAGCGTCGCTCCAGGAGAACAGGCCACCGCTGGACCACTGCTAGTTACCTTGGGGACCAAAATCCAGTTTGGGGACCCGTAACGGTTGACCACAGGCGAGCTCGGTGGACGAAGACCGGAGGTCCTGCTCAGGAGTGGTCGAGTCCCCGCGTGACCCACGGAGGTCTGGGGACGAGGAGCGGTGGGACAGAGGAGCTTCACTCCGAGGCCCTGGGCTCTGAAGAGACTCGGGGCCCCCGGTCAGAGGAGATGGGCGACGCAGGTGCTGATGAACGCTCTGAAATGCTTATTTCTTAAAATTGCCAAAAATCTGGGTTCAAAATTAATGTTGTTGTTTACATGTTGGAGGCATGTATCCCCCCCGCACCCCCCTCTACTTCCCATTTCCCCACATGGAATGCACCCGATTGGATAAATAACATGCTGGTGCTCTAGTGCAACATCTAGTGGCTGAATGTTATCTATGGCTAAACATTTTCAGTGTCCGGGTCGCATGTAGCCTTTTTACAACGCATCCGCGTTTCCGGCGCTCTGATTGGCCAGGTCATGTGACATGTGCGCCCAATAGCGTGTTTGCCCATTTCCGCGTCAAAACAGCCTGCTCTAAGACAAACTCTAACCTTAACCAACTTCGAAGACTGCCTAAGCTTAACCAGTGTAGAAACTTGCCGTCCCACGATTGGCGCTCATGTCACATGACCTGGCCAATCAGAGTGCAAAACGGGAACCAGGAAGCGTTGTAAAAAGGCTTCAAGCGTCCGGGTCGCGTATATATTTTCCCCAACGGAGTTTTACTTCCACGTTCGGTTTGCGCGATCTGATTGGCTACTGACGTTTTTTTCAGCGCCAATCGCGTTACTCCTAACAATCGCCCCAGCAGGCTGTTACCCTAACCCTAACCTTAACCAACTAACCTTAACCCTAACCAACTTCGAAAGAGAGCGACTTCGAAAGAGTCGCCAAGCTTAACCAGTTTGTTAGGAGTAACACAATCGGCGCTGAGAGAAACGTCAGTGGCCAATCAGATCGCGCAAATCGAACACGGAAGTGAAACTCCGTTGGGGAAAATATACAGGCGTCCGGGTCACAGAGAAATCGAGGACGGAGGAAGGGAAGCGTTTTTAAACCTTTGGAAAAGTTAAAAGGTTGGAATGTGGCTCAGAGAAAACATGCAAATAAAAGAACACTAAGACATTGGTGATTAACAGCGCATAAAAAAAAAATAAAAAAATCCCCTAATTTTTTTATATTTTTTCACTGCCCTTCCAACTCTTCACCTTAATAACGCAAATTAATTTGTAGTTTTGGGATATGTGTTGAGATGACGGGATTTACCTGCACATAGTCCTTTTACATAGCTGTAGATACTATATCTATATCTGTACATATCCTACTCTTACTAGTTACGCTGCTGGCCAGTATGACTACTACCATACTGTCTTTATACCTGTATCACTGTACATATTAATACTACAACTCTGTACATATTTTGTGCCCAGTTTAATCACCTGTACATTGTATATTACTGTTGCACTTTACTGCTACATTTGCACTCTGGTTGGATGCCAAACTTATTTTGGTTGAACTGTACTTGTGTTCTAATCTAATAACTCTTGCTTTATTTGGTGGAGTGTTCCTTTAAACGCCCACTTCCACCTTTATACTGGGTTCAAAGAGAAAATTCCTACTCTCTTGGCAGGAACCCAGATCACACACCTAGCTCGCTGCTCGCCTCCATCCTATGCGTATTAGAGCTGTCCCCAAGCCTGTTTTTTTGGATTCGAACATTCGCCAGGGTTTTTCGAACGGATGTTCGAACCATCGTTTTTAATCATTATACCGTGTAATGTTAAGTAACTTGAGTTCCGCTGGGAAAAGCATCAGCATCACTGTATACACTTGGTTTAATCCAAACGTCCATTCGGAAAATGTTGTATTATGAAATAAGACGGGTGAGTGTGAGCCACTAAACTCTCTTTTTTGCATGTTTGATTAATTTCCTGATATGACGGGGACCCCTCATCTCACTAGACTGTGTTGTTGTGACCCGTGTTCGCACGTGACCTTCAAATTATTGTAAACACAACATAGTACTGTGATATTCTGATATATATATATCACATTCTGATATATATTTTCAGTAAAAATAAAAAAAGCAGAGGTTTGAAGTTTGAACCCATTAATTAAGATTTGAATGCCAACGTAACGAACGAAGGTCAGAACATTCAAACGTTTGGGCTCGGCCCTAATGCCTATGGCGTCACTCACGCTGAGCAGGCCGCCCTGGCTCCTGGTGTGGCCGAACACCTTGTCCACGGTGCAGTCCCTCAGGGGGAAGGCATGCTGGCCGGCGAACCTCTGCCCTGTGGTGGCTCGCTTGGCCTGCAGCAGCATGTCGGAGAACAGGAAGAACATCTTGGGCTTGGCCTCCGCCCCTTTAGGAGACACAGTCTTCAGGCAGCCCTCACGGATGTACCACCTCCCTGGGAGAGAGGCGAGGAGAGGAGAGGGGGGAGATAAACAGACAAAAGGGGAGAGAGAGGCGAGGAGAGATAAAGGAGGGGAGGTAATATCATTAGCGATTTAATATTGGCTGGCTGATATTGGCTTATCATAGATATATCGGTATTGGTGTGTATGTTACTGATTAGGGTTGGGCACAGAGAACCGTTAAGAAGATGTTTGCATTTTTTTTTATTATTATTATTTTTAATTAATTTGTTAATTAATACCCTAGTTACAGTACAGCAACCAAATGAAACTATCAAGTCAACTGACAATGTGAATAGTATGAAAAAAATAAAGGATTTTTCAAAAAAAGAAAATTCTCCTGCTAAATAAGCTGTGACCTGTTTTGACCTGCACTTCAAAGAATCGGAATCGAGAATCGTTTAGAACAGCAATCGAAATGGAGAATCTGAATCATTCAAATCCAAACGACACCCAACCCTATTACTGATATATTAGCCGATATTATAAATGGTCTGCATTTATACAACAGCTTTTATCCAAAGCGCTTTACAACTTATGCCTCACATTCACCCATTCACTCACACAACAACAGAGGAGGCGACCATGCAGGCAACCTGTTCATCGGGAAGGGGTTAAGTGTCTTGCTCAAGGACACTTCGACGCGCTGCCCGGGAATCGAACCGGGAACCTTCCGATTGCCAGACGACCAGTCTACCTCCTGAGCCACTGTTATGTTAACAGTGGTTTAGCCATCTTTCATGGGATCTAGCGATGTTTTAATATATATATATAGCATCGTCGAATATAGCAGCATCATCTCAAACTGGAGATCTTGAGGAATTCAGTCCATACGGCTCAAACACACCGGACGCAGGCGTGAGGCGGACGAGCGATCAGCGCTTCACTTTCGCTCCCATGTTAACAGGCGTCGCTGTTCACACCGGCCGTGCACATTTTTTCGCTTCGAATGGAATTTGAGGAGTGCGCCACGCACATTTTCACATAAATACACTCAATATCTGCATTATTACCACACATATAGATGTTGTTCAACCAGCTAATGTGTCTGTATCTTTCCCAATACAAATAAACCATACTATACTTTTTCAGGAGTAGTCACACTGATTTCATCATTCTAAAATTCATTCTAAAATTCGAATTAATGAGATAATAACGGGTTATACATGCAAAATGGACAATTACAGGATAGAACACTGGAACTGTAAGTCGGACTCGGTGTGGACGGCCACGCAGGCCGTTCTCGCACAAAACCTGCGCGTGCCCCTGGTGTGTTCCCGGCGATAGACAGCAGCCACGTTAGCAGGATGGGGTGGATGTTGATGGTGACAGGAAATGGGTGTGGCTACTGGATGTTCAAAGGGGTCTGTTGACGTCTCACCTCAAGATATCCCAATGGGCTCATTAGAACCACACGATTATTCTCTTTAGAGTTATGCCAGTCCCATTCAGAATATATAGCCTAGGGCGCCACGGTGGCGCACCACGTAGCTGCGCTCGCAGTGTAATCGCAGCGTCCGGGGTTCGAATCCGGCTCGGGACCTATGATGCATATCCTCCCCATATCTTCTACCAACTTTCCTCGCTGCCTGTCCTATCCGAAATAAAGCTGTAAAATGCCAAAAAGAAAATATTATATATATATATATATATATATATATATATATATATAGCCTATATTAATATATATATAGTACATCCAGTACTTATCGTTGTCACGACTCTTGAATTTGAGGAATCCTTTTGCAAATATCAACCAATATAGGATTTTTCTTTTTTACTTCCACATTTCTTTTTACTTGCCCCAATCAATTTTGTTATTATAATTGTCACAGTCATCTGCACACATCATTGACATTGGAAGGAGGGCTGAAGACAGAGCAGGATGAAGACGTATTGAAAGAGAGAAACACAACATGTTTGAGAAGTTTAAAAAAGCAGAGAGACAGAGACAGAGAGAAAGGGACAGAGAGAGAGGGACAGAGAGACAGACAGAGAGAGAGGGAGACAGAGAGAGGCAGAGAGAGAGGGATACAGAGAGAGAGGCAGATAGAGAGGGAGACAGAGAGAGGCAGATAGAGAGAGAGGGAGACAGAGAGAGAGGCAGAGAGAGACAGATTGAGAGAGGGAGACAGAGAGAGGGAGACATAGAGGCAGAAAGTGGGGAAGAGAGAGAGACGGAGAGAGGAGCAGAGAGAGAGAGAAAGAAAGAAAGAAAGAAAGAAAGAAAGAAAGAAAGAAAGAAAGAGACACAGTGGGAGGTAGTAGCAGGGTGGAGGAAGTGGGTGGTAGGGTGGGTTGATTGAGGGAAAGTGTCCTCTCCGTCGTCACGGTGATTGGCAGTGGTGTGATCACGGCAAAAAAACGAGATGCTGACATTTGGATAGATAAGATGAAATTCAGCCTGGACACATATTTTATATTAATTGCCCCAGCCAGTAGAGTGTGATTACAGCCACTAGGGTGAGCAGTCACGGTTGTGCCTCTGGGGTGGGGGGACAAGCCATACTGTGATTAGTGAGAGGGTTAGGCGGGGGTCAAATTGCTTTTTAAAATGCCATGGGTTTCGAGCATAGGGGGAGGGAGGGATAGAAGTGGCACGGCGTGACTCTCTCAGGTGTTTCTCTAGAGATTGTGGACGGCCAGGTTGTTCCGGTTATACCGGCGGAACGGAACGATTGGCCGTCGTACGGGGCTGAATTAGAAGCAGTGGTTAACTTGGAAGACAAAGTGGTGAAAAGTGATGGGAGAAAGCACGCGTTGCCAACGGTGTCGTCTATAGTAGATGTGGAGACGCCGGCACGAGCTCTGGGATCTAGGGCTGAGCCCAAACATTTGAATGTTCTGACCTTCGTTCGTTAGGTTGGCATTCGAATTCTAAATCAACATTAGAATTTTTTATAGAAAATAAAGTTTTTTTTATTTTATATATATTTTTTATGAGTCTATTAATTCTGTTTAAACCAATGGGGTTTTTCTTCACAGTTGCAGATAAAGATTAGGCTACACTAATATTATAGTATTTAAAACTGATGAGTTATATTCATTAACACATTGGGTGCCACGCCCCTTTGCCCAGATAACCCCTTGAGTGCCAGCGCTTTAGTCAGTGGGAGGTCGGGGATATTTGCGAACGCTTAAACTATATCTTAAATTATGGCTATGGGTCTAAAACACCCCTCGCTTATCAATGACTTGCTTGCAGTCAACATGTACGAAACGGATTGTTTTTTCATTGATACATTTCAGTTTTATACCGTTTTGAATACAAGTATAGTTTCGGAGAGTTCTAGTAATTTCAGAGAAATTCCGCGATAATAGCCCTTTAGTGGAATACACAAACACATTGTCATTTTTCGGCTGATTTATGAATAGTTTTCAAATAAATGCTAGATTATCGATAGTATTATGTGTACTTATGCACGCTAGAGAAGCGGGCTGAAAAATCTATTATCCATGACCTGGTCTGCGCTAACGTCATACACGCACACACGTTGTGATCGCTATGAAAAAAACATCTGATTAACCCAATACTGGTAAAATAGAGTCCTTACCTCAAATCAGATGTTCTGCAAAAAGATTAATCCAATTCCTGATCGCCATTCCAAATATTGATCGCATTTATTGATCCAACGTTATAGTCCGAAACACATAATCGAAAGCTGCTCCGAGCCTCCCCAGTGAATGTGGTAACAGACACTGCTTGCCAGAGATGGTGAAACCCTGGACTGGAGTTTTTTTCTGATGCACATGGCCACTCAATCCAATCCAATGATGTGCATTACCATCCGGGAAACGATAGGCGGCGGTATTTGCCCTTTTCGAGCTCAGAGCCATTCCCAATGATAACGTCAGGCTGGATGGATGAAAAATGAATGGATATCGCTAATAAAAGAAATAACGATTAAATAACGAGAAATCTAGTCATTGGCACTCAACGCATGGCGAGTTAGGACGAGAAATCTCGTTGTTGGCACTCATGTTAAAGAAAGTTGATTTAACAAAAATAAGACTCATTTAATCAGATCAATCACTTTATTCAAATTGAGGATTTAGTTTGAGGATATTTATAAAAAAAAGAAATGAAATAAAATGTATTTTGAATATATTTTTTTTTAAATTACTACATTTACATTTACATTATTATTAAAAACGAAGGTTCAAACGTCCGTTCGAAAAACCCTGACGAAGTTCGAATCCCAAAAACAGGCTTCGGGGACAGCCTTACTGGGATCTCAGTCACAAGGGGACTGTGGGGCTGTCGCTCCATTGGTCGGTTCAGGGTGGTGCGGTGGCAGAGTGGTTAGCACCACTGCTGCCTCACAGCAAGAAGGTCCTGGGTTTGAACCCCAGCGGGGGGCCTTTCTGTGTGGAGTTTGCATGTTCTTCATGTGTTTGCGTGGGTTTCCTCTGGGTACTCCGGTTTCCTCCCACAACATTAAAGGCATGCATGGTAGACAGGGACTACAGATGAAAACTAGCTCATTAGCTAATTCTGGCACATTTACATTGATGTGGAAACTGAAGATGTTGATTAATGTGCACTGTCCCTGGGTAAAAAATATATACATAAACTTAACCTGTGCTGTCCATCGGCGGACCGCAAATGACATCTGGTCATAAATCAATATTTTTCAGAGTGTTGTATAAAAGTTGCGATTTTAATTTCAAACGTATTCAAATATTAACATCATGAACATGTCACAACTAGGGATGGGTACCGTTCACATTTGAACCAATACGGTACCGGTACCTGTGAAACGATACCAGTACCCAACGGTACCTTTTTTCGGTACTCGTTTCCCAAACTCTGGGTCGCGACCCAAAATGGGTTGCGGACCCGTTTTTATTGGGTCGCCAATAATATTAATAATAATAATAATAAATAAAAAAAAAAAATTTAAAGAAAATTATATTTTTTTTTATAAAAAAACTGTAGATGTGTTGATTCAGTTGGGCACAACATACTTATGTGAATCTGGGTTTTCTACTCTAGCATACCTGAAAAACAAATGCAGAAACAGACTAAATGCTCAGCATGACCTCAGAATAGCACTTTCAAAAACCAAGCCCAGAATAGATCTAATTGTAGATTTCATTGTGCCATAGATAAAATATTATACCCCTTCTAGCATGATGTCAGGTCAGTAGAATTTTTTAATAAGTCAGTACAAATTAATCAGAATGTTGCTCAATGTTGGGGTTTAAGGTTGAGGGACGGAGGGAGGGGTTAAGAAATGGAGTTGAAAAAGGGTGAGAAATAGAAAGGATAGTAGAACATGTTTGTTCATTTAACACCATGGCGACCGGCGCCCCGCGGCGATTTAGGCCTCAGAGGACAGAGGATTGTAAACAAACCGATGTACTTTCTAAGAGCTTTATATATCATTTATAGTATTGCTATCTGTCCATTCTTATTGTCACTTGAGTGCATAAACCGTGCCTTCATAATGGCTTAAAGAAAATAAAAATCCATCGGTTGGTTGTCATTTTATAGCGTCGTGAATATAAGGTATATAGCGCTTTTTGTCTAGGCTTTTCTGCAGGAGGCTGCAAAAAAGGCTAAACGTTGGCGCCGTTATATCAAACGCCATTTCTGCTGTATATATACAAATGAAATAAAACAAACTGTGTAGCATCCGGACTATTACAGAGCATCTATGGATGAAATGGGGGCGGCGGGGAACGCCGATTACTATTATTGATTAGCAATACAGTGTGCGTTCAATATAGCATTTTCACTGATCGATCACGTTACATTATAAAACAATGTCCAATCCAGCTGTAATTTGGGGTAATATTATCCTACCATCAGGCCATGTGATCGCCGGCAGCATTTCCTCACCAGTCATCGGATTCTGGTAGATCGATATGCACATTGGCTAATCATAAATCCCATTATTCCACGCTGAAAAAAACATTCGGCAAGCTGATCCAAGATGGAGGGTCTTCTTTTGGAATAAAGGATCTATGATCCGCCCACAGAACTGTAAAAGCATTTTTTATTTTTTTTTTAAATCCCATCAATGATACTGCAGTGGAGCGATGGCGCCCCTAAGCGGATCTGGCCGGTACTGCATGTTTCGAAAATCAAATATGTGGAAAGATCCTGCTAGTGGATCGGGTACCTAATAAGCGTTATAAATATGGAATAAAACAACTTGCCACGAGTATATACGTGGCTCTGGTCCACAACGCTCTTTTTTGAAACACGTATATACTCGCGAACGGAAGTGTTACAAAATTGTATGTACATATGTTATGAGGCGGTGAGCAACTTAACATTACACTGATTATTGCTGTGATGTACTTTTATAATTAAATAAATACATTTCATATACATTTGAAATTCATGGTTTGTTGTGTTCTTAGTTTATAGTTTATAAATGTATGTTATGGCAATAAAAAAAAATTTCAACTTTTTTCTCCCCCTTTTTTCTGTATTTTTCTCCCATCCCAATTTAGTCGTTATGCCAATTCCCTTCCCTCCCTTCCTGGTCGTTGCCCGCATTTGCCCCCCACTTGGCGGTCTAGGGAGGGTTGATAGATACTATCACATGTCCCCTCCGATACATGTGAAGTCAGCCAGCCGCTTATTTTCACCTGACAGCGAGGACTCTCACTGGGTGAGCGTAATGCGTGGGAGGCTCACACTACTTCCCCCAGTTCCCTTCCTCGCTGAGCAGGCGCCCCGACCGACCTGTAGGAGTCGCTGTTTACAACAACCAGGATACACATCCCACCGGCTTCCCACCCTCGAACACTGCCAATTGTGTTAGTATGGACGACCAACCAAGCCGGAGGTACCGCTGACAGCTGGATTCGATACCAGTGTATCTGCGGTGGTACGCTTAGTCCGCTGCGCTACCCAGCCGCCCATGTTATGGCAATTCATGATGTATTTTTGTAAGTTTGGGTCCCGGGGAAACACCAAATTTCTCTTTTGGGTCTCGAGCTGAAAAAGTTTGGGAACCCCTTTAGTCTATAAAAATGTAATCTACCTACCTCAGTTGTGAAAAAAAATATCCAAACTTCAAATAACCACACTTTCGACCGTTTTCAGCTTGCCATTGCCCGGACTGCTTTGTTGTTTAATCAAGTCAAATCCTAGGTAAGCGTATATTGTGCGTGTGAACGTTGACATGAAAAGAAAAAAGTTATAAAAAAAGTTGAAAAAATAAAAGTGTAAAAAAAAATATATATAAAATTAAATCCCTTTTTTTTACAGTACCGACAACGGTATCTCACGTGAATCGATACTCGGTAGTACCGACGTGTTTCGGTAAGTACCTTTAAAAGTACCGAATTCGGTACCCATCCCTAGTCACAACAGCATGTAGAATGTATATTATCACCAATACGTTAGTTTAGCAATAGGATTCTTAATAGGACTAGTTGTTTTTCGATTTGACCAATTCTATCCGCGTGATTTTTTTCCGTATCTTATGTATGCGAAGACCCTCTCTGATTGGTTTAGTGCCGAAGGGTCTCTTCCGCCTTGTACATATATATTCTCTGCTTCAAAGTGGGTTATGCTTAGAGTTAGGGTTAAGGTTAGGGTTAGGCGGAAGAGACCCTTCGGCGCTAAACCAATCAGAGAAGGTATTCGCTGTACGCGGCTAGCCAATCAGAGAGCGTCTTCGCACACATAGGCTACGGAAAAAAAGCACACATTCTATCCGCGAGGGCGACCATTTTGGATAGTTTTGAATTGTAGTCTTTTTGTGGCCATTTTGTAGCAGAGTTCCACAGATATGGTTCTGCGTTGAACGTTTTTAAAACTACACTTCCTGGAAGATTTTATGGGGTTCAAGGTTCAGAGTTCTGTATGAATTATTTCAATAACTGTTAATATTCGGGATAATAAGCCACAAAGGGTAATGTTTTTGACAAATATTGAAATGCTTTCAAGTTTCTCTTCCCTATTGTTAACATGTAGGAACAATTAGATCTGAAATTAGTTTCATTTTGGTTGCACTGTGGGGGAAATAAAAAAGTACAGTAAATTATCTGTTCTTATGCACGCCTGGTGATACTAAATCCAAATTGAATTCGGGCATTTGAAAGATTATATATATATATAAATGAGCGAATTGGCTATAATAAGGTAATTTATACGCATCCTATTCTATATTCTATAATAATATTTCAAATTGCATTGGTCCGGATGAGAGAATTCAGTACTGTATCTATAGAACCTTCTGTTTAATCATCTTCCCTTTATTAATTTCCTTAGATTTTGTGTACACATGATCTCAAGAAGGTAGTGAACGAGATCAGTGGCAGTTTTTAATGTTTGGTCATTATTAGCATGGTGTTATTCACTGTCAAAGATGCAAAGAAAAATCATAATTCATATTCTCCTTTGTTTCATCACAATTTAAGCAAGCCTAGTAATACACAATATTTCTGACATTGTGAATACATTCCCTGAGGTCCGTAGATGTCCCTAGATACCAAGAATATGCAAATGGCCCTGTAGAAGTGGAGCAATCTTCCATTTACCTAGGTATATATTTTAGGCGGATTTTCAAAAAATAGGCTCCGGGTGGAAGAGGTTAAAGACAAACTTGATATAGTTTTTTTGAGCAACATATTGGATATAACGATATTGGATGCAGGTTTTCCCAAACCAGAAACCGTGGGTGGACAATTCCATCCGAGTGGCACTGAATGCTCGCACCACTGCTTATAACCTGTGCAGAGCGTCAGGAAATATGGACGAGTATAAGGCTACAGTGAGTGGTCACCAACCCGTCGATCGCGATCGACTGGTCGATCTTTGAAACTTTCCCTGTAGATCTTTCCCTGATTTTTTTTTTCAAAATTATTATAATTTTTTGTTTTGTTTTGATCTTTCCCTGAGAGTCCACATTACAGTTCTACTTTTGTTTTGATGTGAAGTGATGCTGCATAAGATTACTGCACTTAGCACTGACTGAGAAAGTACACATTACAGTTCTACTTTGACGTTTTAATGTTGGACCAAAGCATTGCATGTAATTAGAATACAGGCAAATAAAAGTAATTTAGTTTAAAGTACAATCTTGGCTGTCTTTTTCTCTCAACGCTTCAATAGGTAGATCTTGGCTGTCGGCACGGTGGTGTAGTGGTTAACACTGTCGCCTCACAGCAAGAAGGTCCAGGGTTCGATTCCCGCTTGGGGACCAGGTTTCCATGATGCCAGGTACCCAGGTGGGGACCTCCCAGGCCTTTCTGTGTGGAGTTTGCATGTTCTCCCCGTGCTCGCAAGGGTTTCCCCCCCGATAAGATAAACCCAATGGAAAAACATGCACAACAACAGATCGCTAACGCTGTGGCGTCCTTGATGAAGACGGACAGGAGCACTTGGATTGGTCCCCTGGCGCGGCTCACGTTGACGCCTGTCTGCTCCCGGCTGCCCTTGGGGGGGGAAGGACGACGGGATGGGTTAATCGCAGAGACGAATCGCATCGGCGATTCTAAAGAGACAATGCATGCGTGTGTTCACCACCATATTTAATCTATCCCTGGCTGAGTCCGTGGTCCCTACCTGCTTCAAGGTATCCACTATAATCCCGGTACCAAAAAGATCCTCCCCAGCTGGTCTTAATGACTGCAGACCAGTGGCACTCAACTCTGTGGTCATGGAATGTTTTGAGAGGCTGGTTATGGATTACATTTGTGCTTCCCTCCCCAGTGATATGGACCCTTTGCAATTTGCATATAGGTCAAACAGGTCCACTGACGATGCGGTCTCTCAGGTACTACACAACACCCTCTCTCACCTAGACAGCCAGAAGGGGGGCTATGTGAGACTGTTGTTCATTGACTATAGCTCAGCGTTCAACACCATAGTCCCCACCAGACTGGTGGACAAGCTGATTGAGCTGGGTCTGAGCTCCGCACTGAGCGCCTGGATACTGGACTTTGAGTGAAAGGCCTCAGGCGGTCAAGGTGGGGGGTCAGACCACCCAGAACAATCACCCTGAGTATCGGGTCCCCCCAGGGATGTGTTCCGAGCCCCCTGCTGTATTCACTCTACACACATGACTGTGTGGTCAAGTTCAGCTCCAACTCCATAGTGAAGTTTGCGGACGACACAGTGGTGGTGGGGCTGATCTCTGACAACGACGAGAAGGCCTACCGGGAGGAGGTTGATGCACTGGCACGCTGGTGTCAGGACAACAGCCTGCTCCTGAACATTGGTAAAACCAAGGAGCTGATCATGGATTTTAGGAGAACACAGCAGGGGACACACACACCACTGTGGATAAACGGGGCTACCATGGACAGGGTGAGCAGCTTTAAGTACCTGGGGGTCCACATCTCAGATGACCTGACATGGACAACACACATAGACTCAGTCGTAAAGAAGGCGAAGCAGCGCCTCTACCACCGGACACAGTTATGGAAGTTCAGAGTATCGGGGAAGATACTCCAGTCCTTCTACTCCGGAGCTGTAGAGAGCATCTTGACTGGAAACATCACTGCCTGGTATGGAAACAGCAAGGCACAGGACAAGGCCCTACAGAGAGTGGTGCGCTCAGCTGATCGTACTACGGGTATTGCACTACCACCCCTGCATGTCTTATATAACAAGAGGTGCAAATCCAGAGCCTGCAGAATAATGAAAGACCCTCACCACCCCAACAACAGCCTGTTTCAGCTGCTGAGGTCAGGCAAACTTGAACACTGAACTCTCCACACACAAGCACACATGAACACACACACACACACACATGCTGCACACACTCACACTCAACGGTCACTTAACACAATGAAAAGGTCACTTAAAAAAAATTGTATAGTAAATAGATGGATATAGCAAGATAGCATAAGGATATATAGTACAACTGCAGATTGTATAGTATTGTATAGTAGTGTATATAAGACCCAGTGCCTCATCCGTAGCTAACATTGTATTGCACTATCGCAGGACCTTAGCATGTCTTTTACCATGCTTTTTGTAAACTTTATGTACATTATACCGGTTATGTCTTATTCTTATTACTTGTATTATTGCACAAAATGTCTTATTCTTATTACTTGTATTATTGCACAATCGCTGCGGGCATGACCACCCGCATTCCACTGTATGCTTGTATGCCGTGACAAATAAAACTCTTGACTTGACTTGGATCTAGGGCTAATGCTACTGGTATTGGATCTAGGGCTAATGCTACTGGTATTGGATCTAGGGCTAATGCTACTGGTATTGGATCTAGGGCTAATGCTACTGGTATTGGATCTAGAGCTAATGCTACTGGTATTGGATCTAGGGCTAATGCTACTGGTATTGGATCTAGGGCTAATGCTACTGGTATTGGATCTAGGGCTAATGCTACTGGTATTGGATATAGGGCTGATGATACTGGTATTGGATATAGGGCTAATGCTACTGGTATTGGATCTAGGGCTGATGATACTGGTATTGATCTAGGGCTAATGCTACTGGTATTGATCTAGGGCTAATGCTACTGGTATTGGATCTAGGGCTAATGATACTGGTATTGGATCTAGGGCTAATGATACTGATATTGGATATAGGCCCTATAGGGCTGATGATACTGGTATTGGATCTAGGGCTGATGATACTGGTATTGGAGGGGGGGGGGCGCAACAAGAATAATGGATAATCATGCCGAATTAACGCCGGTACACACATTACAAAAACCTTTGTGAAACACACATTTTCCGTGGGATTGTTATAAACTTTGGACCTGTACTTACATATTTTCAACCCTTTTCAACATCAATGGCAGCATGAAAGGTAGGCTGAGATCAACGAAAACACACACTTCATATACCATTACCTACGCACACAGAGTAAAGACCGAGGACAACCTCTGGTAACGGTGAGACGAGAGAATTAGACCGGTATGATCCTCTAAAACCCTCTCGGTCGTACATCATGGGAATTCCACCTGCTGTACATGATGTAATACAGAGTAACCTGTGGCCTAATAACTCACTCCCTCTTGCACTGGATTTCCCAGCCCTTGTACTATTATGGACCCATCGTTTCTGGTCGGGAGTGAAACGCGTTCGCCTCACTCGTGTTCATCTCACATCCTCTCATCATGCGTCATGTGTATTTTACAAATGATAAAAAAAAAAAAAGCCAATATTATAGTCTCTGTGATATGGCTATTGCGTTCTTTCATATTACACTATTTTTTTTTATAGCATTTTTACAGCTTTTTTCCAGGTCAGACCTGACCGACAGAGCAGAGAGAGGAAGGTCGGGAGAAGGTATGGGGGGGGAAGACATGCGGCAAATGTACGTCGGGTTCGGGAGACGAACGCGGGTCAACCGCGTAGGTCTGCAGTGCAGTTACGTGGTGCGCCACCCTGGCACCCTCATATTACACTCTTAACCCCTTCACTGCCACGCGACAGAAGGTTAGCCCTTTACCATCACACAACCGACGGCGATGCTCCATCATTAGCATCATTAGCTGCGCAAATGATGCTAATGATGGAGCATCGCCGTCGGTTGTGTGATAGTAAAGGGCTAACCTTCTGTATTGTCACAGTGAAAGGGTTGACCGGCTGTCGTGTGGCAGTGAAATGGTTAATATTAATTTCATGTGTTGTTCAGTATAGGGCTGATGGTAACGGTATTGGATCTAGGGCTGATTATACTGGTATTAGGCCTGATGATACTGGTATTAGGCCTGATGATACTGGTATTAGGCCTGATGATACTGGTATTAGGCCTGATGATACTGGTATTAGGCCTGATGTTACTGGTATTAGGCCTGATGTTACTGGTATTAGGCCTGATGATACTGGTATTAGGCCTGATGTTACTGGTATTAGGCCTGATAATACTGGTATTAAGCCTGATGATACTGATATTAGGCCTGATGTTACTGGTATTAGGCCTGATGATACTGGTATTAGGCCTGATGTTACTGGTATTAGGCCTGATGTTACTGGTATTAGGCCTGATGATACTGGTATTGGATCTAGGGCTGATGATACACTATAATATGAATTCCATGTGTTCCTACTCAAACCGTCGCCTGAGCACCATGGACTTGTAGATTGTAGAGTGGGAATAACAAGAATCCACAGGCGTCCTCCTTGATCTCGGTGGCTGCAGAGTGTGTGTGTTAACTAGCCTCTCACTGTGGGCTCATCCCCGCCACGTGGAAAGTGGAGCAAGCGGCACAGAGGAGAGAGGAGCTCGCTGGCTTCATAATTACACAGAGAGACGGAGAGAGAAGCAGGAAGAAAGTCTCTTCACAAGTAGAGAGAGAAAAAGAGAGAGAGAGAGAAGCAGGAAGAAAGGGCCATCGCTCCACAAGTAGAGAGAGAGAGAGAGAGGAGAGTTTGATATGCTTTTGTCTGAGAAGGAGGTGGCTCTCAGAGGGGGGGAGCCCCGATACGCATCTGACGCCGCCGTTCCACCCACCCCCCGCCCCCCTCGCCCTATCATCAAGGGGCACTTTGAGGTGTCGCCCGGGTTCAAAGAGCAGGAAGTGCCAGCACCCCGTCCACACCCCACCTCCCTCCCTCGCCCCCTGTCAAAGAGCACCTCTGCTCTGCTACAAAGGCCCGTGGACCGGCGGCGCGGCCGGGCCGAGGAGAGGGCCGGCGCTAAAGGTTGATCTACAAAGGGCTTGGGGTCGTCCTGATGCGTGTCCGTGACCAGAGGATGAAGACCCAGGGGGGTGGGTTTGGCAGGGGGCAGGTGAGAGCCAAATGTCAATGTGTAGGTCAATCGCAAAGCCACACTTGTTCGCAGAAACCCGTATATTTATCGCGTTCACGAAACTGTAAGAGTCGTTCAGTTCAGTCGAACCGTTCACCCACAGAGCCGATGCAGTGTGTGTGTGTGTTGATGAGGTTGTGTAGGAGCGTTTTAACAGGAAACATTTGATCAATGTCACTCTCAATCTAAATCTATATCTCTTTCTTTTCTCTCCCCCTTCTCTCTCTCTCTCTCTCTCTCTCTCTATGCCAGGAGACAGAGAAACAGACATAGAGAGAGCCAGATGGACAGACAGAGACAGACGGACAGAGAGAGAGAGAGAGACAGTCGACGGACAGAGAGACAAACAGAGACAGAGAGACAGATGGACAGACAGAGACAGGCATACAGACAGAGACAGAGAAACAGACACAGACATAGAGACAGACAGAGAGAGAGAGACAGATACAGACAGACTGACGGAGAGAGAGACAGATGGACGGACAGAGAGAGAGAGAGACAGTCGGACGGACAGAGAGACAAACAGACAGACAGACATAGAGACAGAGAGAGACAGACGGACAGACAGACAGAGAGAGACAGACGGACAGACAGAGAGAGACAGACGGACAGAGAGACAGACTGACAGACAGACAGAGACAGACGGACAGACAATCAGAGACAGAGAGACAGACGGACAGACAGACAGAGAGAGACAGACGGACAGACGGATAGAGAGAGACAGACGGACAGACAGACAGAGACAGAGAGACAGACGGACAGACAGGCCCCGCTGTGTGCCCCATACTCTCCTCCCAGGAAACACAGACTGGCTGCTGTATCGACGCCTCATTGATTCAGGGCTTCGTGTCTCAGAGAATCGGCCCAGTATCTCCTGCCGAGGCACTTAATATGTTTGAAGGAGTCCTGGTGCTTTTCATCAGTAAAAAGGAGGGCTTTTCTTTTACCCACATTAGAAGTGGTGGTGGTGGTGGGATGGGGGGGGTCGAAGGCCTGTGTGGGGCGCAGGGAGGAGGGGGTGCGATGGTGGGGCTGGCGCTCTGAAGTGTGCGTCCGGTGGGATTCCAGCTTTATTGGGTGAAAGAGGAGAGTTGCGAGAGGGCCAGAGACGTCGGGATGAGAGGAAGCGTTTGAATGTCTCACATCCGCATTGAGAGACGGAGAGAGAGAGAGAGAGAGAGAGAGAGAGAGAAGAGAGAGAGAGAGAGAGAGAGAGATTAGCGCCTGTGCTCTGTTGGCATTCAACGGGCAGCGCACAAGCACCTCAGCGTGAGAGGTGAACACACACACAGATAAAAACAAGTGTGCTCTGCATATACTAAAGCGCATGACTGGCTGCAAAAATATAAACACACACGGCACATGCGCAAAACACACACACACACGAGCTTTCCGACTTCCTTTTATCTGCCGGCCCACAAGATGAGCCCGGGCTCTAATTGGTCCTGGGGGAGATTGGCAGGCCGAGCGGTGAGCGAGGAGGCCCCGCCTCTCTGTTGTTCCACACGTGGGTATGTCCCCCCCCCCCCCCCCCCCCCCCCCCCCGGGGACAAACAAACAGGGAGGATGGGGGGGGGGGGAGAGAAAGAGAGAGAGAGAGGGCCACCATTACACAAGGAGAAAGAGAGTGAGAGAGGAGAGAGATAGAGAGAGGAGAGAGAGAAGGAAGAAGGGGCCACCATTACACAAGGAGAAAGAGAGTGAGGGAGATAGAGAGAGGAGAGAGGGATAGAGAGAGAGAAAGATGGTGAGAGAGAGATAGAGATAGAGAGATAGAGAGTGAGGGAGATAGAGTGAGAGAGGAGAGAGCAGGAAGAAAGAGCCACCACTCCACAGGTAGAGAGAGATAGATATGGGGGATAGGAAGTGAGAAAGGGGTGAGTATGTGTGTGAAAGAGAGAGAGAGAGAGAGAGAGAGAGAGAGGAGAGGAGAGAGAGAGAGAGAGAGAGGTAAGGCGTCTTCACTCCCTACCAATTAGTGGTAATGCTCTATTGATACGCCATTTTGATGAACGCGGGGGTGGGGGGATAAAGTAAATAAATAAATAACTGTTTTCCCGCAGAATTCTCCCCAACACACTCCCCATCGATTCGAAAAGCGATTCAGTCTTTGGAAAACAGAACATCTTTCCTCACTTAACTAATTTCCTCATGGTTTATTTAGCCTCCTCTTCAGCCCGCTCTCTCCTCCTTCTCCCCCATCCCATCACATCCCAAAAGACAACAGAGAGAGAGAGAGAGAGAGAGAGAGAGAGAGAGAGAGAGAGAGAGAGAGAGAGAGAGAGAGAGAGAGAGAGAGAGAGAGAGAGAGAGAGAGAGAGAAGAAGAGCAAAAAGCAGGAATAGAGGTCCCAAAGACAAAGAGAGAGAGAGAGAGACAGAGACAGAGAGAGAGACAGGGAGGCAGAGAGAGAGGCCGGAGAGAGAGAGGCAGAGAGAGAGGGAGGGAGAGAGAGAGGCAAGAGAGAGAGAGAGATGCAGAGAGAGAAAGACAGAGGCAGAGAGTGAAGCAGAAAGAGAGAGAGACAGAGAGAGAGAGAGAGACAGAGAGAGAGACAGGGAGAGAGAGCAGAGAGAGAGGCAGAGAGAGAGAGAGAGAGAGGCAGAGAGTGAAGCAGAAAGAGAGACAGAGAGAGAGAGAGACAGGGAGAGAGGCAGAGAGAGAGGCAGAGAGAGAGAGAGAGAGAGAGACAGAGAGAGAGACAGAGAGGGAGGCAGAGAGAGAGATGGCTTCCTCAGAAGAGATGAAAGGAATAGCTGATCAGAAGCACCAACCTGGAGCCAACACCTTGGTCTTTCGCCCCTTCAGCAGTTTCTGGACCCTGCGGAGCTGCAGGTGGTTGTCATGGCTGCGGGTGTTGTCCTGGATACGCTGGGACACCTCAGTGATGGCCCCCACCGCCCCTGCGGATGGATATATATTTAATACATACAATATATATATCATATACAAACACACACTCAAGGTGAGGCGTTAGTTACACTGCCAGAATGCATTGACTCAAAACCCATTTGCTCGAGTCGCTATTTGAAGTGCTCTGTGGGAAAGGAGGCGGATTGGGCGACACAGCCAGGCAAACCCAGGACAATACATTTGGTCAGTATTGTCATTTGGACAAGCAAAGCCATTACTTTAAGTTGCAGGTCACACAAAAAAATATCGATATTATTTTGTTTCGACATTATTCATTTTTTATATCGATTATTAAAATATATCGCGATAATTATCGTTATCGTTATATCGCCCAGCCCTAACAATATGCATTCTTGTTGAAAACGTCATCTAAATAATTTAAAACAGTGGAATGGTATAGAGCAATTTTCTAGCCTTCCTCCTAACCTTCCATCTAGCCTTCCATCTAGCCTTCCATCTAGCCTTCCATCTACCCTTCCATCTAGCCTTCCATCTAGCCTTCCATCTACCCTTCCTCCTAACCTTCCATCTAACCTTACATCTAACCTTTCCATCTAGCCTTCCATCTAAACTTTCCATCTAGCCTTCCATCTAACCTTCCATCTAACCTTCCATCTAACCTTCCACCTAACCTTCCACCTAACCTTCCACCTAACCTTCCATCTAACCTTCCATCTAACCTTCCATCTAACCTTCCATCTACCCTTCCATCTAACCTTCCATCTAACCTTCCATCTAGCCTTCCATCTACCCTTCCATCTAACCTTCCATCTAACCTTCCATCTAGCCTTCCATCTACCCTTCCATCTAACCTTCCATCTAACCTTCCACCTAACCTTCCATCTAACCTTCCATCTAGCCTTCCATCTAACCTTCCATCTAACCTTCCATCTAACCTTCCATCTAACCTTCCATCTACCCTTCCATCTAACCTTCCATCTAGCCTTCCATCTACCCTTCCATCTAACTTTCCATCTAACCTTCCATCTAGCCTTCCATCTACCCTTCCATCTAACCTTCCATCTAGCCTTCCATCTACCCTTCCATCTAACCTTCCATCTAACCTTCCATCTAACCTTCCATCTAGCCTTCCATCTAACCTTCCATCTAACCTTCCATCTAACCTTCCATCTAGCCTTCCATCTAGCCTTCCTCCTAGCTAGACTTCCACCTAGCTAGCCTTCCTCCTAGCCTTCCAGCAAGACTTCCACCTAGCTAGCCTTCCTCCTAGCCTTCTACGAGCAGCGCTGTGAAGGAAGGGTGCGCTGCATTTACAACGTGAGAAAACGAGCGCAACAATAATCGTTTTATCGATCACCTTGTTTTCATGACCGTGGGAAGCCAATTGAAATTCAAACTTGATTAATCACCCAGCCCTTGTACACACGACAACCACACCAACAACAACGACAACAACAACACTCCACAAACACATCCAGAAACTAACGCTGGCCTTTTGTGAAGGGGCTCAACGCAGCATCTGGGATCTGTGATTGTGCTTGATTTCATCATCAGCCCCTCGCAGAGAGCTTAACCCCAGCAAGTGAATTAAAAACATCAAAACACTCCTGATTGGGCGAGACGTGCCGCTGAGCGCGTGCAGGGGGGGGGGTGCGCGGTGTGTCTTGCACATGTGCGTCGTGTGTTAGAGAGAGAGGAGGGGTGGTGGGGGGCTGCATGCATGACCATATTAATTAGAGCACTGCTAGTCAGCACCGCAGGGGTCCCCTGTAACCCTTAATGCATGGAACCCCCTGCATATCAGCGGAGCCATCGCAAGGTAATTGTATGCAAACAACACACCCCCCACCCACACACAATAAGCACGACTCGTTTGGTTAAACAAACCTACTTCCTGTATGGGTTTACCTTACCATCCACCGCTCGCTCCCAAATAGACTCATGGGCAAGATGGCGGCGCTGCAGGAGTCTAATGTGTGTGAGGCTAATTTATTTTTTTCTTCACTTTTTTGTTTATTATACTTTTTTGAGGACATACAAGTCAAAGTATACATTATTGTATTGCCGTTGCCCACATAGAACAAATAACAACAACATTAAACTGAGCAAAAGAAAAAGCAAACAAGAAAACAAACAAACATTGACTTGGTCGCAGAACACTGTTACCTCACAAGTATTATATATATACACATACATTTATAGTATAGCATATATATAGTACATGTTCAAGTTCCCAAACACGCTTCTCCAATGTATATATCTCAAATAGATCATTATATTTGATGTATTATAGTACACACAGATGAATGCAAGGAAGCAGCACGATAATTGCTATTCTGGAATAGTATGGAACTGTACATCATCCACAAGGAACCCCACGTTTTCTTGAACCTGGATTAAGAACCACTCGGAGTACATCTTGTGCTAATTTAGAAAGGTTTTGATATTTCAGTCAAAATGGTAGTGTTCCACACGCACGCACACACAGGCAGGAGTTATGTAATTGGGAGGGTCTAATTAACTATATACCTTGTTTCTTCCCCCCCCTTGTAACAAACCGAGAAACATTGCCCCCTAGAACAAAAAAAGCGAATCATTAATGCTCGACAGGGTTGTCCAATTAAGGTGCGGCGGCAACAAATAATAATTGCTGCAGACATTTAGGCCTACATCATTAACACATCCAAAATAACAACAAACAGACGGGATTCTAATTTCAAACTTGAATTTTTTTCTCTCTTTTTCTTCTTCGCCTTCTTGTTTGGAAGAGCGCTGCGACTCAAAAAAGTCTATGAACGTGATCCTCCAGGGCGATTCCTCTACGCTAAAATAACTACGGCCTAATTGGTCCGCTTATCTCCGCGACAAATACAATGTAAACCAAACAAAGAATCTGTGTAGAAACTCAAAGTATATTTTTGTAACTGATATTTCTTTCTCTCCCTTTGCCTCTTATAAAAAACAACAAACTCCTAATTACAGCAGTGCTCCTCTGGCGGGCCAGCCGCTGCATTAATGATACAGCGAAGCCCCTTAAACACCCTGCCAGACGCATCTCCCCACTTCTTCATACAGACCTCTATGTATCATTTCCTCCATCGCCGGTATTTAGACATCTATTTGGCCATGGGACCGCCTTAACGTTTTTCCATGAAATATCTGACTAAAGAGTTGGGAGTCGTGCCTAATTTGTACTCAAGACGTCAAAGTGGTTTAACCCTTTCACTGCCGCACTACCAAACGGTTAACCCTTTCACTGCGACAATACACAGAAGGTTAACCCTTTACTATCACACTACAGACGGTTAACCGTCGGTAGTGTGATAGTAAGGGGTTAACCTTCTGTAGTGTGGCAGTGAAAGGGTTTACGAGGGTTTCGCAGCGAGCCTGCAGAGCTCCTTTAGGCCTACCGGCGACGCCCACATGCAGCTATAGGGCAGAAATATAACGAGCGGACAGCGCAGGGCTGTGATTGGCTGCTGGGCCGGGCCGTGTTCCTCTGGCGTACTTCCGTATTTACCGTTTATCATCTCGGGGACTCGATCGGAGCGTTCTATTATCGGTCGTGATTAACTAGGTTACAAACGGACAAAATCGAAGAAAGACTGGGTGAGGAAGTCCGAAAATATAGCCAGATTTGTACGACACGACGCAGTATGGCCACCTAGTGGTTCGGCGGTGTACTGCAACCCACTTGTTGAACTGACGTGGAAGTATGCCGGTCTAGCTCCCATGCGCAAAATATTGGTGACAGCTGACGCTGATCTCTATCCCTCGCTCTCGCTCTCTGAGCGGGGGTCACAACTGGCTTTGCAGAAGGAGCAGGACATGCTAGGGATTGTATCACACACACACACAGGGCTCTTGAAGTACAGGCAATTACAACAATTAAAAGCTCGTCATTCCAGCCCTGAATGTACAGCGATAGAAAACAGTTGGAGGTAGAGAGGGAGGAAGAGGAAGAGAGAGAATAAGGGGGGGGGGTAACAACAAAGAAAACAAAACAAAAACAAGAGCAAAACAACGAGAGAGAGAGAGAGAGAGAGATTGAAAACAACAACAAACAGGGCCTCTTGTGGTTCACCCTGCTCGTTTGCTTAATCAGATACAATGTGATTTGTCGGGGGTTTCTTTTTAAATAATTCCCTTTACAATACAACTGTGCTAAGTACGGAAACTTTCCTCTCTCTCTTTCTCTCTCTCTCTCCCCCACCACCCCCTCACCTCATAAAAAGCTGAGGAGTTTAAAAAAAGGATCCCTAATGAGGAGAAGGAAGAGAGGCGATGGAGGGAGAGGGAGAGAGTGCACATTTCAGATATGTACCTTCATCTTAGAGTCAGGGGCTGTTTTAATTTGTAAGCAAAAGCAGCACACAACCAATGAGATTTTAATTGATACACATAAATAATTCCTTGTGTACATTCTGCGCTTAAGTCAGATTTGCTGTTTATTTGACGATTGAAATTAGTCATTATCGAGGGGGGCCTCCGCGGTCGACTGCCGAAGATCTTTATTTATTAATATAGCTCCCCGCTAAATATCCTCTGATCCGCTCCCAATTAATTATGTCAAAATCCACATCGAGAACTTAGGATCACATGGAGAACCGGGCCTCTGCGCTTTCATCCTCCCCGCTAGCGGAGTTCCGCCGTGACAATAAACAACAAATGAGCGATGAAAGGGAAGGAGAGGCCGCCGCTCTTTGTTCCTCGAATGAAGATAACGAGGGGCCTGTCGTTATCACAACCGATGATGCTCCAGTGGCTGGCGCGGCTCCATCTCCATCTCTCTATAGACCTGTTCGCTGTATGCAAACATACCCGTGTTTGAGCCAATCAGCAATACCAACTGAGTCACGTGACTGAGTTGCCCCGGACCTGCGCGAGCTGCTGCGCTAAAAGAATACGACAGGGCTCTATGGAGAAAACCTGACTAAAAGTTTGTTTCAAACGAAAACGGCTGGATGTCATTTAGCCAAATCAGGTAGCCGTGACATCCAGTGAGCCGAGCCGAGTGCAAGACTTTCACCTTTTACATATCTAGCTTTGGCATGGATTGATTGTTTAGATAGCTAGCATTAATAAATCTAAAAAAAAACATACATTCGACGGTCTCCCTCTCGACTTCTCGCGTGTGTCTGAACGTGCTGCATGACGGACAGGAGTGAGACGTGACAGCTATATCATGGTATATCACTGCGCCCTTTACGTGCACCTTACATCCACACTAATGCAACGAATTGTCTATTGGCTCGGCAGCCTGGCATTCTTGTGACGTCATGTCCGGAATCAACCAGGAAATAGTTCACGGCTAATAGTTGTCGTCATCGTCGCAAATTGATAATAATCACAAGATACATTCAGTGCTGGATCTAACTAAATGGATTTATGGCAAGTTCAAGACCGGACCACAAAGCTTCTGGAAGGGTTAAAGAATGACACGCAAAGGCGCTTCCAATTCGTACAGAGATGGGTCGGACCACTCCGGCCCCAGAGGAGGTCGGTTACCTGCCGGGTATCGTCACGACTATGTGCTCAATAGTGTGTTTTGTGAACAGGGTTTGCCAATTGTGAAAAGTTGTGCGAAATTGTGGGTCTAAGGACCGTGTACATGTATGCGTTGGCTAATTGGGCGACCCCGCTACGCAGGGGGTTGTGTAACTTGCAATGGACTTGGCAAGTTTAAAGTGTCTACCGGCAGCTGAACCAGTTAGCGTTAAGTCAGCTAAGTTACATGTATCTTTTGGTGTGCTAACGCTAGCGTTTTGAGAGTCATAGCGTCAAGAATTTAAGTACCCTAACCTTTCCGTTTTGAATAGCACTTTATTGTAAATCATCCCTCAGGGCAAAATTACGTTGTTTAGTCACATTTCTAGGAATTGTGTGCCTTAATTTTATTTAAACAAAACATGAAAGAAGTAGGCTTACTGAACAGATATTGAATAATTAATTGACCGAAGCATCATACGGATCCCCAATGTTTTGATTACTATTTCATGTTTAAAAAAATATAGAGTTTTTTGAAGATGCGCTGCTGTGCATAAATGTCCGTTCTATATACCGTGAACTTTCATTAATTTGATCTTGCTCCAAGAGACAGACCCTTCTGAGAGATTGAGATTATACATTATTCTATTTGTATGCTGGTGTAGGTATGTTGATATTTATTTTGTTTAAATAAATGACCTATAGCCTACTAGTTATGTCTACCATTGTATTGGTTTGCCCTCGTGGACATAATGCACAACAATAGATATTCGAATGGTTCGAACTTATGTGTTTTTTTTTTTGAAGGAAAATTCTAATGTAATTGTTGGCATATTTTGACAGCCCTAGTTCACACTAGGGCTGTCCCCGAAGCCTGTTTTTGGGATTCGAACTTCGTCAGGGTTTTTCGAACGGACATTCAAACCTTCGTTTTATTAATAAAAAAAAAAATCTTTCAAAAAAACGTTTTTTTTATAAATATCCTCAAACTAAATCCTCAATTTGAATAAAGTGATTAATCTGATTAAATTAGTATATATTTTTTTTATTAAATCAACTTTCTTTAGGGTGGCTAGGTGGTGTAATGGGCAAGGCGCTCACCATCAACGCTGGAGACGCTGGGTTCAAGTCCAGCTCTCGGCGTTGCCATCAGCTTGGCTGGTCGTTCATACTAACACAATTGGCAGTGTTAGGGGTGGGAAAGCTGATGGGTGGGTCCTGGGCGTTGTGGACAGCGACCCCTACAGTTCGGTCAGGGCGCCTGCACAGCGAGGGTAGGATCTGGAGGGAGGTAGTGTGACCTTCCACACTTTACACTCTCCCGGTGAGAATCTGCGCTGCCAGGCTGGCTGCATATGCGTCGGAGGAAAGCATGTGACAGTCTCCGGACTCCCGGACCAACAGTAGGGGGGAGTGCGCAACAACCAGGAAGGGGGTTGGGAATTGGCACAACGACTAACAGTGGGATGGTAGAAAATCGGAAAAAGGAGGGGGGGAAAGATAATTATATAAAAAAAAAAAAAAAAAAATCTTTAATGAATATAACTCATCAGTTTTAATACTATAATATTAGTGTAGCCTAATCTGTATCTGCAACTGTGAAGAAAACCCCCATTGGTTTAAACAGAATGAATAGACGCCTAAAAATATATATATATATATTATTATAATTTTTTTTTATTCAAATGTTGATTTAGAATTCGAATGCCAATGTAACGAACAAAGGTCAGAACGTTCGAACGTTTGGGCTCAGCCCTAGTTCACACCCGATGACGCTCGGTTTGGTACGGCCGCCGGCTTTGTTGGTTGGTTTTTTTCCCGCCATTTTCCTCTCTGCCCTTTGATAATGAAGGAGGGAGGGAGAGTAGCCTTACACAGGACCAAAAAAACCATATCGTCTTCTTCTTTTTTAATCTCTCACACACACGCATGAACGCGCCTGTCAGAGGAGGAGCAAGAAAGGAAACCAGCGCAGAGCAGAGGAGCAAGCCCCCCCCCCCCCCCACCGCACACCCCAAAAAGTCTTTGTGCCTTTGCTGCCAGGCACGTCGTCACGCGCAGATCGCTTGTCGTTAGGCCCCCCGCTGCGTGACGCGCACATCAAGAGCGGGGTGACAGCGGCGCCAAGCCTCCACACGTGTGGAAGCAAATGTCGACGTCTGCGGCTACGGAAAGATCTCTCGACAATGAAGCAATGCAAATAAATAGAGGAGGATCTTGCGAGTGTAGCTGGGTTAATCCATAAATTCCCTCCTCCTCCTCCTTTCCTTGGTTACAAAGATTAGATTCAAATGTATTGTCATCATAACAGCACAAGTACAGTACAACGTAAATAAGTTTGACGTCCAACCAGAGTGCAGATGTAACAGTAAAGTGTGATAGTAACTATTGTACATGCCATCATACAGTTATATGGGTTATATGCAGGTGTATAAGTAGGAATATGGAAGGATTATATGCAGGTATTAGGGATGGGCATTTTAAATAATAATCCAGATCGATTGATCGCATGCTATACTCGAGTGATCATGTATTACTTGTAAAGGGGGGAAAAAACTAAAGAAAAATCTATATAATTTTAGAAATATATTATTTTGTTCATTCACGTATATGTTTAAGGAAACCAACAAATAGTTATAATCTTAAACATACATGTGAAACAAATATGTAAAAAAAGAAAGAAAAAAAAATAATTCTCCATAAAAATTATTAATAATTTAAGATCGATTTTTCTCATACCTACGAGTAATCGATTACTCACGCCCATCCCTAGCAGGCATATTCAGACATATATACTGTATATTGTGGCAGATATCACCCCCCCCCCCTCTCATGGATATGTGAAGGATGGGAGATATTACTGCCACGGAAGGAGTAGAAACAATTAGGTAGCTGATTAGTACCGATAGAACACATCTGTGCATCATTAGTTCACCAACAAAGACACTAGGTTAGTCAGAAGTAAGTTGAGTGGAGGTGAGGTTGGAGTTGTGACAGAGAGAGAGCGATTGAGATATTTGGCGTTGTGTAAGGTGAGAGATAGTAAGAGGAGAGGTGAAGGCGAGAAGGTGTTCATTGTGTACTGGACCCTATAAAAGTATATATATAGCACTATTGTACATGCTATCATACAGAGTTATATGGGTAGATTATAGTATGGTAAAGGTAACGCATCATGATGATTAAAGTTAAAGTTCTGTACCTCACTGTCTGCATTTGTACCTCACTGTTTACAAATTTTTACTCACTGTACTTAGATTGTAATTAGGCTGTACTTTAGATTGTATATTAGAGATTGTATATTGTATTGTGTCTTTTACTTACTTTTTTTTACTGTATGAAGCACAGAACCAAGCATTTCACCGTAAAGTACAGTATTTTATTGTAGGGGTGTAAAGGTACACGTATCCGTACCGAACCGTTTCAGTGTGTACCATACCGTACCGTACCGAACGGCTGTGTACCGAACGAATACAACGCTATGTTAACCACTAACGACCGCCCACCGGGGGCTGTTTTTTTACAAGTCGATTATTCATTTCAATATAGAATATTCGTTGACAGCCCTACAAGTGCAATTAGTTACTGCACACTACATCACCCCTGAGTGGAACATGGAAAGCCAAACTTTCCCCCACTGTACCGAAAACCCGTACCGAACCTCGACTTCAAAACCGAGGTACGTAACGTACCGTGGTTTTTGTGTACCGTTACACCCCTATTTTATTGTGACAACTAATAAACAAACTTGAAACGTGATGGCGTTAGCCGCGTTGGCGTGGCACGGCACGCGGTGGGAGACACTCACTTGAAAGTTGCTGAAACTCCGGGTTGTCTGGACTCGTGTTCTCCGCCAGGTCCCGCAAGAAATGTTTGTACCTGAAGAGGAATGAGCAGAGAAGAATAAACAGGGTCAACGGCGTCTAAAAATAACTCTTTGACAGAAGGTAAGAAGTGAACACAACAGCGGTGACAACACAGTAGTGCGCGTTGCGAGCAGGTTGGAACGGGGCCCCTGTCACTTCCAGCACGACGTTTATTCATCCGGCTAGACGTTCTTGACTAGCCACGCGGCGCACATTCATCAGCATAACTCTCTTGTCACCCTCTACCAAACGAGACTCGTCCTGTCAGCGCAAACTACACACCCACACACAGAGAGACACGTGCGGGCGTGGATGTGTTTTGAAAGCCTCGGTACAAAACGCACCTTAAGAGGCGTCCCGAATGGGAACTGCTCTGAGCAGCCAAATGTACAATGTAACCCTTTCATCTGGGTTGGTTTTCTTCCCGTCTGGCGTCTTGTGACAGTGAGGCAGAGAGGGGGAGAGAGAGCGAGAGAGAGAGAGAGAGAGAGAGAGAGAGAGAGAGAGAGAGAGAGAGAGAGAGAGAGAGAGAGAGAGAGAGGCATAGAGACAGAGGCAGTGAGAGAGGGGCAGAGAGAGGCAGAGAGAGGGGCAGAGAGAGAGGCAGAGAGAGGGGCAGAGAGAGAGGCAGATACACAGAGAGGCAGAGAGAGGGGCAGAGAGAGAGGCAGAGAGAGGGGCAGAGAGAGAGGCAGATACACAGAGAGGCAGAGAGAGGGGCAGAGAGAGAGAGGCAGAGAGAGGCATATAGAGAGAATGAGAGATCAAAAGTGAGAGAGATAGATAAGATATAGAAAAATATATAGATAGAGAGAAATATAGATATAAAGAGAGAATGTGAGAGAGAGAGAGAGAGAGAGAGAGAGAGAGAGAGAGAGAGAGAGAGAGAGAGAGAGAGAGAGAGAGGCAGATAGAGAGAGGGGCAGAGAGAGAATGAGAGATCAAAAGTGAGAGATAGAGAAATAGAGAGAGAGAGAGATAGAGAACTAGATAGAGATAAATATAGATAGAGAAAAAGAGAGAGAGAGAGAGAGAGAGAGAGGCATATAGACACATAGGCAGATAGAGGGAGAGAGAGGGGTGCAGAGAGAGAGGCAGAGAGAGAGAGGCAGAGAGAAAAGAGAGAAATAACTAGAGAGGGAGATAGAGAGATAGAAAGTGTGTGAGATAGATAAATAACTAGCGAGAGGGAGAGAGAGATAAATAACTAGCGAAAGGGAGAGAGATAAATAACTAGAGATAGAGAGATGGAGGAAAGGCCTTTCCTCCAAAACAAAGTCATGCTGTTCCTGCTGCTGACAGGCCTGACAGACAGGATGGAGATGTATAGTGGGCTTTTTTCCTCTGCCCCAGCCCCCCCCCCCCTTAGACAGATTGCCATCCAGGGATAAGAATTAAATATTGATTATTACTGGATCCAAAAGAGTAAATCACGGGCTTCTCCGACCCATTAAGGAAATTGGCCCTCGTCGCGGAACAGGAATAAAAAAGGAAATTTGGCCCCTATTTATTTTCGCTCAAAGCAAATCGAGGATGAGCTCCGTTAACTATAATTCAAAGCTGCATTCTTTTTTTGTAAGAGCTTCAAAAGACCTCTCCTTCTTAATCAGGCACTCAGAGCGCTTCTCTTTTTCTGATGCAGCTATTTCTAGACCGCAAATAACTAATCTTTCGCAAATATCACATGCAACGGAGGCGACCATGCAAGGTGCCAACCTGCTCATCGGGAGCAATTAGGGGGTAAGTGTCTTTCTCAAGGACACGCCGCCCGGGAGGAGCGGGAATCGAACAGGAACCTTACTGTCGCCCCCGAAATACACAGATTACTTGGGAGTCTGCGGAATAGACCAGATAGACTGCTGTATGGAGTCTTTTTCCTCTTTTGTCTTGTATTGTTGGGGGAGTGTGTGTGTGTGTGTGTGTGTGTGTGTGTGTGTGTGTGTTCATCAACACTGTGGTGAGTCTATGTGTGTAAAAGGAAGATGTGGTTCTATGTACAAATAACATGTGAAATATAATTTTTGAACGATGATGAAAACATGAACACTTTAGCCTGTGTTTAAAGGGCTGTCAGTTTATCGCGTTAATTAGATTAATTAATTACACAGCAAATTATCGCGTTATGAAAATTAACTCAAAATTAATTACAAAAAAAAAGATTTTTTTTTTTTTAATAATAACATTTTTTTTGTATCTCATTCATTCCACAAAAACGTAGAATACACATTACAGACTTTTTTTTATATGGTCCATTTGCATGTTCTTGGTATCTGATTCTAGGGACATCTATGGATCTCAGGGAATGTATTCCCAGTGTCAGAAATACTGTGTCTGTTACTAGGCTTGAGTAAATTGTAATGAACCAAATGAGAATATCAATACAAATTTTTTTTATCTTTGACTGTGAATAACACCATGCTCAAATTGACCAGACCTGAAAAATCTAAGCAAATTAATAGATGGAAGATGATTAAACAAAACGTTTTGTAGATACTGTACTGAATTCTGCCATCCGGACACATGCAATTTGAAATATGATTATAGAATATAGAATATCAGGCATAAAATGGTTATGCGATTAAAATGCGATTAATTAGATTAATTAATTACAAATCCTGTAATTAATTAGATTAATTTTTTTAATCGCCTGACAGCACTAGTTTAAACTTCTGCCTGCTTCAAGACTTTGCGAGGGCTTGGAAAGAAAGACAAATAAAACGTCCTCGACATGCTGACAGATGTTAGTCTCTCTACCCTGCATCTGAAACTAACCGAATTAAAACAAAAAAAAACTCTCTCTCTCTCTCCAAAAAATCGTTATTTTTATTTTTTTTTAAGTAGGAATATTTTAATTTTTTTTAAATAAAAAACGAAGGTTCGAACGTTCGTTCTAAAAACCCTGACGAAGTTCGAATCCCAAAAACAGGCTTCGGGGACAGCCTTAGTACATGTCCAGGTGTTTGTGTGTACATGTCCAGGTGTTTGTGTGTACATGTCCAGGTGTTTGTGTGTACATGTCCAGGTGTGTGTGTGTGTACATGTCCAGGTGTTTGTGTGTGTACATGTCCAGGTGTGTGTGTGTGTACATGTCCAGGTGTGTGTGTGTGTGTGTGTGTGTGTGTGTGTGTACATGTCCAGGTGTTTGTGTGTGTACATGTCCAGGTGTGTGTGTGTGTGTTTGTGCACATGTCCAGGTGTGTGTGTGTGTGTGTGACGTGTGTGTACACATGTCCATTGTCCACGTGTGTGTGTACATGTCCAGGTGTGTGTGTGTAGTGTACATGTCCAGATGTGTGTGTGTGTGTGTGACGTGTGTGTACACATGTCCATTGTCCACGTGTGTGTGTACATGTCCAGGTGTGTGTGTGTAGTGTACATGTCCAGATGTGTGTGTGTGTGTGTGCATGTCCATGTGTGTGTGTACATGTCCAGGTGCGTGTACACGTCTAGGTGTGTGTGTACACGTCTAAATAGGTGTGTGTGTGTGTACATACGTTAGCCATGTGTGAGTGTGTGTACATGTGGGTGTGTGTACATTTCTAGGTGTATGTGTACATGTCTAGGTGTGTGTGTGTACATGTCTAAGTGTGTGTGTGTGTGTACATGTCTAGGTGTGTGTGTGTACATGTCTAAGTGTGTGTGTGTGTATGTCTAGGTGTGTGTGTGTGTGTGTACATGTCTAGGTGTGTGTGTGTGTACATTTCTAGGTGCGTGTACAATGTGCATGTCTAGGTGTATGTGTACATGTCTAGGTGTGTGTGTGTACATGTCTAAGTGTGTGTGTGTGTGTACATGTCTAGGTGTGTGTGTGTGTGTGTGTGTACATGTCTAGGTGTGTGTGTGTGTACATGTCTAGGTGTGTGTGTGTGTACATGTCTAGGTGTGTGTGTGTGTGTGTGTGTGTGTACATGTCAAGGTGTGTGTGTACATGTCTAGGTGTGTGTGTGTGTGTACATGTCTAGGTGTGTGTGTGTGTACATGTCTAGGTGTGTGTGTGTGTGTGTGTGTGTGTGTGTGTGTGTGTGTACATGTCTAGGTGTGTGTGTACATGTCTAGGTGTGTGTGTGTGTGTACATGTCTAGGTGTGTGTGTACATGTCTAGGCGTGTGTGTGTGTGTGTACATGTCTAGGTGTGTGTGTGTGTGTGTGTACATGTCTAGGTGTGTGTGTGAGGGGGTACTAAGTGTTACTAAGACGCCCCTCTGTTCCAGTCACACTGTGTGTCTCCACTCTGAGACGTCTAAGTGCTTCTTAAAGAACGTTGAGGCGACGAGGCATCTCTCTCCCTCCCAGCTACTTAGGGGCGACAGTGGCTCAGGAGGTAGAGCGTTCAATTCCCCCTCCTCCCGGGCAGCATGTCGATGTGTCCTTGAGCAAGACACTTAAACCCTAACAATGTGTGAGTGAATGTGAGGCATAAGTTGTAAAGCGCTTTGGATAAAAGCTGCTGTATAAATGCACCATTTATCATTTCTCTCTCTCTCTCTCTCCGTCTCTCTCTCTCACCTCCTTCATTTCTCAGAAAAATCGAAAACAAGAGATGAGTTGTTGTTCCGCGAGAGAGAGAAAGAGAGAGAGTGGTTTATTCAGGATCAGCTAAAGCGAATACGTTTAGGAGCATCCCAAACAGGAAAGTTGTTCATTATGCGAGTTTAGTAGGGGTGGGGGAAAAAATCAATACGTAGTAGTATCGCGATACTTTGCGTGGCGATACTGCATCGATACAGGGACGCCAAGTATCGATATTTAATTATCCATAAAAAAAAAAAGTATATTTTTATTTATTTTTTATAAGGAAGTTGCATTGTTCATTTCAATACCTGTAATAGTACAGTAGTCCACACACACACACACACACACGTGCATTCAGTTAAGTTGGAATATGACTGTAATACAAACAGTTCAGTTTGTCAGGTACATGCAACACAGATTACAGTGTTTACTGTCTGCTTGAGAAAATACCATGTTCTGCAATAAAAATTATTGAAGTGAGATGAACAGACTGAACTTTATTTTATTAGATAAAACATGTTGACAAAGTTTTACTTTGCAGTTGAAAAAAGTAATAAATCGCAATATATCGCAATATTAATATCGCAATATTCAGCATATCGCAATATATTTAGTATCGCAATACTATCGTATCGTGACTCAAGTATCGTGATAGTATCGTATCGTGAGGCCTCTGGTGATTCCCACCCCTAGAGTTTAGCGCTGTGAGTGTGGAGATAAACAAACCCCTCATTACGTTCCGTTAGCAACGGTGTCCGATGTCATACGGTGGTCCGGGTAAACATGCATCCGCCACCGCTATCCAGCCACTATCTACCGCTATCCAGCCACTATCTACCGCTATCCAGCCACTATCTACCGCTATCCACCGCTATCCAGCCACTATCTACCGCTATCCAGCCACTATCTACCGCTATCCAGCCACTATCTACCGCTATCCACCGCTATCTACCGCTATCCAGCCACTATCTACCGCTATCCACCGCTATCTACAACTATCTACCACTATCTACTGCTATCCACCGCTATCCACCGCTATCTACAACTATCTACCACTATCTACTGCTATCTACCGCTATCCAGCCACTATCTACCGCTATCTACCACTATCCACCGCTATCTACAACTATCCAACGCTATCTACCGCCATCTGCTATCCACCGCTATCTACCGCTATCCAGCACTATCCACCGCTATCCGCTATCCACCGCCATCTACCACTATCCACCGCTATCTACCGCTATCCGCTATCCACCGCCATCTACCACTATCCACCGCTATCCAGCACTATCCACTGCTATCCGCTATCTACCACTATCCACCGCTATCCCTTGCTATCTACCGCTATCCCTTGCTATCCACCACTATCCACCACTATCCCTTGCTATCCAGCACTATCCACCACTATCCCTTGCTATCCACCACTAGCCACCGCTATCCACCACTATCCACAATTATCCCTTGCTATCCACCGCTAAAACCGGTCCTTCCTCTCACCATAACGAACTCCAAATGAGGTTTTTGGCCAAAGGCGACTGTGTTTCAACAGTCGCTGAATGACGAAACGGTATACGTTTCAAAATCAGATTTATGCATTTCACTGGCTGAAGACAAAACTGAGAAAGGACAACGCCCCAAGAACAAGCAGGAACTGAAGACGGTTGCAGCAGAGGCCTGACAGAGCATCATCAGGGACGAAACACAGCGTCTGGTGATGTCTATGGATTCTATGGGTTCTGTCTAAAGGATTTGCAACCAAGTATTAAAAGTAGGGTTGGGCATCGTTTGGATTTGAACGATTCCGGTTCCGATTCCGATTCTCCATTTCGATTCCTGTTCTAAATGATTCTCGATTCCGATTCTTTGAGGTGCAGGTCAAAACAGGTCACAGCTTATTTCGCAGGAGATTATTAATTTTTTTGAAAAATCTAAATATTTTTTCATACTATTCACATTGTCAGTTGACTTGATACAGTTTCATTTGGTTGCTGTACTGTAACTATGGTATTAATTAACAAAGTAAAAAAATAAAGTAAAAAAAAATAAAAAAAAAATAAAAATAAGAATCGAAATGCAAACATGTTACTTCCGGAACCGGAAGTTAGAAACCGGTTCCTATTAGAACCGGTTCTCGGTGCCCAACCCTAATTAAAAGTGACCATTTTATTTACGGATTGTAAGTTTGTCCCATCACTTTGTCCCCACACAGGTAGAAATCGTTGTCATTCCTACACGGTTCACCTGATTTGGATGGAAATACCCTCAAATTAAAGCTGCACCTAAAGCACATCTTGATTGTGTGAATTTAAAATCCATTGTTGTGGTGTACAGAGACATCGTGGTGGTGTACAGAGACATTGTGGTGGTGTACAGAGACATTGTTGTGGTGTACAGAGACATTGTGGTGATGTACAGAGACATTGTTGTGGTGTACAGAGACATTGTGGTGGTGTACAGAGACATCGTGGTGGTGTACAGAGACATTGTTGTGGTGTACAGAGACATTGTGGTGGTGTACAGAGACATTGTGGTGTACAGAGACATTGTGGTAGTGTACAGAGACATTGTGGTGTACAGAGACATTGTGGTGTACAGAGACATTGTGGTGTACAGAGACATTGTGGTGGTGTACAGAGACATTGTGGTGGTGTACAGAGACATTGTTGTGGTGTACAGAGACATTGTGGTGGTGTACAGAGACATTGTGGTGTACAGAGACATTGTGGTGGTGTACAGAGACATTGTGGTGTACAGAGACATTGTTGTGGTGTACAGAGACATTGTGGTGTACAGAGACATTGTGGTGTACAGAGACATTGTGGTGTACAGAGACATTGTGGTGTACAGAGACATTGTTGTGGTGTACAGAGACATTGTGGTGTACAGAGACATTGTGGTGTACAGAGACATTGTGGTGTACAGAGACATCGTGGTGGTGTACAGAGACATTGTGGTGTACAGAGACATTGTTGTGGTGTACAGAGACATTGTGGTGGTGTACAGAGACATTGTGGTGGTGTACAGAGACATTGTGGTAGTGTACAGAGACATTGTTGTGGTGTATAGAGACATTGTGGTGTACAGAGACATTGTGGTGTACAGAGACATTGTGGTGTACAGAGACATTGTGGTGTACAGAGACATTGTGGTGTACAGAGACATTGTGGTGGTGTACAGAGATATTGTGGTGTACAGAGATATTGTGGTGTACAGAGACATTGTGGTGTACAGAGACATTGTGGTGTACAGAGACATTGTGGTGTGCAGAGACATTGTTGTGTACAGAGACATTGTGGTGTACAGAGACATTGTGGTGTACAGAGCCAGAATGAAGATTGTGTTGATGTCCAAATATGTATGGACCCGACTGGACTGTACATACACTACCTACTAGGGGTGTAAAGCTACACGTATCCGTACCGAACAGAACCGTTTCAATGTGTACTGTACCGTACCGAATGGCTGTGTAGTGTACCGAACGAATACAACGGTATGTTAACCACTAACGACCGCCCACCGGGGGCTGTTTTTTTTCACAATCTAATATAATTATAATTATTTAAAAATAAAATTACAAGTTGATTATTAATTTCAATATAGAATATTCGTTGACAGCCCTACAAGTACAATTAGTTACTGCACACTACATCACCCCTGAGTGGAACATGGAAAGCCAAACGTTCCCCCCACTGTACCGAAAACCCGTACCGAACCTTGACTTCAAAACAGAGGTGGTTTTTGTGTACCGTTACACCCCTACTACCTACCTCATCATTTCTTTCAACCAATCCTTATGTTACACAGCCCTTTGCCCCTAGACCTCAGGGGTCGTAACAGCGGTACGGTAGTAGCTTGTAAGATAAGATAAAGATAAGATAAACCTTTCCTCACCCCCGTGGGGAGTGTGATGTCACAGCGGCGACAGCCATGGTATTTGGCAATAGCACGGCATTTGCGGTTGCATTAAAAGTAACTTATCTCCCTCTTTGCCCCCCGCCCCCCTCCAATTCCCAGTCTAAAAAGTAGTTGTGTGTGTGTGTGTGCACGTGAGAACGTCAGCTTTTCCAGAAATCTTTATCCTGCAGTTTAGCAGGAGACTATGTGACCTTGAAGTGCATTGACAATTGACATTGATTTCCACTGTGTCTGTCTCTGCCCCCCGTCTCTCTCTCTCCCTCTCTCTCTCTCACCCCTCCTCTCCCCCTCTCTGTCTCTCAGAGTCCCACTCTCTGTGCAGTCTGGGCTTGTTTTTAGAGACACACAGGTGCCAGATAACGGGAGAGGGATAGAGAGAGAGGGATAGAGAGAGAGGGCTAGAGAGAGAGAGAGAGGGATAGAGAAATAGAGAAAAAGAGTGAGAGAGAAACAGAGAGGGAGAGATAAAAAGAGAGGGAGTGAGAAATAGAGAGAGAAAGATTGAGACAGAGAGATAGAGAGAGAAAGGGAGAGAGAGAGAAATGGATAGGGAGAGAGAAAGAAAGAGACAGAGATAGAAAGAGAGAGGGGGGGGGGAGAGAAAGAGAGAGAGAGAAAGAGAGGCCATCGGTGATGTGAGGAGAGCAGCCATGTAGTGTGTTTTCTTTGCACTACATCTCGTTCAGAGGCACCAGTGTGACCAACGCCTGCACGGCTGAGTGTTCTCACGTATACAGATTAACTAACTACCGAGTGAGTTCCAGATTAACTAACTACCGAGTGAGTTCCACATCAGCTCCAGGTCCCTCAGATCAAATGACCAACTGTGTCTGAGGGTCCCGCGGGCCAAACTTGTGACAAAGGGTTTCCGGGCCTTTGCAGTGATGGCGCCGACACTGTGGAATAAGATCCCCCTCAAGATCAAGTCTGCCAACACCGTACAGACATTCAAGGCCTTGCTTAAAACCCACCTTTTCGCTCTGGATGATCACCGAGTTACTTTGCTGTTGTGTTGTGTGTCTGAGGTGTACTTATGTTCTCGGTCTGTCCGTCTGCCTGGTTCCCTGTTTCATTGTCCTGTCCATTTATTCGTATTCTTTTTTTTCTTCCCCGGACCGATGTAAAAATTGGCTGGGGGGCGCATTATAAATGCTAATATCATATCATGAATTAACTACTGTGAGTTCCAGATTAACTAACTACAGAATGAGTTCCAGATTAACTAACTACAGAGTGAGTTCCAGATTAACTAGAGTTCCAGATTAACTAACTACAGAGTGAGTTCCAGATTAACTAACTACCGTGTGAGTTACAGATTAACTAACTACCGTGTGAGTTACAGATTAACTAACTACCGAGTGAGTTCCAGATTAACTAGTTTCAGTTTAACTAACTACAGAGTGAGTTCCAGATTAACTAGAGTTCCAGATTAACTAACTACAGAGTGAGTTCCAGATTAACTAGAGTTCCAGATTAACTAACTACAGAGTGAGTTCCAGATTAACTAACTACAGAGTGAGTTCCAGATGAACTAGAGTTCCAGATTAACTAACTACTGTGTGAGTTCCAGATTAACTAACTACAGAGTAGGGATGGGAATCGAAAACCGGTTCCGGTTGGGAACCGGTTCCTAATTGGCCGATGCCTGGAACCGTGTGGCTCCCGTGACTTTCGATTCCCTTATCGCTGCCAGGTTTTTCCTAGTTGCGCAATAATGTTAGCGTTAGCATGTAGCCATGGCAGACTCTATTTGATTCATTAAGGGCTAGAAATTGCCTGGGTTTTGGTAATATGCTCCCGAAATGCTCCCGCTGTTTGGCTACTTCTATGTTTACATTTACATTTACATTTAGTCATTTAGCTGACGCTTTTATCCAAAGCGACTTACAAGTTCTGTACGACAAGCCATCAGGAAGGGCACAACTCTATCAGCTGAGCAACAATGTTCATCAAAGTGTTGAGTGCTACAGTGTAGGTTAGTTTATTAGGACAAGTGCATGACAGTACGGTTAGTTAGGGTTAGATTTTTTTTTTTTTTTTTTATTCAGATAATGGTTGAAGAAGTGCGTCTTTAGTCGACGGCGAAAGATTGGACGTGATTCGGCTGTCCTAACTGGGGTGGGTAGTTCATTCCACCATTGTGGGGCAAGGACTGAGAATAGGCGACTTCTCTTTGATGACCCTCCCGGAGCTTGGATAGGAGTAGGTCTGAGGCGGCCAGAAGATGCAGAGCGTAGGGGTCTTGAGGGTGTGTAGTTAGAGACCATTGACCGGAGGTAGGCGGGAGCGGTTCCCTTTGCCGCACGGTATGCTAGGTCGAGGGCCTTGAAGCGGATTCGTGCAGCAATGGGGAGCCAGTGCAGGTCCCTAAGAAGTGGGGTGACATGGGCCGACTTCGGTAGGTTTGAGATCAGGCGGGCCGCTGCGTTCTGAATGAGTTGAAGAGGCTTAGTGGCAGTGGCCGGGAGGCCAGCGAGCAGTGCATTGCAGTAGTCGAGGCGGGAGATGACTGTTGATTGGACGAGGAGTTGGGTGGCTTCTTTTGTCAGGAAGGGGCGTATCCTTCTGACGTTGCTCAGGAGGAATCGGCAGGTTCTGGTCGTCGCTGCGATGTGAGCAGAGAAGTTCAACTGGTCGTCGAGGACAACACCAAGGTTCTTGGCGGTCGGGGACGCAGTCACAGCTGCATTCTCGACTGTGATTGAAAGGTCGGTTAGGGGGGAGGATTTGGCCGGCAGGTGGAGCAATTCTGTTTTGCTTAGGTTCAGTTTGAGGTGGTTGGACGTCATCCAGGCTGAGATGTCGGACAGACAGGCCGAGATCCGCACAGAGACGTGGATATCTGAGGGAGGGAAGGAGAGGAAGAGTTGAGTATCGTCGGCATAACAATGGTAGGAGAAGCCATGAGACGTGATAATGTTACCCAGTGATTTAGTGTAGAGGGAGAAGAGAAGGGGTCCTAGAACCGAGCCCTGGGGGACACCCGTCCGCAGGGGGCGGGTGGCCGACAGGGTCCCTCTCCATGACACTTGGTAGGAGCGGTCATTGAGGTATGATGACAGCCATGTCAGCGCAGAGCCAGCCACTCCCATTCCTGCGAGGGCCGCAAGGAGGATCTGGTGGTTGACTGTGTCGAAGGCTGCAGATAGATCTAGGAGAATCAGGACAGAGGAGAGGCCTTTCGCTTTTGCTAAGTGAAGTGCCTCTGTGACCGCAATGAGGGCTGTCTCTGTGGAGTGACCAGTCCTGAAGCCTGACTGATTAGGGTCTAGGAGGTCATTCTGTAAGAGATAAGTAGTAAGTTGGTTGGATACAGCACGTTCAAGTGTTTTAGAAAGGAAGGAGAGAAGAGAGACAGGACGGTAGTTGCCTATGACGGTAGGGTTCAGGGTTGGTTTTTTTATGAGCGGCGTGACTCTGGCTTGTTTTAGGGAGGTGGGGACCACCCCCGAGTTGAGTGAGGAGTTGATGGTTGCAGTTAGGAATGGGAGGATGTCTGGTGCTATGGTCTGGAGGAGTGGGGAGGGTAGCTGGTCCAGCTGGCAAGTAGTCGGACGGTTTGACGTTACCAGTGTCAGGGTCTCTGCTTCTGTAATGGGAGAGAAAGATGACAGAGTGAAGGATGAGGTTCTCGATTCAGCATTTGGAATGGGTGGGGGTTGGGAGAAGGAGCTGCGGATGTTCTCCACTTTTTCCTCAAAGAAGATCGCAAAGTCTTCGGCAGAGAAAGATGAGGGAGGGGGGGGGTGGGGGGGGAGTGAGGAGGGAGGACATGGTAGCATGCAGTTTGCGAAGATTCTTGGCAGAGGCCTCGATCCTATGGTGGAAGAAAGAAGCTATGTGCAGTGAAAACTACTCGTGAATGCTTTAGAACCTAGTCATTGATTTAGTTTAGGGTGAGCTAAAATTAGCCGCGGAGCTATCGCTAGCTAACGTGAGCTAACGCTATTTAATCAAGCTCACAAAGAGAGATAAACAGCTGACAGCGGATAGTACAGGTACAAATACAATAAAACAGCGGGTGGGGACTGTTGTGTAAACCTTGTACTCTTTAGTTCACATATAATAAGAGCCGGAGTGTTTGTTTACTAAGTCTCTACTCTGAGTCTGTCAGACAGGAAGTACCATGGTGCAACATACAAATGTGTCCGTGTAGCAACACAAGCCAATACCTTACAGGACAGGGGCCCGGGGAGGGAGCTCTGTGTGTGTGTGTGTGTGTGTGTGTGTGTGTGTGTGTGTGTGTGTGTGTGTGTGTGTGTGTGTGTGTGTGTGCGCGTGCGTGCGTGTGTGTGTGAGACAGAAGTCAGAGGAATAACGACCTGTTATTCAATAGATTAAATTAGTTTAAGAATAAAAAAATAAATACATTTTAAGAGAATCTCAAATACATTATTTTATTTAAGTGTAGGCTATAGTTAATGTTTTATTTTTTACAGTTTTTGTATTTTTCTGACATGGTAAATGGCTGCTTTTTTATATAGCGCTTTTATCAAAAGCGCTTTACAATTTGTTCCTTACATTTTACCCAATCACTCACACATTCACACAACGACGGCGGAGGCAACCATGCAAGGTGCCAACCTGCTCATCGGGAGCAGTTAGGGGTTAAGTGTCTTGCTCAAGGACACATCGACACGCTGCCCGGGAATCGAACCGGGAACCTCCGGATTGCCAGACGACTACTCTACCTCCCGAGCCACTGTCGCCCCTGACATGGGGGCTCAACAATAAATGACAATCAGAAATCTCAAGTTGCATGTTGTTATTCTAACCAGCTTAGTTCTGTTGCATTTCCAATTTATTTATTTAAATTATAAATTGATCAGGTATCGATAAGAGAAGCGATAAAGAATCGAATCGATAAGCAGAATCGATAATGGAATCGTATCGATAAAATCCTATCAATTCCCATCCCCTACTACAGAGTGAGTTCCAGATTAACTAACTACAGAGTGAGTTCCAGATTAACTAGAGTTCCAGATTAACTAACTACCGTGTGAGTTCCAGATTAACTAACTACTGAGTGAGTTCCAGATTAACTAACTACAGAGTGAGTTCCAGATTAACTAACTACAGAGAGTTCCAGATAAACTAACTACGGTGTGAGTTCAGATACCTTGAATTCCAGATGAACTAACTAGGGCGCAGGAAGTTACCGCACGACGGTGCAGCGTAGGGAGGGAGGTGAGAGGGAAGGAGGGAGAGAGGGGGAGGCCTATTACTCATTAGTTAGAGAAAAAGAGGGAAAACCAACCAAGCTCCAATTAAGCCTCCTTCAATTAAGAGACACTTAAAATGAGAAATTATTTCACTTCTGCTGCTTGTCTCGCCTTGTAATAACAAACACATTACAGCATTATCGGCGAACGGATGCCCTCGTCCTTATTATGGAAGGGGCGGTGGGGGGGCGGGGGCGAAAATCTAATTAAGGCGCCGGCACAAACAGAAAGGCATCCCGCTAATGAGCATTATTATTACCGCACGTTCCAAATAATGTAAACGCAACAAGCTCGTTTAGTCGCCCTGTCCCGCTCATTAGCGGCAACGCAAAGAGAAGATAACGACACAATAACGCGATCTGAACCCGTACTTATAACAGCTCACGTATTCTAATGAACGACACAGGCATTGAGAGAGAGGGGGGGGGGGGGGGGGGGGGGGGGGAGGGAGTGCCGGCCTAGTTAGGGATGAGCCCCGCCCAGCCTGCCGCCGTCATGAGGCTGCAAGCCCGCTGCTAATTCCTTTGTAATATGCAGATTATCCTCCCTCTCTCTCTCCCCCCTCTCTCTCTCACCCCCCCCTCTCCCCACTGGGGTCACTCGGGCACATGTCAGTAAAGAAATAAAGGGATGGAAGGAAATATCTTGTCTAATT
>NC_140179.1:34356588-34361588 GCF_963971535.1 Notolepis coatsorum
AGATTACATCTAGAGTTAGTATCATGACCTGGTCAGATTACATCTAGAGTTAGTATCATGTCCTGGTCAGATTACATCTAGAGTTAGTATCATGACCTGGTCAGATTACATCAGAGTTAGTATCATGTCCTGGTCAGATTACATCTAGAGTTAGTATCATGTCCTGGTCAGATTACATCTAGAGTTAGTATCATGTCCTGGTCAGATTACATCTAGAGTTAGTATCATGTCCTGGTCAGATTACATCTAGAGTTAGTATCATGACCTGGTCAGATTACATCTAGAGTTAGTATCATGACCTGGTCAGATTACATCTAGAGTTAGTACCATGTGGTCAGATTACATCTAGAGTTAGTATCATGTCCTGGTCAGATTACATCTAGAGTTAGTATCATGTCCTGGTCAGTAGTACATTCTAGAGTTAGTATCATGTGGTCAGATTACATCTAGAGTTAGTATCATGACCTGGTCAGATTACATCTAGAGTTAGTATCATGTCCTGGTCAGATTACATCTAGAGTTAGTATCATGACCTGGTCAGATTACATCTAGAGTTAGTATCATGACCTGGTCACATGTTATCTGGACCATATATAACAGAAAAAAGCATTTCATATAAAAGTATTCTGTATTTTTGTATGACAACTAATAAAGAAACTTGAAACATATTGTTTTCATGTACAGTACAGTAGGTTCATGATTTCCATATAGTAGATTTGACAGAATCCTCCACAGGAAATGTAAAGCGTCGCTCTGGAGACTTGGGGAGACCCTGGGATGCCATTATTTCATGCAGTGTGCATTTTGCGTGTGTGATTATGCGTGCTTGTGTGTAGTCCAGTGCGGCTTATATATGTACACTCATTCAATTTAGCTGCTGCGGCTTATAGTCAGGTGCGGCTTATAGTGCGAAAAGTACGGTATACATTATTCTATTTGTATGCTGGTGTAGGTATGTTGATATTTATTTTGTTTAAATAAATGACCTATAGCCTACTAGTTATGTCTCCCATTGTATTGGTTTGCCCTCGTGGACATAATGCACAACAATAGATATTCGAATGGTTCGAACTTATGTGTTTTTTTTTTGAAGGAAAATTCTAATGTAATTGTTGGCATATTTTGACAGCCCTAGTTCACACTAGGGCTGTCCCCGAAGCCTGTTTTTGGGATTCGAACTTCGTCAGGGTTTTCGAACGGACATCCAAACCTTCGTTTTATTAATAAAAAAAAATTCTTTCAAAAAAACTTTTTTTTATAAATATCCTCAAACTAAATCCTCAATTCGAATAAGTGATTAATCTGATTAAATTAGTATATATTTTTTTTATTAAATCAACTTTCTTTAGGGTGGCTAGGTGGTGTAATGGCAAGGCGCTCGCCATCAACGCTGGAGACGCTGGGTTCAAGTCCAGCTCTCGTGCGTTGCCATCAGCTTGGCTGGTCGGTCATACTAACACAATTGGCAGTGTTAGGGGTGGGAAAGCTGATGGGTGGGTCCTGGGCATTGTGGACAGCGACCCCTACAGTTCGGTCAGGGCGCCTGCACAGCGAGGGTAGGATCTGGAGGGAGGTAGTGTGACCTTCCACACGTTACACTCTCCCGGTGAGAATCTGCGCTGCCAGGCTGGCTGCCGGCTGGCTGCACATGCGTCGGAGGAAAGCATGTGACAGTCTCCGGACTCCCGGACCAACAGTAGGGGGTAGTGCGCAACAACCAGGAAGGGGGTTGGGAATTGGCACAACGACTAACAGTGGGATGGGAGAAAATCGGAAAAAGGAGGAGGGGAAAGATAATAAAAAAAATAAAATAAAAAATCTTTAATGAATATAACTCATCAGTTTTAATACTATAATATTAGTGTAGCCTAATCTGTATCTGCAACTGTGAAGAAAACCCCCATTGGTTTAAACAGAATGAATAGACGCCTAAAAAAATATATATATAAAAAATATATATATATATATATTTTTTTTTTTATTCAAATGTTGATTTAGAATTCGAATGCCAACGTAACGAACAAAGGTCAGAACGTTCGAACGTTTGGGCTCAGCCCTAGTTCACACCCGATGACGCTCGGTTTGGTACGGCCGCCGGCTTTGTCGGTTGGTTTTTTTCCCGCCATTTTCCTCTCTGCCCTTTGATAATGAAGGAGGGAGGGAGAGTAGCCTTACACAGGACCAAAAAAACCATATCGTCTTCTTCTTTTTTAATCTCTCACACACACGCATGAACGCGCCTGTCAGAGGAGCAAGAAAGGAAACCGGCGCAGAGCAGAGGAGCAAGCCCCCCCCCCCCCCCACCGCACACCCCAAAAAGTCTTTGTGCCTTTGCTGCCAGGCACGTCGTCACGCGCAGATCGCTTGTCGTTAGGCCCCCCGCTGCGTGACGCGCACATCAAGAGCGGGGTGACAGCGGCGCCAAGCCTCCACACGTGTGGAAGCAAATGTCGACGTCTGCGGCTACGGAAAGATCTCTCGACAATGAAGCAATGCAAATAAATAGAGGAGGATCTTGCGAGTGTAGCTGGGTTAATCCATAAATTCCCTCCTCCTCCTCCTTTCCTTGGTTACAAAGATTAGATTCAAATGTATTGTCATCATAACAGCACAAGTACAGTACAACGAAAATAAGTTTGACGTCCAACCAGAGTGCAGATGTAACAGTAAAGTGTGATAGTAACTATTGTACATGCCATCATACAGTTATATGGGTTATATGCAGGTGTATAAGTAGGAATATGGAAGGATTATATGCAGGTATTAGGGATGGGCATTTAAAATAATAATCCAGATCGATTGATCGCATGCTATACTCGAGTGATCATGTATTATTTGTAAAGGGGGGAAAAAACTAAAGAAAAATCTATATATATTTTAGAAATATATTATTTTGTTCATTCACGTATATGTTTAAGGAAACCAACAAATAGTTATAATCTTAAACATACATGTGAAACAAATATGTAAAAAAAGAAAGAAAAAGAAATTATTCTCCATAAAAATTATTAATAATTTAAGATCGATTTTTCTCATACCTACGAGTAATCGATTACTCACGCCCATCCCTAGCAGGCATATTCAGACATATATACTGTATATTGTGGCAGATATCACCCCCCCCCCCCCCTCTCATGGATATGTGAAGGATGGGAGATATTACTGCCACGGAAGGAGTAGAAACAATTAGGTAGCTGATTAGTACCGATAGAACACATCTGTGCATCATTAGTTCACCAACAAAGACACTAGGTTAGTCAGAAGTAAGTTGAGTGGAGGTGAGGTTGGAGTTGTGACATAGAGAGAGAGATATTGAGATATTTGGCGTTGTGTAAGGTGAGAGATAGTGAGAGGAGAGGTGAAGGCGAGAAGGTGTTCATTGTGTACTGGACCCTATAAAAGTATATATATAGCACTATTGTACATGCTATCATACAGAGTTATATGGGTAGATTATAGTATGGTAAAGGTAACGCATCATGATGATTAAAGTTAAAGTTCTGTACCTCACTGTCTGCATTTGTACCTCACTGTTTACAAATCTTTACTCACTGTACTTAGATTGTAATTAGGCTGTACTTTAGATTGTATATTAGAGATTGTATATTGTATTGTGTCTTTTACTTACTTTTTTTACTGTATGAAGCACAGAACCAAGCATTTCACCGTAAAGTACAGTATTTTATTGTAGGGGTGTAAAGGTACACGTATCCGTACCGAACCGTTTCAGTGTGTACCATACCGTACCGAACGGCTGTGTACCGAACGAATACAACGGTATGTTAACCACTAACGACTGCCCACCGGGGGCTGTTTTTTACAAGTCGATTATTCATTTCAATATAGAATATTCGTTGACAGCCCTACAAGTACAATTAGTTACTGCACACTACATCACCCCTGAGTGGAACATGGAAAGCCAAACTTTCCCCCACTGTACCGAAAACCCGTACCGAACCTCGACTTCAAAACCGAGGTACGTACCGTACCGTGATTTTTGTGTACCGTTACACCCCTATTTTATTGTGACAACTAATAAACAAACTTGAAACGTGATGGCGTTAGCCGCGTTGGCGTGGCACGCGGTGGGAGACACTCACTTGAAAGTTGCTGAAACTCCGGGTTGTCTGGACTCGTGTTCTCCGCCAGGTCCCGCAAGAAATGTTTGTACCTGAAGAGGAATGAGCAGAGAAGAATAAACAGGGTCAACGGCGTCTAAAAATAACTCTTTGACAGAAGGTAAGAAGTGAACACAACAGCGGTGACAACACAGTAGTGCGCGTTGCGAGCAGGTTGGAACGGGGCCCCTGTCACTTCCAGCACGACGTTTATTCATCCGGCTAGACGTTCTTGACTAGCCACGCGGCGCACATTCATCAGCATAACTCTCTTGTCACCCTCTACCAAACGAGACTCGTCCTGTCAGCGCAAACTACACACCCACACACACACAGAGAGACACGTGCGGGCGTGGATGTGTTTTGAAAGCCTCGGTACAAAACGCACCTTAAGAGGCGTCCCGAATGGGAACTGCTCTGAGCAGCCAAATGTACAATGTAACCCTTTCATCTGGGTTGGTTTTCTTCCCGTCTGGCGTCTTGTGACAGTGAGGCAGAGAGCGGGAGAGAGCGCGAGAGAGAGAGCGAGAGAGAGATAGAGAGGCATAGAGACACAGAGGCAGTGAGAGAGGGGCAGAGAGAGGGGCAGAGAGAGAGAGGCAGAGAGAGGGGCAGAGAGAGAGGCAGATACACAGAGAGGCAGAGAGAGGGGCAGAGAGAGAGAGGCAGATAGAGAGAATGAGAGATCAAAAGTGAGAGAGATAGATAAGATATAGAAAAATATATAGATAGAGAGAAATATAGATATAAAGAGAGAATGTGAGAGAGAGAGAGAGAGAGAGAGAGAGAGAGAGAGAGAGAGAGAGAGAGAGAGAGAGAGACAGACAGATAGAGAGAGGGGCAGAGAGAGAATGAGAGATCAAAAGTGAGAGATAGAGAAAT
>NC_140179.1:34364088-34398103 GCF_963971535.1 Notolepis coatsorum
GTTCCAGTCACACTGTGTGTCTCCACTCTGAGACGTCTAAGTGCTTCTTAAAGAACGTTGAGGCGACGAGGCATCTCTCTCCCTCCCAGCTACTTAGGGGCGACAGTGGCTCAGGAGTTAGAGCGTTCAATTCCCCCTCCTCCCGGGCAGCATGTCGATGTGTCCTTGAGCAAGACACTTAAACCCTAACAATGTGTGAGTGAATGTGAGGCATAAGTTGTAAAGCGCTTTGGATAAAAGCTGCTGTATAAATGCACCATTTATCATTTCTCTATCTCTCTCTCACCTCCTTCATTTCTCAGAAAAATCGAAAACAAGAGATGAGTTGTTGTTCCGCGAGAGAGAGAAAGAGAGAGAGTGGTTTATTCAGGATCAGCTAAAGCGAATACGTTTAGGAGCATCCCGAACAGGAAAGTTGTTCATTATGCGAGTTTAGTAGGGGTGGGGGAAAAAATCAATACGTAGTAGTATCGCGATACTTTGCGTGGCGATACTGCATCGATACAGGGACGCCAAGTATCGATATTTAATTATCCATACAAAAAAAGTATATTTTTATTTATTTTTTATAAGGAAGTTGCATTGTTCATTTCAATACCTGTAATAGTACAGTAGTCCACACACACACATGTGCATTCAGTTAAGTTGGAATATGACTGTAATACAAACAGTTCAGTTTGTCAGGTACATGCAACACAGATTACAGTGTTTACATCTGTCTGCTTGAGAAAATACCATGTTCTGCAATCAAGATTATTGAAGTGAGATGAACAGACTGAACTTTATTTTATTAGATAAAACATGTTGACAAAGTTTTACTTTGCAGTTGAAAAAAGTAATAAATCGCAATATATCGCAATATTAATATCGCAATATTCAGCATATCGCAATATATTTAGTATCGCAATACTATCGTATCGTGACTCAAGTATCGTGATAGTATCGTATCGTGAGGCCTCTGGTGATTCCCACCCCTAGAGTTTAGCGCTGTGAGTGTGGAGATAAACAAACCCCTCATTACGTTCCGTTAGCAACGGTGTCCGATGTCATACGGTGGTCCGGGTAAACACGCATCCGCCACCGCTATCCAGCCACTATCTACCGCTATCCACCGCTATCCAGCCACTATCTACCGCTATCCACCGCTATCCAGCCACTATCTACCGCTATCCACCGCTATCTACCGCTATCCAGCCACTATCTACCGCTATCCAGCCACTATCCACCGCTATCCAGCCACTATCTACCGCTATCCAGCACTATCTACCGCTATCTACAACTATCTACCACTATCTACTGCTATCCACCGCTATCCAGCACTATCTACCGCTATCTACAACTATCTACCACTATCTACTGCTATCCACCGCTATCCAGCACTATCTACCGCTATCCAGCCACTATCTACCGCTATCCAGCACTATCTACCGCTATCCACCGCTATCTACCGCTATCCACGCCATCTGCTATCCACCGCTATCTACCGCTATCTAGCACTATCCACCGCTATCCACCGCTATCCACCACTATCTACCGCCATCTGCTATCCACCGCTATCTACCGCCATCTGCTATCCACCGTTATCCGCTATCTACCGCTATCTACCACTATCCACCGCTATCTACCGCTATCCACCGCTATCTACAACTATCTACCACTATCTACCGCTATCCAGCGCTATATACAACTATCTACCACTATCTACCGCTATCCACCGCTATCTACAACTATCTACCACTATCCACCACTATCCACCGCTATCTACCGCTATCTACCGCTATCCACCGCCATCTACCACTATCCACCGCTATCCAGCACTATCCACTGCTATCCGCTATCTACCACTATCCACCGCTATCCCTTGCTATCTACCGCTATCCCTTGCTATCCACCACTATCCCTTGCTATCCAGCACTATCCACCACTATCCCTTGCTATCCACCACTAGCCACCGCTATCCACCACTATCCACAATTATCCCTTGCTATCCACCGCTAAAACCGGTCCTTCCTCTCACCATAACGAACTCCAAATGAGGTTTTTGGCCAAAGGCGACTGTGTTTCAACAGTCGCTGAATGACGAAACGGTATACGTTTCAAAATCAGATTTATGCATTTCACTGGCTGAAGACAAAACTGAGAAAGGACAACGCCCCAAGAACAAGCAGGAACTGAAGACGGTTGCAGCAGAGGCCTGACAGAGCATCATCAGGGACGAAACACAGCGTCTGGTGATGTCTATGGATTCTATGGGTTCTGTCTAAAGGATTTGCAACCAAGTATTAAAAGTAGGGTTGGGCATCGTTTGGATTTGAACGATTCCGGTTCCGATTCCGATTCTCCATTTCGATTCCTGTTCTAAATTATTCTCGATTCCGATTCTTTGAGGTGCAGGTCAAAACAGGTCACAGCTTATTTCGCAGGAGATTATTTAATTTTTTGAAAAATCTAAATATTTTTTTCATACTATTCACATCGTCAGTTGACTTGATACAGTTTCATTTGGTTGCTGTACTGTAACTATGGTATTAATTAACAAAGTAAAAAAATAAAGTAAAAAAAAATTTAAAAAAAATATAAATAAGAATCGAAATGCAAATATGTTACTTCCGGAACCGGAAGTTAGAAACCGGTTCCTATTAGAACCGGTTCTCGGTGCCCAACCCTAATTAAAAGTGACCATTTTATTTACGGATTGTAAGTTTGTCCCATCACTTTTGGTGCCAGGAGGCACAGGTAGAAATCGTTGTCATTCCTACACGGTTCACCTGATTTGGATGGAAATACCCTCAAATTAAAGCTGCACCTAAAGCACATATTGATTGTGTGAATTTAAAATCCATTGTTGTGGTGTACAGAGACATCATGGTGGTGTACAGAGACATTGTGGTGGTGTACAGAGACATTGTTGTGGTGTACAGAGACATTGTGGTGGTGTACAGAGACATCGTGGTGGTGTACAGAGACATTGTTGTGGTGTACAGAGACATTGTGGTGGTGTACAGAGACATCGTGGTGGTGTACAGAGACATTGTTGTGGTGTACAGAGACATTGTGGTGGTGTACAGAGACATTGTGGTGTACAGAGACATTGTGGTGGTGTACAGAGACATTGTTGTGGTGTACAGAGACATCGTGGTGGTGTACAGAGACATCGTGGTGGTGTACAGAGACATTGTTGTGGTGTACAGAGACATTGTGGTGGTGTACAGAGACATTGTGGTGTACAGAGACATTGTGGTGGTGTACAGAGACATTGTGGTGTACAGAGACATTGTGGTGGTGTACAGAGACATTGTGGTGGTGTACAGAGACATTGTGGTGGTGTACAGAGACATTGTGGTGTACAGAGACATTGTGGTGTACAGAGACATTGTGGTGTACAGAGACATTGTGGTGTACAGAGACATCGTGGTGGTGTACAGAGACATTGTGGTGTACAGAGACATTGTTGTGGTGTACAGAGACATTGTGGTGGTGTACAGAGACATTGTGGTGGTGTACAGAGACATTGTTGTGGTGTACAGAGACATTGTGGTGTACAGAGACATTGTGGTGTACAGAGACATTGTGGTGTACAGAGACATTGTGGTGTACAGATACATTGTTGTGTACAGAGACATTGTGGTGTACAGAGACATTGTGGTGTACAGAGACATTGTGGTGTACAGAGCCAGAATGAAGATTGTGTTGATGTCCAAATATGTATGGACCCGACTGGACTGTACATACACTACCTACTAGGGGTGTAAAGCTACACGTATCCGTACCGAACAGAACCGTTTCAATGTGTACTGTACCGTACCGAACGGCTGTGTAGTGTACCGAACGAATACAACGGTATGTTAACCACTAACGACCGCCCACCGGGGGCTGTTTTTTTTCACAATCTAATATAATTATAATTATTTAAAAATAAAATTACAAGTCGATTATTAATTTCAATATAGAATATTCGTTGACAGCCCTACAAGTACAATTAGTTACTGCACACTACATCACCCCTGAGTGGAACATGGAAAGCCAAACTTTTCCCCCACTGTACAGAAAACCCGTACCGAACCTTGACTTCAAAACAGAGGTGGTTTTTGTGTACCGTTACACCCCTACTACCTACCTCATCATTTCTTTCAACCAATCCTTATGTTACACAGCCCTTTGCCCCTAGACCTCAGGGGTCGTAACAGCGGTACGGTAGTAGCTTGTAAGATAAGATAAAGATAAGATAAACCTTTCCTCACCCCCGTGGGGAGTGTGATGTCACAGCGGCGACAGCCATGGTATTTGGCAATAGCACGGCATTTGCGGTTGCATTAAAAGTAACTTATCTCCCTCTTTGCCCCCCGCCCCCCTCCAATTCCCAGTCTAAAAAGTAGTTGTGTGTGTGTATGTGCACGTGAGAACGTCAGCTTTTCCAGAAATCTTTATCCTGCAGTTTAGCAGGAGACTATGTGACCTTGAAGTGCATTGACAATTGACATTGATTTCCACTGTGTCTGTCTCTGCCCCCCGTCTCTCTCTCTCCCTCTCTCTCTCTCTCACCCCTCCTCTCCCCCTCTCTGTCTCTCAGAGTCCCACTCTCTGTGCAGTCTGGGCTTGTTTTTAGAGACACACAGGTGCCAGATAACGGGAGAGGGATAGAGAGAGAGGGATAGAGAGAGAGGACTAGAGAGAGAGAGAGAGGGATAGAGAAATAGAGAAAAAGACAGAGAGAAACAGATAGGGAGAGATAAAAAGAGAGGGAGTGAGAAATAGAGAGAGAAAGATTGAGACAGAGAGATAGAGAGAGAAAGGGAGAGAGAGAGAAATGGATAGGGAGAGAGAAATAAAGAGACAGAGATAGAAAGAGAGAGGGGGGGGAGAGAAAGAGAGAGAGAGAAAGAGAAGCCATCGGTGATGTGAGGAGAGCAGCCATGTAGTGTGTTTTCTTTGCACTACATCTCGTTCAGAGGCACCAGCTGACCAACGCCTGCACGGCTGAGTGTTCTCACGTATACAGATTAACTAACTACCGAGTGAGTTCCAGATTAACTAACTACAGAGTGAGTTGCACATCAGCTCCAGGTCCCTCAGATCAAATGACCAACTGTGTCTGAGGGTCCCGCGGGCCAAACTTGTGACAAAGGGTTTCCGGGCCTTTGCAGTGATGGCGCCGACACTGTGGAATAAGATCCCCCTCAAGATCAAGTCTGCCAACACCGTACAGACATTCAAGGCCTTGCTTAAAACCCACCTTTTCGCTCTGGATGATCACCGAGTTACTTTGCTGTTGTGTGTCTGAGGTGTACTTATGTTCTCGGTCTGTCCGTCTGCCTGGTTCCCTGTTTCATTGTCCTGTCCATTTATTCGTATTCTTTTTTTTCTTCCCCGGACCGATGTAAAAATTGGCTGGGGGGCGCATTATAAATGCTAATATCATATCATGAATTAACTACTGTGAGTTCCAGATTAACTAACTACAGAATGAGTTCCAGATTAACTAACTACAGAGTGAGTTCCAGATTAACTAGAGTTCCAGATTAACTAACTACAGAGTGAGTTCCAGATTAACTAACTACCGTGTGAGTTCCAGATTAACTAACTACCGTGTGAGTTACAGATTAACTAACTACCGTGTGAGTTCCAGATTAACTAACTACCGAGTGAGTTCCAGATTAACTAGAGTTTCAGTTTAACTAACTACAGAGTGAGTTCCAGATTAACTAGAGTTCCAGATTAACTAACTACAGAGTGAGTTCCAGATTAACTAACTACAGAGTGAGTTCCAGATGAACTAGAGTTCCAGATTAACTAACTACTGTGTGAGTTCCAGATTAACTAACTACAGAGTGAGTTCCAGATTAACTAACTACAGAGTGAGTTCCAGATGAACTAGAGTTCCAGATTAACTAACTACCGTGTGAGTTCCAGATTAACTAACTACTGAGTGAGTTCCAGATTAACTAACTACAGAGTGAGTTCCAGATTAACTAACTACAGAGAGTTCCAGATAAACTAACTACGGTGTGAGTTCCAGATACCTTGAATTCCAGATGAACTAACTAGGGCGCAGGAAGTTACCGCACACGGTGCAGCGTAGGGAGGGAGGTGAGAGGGGAGGGAGGGAGAGAGGGGAGGCCTATTACTCATTAGTTAGAGAAAAAGAGGGAAAACCAACCAAGCTCCAATTAAGCCTCCTTCAATTAAGAGACACTTAAAATGAGAAATTATTTCACTTCTGCTGCTTGTCTCGCCTTGTAATAACAAACACATTACAGGCATTATCGGCGAACGGATGCCCTCGTCTTATTATGGAAGGGGCGGTGGGGGGGGGGGGGGGGGGGGGGGGGGGTGTGGGGCGAAAATCTAATTAAGGCGCCGGCACAACAGAAAGGCATCCCGCTAATGAGCATTATTATTACCGCACGTTCCAAATAATGTAAACGCAACAAGCTCGTTTAGTCGCCCTGTCCCGCTCATTAGCGGCAACGCAAAGAGAAGATAACGACACAATAACGCGATCTGAACCCGTACTTATAACAGCTCACGTATTCTAATGAACGACACAGGCATTGAGAGAGAGGGGGGGGGGGGGGGGGGGGAGAGGAGTGCCGGCCTAGTTAGGGGATGAGCCCCGCCCAGCCTGCTGCCGTCATGAGGCTGCAAGCCCGCTGCTAATTCCTTTGTAATATGCAGATTATCCTCCCTCTCTCTCTCCCCCCCTCTCTCTCTCTCATCCCCCCCCTCTCCCCACTGGGGTCACTCGGGCACATGTCAGTAAAGAAATAAAGGGATGGAAGGAAATATCTTGTCTAATTATTTTGCTTTAAAATGTGCGCATTAAGGATTCCGATTTCTAATTAAGAGACAACAGGCGCAGTCGGGAGCGGCGTGGGTTAGTGAACATGGCAGGGGCTTGTGGGTAATTACTCAACTTTAATAGCTTAAAAAAGAATGGGGGGGGGGGGGGGGGGTGCGCATCCACTACTGAAACCCAGGAAGTGTGGAGCTCTCTCTCTCTCTCTCGCCCTCCCCTTCTCGCTCTCCCTCCCCTTCTCTCTCTCTCTTCCTATCTCCCTCTCTCTCTCTCCCCCCCCCCCCCGCCTCTCTCTCTATCTCCCTCTCTCCAAACTTCAGCAATTAAAATGGAATATGAAGTGGCTTGAGAACTGAGGGCCTTATCCACTTACAATAAAAGTAAAAATAAATAAAAGAGAATGGAACTCTGCCGCAACCATGTGGATATTATGAGACATATTGTTTGGTCAAAACGGAAGAAGTGCTTTTCATCATTTTCGTCAAAGTCCGTTTAGTGGTAAAAAAAGGCTTTTTTGACGGCCACGTTAGAAAATAATACAATTATATTCATTAAAATCCAACTGTACACGAACGGATCATAGTTAACCCTTTCGCTGCCACACTACAGAAGGTTAGCCCTTTACTATCACACTACCAACGGTCGGTAGTGTGATAGTAAAGGGCTAACCTTCTGTAGTGTGGCAGTGAAAGGGTTAACCTGCCGTTGTGTGATAGTAAAGGGTTAACCTTCTGTAGTGTGGCAGTGAAAGGGTTAACCTGCTGTTGTGTGGCAGTGAAAGGGTTAATAATCGAGAGACCGGGACCTCGCCAAAGCTGAGTTGTGACGTCTAGCAGAGGAGGGTCGACATTAACTGGAGCAAGAAAGAACACGCGAGCATCTCCCATCGAGTGCGGCGGATTGGCAATGAACTATCGGGTTCAAGACGGAAATGACGATTTCCATTTGCGAGATGTTGAAATGAACTTGCTAACTGTGGGCCACAAAAGGAGAGGAGGCACTTAAGATAATTCAATCAGGCCTCTTTCACAGGGACCACAAAAGGATTCAATCTAACTGAAGACCTTGTTGAGCGCTTGCCGCGGCCCTGCATCGATGCATAAGCGCTATTATTATTATTATAAGTAATCAGTTTTTTGAATTTTCGCAAGTAAAAATAAAACGACAAAAGTGGTAAAGCCTTGACAGTGAGCACCCCCCCCCCCCCCCCCCCCCCCCTGCCTACTCCACCCCCACCCCGACGACAAGCGCCCAAGGCTCCGGTACCCTCCAACTCAAAAAGGCTACGATCAACACAAAACAACCTGAGCACCGTCGGAGTCGTTTTTGTCCAATTAAAAACGGCGCTCGGAATGGGCTGCCGCACCCAAGGTCTCTCGGCGAGAGAGGGCGAGAGAGAGGGAGAGAAATAGAGAGAGGGAGAGAGAGAGAAAGAGAGAGAGAAAAAGAGAGATATAGAAAGAGAGGGCGAGAGAGAGAAAAAAAAGGGCGAGAGAGAGAGAGAAAGATAGAAAGAGAGGGAAAGAGAGAGAAAGAGATAGAAAGAGGGGGGGGAGAGAGAGGGAGAAAGAGAGAGAGACGCATCTCTATTATCCACACAAAGAGAAAGGCGAGAGGGCGATGAGGAGAGATATCGAAAGAGGGAGGGGTGAGAGAGAGATAGAAAGAAAGAGGGAGTGAGCGATAGAGAGAGAGATAGAAAGAGAGAGTGAGAGAAAGATAGAAAGAGAGAGAGAGCGAGAGAGCGATATAGAAAGAGGGAAGGAGAGAGAGATAGAAAGAGAGGGAGAGAGATAGAAAGAGAGAAAGAAAGAGAGATCGAAAGAGAGAGAGACGCATCTCTATTATCCACACCCAACAAGGCCGAGGCGGGCGCAGAGAGAGGGGTTCTTCACGCGGCCGTAATCAACTGGAGACCGCTGTCATCAGCGGCATAATGCCGGTGGCTCGGTAGAGAGACCGTTCTAGCAGCCCAGCCGTCTCTCGCGCCAAACGCCACTTAATAAAGGCAATGATTCCATCTCTCTCCCCCCTAAGTGTCCACCCTCCAGCCCCACCGCACGCCATCCATCATCCTCAGGCGGGCGATAAGTGACAACAATTTCCTCCTTATTCCTCTGCCGGAAAAAACACTCAAGCCACCGCTACTTAGAATCATCGTACAATTAGGGCCGCGCGTCGTTTCCCCATGGAGTCCCCCCTGGCGCCCTGCGACGAGCGCGACGGTCGGATCAATGGGAGTGATGGGGAGGACGAGGGGTGAGGGGGGGAGAGAGAGAGGAAACACAAGAGGACGAGCAGACAGCGCTCTCGACCGGGGGAGAGGAGGAGGAGGCCCGCTGACATACATCTGTCCAAATTAGACAGCGCTGTGTGTGTGTGTTTGTGGGGGGGGGGGGGGGGGGGGGGGGGGTAGGGGGGGGGCGCCCAATCGCCCGTATGGCTCTTTCACTGCTGATCTTCCGATCAACATACACCTCTAGACCTACATATACCTGCCTCTAGAACATACGGTTATCCTATAACCATAGTTATATGAGTATATCGAGCGCTCTGCGTGGAACTATCCCTTTATCCAATCTAACACTGAATAATTTTTCTCCACATGTACACACCCATCCTCCTGGCCACACCCACATCCGCTCCTCTACATAAGCGGGGTCATGGCCATACTAACAGCTCCTTCCCAAGTCTTTCACCACCGAAGGCGAAGACCACGGGGTCCTCAGTGGGTCAGTGCAGTGGGTCATATAATAATAATAATATAATGTTATATTATCGTATAGCTTACTCTCTGCACTCTAGTGGAACGCAGGAGCTGAGCAGAGCGGAAGCTCGACAAATGTACCCGCTGAGGCCCCCCACAACCATCAGAACCGGGGTGGACCCGAGCCCCCGGACCCCCCTAGAGGGAGACAGGAGGGAATCGGATCAGACTGTGCGAAGAGGGTTTAGCACCTCAACGCACAGGGTGAGCAGATCGTGGGACTTACCTTCACACAGAAGGACCCGCGACCACTCAGGCGCGCATCCCACATGCCACTAGGGAATGAACGGGAAGAAAAAAAAAACTGTTACAGCCAACAGGCCAAGAGCATAACTTGACCTGTGCCCGGAGCACTGCGGACTTGACAGGCGCCTAAGGGTCTACTATGAACAGCACCCCGGCGGAAGGGGTGTTCGGTATGCTGTGCATCATGTCGCAGCCTCCACAAAACCTGACCCCCTAGAGAGGTCCAGGTCCAAGAGAAGGCTGACACGATTGGCAGACGTCATGAAAAGTGCGGGGGCACACTCGCAGGCAGACGGGGTCAAGCCCGGCCTAAACCCGAGAGTCGATTCGGCTACCAACACACCGGGGAATCAACCACCCCCTTATGTTTAGTTTAACAGGAGGCGGTTGTTCCCTTAACCCCCCAAAGAAAAAAACTCAGAAACACAACTGCGCATATACACCGGCTATACAGGCAGTACAAGGGCTAGATCCACAAAGAATGGATTGCACGGAGCAAGTTGCACCCTTACTTACAATTCATTATGAATTGAAAATGGGGGACCCAGATGTAAACAAGACGAAAGTCTTTCTCTGGTCTGCATCCCCTTAACAATGGTGTGTATTGAGCCGGACTAATGTACCCACTCTGCAATCTGTTAATAAAACATTCATTCAATCAATCTGCACGGTGATTGATTGAATGAAAATGTTATTAACAGATTGCAGAATGGGTACAATACAGTACAGCTCAATACACACAATTGTTAAGGGGATGCAGACCAGGGAAAGACTTTTGTCTTGTTTACATCAGGGTCCCCCATTTTCAATTCATAATGAATTGTAAGTAAGGGTGCAACTTGCTCCGTGCAATCCATTCTTTGTGGATCTAGCCCCAAGTGTTTGTTTTCAAGAAGGGGTTAACCCAGGCCAACAGGTCGATGAGAACGAGTCCGGACCTGGGCCCGGCGGACCGGGACGTACACAGGGATGCCAGAGGGGTACAATAGAACCTCCTCGACAGCCCCCTCCCAGCCCTGCCGAGGGGAAGGGTGGAGCGAAAAAGAATGGAGAAGGACCAGGCCCCTTAGCACAGCGCAAGGTACAACACAAAATGGACCAAGCAACTGCGAAGGATAACTCGTAGTGACATACCCACGACACACACCTCCATAACATCAATCCCTGCGACGCCCGGGCCAACCCGGCATTTTGCCCCCGAAAAAGCACAAAGTCCTTCAGGGTACCAAAACAACAGATCTGCGCCCCGGCGGACAACAGGTTAACTGACCTGGTCCGGCGCGACCAGAACCAGTCCCGTGTCCTAGTCACGCCGCCATCCCCAGTCCTAAGAGGGGGGTAGGTACGGGTGTCGATCTAAAACATCACAGAGGGCGCCACCAAGACGGTCAGAACACGAACGCACCATACCCGGTGGCCCACCCCATGGGCGTGAGACCCCTCCGCCAATGCTTTGATCTACTCCGTCATCTCCCCCCAGAGATGAGCGAGAGTATGTCGAGACTAACCTAGTACACTGGCGCTCGGAAGAGATAAAATCTCCATCTCAGTCGCTCGTACAAAAAAACGCAGTTTTTATAATGAGCAACCAAGGCGCGCCAGCCCATGCAGGGTTCCACACTGAAAGCACCCAGGGCCAGCGCCATGTACACGTCGAGACCCAAAACACATCAATGGTAATTCTAACAAGAAACCAGATAACGTTCCCTCCACACCGCCTGGGACGAGCGGCAGGAAGCTGGCCAAAAGACACAGATATGGGTCCCATATGACGTGTCTGAGGGAAAAAACCCTGTCAACACTGCTCTGTATAAAAGAGGAGACAGGGAACCCCCAGAGAGACCTCCCACGTGAGTAATAATTGAAAAGATATATGTAAACATTGAGCCACGTGACCAAAAGCTCAAAACATATGCAAATAGAGAGCAGAGCAGAAAACAACAGTTTCCAACGCACCGCATAACTCAATCTTGACAATGACAGTGGTCCACAACATGGAGCCTGATAAAAACTCACGGAAGTCTCATGACCAATAGAAACGCGCCCAGTGACGTATTATATGGCCGGAGAATATGCCCAAATATGGCGTGGGACAAGGGAGCTCCCCCCGCCTCCCCCCCCGTGACGCGCTGTCCCGACAGCGTGACAGGAAGACCGAAGAACAGGAGATCCAACCCCCTGGCCAATCAGTAAAAAGGGGGAGGGGTTCATCAGTTCACCCCCTCATGACCCCATACACGATGAAAATAACAAGCAGCGCATGATACCAGTTATCTAGCATGCTACATGAAAAAGCGTATATCCTCTAGGATAAGCTCAACCATTACACGCCAGCCACAGACGATAAACTCGTTTGTGAAAAAACAGGTTTTTATTCGGGATGTACGATATTATCGGTTAAAAAAAAAATAATAATAATAATTTTCATTTATTTAACCTTTATTTACCCAGGCAAGCAAGTAAGAACAAATTATTATTTAATTTATTGTCAAAGTATGCATAATGTTGTGTTAATTACACGACAAGAGATATGTAATGTTAACACTTTAATCGCCGGGGTTAAATTCATAATTTACCATCCCTCGCCAGCCCTATTTAACATGGAGAAGTTCCCCTTCTTTGCAGGGCTATAACTTTTTAAATTCTATTGCTAAATTGCCATTATTATGGCCCATTCAATGTCCTATATGTATTGTTCAGGGTGTAGCAACGTTAAACTTTTTCATTCACATATTCATACTAAAATATGGTCTAAAGTATAAGTATGTTTTTATCGTTTTCTGCAGCTTTCTTCAGAACGTGATTTATAGCCCTAAATGCATTATATTGATGATCAAATACAGTTTGGTAGGAATCTGTGCGAGATAAAAAAATTCAACTGGATGTGCTTCTAGAAGTTTATACGCATCATCTGATAATGACCGGATGGGCGGGGGATCGTTTATAATTCCGTGGGCAGCGTTAGATGATTCATCCAGAGTGGGTCATATGTTCATCATAGCAGTTTATATCGAACACGTTAGAATATAACGCTGAATCTTACCGTGGCTTCCTCGCGCCGCTGGTAGATGAGCGTGGAACAGAATTTTTTCTATTATGGGATGTAGAAATGCCCGATCCATTTCCAGGTTGTATAATAGTATATACGTCCAAATCATGTTGTTTTTTCGAGTTATTTGCACCGATCGATGTTCACTGTATCAAGACGGAGTCTCTCTAACGATAGCGAGTGGCCGGACCACATATGGATGAGCACTACCGGTTCAAAGGTTAATTTCCGGTTGGCGATCTGCCGATCGGCCACCAGATGGCGCTCTTGAACCGCTAGAGAGTTGAGAGGAGATCAGCAGTGTGTCTCAGGGCTCCGGAAAGGAAATATGATTTCGATGACAGATTTTTTAAATATTGACATCAAAGACGAGTTACGGCATCTTCGGCAGAATGAGCATGGCTAGGAAAGACGAGTTCCGGCGTTTTCGGCGATTAAAGTGTTAATTACCTGAAATTATTCAGTTTTGGGGGGGGGGCCCTGCATATATCGGTATCGACTACCATGTGTAGACCTACTTTGAAATAAAACACAGAAAAGGAGAGAAAACACTGGCATCTGTAGACCTACTTTGAAATAAATTTTATTAATAATATAATAAGCCGCGTTTTTTCTTCCTTCTTCCCAAGATGCACAGATATATAGATAGATAGAGAGCAGTGGCGAATCCTTATGGAAGCCAACGGAAGCCATGCCTCCCTAATATTCAAATATGAATTAATATCAAATATGAAATATGAAAAAAAAATATATATATATATAATTTTTTTTTTAATATAGTTTACATTCTTTTTCATCTGTGCATCTGTGTTATAATTTCTTTTTTTTTTTTTTTTTTTTAATGTCTCCCTCTTCTCCTTCTCACTCCCTCTAACACACTGTCAGACTCGCTGTGCTCATTGCAGCTAGTATAGGAGAGAGGCAGGGGAGGGGGTAGGTCTCTTTCTCCAGGCTTCCAGCATTATAGAGTCCAAATCCGATCCTAGCCAATCAGATTCGAGCTGACTGCCACACCCTAAAAGTTTAAAACGGGGCTGTGAGGAAAACACTCAGCATATTTTCCCCTCTGCACTCTGAACATTGTATTAACCCGTAACTGTTCCCACGGGCCGAATATTGCCCCGATCCTCGCGAGATTAAATCCACGGGGACCTCTCGGCGTGCCGAAGCTTTTCCTAAATCACTTCCATCATCGAAAACGAGGGGAAAAGGTCGGCTCGCGACCCTGAAAATGTCGCGTGATTTTAAAAACGCTGTATTAAGTGAGCCTATTATGGGATCCACGCGAGCTTTCTATCGTGGAAACATCTGGGCGTCCCGCAACTTTTACTCATTCACATGTAGCCCCGAAAATGCTTAGAAAAGGAAAACAGAAAGCGTGGAATAAACTTGCCGAAACGGAAAAGTGTCCCACGGGCGCGCCGTGATTCCGATCCGCGTGAAAATATTCACGCCCATAGAGGAGACCGTGGGACACCTTTTTGCAACCGAATATGTGTCTCGAATTTGCTCCCACGCGGCGCGCGAAATCGGACCAAAAATGAACCAATGCTCCAGCAGTATTAATGACCCTGATGTAAACAAGACAAACGTCTTTCTCTGGTCTGCATCCCCTTGAGCCGTACTGTATTGTACCAATTTTGCAACCTGTTAAATAAATAAAAAGAAAGTTTGACTGGCCGCCGAGCCATACTGTAGTGTACATGGTGACTGCTTGACTTAAAAAAAAATAAAAAATAAAAAAATAAAAATATTTAATAATTTTTTTTTTAATTTTTTTTGGCTTCCCCTGTTATTTTACCCACGCGACGCCACTGATAGAGAGATAGATGCAGTGTGCTTGTTTTGCAGTGAATGAATGCTGCGAGCAGTGGTAAGGTAATAATAGTATTGACGTGGCATTGATCCATTGATCCAATGCCGTGCGCCTCGGTAATAATAATAAGCCGCGTTTTTTCTTCCTTCTTCCCAAGATGCACAGTTAGATATATAGATATATAGATAGATAGATTAGATACAGTGTGCTTGTTTTGCTGCGAGCAGTGGTAATAATAAGCACTTCCTATATTTGGTTCGCATTTGGTTCGATGAAGCCGAACCGCGACCGACGTTTTCAGGCGGACCAGAGTTCGCCTGTTTGGTCCGCGAACCGAGTTCGACACGCATTCACACAAACCCGAAAAACCGGACTATCGAATTCTGGTCCGAAAGTCCGGACCAAACAGCCCCTGTGTGAAAGCGACCTTAGAGTCCTTCCCTTATTTGTGGAAAATCTATAAAATAAAAAGAACATTTTTCGTTGTTCGCAAATTTCGCACCACATATCAGGCATACAGGTAAGCCTTTTGTTGACTAAATATCTTAGCTGATGAAATATTTTTTCATTTCAGTGTCACAGTATGACATCGATCTCCAATTGAATTAGGACCGCCGCTGCTATGAACTAGACTATTAAAAAAAAAATATATATATATATATACACACCGGTATATATAATTTTTATTTTTTTATCATTTAATTTGGGCTGTGGGGGGTGCTTAATGTAAAAGACTGACCTGAGAAAAAGGCTACAGGGAGAAAACACTGCAGTCTAGTAGATTTTGTGTTTTGAGCACAAAGTTCATCATAGATCTAGCCTCTTTATTTTGCTCTCAAAGTGCACCAGATTGATGCATTTAAGGCACAGCACCGCTGCTGAATATTTTTTCAGAGGAAACACTGAACTACATATACCTCTAGAACTACATATACCTTCCTCTAGAACTACATATACCTCTAGAACTACATACACCTATAGAACATATACCTGCCTCTAGAACTGCCCTGCTGGCCTGAGAACGAATCCCTCCAGAACCTTCTTCTCTCCTGTGTTTCCTCTACTCCGATATCCCTCTCTGCCACAATAAAAGTAGAGTAGATGATGACTACTGGATAACAACAACAAGGCAAGCCCGGCGCACACCCGTGGACGCAAGATCCGGCCGGCGTACGTCGTCGGGGTGTACCGTAAGAGTCGTCCGCGGCAGCTGTTGAAGGTGAGCGTAGTTCGGCTCAGCAGCGGCGAGGACGACGACTCCCCCTGTTTGCGTGATGGATCGACACGACGCTGTGAGGAGCCGCCGCTACCGTCTGCCCGAGATGAGCGGAGACGAGACGAGGGGCCTAATTAAGATAGAAGCGGCTTGGGCGGGGGGGGGGGGGGGGGAGAACCCTCCGTGTCACAATATCCGCCTGCGTTTCGCCCCGGCCTATTTCCCCGCTCTTGTTCCACTAATTAACGGCGCCGATCAAGACCGCGTGAAATTACGCCAAACAAAAGAAAACGGTCGTTAGTGAAAAGGGGGGAGATTTTGACAGTTCTTTTCTTAATTTTTGAATTAATGAACGCCACGTCAAATAATAATTACACCCGTCACTGTGAACCACCCATCCGGCGATGAGGCAGGTGACGTTCGGGAGAAAAAAGAAAGAAAAAAAACACAAAACGACAACACCACAAGGAAAAGGAGAGCTTGAGCGTCGACTTTGCAACCTCTTCTCGTGACTGGCTTCCTGCACGGAAACAGAACCAGCTTTCCTGATTACTAGGAAGAGAGTTGTCGATGCAGTTTTCTCATTAGTCCTGGACGCGTTATTTCTAAACCTAGCCGCATTTCTGGCAGACGCTCTCTGATTGGCCACTGACGCGTTTGCCCAATCGCGTGACGAGTTGTGTCTTTGCCCATTTCCACGCCAAACAGCCTGCAAACTACCTGGCGTTCTATCGCCATGCTCTAAGACAAACTCTAACCTTAACCAACTTCGGAAAAAGTGCCTAAGCTTAACCAGTGTAGAAACAGGCGTCGGCCAATCAGAGAGCGTCTTGCCAGAAATGCGGCTAGGTTTAGAAATAACGCGTCCTGGACGCTTATAGCTTATCCGCAACAGTAAGTGACTTCCGGGGTAGGCCTGATTGGCCCCGACAGGCACGTGACGCGCAACTTTCTCTGCCGCGCGGCAGAGCTTGCGGAATGATGTAACCGTCCAAATCCGCTATGACTTTCGTTCGGCGCTTCAGCTCACCTCGCAGAGCAGCGGTCCTGCGATCCTGCGGTCCGTTGTTGACGAGTTCGAATCCCATAGAATTTATTTTTTTTAACGTGATTTTTTTTTTAACGTGTATTCTTTCGCCGGTTAAGGTTAGGCATGGTTAAGGTTAAGGTTAAGGTTAGGCATTGTTTCGGAGTTGGTTAAGGTTAGAACGGTTAAGTTTAGGCGCTGTTAAGGAGCTGGTTAAGGTTAGAGTTTGTGTTAGAGAATGGCAATATTCTTTCTATGGTTAAGGTTAGGCATGGTTAAGGTTAAGGTTAGGCATTGTTTCGGAGTTGGTTAAGGTTAGAACGGTTAAGTTTAGGCGCTGTTAAGGAGCTGGTTAAGGTTAGAGTTTGTGTTAGAGAATGGCAATAGACAGCCTATTTCCGCGCGACAGCTCTCAGCAGCCTCGTTGCGCGTCCTGAGTTTGCCGCGTCACGTGCCTGTCGGGGCCAATCAGGCCTACCCCGGAAGTCACTTACTGTTGCGGAACAGTTACACGCGTCCTGGACTATGGTGACTTAATTTATAGACATGCCGCGACCTCAACCCTTAAATCCCTGGGCCCTCATTTATCTCAGAATGTATATTCCTGACTGTATTTTATTCTTATTCGTGATTTTTTGATTTTTGACTACCTAATTGTTTACTGTGAGCACCGCATGTACGATCATTTCTAAGCAAAGTGTGCGACTTATCAATTTGAACGTGTGCTTGACTTTGTGCGTATATTTTTTGGGGGGGAAAAAACATCAGTATTGGTTCATTAGACGCTGGGGCCGTCGGGGGTGCGAGGGACGTACTGTTGGATCCTCTGGAGGGGCAGAGGGAGCAGGTCCTCCAGTTTACAGCTGTGGAACTCAGGCCGGGCCTCCTGCAGCCTCTTGAAGCGTCTGAACGCCTTGTTCTTCTTCAGCTGCACCTGGTGTTGAAAAAAGACAACAAAGAAGAAGAAGACGTTTCGGTTGTGTGATAGTAAAGGGTTAACCTTCTGTTGTGTGGCAGTGAAAGGGTTAACCGGCTGTCGTGTGGCCGTGAAAGGGTTAACCCTCTGTGTATTGTCGCAGTGAAATGGTTAACGGTTTTGGTAGTGCGGCAGTGAAAGGGTTAATAATACCGTGGTCCTACACGAAGAAAAAGTTGAAAATGAGGGCGGCCAAGTGGCGCAGTGGGCAAGACGCTCGCCACTAACGCAGGAGATGCTGGGTTCGAGCCCAGCTCTCGGCGTTGCTTCCGGCTTGGCTGGTCGTTCATACCAATACAATTGGCAGTATTAGGGGGTGGGAAAGCCGGTGGGTGGGGATCGGACGTTGTGGACAGCGACTCCTACAGGTCGGTTGGTGCGCCTGTACAGCAGAATCAGGAAGTATCGGGGGCAGCGTGAGCCTCCCACGCGTTACTCCTCGCCACTGAGAGATCGCGCTGTTCAGGTGAAAAGATGCGACGGCTGCCTCCTCGTGTACCGGAGGGGACGCGTGTAGTCTTTTACCAACGGAGTTGCAGTTCCGCGTTCGGGTTCCGCGATCTGATTGGCCACTGACGTTTCTCTCTGCGCCAATCGCGTTACGCCTATTTCTGCCTCTAACAGCGCCTAGTTCCATCACTGGTTAAGCTTGGCGACTCTTTAGTTTGGAATCAGGGCTGGTGGTCTATCGCCCTGCTCTAAGACAAACTCTAACCTTAACCAACTTCGAAAGAGTCGCCAAGCTTAACCAGTGATAGAACTAGGAGTCACGCGTTTGGCGCTGAGAGAAACGTCAGTGGCCAATCAGATCGTGGAAAACTGCAACTCTGTTGGTAAAAGACTACATGCGGAGGGGACACGTGATGCAAGGCTTCGTCCACATTGCAGCCGACCAGTGGGAGGCATGGTCTAGCAACGTTCGAGACAGGGGAGGGAAGAATTGGATCATACGAAATTGGGATTAGGATAAAAATAGAAAAACGGGGAGAAAAAGTAGATAAAAAAAATGCTGTTATGAATAATGAAATACAGTTGAGTTACTGATTTATTTAGTTAGTATTGTTAGTTTAGCTAGTTAGTATTGTATTTGTGGCTGGAGCCTTTGTGTGTTTCTTTGTGTGAGATTTTAAAGATATTGAGAATGTACTTAGGCTAAAGTGTTTAGTATGTTTTTATTGTTTTTTTTATTACTGTAATGTAATGTTGTAAGTGATGTGTTCGGACCCCAGGTAGAATAGTCTTTCACACATGGGTGTAGACCAGTGGTTCCCAAACTGTGGTGCGCGCACCCCTTGTGGTGCGCGACACCATATGGGGGCGACAGTGGCTCAGGAGGTAGAGCGGTCGTCTGGTAGGGTTGAGTACCATTTACATTGGAACCGATACCGATCGGTTTGTAGATGAAGAGTGGTGTAGAGATGTTTATCAGTCTGTAGGTGACTACTCTGTAGTACCGATGTAATTCGGTCGGCACTCTTAAAAGTACAGAGTTCGGTACCAAACCCTATCATCTGGTAATCAGAAGGTTCCAGGTTCGAAGTCCGGCTCCCCTCAGCAGCGTGTCAAAATGCCCTTGAACAAGACACTTAACTGCTCCCGATGCGCAGGTCAGCACCTTGTATGGTCGCCTCCGCCGTCGGTGTGTGATTGTGTGAGTGAATGAGTGAGAATGCGAGGAACAAATTGTAAAGCACTTTGGATAAAAGCTGCTATATAAATGCACCATTTACCATCTGAACGTTACATCACCGATGCTTGAAACGTGAAATTTAGTGAAAGAACATGGCAAACGTACAAAATGTTGCTACCATGCAACATCTCCAGCCTCTTTCTTCTCTGTTCTCCGAGCCGTTAACAGAATGTTAAGCTAAGTTGCAAAGTGCTTTGGATAAAAGCGTTATATAAATGCAGTCCATTTGACCAAAATGCAGTCCATCTAGTGACGGCGAATGCGCTTTAACGCACTTAAATCAACTCCAAATGTACCGAACAGAGTTTGTGTGGGGAATCTCTGCGTTTTGCAACTGCACCGCATGTATATATATATGAATAGAATAGAATAGAAGTACGTTATTGATCCTGAGGGAAATTCAGCACCACAGATCGCACACAGTAAACAATTAGGTAGTCAAAAATCTAAAAATCACGAATAAGAATAATAAGAATAAAATACAGTCAGGAATATACATTCTGAGATAAAATAAATTTAATTAATTATATATGCATTCTATATATTTATTCATTATATATGAATCATTATATTCATTCTATATATATATATATACACACATACATATATATATATATCTACGCTAATGACAAGCTCGACGGGCAGCCTGTGGAACTGATGGGTGAGCGGGAGTCACGTGACACGCAACCCCTCCGCAACCCCTGGAGTGTCATGTCATTCTCCGGGCGCGTAACGCTACCGCTGACATGCCCACAAATCACCTCCTTGTCAGTCATTATTTTCAGAGTGCCAGTCGGGGTGGAGGACGGAGGGGGCTCGCAGAGACTGTCATTAAATATGCATTTGCAAATCATGTCAACATGAGCATGTGTCAACATTTGGACGGGGGGGGGGGGGGATAAATAAAGAGTGCCTTTACCTTGTCACCCTCGTCAGTCATCAAAATAAACACGACTCCCAGTATTTAAATAATGAATCCTGGATAGAGCTCTCTGCTTTAGATTATATGCCATTTTAATACACTGGGAGCAGGTAAACGGCTCGTTCATTTCGGCCCCGACGTCAGCGGTCAGGTTAAGTAGTGGTTCTCAAGCTGGGGTCCGGGGACCCGCCGGGGGTCTCCTGAGAAACAGGGGAATAGTTTCTCCACCTCTCCTTGGACAGCAATAGACATCTGCTCAGACAAGGAGATGGTGTTTGACCCCAGAGGTGTTGGGTAATCCACAAACAGTCCATCTCGCAGGTCTCTTCATATAAGTATCTTGGGAACACACTAACCTGGAACACCCATGTAGACAGCCTGTGTAGCAGACTACAACAACAACTGCACTTTCTACGCCGCCTTAGAGTTCACGGTGTAGATCAAAAATGTATGTTACTTTTTTACTAGGGATGTCCGATATTATCGGCCTACCGATATTATCGGTCGATATCGGCATTAACACTTTGTATGCCACTCACAGCTTTTCTCTGGTTTACGCCCCGACCGTTGAATGCCACGGTCACGAGTATTCTCGGGTATTTATTTTTTATTAGCGATCTGAAATCATATTGCATCACGCGAGCCTACCGTTGGAGATCCAGGGACCGCCGGCGCTCAGATGTGAAAAAAGCGCCCCATATCGTCTCCCAGATGGTAAATCACCCTTTTGGAATGGACTCAATGAAAGTGAATGGGAGAACGGATTTCTGACTCCACATTTTACTTCTCACTGATGCAGCCGGGGTCTACCAGAGTTCATTCTGGAGCCTCTGAGCAAAGTTTTCAAGTTTCAAGTTTCTTTAATAGTTGTCATACAGAAGTACAGAATACTTTCATACAAAATGCTTCTTACTGTTACGCTCCAGAGACTGTGCTAGACAAGATAGTATCAAATAACATAGTATAGCATGTAAATTAGAAGTAGAAAATGAGGTCACAGTGTTCAGTATAGACATATGTACAATGTTCGATGCAGAATAGACGTAACCGAGTTACCATATAATATACAATACTATGCAGTGTACTAATGTACAGTACTATATAGTGCAAAGCAGAAATGGGATGAGGTACAATTTAGGTACAATTTACAGTAAGGTGTACGAGTTGTAGTGCAATCCTTCATCAATAAATATAAAGTGTGGGGAGTGGGTGCTACAGTGTGTTTGTTTAAAGTGAGTGTGTGCTATAAAGTGTGTGGAGTGGGTGCTACAGTGTGTTTGTTTAAAGTGAGTGTGTGCGTGTGGATGTGTGTGCGTTTGATGGTTGTTGTTGTGTAGTGTTCATTGTTCGTTTAGCAGCCTGATGGCCTGGGGATAGAAGCTTCTTCTGAGTCTTTCTGTGCTCGCCTTGAATCATGTGTTATACTGTACACACGACGGATCAATACATTTATCGATTTTTTCGAATGGCGATCGGAAATTGGAATAAACCAGTTGGATACCATCTGACCTCAGGTAAGGAATCTATGTTATCAGTGTTAGGATAATCAGAGAGAGAGAGATAGAGAGATAGAGAGATAGAGAGAGAGAGAGAGAGAGAGAGAGAGAGAGAGAGAGAGAGAGAGAGAGAGAGAGAGAGAGAGAGAAGGGGGGGTGAAGAGAGAGGGGGGAAGAGAGAGGGGAGAGAAAGAGAGGGGGGAGAGAGAGAGAAAGAGAGAGGGGGGTGAAGAGAGAGGGGGGAAGAGAGGGGGGGAGAGAGACAGGGAGGGGGGAGAGAGAGACAGAGAGGGGGGAGAGAGGGACAGAGAGGGGGGAGAGGGACAGGGAGACAGAGGTGGGGGGAAGAGAGAGAGAGACAGAGGGGAGAGGGAGAGAGAGAAAGAGAGAGAGAGAGAGACAGAGGGGAGAGAGAGAGACAGAGGGGAGAGAGAAAGCGTGAACTGAGAGCACAGGAGCCCACAGCTTGGATATATACGTCTACATCATATGTTCCACCGACGTGAACCTAGTTCTAGATCTGGCCTGGTGCCAGTTCACACCAGTTGGCTCCAACTTGTGAACCTTCTAAAGAACTGGTTTGTTGGGGCTAGAGAGCCACGTCATGACATCACAGTCTGTATACGTCTACGCTTCACCACCCACGCTAGCGGCGACTTCAACAACAACAACAACGACAACAATGTTGTCGTCTCGTTGTCACATTGTGTCTTTACAAGTGTTGCACTCTTTCTAGTTACACTGCTGGCCAGTATGACTTACTACGGTAGTGTCTTTATACCTGTATCACTGTACATATTAATACTACAACTCTGTACATACATCTGATTAGCACTATTAGTAGTACTAATTTATACCCAGTTTAAGCACATACTGTTGCACTTGACTGTTACATTTGCACTCCAAAGTGTTGCTCTTGACTTGGCGAGCCTACATTCAAGGCAATAGCTCACGGCATGCCGTGGTATATTGTTATTATATCACAGCTAGTTGGCAATATGAGTTATAGACACACTACAATGTAATGTTTTTATTACCTATTCGATAACTAATTTATACAAGGAAATAGGTGGCTGTCTGCACATAGTGTGAGGCGGTTGCTCTGCAACGTACACTAGCTTGTTTATTTAGCTAGGAATCAGAATTGGGGTGAGGTCACCTCTGAAACCTGGGGCTGCTCCCCCGGTAATGAAGAGGGTAGTGACATGTGTGAGGCCATAAAATGCTGGCGTGAGCTCCTTCATCTGAATGAGGCTTCAAGTCTGGTTGGCAATACTAACATATAAACCTCATTTGGGACATTTATATTTACCGCATATATATATATATTAGGGCTGTCCCCAACTAAGGATTTGGATAGTCAACTATGATTGGCCGAAATTTGCCGATAGTCGACTATGAAAAAAAAATATTTGAAAAAGAAAATTATAATAATAAAAAAAAAACATTTTATCATTCCATTTGGGCTGTGGGGGTGCTTAATGTCTTGTCCTCTGCAAAAGCATGCAATTGGTCCACTGATGGATACATCTTGATATTTGTCTAGTCTAGTGTGTTCATTAGATGGGTGAAATCCTCTTTCAGTGCCTCTGTGCCGGTTTTCTTAGGCAGTTAGCCTCTGGTATGTGTGCCATTAGCGTTAGCCACGCTTCTAGGCCTCTTTTCTTTTGGAAAGAATGATAAAAAAAATTATAAAAAATAAATGAAATATATACCGGTATATTTTTTTTTGTCTACTTTTTCTCCCCATTTTCTATTTTTCTCTGTTCCCCAATTTCGTATTGTCCAATTCTACCCTCCCTGTCTCGAATGCTGTTGGCCATGCCTCCCACAAGCCGGCTGCAATGTGGACGAAGCCTTGCATCACGTGTCCCCTCCGGTACTCGAAGAGGCAGCCGTTGCATCTTTTCACCTGAACAGCGCAATCTCTCAGCGGCGAGGGTCTGCGTGGGAGGGCCCTCGTTGCTTCCCGATTCTACTGCGCAGGCGCACCAACCGACCTGTAGTAGTCGCTGTCCACAACGTCCGATCCCCCCCACCAGCTTCCCACCCCCTAATACTGCCAATTGTATTAGTATGAACGACCAGCCAAGCTGGTAGCAACGCCAAGAGCTGGGCTCAAACCCAGCATCTCCTGTGTTGGTGGCGAGCGCCTTGCCCACTGCGCCACCTAGCCGCCCAATAAAAAATAATTATAATAATTATTATTTGACTAAGAGGTTGGCAGTCGACTACGGCTCCTTTCGATCGATTAGTCGACTATTCGACTAATAGGGGTCAGCCCTAATATATATATTATATATATGTATCCACCTCTGTCTGTACATACTAGAGCTGTGAATCTTCACTGGCCTCACGATTCGATTATGATTCAGCTGTCCACGATTAGATTAGATCTAGATGCAGCTCGATAATATATTGCATCCTCAATTTTATAATCTATATTACTGCACATGGCTACTTTTTAATCAATTAATACAAGCAGTCAGATAAATTAACTTTTATTTAGAAAGTCAGAATGTCAAAATAAATGTATTTACTAGTGTTGCATGATACAGATACTAGAAAGGTATCTCGATACCCAGCTGTTAAAAATGGTTCAATACTCTTTTTATTAGTATCAGTATCAATACTTTTAGAATAGCCTGATGCTGTATTTTGTTGAGTTGAGTGGATGCATGACCAGAGCACTAGCTTTAATAATACAATAATAATAATAATATATTTGATTTGTAGGGCACTTTATAGTTGTGGAGCAAATCCCAAAGCTCTACATTGTAAAAGAACATAAAAGCTAGCAAGAGTCAAATAAAATAAGAAATATATAAAAAAAAGAAATAAAGAATTATTTTAATAAGGCGGCTGGGTGGCGCAGCGGACATTGCGCCCGTCACCAACGCAAGAGACACCGGGTTCGAATCCGGCTGGCGGCATTGCCTCCGGCTTGGGCCGGCCGTCATACTAACTCAATTGGCAGAGTTAGCGGGTGGAAGTCGATGGGTGGTAGTCTGGATGTGGTGAACAGCGACTCCTACAGGTCGGTTGGGGACACCTGCACAGCAGAGACAGGAAATGGCGGGGGTAGTGTGAGCCTCCCACACGTTACACCTCGCCAATGAGAGTCTGCGCCATTGTATGGACAGACCTAGGATAGAAAAAAAAATATATATATATGTATGTCTACATGTGAATGGGCTCGAGGCAAGTGCAATACTGCACAGTGCCTGTCTTGGTTTGCTTTCCTTTTTGCTTGTTTTTCTTTTTGATTTGTTTTTGCTTGCTTATGGTGTGGATGATGGCATAGATGAACTGGAGGAACCCCCCCCCCCCCCCTTGTCCCAATGTGTGTTTTTGTAATGTAAGTAACTGTACGTGGAAAAAAAAAATGAGAGCCCGCGCTGGCAGGTGAAAAGATGTGACAGGCTGCCTCCTTGTGTATCGGAGGGGACACGTGATGAAAGGCTTCTATCCTCCCTACAACCGGCCAGTGGGGGGCATATGCGAGCAACGTTCAAGACAGGGGAGGGGAGAATTGGCACAGCGAAATTGGGATGGGAGAAAAATAGAAAAAGAGGAGAAAAAGTGGATAACATTTTATTTTAATTTTAATAATCGATTATGTTCCATCACTGCATCGATGCAGAATCGTCCACATCACAGAATCGAGAAATGTCCACACCCCTAGTACATACCATTACCTGCATATAATCCTTTTTACATATCTGTAGATACTATATCTATACATATGCCTTACCCACTCTTACTACCATAGTGTCTTTATACATGTATCACTGTACATATTAATACTACAACTCTGTACATACATCTGATTATTTAGCACAATTACTCACTCAGTAGTACTAATTTATACCCCGTTTAAAACACCTGTACATTGTATATTACTCTTGCACTTTACCGTTACATTTGCACTCAAACGTATTTCCGTTGTACTGTACTTGTGCTGTATGATGACAATACATTTGAAATCTAGTCTAATCTAATCTCTCCCTGCTGAATGAACGTAGAGGGGGACATATAGCAGACCATGCTAGGCAGAGTCAAGTGAAGGGACAGACTGATCACCTTGGACGCCTGAGCTAACTAGCATGCCTGTCGCTAAAAGTGTCCCCCCTGTCCTGGCAATTACAGCCATGCTGGACCCGCGGGTGACTTACTGTCACCCCCAACCACCGCCACAGCAGACCTATTGATAAATAGGAGAAGACATTAGCGGCCCACTGACATCACTATCACATCCCGTCACAGGAGACTTTGTTGAAGTGCCCCTTTACATTTTTGGGTTATAATGAGTCCGACCTCCTTTAATTGAAAGGCAGTTCGCCTGTTTGATTTTCGAGGAAGATCAATTAGACCAATCAATTTGAAGCAAAATGGGGCATGTTTACACATTTCCAGGGAACTATTTGTGTGTTCTGCGTGACGCGCACGTGCTTGTGTGTCCTGGAAGAATGCGTGATACAGTTTGAGCCTAGGACCCCCTTTTTTTCCAAATGTGCCCTAATTGGGCCAGCGGTCATAAGATCTACTGGACACCATTAACACATAAACCCTCAGATTCATCACTAATGATAGATATGACACTCTTCCCTGTGTCCTTTATGAGAAGGTTGGTTGGTCCTCTCTGATGGAGAGGCGCAAAAAACACTGGTCTTTTTTAAAAATGTATTTAATAAAGGCCCTTATCGGTAAGCTACCTCCTTATACTACATCTCATTATTGGTAAGCTACCTCCTTACACTACATCTCATTATTGGTAAGCTACCTCCTTATACTACATCATTATTGGTAAGCTACCTCATTATACTACATCATTATTGGTAAGCTACCTCCTTATACTACATCATTATTGGTAAGCTACCTCCTTATACTACATCATTATTGCTAAGCTACCTCCTTGTACTACATCATTATTGGTAAGCTACCTCCTTATACTACATCATTATTGGTAAACTACCTCCTTGTACTACATCATTATTGGTAAGCTACCTCCTTATACTACATGATTATTGGTAAGCTACCTCCTTATAATACATCATTACCCAGTATGGTTGTCAATATCCCAATGTACCCAACCCCCCGGGCCCCCACCCAACCTCCTCCAATGTACAGTTTCTACGTCAAATGTATATACTCCCTTTTCTTGACTCCTTCTGTATCACAAACAGTACTGTATTTGCAAATCTGGTATGTCATAAATGTATAGATGTAGCAGTACTGACTATCTGTATGTCATGTATGTCATATATGTCCTGATGAATTGAAAATGGGGGACCCTGATGTAAACAAGACGAAAGTCTTTCTCTGGTCTGCATCCCCTTAACAATTGTGTGTATTGAGCTGTACTGTATTGTACCCATTCTGCAATCTGTTAATAAAGTTTTCAATCAATCAATCAATCATTATTGGTAAGCTACCTCCTTACACTGCATCATTATTGGTAAGCTACCTCCTTATACTACATCATTATTGGTAAGCTACCTCCTTATACTACATCATTATTGGTAAGCTACCTCCTTATACTACATTATTGGTAAGCTACCTCCTTATACGACATCATTATTGGAATGGAATGTTGGAACCTATGGAACCCGTTCTAGGCTGGTCCTTAACTCATTGGGGGCCAACAGCAGGGGGGCGCTGATGGCCCTTCAGCGCCAGTGCTTTATCCAATGTAGGATAGGACTTACTTGCGAGTGCTTAAAATATATCAAATATAATAGCAATAGATCTAAATAACACGTTGATCGTCAGTGAGTTGTTTCCAGTCAACATGCACAAAACAGATAATTTTTTCATACATACATTTTCGTTTTATACGGTGATGAATATGAATATATTTCTAGAGCGTTCCGTCTCATCTCAATAAACTCCAGCAAATCGAGCTTCAATGTATTTCGTTAGAAAGCGTGCCATTTGTCGCTTGATTTATGAATAGTTTTCAAATAAACGCTAGATTATCGATATTATATGTGTCATCATGCACGAACAGAAGCGGGGTCTGAAAAATCGCTTCTCTGTACTTTGGTCAGCGCGAACCTCACACACACACATACACACACACACGCTCCGATGGCGGAGAGAGAAACATCGGATTAACCCCAGATTCGTAATATAAAGTCCTTACATCACATCTGATGTAGTGCAAAAAGATGAATCCAATTCCTGATCGCCATTCCAAATATCGATTGCGTTTATTGACCCAACGTTATATGTCCAAAACCCATAATCCATGCACGCTGGAGTGTCCCCAGTCAATGTGTTATAACGATACTGCATGCCCAAGAAGTAAAACCTGGACCGGATTTCTTAGATCGATGCACAGCCCCAGCCAGAGGGATTCCAATGATGTGCAATACCATCCGGGAGACGTTAGGCGGCGGTATTTGCCCTTTGTGAGCTCAGACCCATTCCCAATGATAATGTCAGGCTGGATGGATGAAAAATTAATGGATATAGCTAATAAAAGAAATATCGATTAAACTAGGGGTGCACCGATATATCGGTCGAGTATCGGTATCGGCCGATAAGTGCCTTGTTGACTGCCATCGGCCTGTCGGTCGATAAGCTCAGATGTGCCGATGGCAGTAGCCGATAAATATCCATCAATTTGTGTCACGTCAATCTGGCCCACACGTTCAAACTTTGAAAAAAGTTTCAGTCAAGCGACCTGCACAACGCCGCCCCCACACACACACGCTACTGCATCAAAGTTACTTATGATTAACAAAGGCATTAGTTTTGTGGCATTAACGTTATATAGTTACTAGTGCTGTCAGGCGATTAAAATAATTAATCTAATTAATTACAGGATTTGTAATTAATTAATCTAATTAATCGCATTTTAATCGCATAACCATTTTATGCCTGAAATTCTATAATCATATTTCTAATTGCATGTGTCCAGATGGCAGAATTCAGTACTGTATCTACAAAACCTTCTGTTTAATCATCTTCCATCTATTAATTTGCTTAGATTTTTCAGGTCTGGTCAATTTGAGCATGGTGTTATTCACAGTCAAAGATAAAAAAGAAATATATTGATATTCTCATTTGGTTCATTACAATTGACTCAAAATAAAATGTTCATTCAATCAATCACCACGCTGATTGATTGAATGAAAATGTTATTAACAGATTGCAGAATGGGTACAATACAGTACGGCTCAATACACACAATTGTTAAGGTCATGCAGACCAGAGAAAGACTTTCGTCTTGTTTACATCAGGGTCCCCCATGTTCAATTCATAATGAATTGTAAGTAAGGGTACAACTTGCACCATGCAATCCATTCTTTGTGGATCTAGCCCACAGTATTTCTGACACTGGGAATACATTCCCTGAGATTCATAGATGTCCCTAGAATCAGATACCAAGAACATGCAAATGGACCATATTAAAAAAAAGTCTGTAAATGTGTATTCTACATTATCATGGAATGAATGATACAAAAAAATATTATAAAAAAAATATATATATAAAAAAGAAATTATCATTTTTTTTTTTGTAATTAATTTTGAGTTAATTTTCATAACGCGATATTTTGCTGTGTAATTAATTCATCTAATTAACGCGATAAACTGACAGCCCTAATAGTTACACGTTCAATAACATCAGCATATTTACCCGACCAGATGGCAAGCATTACTCATTCATATCTCTCACTTCCTTCCTTTGCTCAGAGAGCCCATACTGAATTGTACCCATTCTGCAATCTGTTAATAAAGTTTTCAATCAGACAAATGTATAGAAAAGCTTTTATTATAAAATTCGTTGCAGTAAAATCATTATGCCTCGTTTAGTACTCCTGCTGGTAATCTACTCGTGGGCCACAGGGAGCTAAAGTTATTAGCTTTGTTGTTGAGCTCTCGTCAAAATCAATGGCGGACTTCCCGGAAGTAAAGGCGCTTGCCGATTGGTGGTAAGAACAGCATGAGGTGGGTGCTAGCGGTGTGACGTAATTGGCAGAATCGACTGTCAATCAAAATGGTTCTGTTGATAAAGCTGGGAACGAGGTTAGTTGTACCCGACACGACACATGCATTGCAAACTCAGATAAATAAATAAATAAAATAGTATAGATTACTATAGTGTGGTGGCAGCATGGTGTTAGTTCACGGAGAAGCAGCTACATGAGTGCTCTAGGGAGTTTGTTAAAGTTTCCTTAAACAATCTAATTGAAATAAACGTTTCCATATTTAAGGTTTTTTGTAGTGTGTTCAGCTATCAGCTGCCGCGTACTGAAAGGGGGAACAGCCTTGTGAGGACTCTGGCATGGATTACCAGGATATGTGTGGCTGGCCGGGTGTGGTAATTCGGGAGTTTAAATAAAGGTTTGCAACAGGGGAGGAAACTAACTTTTTGGCTTACCAGCCAACTGGCGAGTATCTGATTTTTTTTACCAGCCAAACAGATTTTTTACCAGACAAAAAAAATCGCTAATTGTGATAATTACTTCTTTGTATGTCAAGCCGTGTCAATGTTGTGTATGCATCTGGGTAGGCACACTGTGCCTTTAAGACAGCACGGTGGTCTTACGACAGTGCTGTGAAGTACCGTCAAGTGTTGTGGTAACGTCAGTTGGGTTGGTGTGCTGTTGTGCACAGTGCACTGGTTGAGCTAGCCCCTTTCGTGACTGCGATGTGCAAGCCAGGGGCTTTTGAGCATGAAATAAAATGTCTAACCTTACGTCGTAGTCCGGTGCTTTTTTGGAAACATTATAGTCATAATAGATACACCTAGCTGGCTGCTTTGAGCACACGGGGCTAACGTTAGCTAGCAAGCAGCTATAGCTAAAACGCTAACTAGAAGCTAACCACTGTATACAGTTCCAGTAGACTAACATTACACCTCTGTGATTTAAATGTGTCCTTAGTAACTTATACTCGAGGGTTGTACTAGGGTTGGATGCAGTTCCCCGTTGGTCAGTCTGTCTGTTTTCCATCTTCTGCTGTGTTTAACGTTATCTGTTTGCGAGTGCTCCTGATGGCTAGCCTAGTACCGCGGGACTTTTATTATTATATGTCCGCGGGTTGGCCAGTACTGCGCAAACGTTTATTAAACATTATATGTCCGCGGGTGGTCTTGTGCAGTGCTCTCGTGGCACTGTCAACTAAAGCGAACACTCAGAAGACGCGCACCGTTTGCCAGTGCAGTGATTGCAGAATGTTTTATTTTTTTGTATACTCGCCAGCAGGGGAGGAAACTAACTTTTTGGCTTACCAGCCAACTGGCGGGTATCTGATTTTTTTTACCAGCCAAACGTAAAAAATACCAGCATTTGGCCAGTAAAGTGGCCTAATTTCCTCCCCTGGTTTGCAATGAAATAAAGAATCGAAAACCTCAGGACATTTTTCTAAAATCGGGAAAACGTGCGCCGGTGGCATAACGAACCGTCGCGCGCCACGAGCGATGATGGAGGACGGGGGCGGCGCTAATGAGATGGAGAGGCCGCGGCTTTAATGGGACTGCCGGGGCTTCGGGGGAGGTGCGGCTGACGTGCTACCAGTCACGCATGGCGACGGACTCCATCTGGTGGTGAACTGGAGGACATCGAGTTAAATAACCCATATAACTCTGTATGGTGGCATTAGGGGTGGGAATCGCCAGAGACCTCACGATACAATACTATCGCGATACTTGCGTCATGATACGATAGTATCGCGATACTAAATATATCACGATACGCTGAGTATTGCGAAAATACAAATAAAAAATGTATTACCTTTTTTCAACTGCAAAGTAAAACTTTGTAAACATGTTTTATCTAATAAAATAAAGTTCAGTCTGTTCATCTCACTTCAATCATTTTTATTGCAGAACATGGTATTTTCTCAAGCAGACAGATGTAAACACTGTAATCTGTGTTGCATGTACCTGACAAACTGAACTGTTTGTATTACAGTCATATTCCAACTTAACTGAATGCACATGTGTGTGTGTGGACTACTGTACTATTACAGGTATTGAAATGAACAATGCAACTTCCTTATACAAAAAAAAAAAAAAAAAAAATGTATGAATAATTAAATATCGATACTTGGCGTCCCTGTATCGATACAGTATCGCCACGCAAAGTATAGCGATACTACTACGTATCGATTTTTCCCCCACCCCTAGATGGCATGTACAATAATGCTGCACATACTGTATATATATATTTATATCCACATCCGTCTGTACATACATGGCCATTTAACACATTCTGTGCCATAAACAGCTTTTTACGTTTCTGGGCGCCGATCGTTGAGTGCCATAAATGTAAAAAGTTGTTTTTGGATTGTTTGATCTTTTTACTTTGATTAAAAGTACAGTTGCGCAGAGCGATCTGCATCATTTAGGCACGTCCCAACACATTGGAACTGCATTCTGATCGACTATCACCAGGTGGCAGTATCGTCCCGTGTCTGAACTGCATGGGGCTCTGGGCTGATAGTCAGCTTCACTTTCAGTTTCTCCTCGCGAGTCGCCCCTCCTTTTCCTGGGACAGAAATTCACAGTCCTCACCTCGGGATTCCATTGCATAAGCGTATTTGACCATCGAAACGTGTATAGACATATACACTGGTAATCGCGATGGCGATGCGATCACTTAGAATTATTCTTTTGGAATACCTTCTGGCTAAGGTAAGGTACATTCTATGTCTATTTTACCTAATCTGAAACGTGTTTTTCTAACAATCACAGTTCTGTGTTTCAACAGACAGTTCTGTGTTTCAACGGACGAAAAACATGCTGGGAAAACACGATCATAGTTTTGAGTTAAAACGACCCCCCCCCCCCCTTGATGATCTTGTGATGATACATATATACAAGTCATATACCTTTGATATGGGAGTATTCAGGGTTTAAGGGGGGATTATTGCACATAACGTGTTTTATCTCGCAATCTATGAAAAAATACTATTATCTTGGAAATGCATGATGTTTAGCGTGTAATAAACTACAGACTACGGCGTGTGAAAACAAACTATTATTCCCATGCTGGACTACAAGTAATGTTTGTCGAAATGGGCCACACCGTGTCTAGCTATAATACAGAACACAAACACAGCTTCGCAAACATAGTGCAACGACCACGGAAACGACTAGAAAGGCTGGCATTCTAAAGGTAAATTGCGGCACTCAAAGTGTTAATTAGCATATAATAAAAAAAAGGTCTCTCAATCTCACTCTCTCCCACAGAGTAAATGCGTTTGAACGTGGTAAGGTAACAGTCCCTACAACACAAGGTATTGCTATATTTTCATCTACATCATTTTATGGAGCTGTAATTAACACTGATGACATCATTGGTGGCCATATTCAGACTAATTTGCTCTCTAAATAAAATCAGCATTGTTTATGGTGAAGTGTCCCTTTAACAAACATGTTCCACAGACTCAAGGAAGTCTTATAAAATGTGCAAAAAGATACATCATATCTGCTTGGAGGACATGAACTGGAGGACATGTGTTGAATAAAGACTACCATCGTTTTTTTTTTAAATGCAAACCATTATATCCAGTGGAATGAAGGATATAAATATGTATGACTGATATTAATGTTAGCCATCTGTTGTACCTTTTTAAGATTCACGGCGCAAACCCCTTTTAAATGTTATGTAATCCAAGCAGAGCAACACAAGCCAGGCTACCCAGTACATTCAGAATACTCTACCCAGTACAATCAGAATACTCTACCCAGTACATTCAGAATACTCTACCCAGTACATTCAGAATACCGGTACTCTACCCAGTACATTCAGAATACTCTACCCAGTACATTCAGAATACTCTACCCAGTACAATCAGAATACTCTACCCAGTACAATCAGAATACTCTACCCAGTACATTCAGAATACTCTACCCAGTACATTCAGAATACTCTCTTACCGCGAGCACTTTGCCGGCGTTGTAGATGTTGTCTGCGTAGGCGCTGTAGTGGTGCAGGTGGGGACAGAACTGGTCGAAGCCACGGCCAAAGTAGCCGTTCTCCACGTGGACCAGCAACGTT
>NC_140179.1:34398303-34460803 GCF_963971535.1 Notolepis coatsorum
TCATCAATTAACGTGCCCAATATGCTCAATAATTCACACGTGTCAAATTATGTATGACAGCGGTATTGCCATATACATGCCTATACATCATGACTTCAAAGTAAAATAAAATTACTTTCTCTCTCTCTCTTCTCTCTCCTCTCTCTCTCTCTCTCTCTCTCTCTCTCTCTCTCTCTCTCTCTCTCTCTCTCTCTTCTCATAGTTATTGTCCCATGTGGCATGATGGAGCGTAGTCTTGTCTATCCAGAACAATGACCCGTGCCTTGTTATAGCTCTTGTTAAGTACTCCTGAGCTGTGTTGTGTGTGGACACTACAGTCACATTAGCACGCGCGCGCACGTGTGTAGGTGTGCGTGCGTGTGTGGGCCTCATAGTCGCGCTTTAATTAACAAACGCAGTCATTACAGTGAGGCTCTTACTTTAAACCAACTCTGGCTGGAGTCAAGAGCATAAGAGAGCTGGGAGATCGCAGGGGACAGTGTGTGTGTGTGTGTGTGTGTGTGTGTGTGTGTGTGTGTGTGTTGTGTGTGTGTGTGTGTGTGTGCATGTGTGTGTGTGTGGGGGGGGGCGAGGTGTGGGTGATAGAGGAGTGGGCACTAAACCAGGTAAACGGAGCGAATCCTTATTGCCATCTTAATCGCCGGAGTTATTTCAGTGCTGTGCGTAATTCACTTCAATTGCTTTTTGACATTTGGAGAAGCCTGTTGTAATCGCTGCGACTCCACAGCCGCGCTGGCCAGTAATTATTCAATTACACGAGCAAATTGACAAGCCCCGCATCGTGGCCCCTTTTATTGGTTTATTTATTGTGTACTCGTGGCACCTCTAAAAACAAATCTGTTCAATAAAAGCCACTTCACCCCCTGCGGTCCCGCGGCAGAGGCGTGTGTTTCGGTGGCACTTGTCCCGCGAAAAACTGAACTGCCATCATCTTTTTTGGATTGCAATTATGGATTGTTAGTTAAGTGTTTTTTTTTATGAACAACAACGTGCCTGCAGGTGTTCAACCATTGTTTCATAATCCTTGACGTCCGTGAAGTGCCATCGAGAAGACAATGTCGCCGTGGGCGTTGCCATGACATCCGCAGCGTACTTGAAGCCATTGACGTTAGAGCCTGATGGGCGCTAGGTTCATCTTTCCATGCATGGGTAGATATTGTTGTTGTTGTTGTTGTTGTAGTGGTAAACGGTAAATGGACTGCATTTATATAACAGCTTTTTATCCAAAGCCTGACGTTGGACGGTGGAGGCGACCATCTGCTCATCAGGGGGCAGTTAGGGGTTAAGTGTCTTACATTTACATTTAGTCATTTAGCTGAACACTTTTATCCAAAGCGACTTACAAGTTCTGTATGACAGGTCAGCAGGTCTTTCAGCTGAGTAACAATGTTCATCAAACAGTGTTGAAACTTGGGTGCTACAGTGTTGAGTGCATAGTAGAGACATTATTAGTAAATAGGTAGTAGTATAGTTTCAAGTTTTGTTTTATTTGTCACATATAAGGTACATGGACATTACAGACAAATGCTTGGTTCTGTATGAGCCTCCTGAGAATGTGCTTCATACTGTAAAAAAAAGAAAAAATTATAAAGACCAAACTGAAGGGAATTCATCCCACCCAAGTCCTTTGGATTGATATTAGTATGGACCAGCTGACAGATTCAAGCGACAAAGTTGTATCAGACGGTGTCTTTATTGTCGAACACAAGAACACACAGAGAAGAGAACTCCTGCAGCCCACGGGCTCAGCCTCTCACAGAATGATGACACAGGGATGACATTTATACCCCTCATGGACAAAGGAAGAGAAGGGAGGGGTGCGTGTGAGTGTGTGTGTGTGTATGTATGTTAACGACCGAAAAAAAAAAAATGATTTTTTTTATTTTTTATTTACATTTTTTTGGAGGCCCCTCGTCACTAGAGGCCCCACAATTAGTATTATTATTTTTTTTACTTTTATTTTTATTTTTTTTGGAGGCCCCTCGATACTCGTCACTAGAGGCTCTTTGGAGGCCCCTCGTCACTAGAGGCCCCAAATTATTATTATTTAATTTTTTCTCCTCTTCATAAGAGTTTGAGGTTTTCTGTTTGAGGTAAAAACAGCAATAAAAAGTCAAAACTTGCATCTCCACATCCCAGCCCCGACGCCTGAATACTTTTACCAACGGATTTCCAGTTCCGCGTTCTGCGCTCTGATTGGCCACTGACGTTTCTGGTAGCGCCAATCGTGTGACGCCTCTTTCTTTCACCGGTTAAGCTTAGGCACTCTTTCGAAGTTGGTTAAGGTTAGAGTTTGTCTTAGAGCAGGGCGATAGAACACCAGCCCTGATTCCATACTCCAGTCTAACCTTAACCAACTTTGAAAGAGAAACGTCAGTCAATATTTCGATTGTATTTTTTTTCTTTTATACATACATACATACATACATACATACATACATACATACATACATACATACATACATACATACATACATACATACATACATACATACATACATACATACATACATACATACATACATACATACATACATACAGCCCCACCCCCACCTAATAGACAGTCCCCTCCCCACCGTATGTAATGTATATATTCTCTCCCCACCGTATGTATATTTCTCTCCCACCCACCCACCCCCTCCTAATGTACAGTCCCCTCCCCATCATATGTATATACTCTCTGTCAGGATCTATGGGTAACAGTACTGTATATTTGCATATCATATATGTCACAAATGTAACAGTACTATATACCTGTATGTCATGTATGTCCCTATGCCATAAATGTCATGATGTCATATATGTTGTGCATGTCATACATGTCACTATGAATTAAAAATGGGGGACCCTGATGTAAACAAGACAAACGTCTTTCTCTGGTCTGCATCCCCTTAACAATTGTGTGTATTGAGCCGTACTGTATTATTTGTACCCATTCTGCAATCTGTTAAATACAATTTTCATTAATTCATTAATTCACAGACAGTAACACAGGACAAAAACACATTTCAACCCCCTCCCTTCCCTAATTATAATTTAAATTGACATTCACGTAAAAGTAAGCTTACTATTCTAATATTATATTCTTGTCTCCAAAGTGTGTGCATGTTTTTTTTCTTCCTGAGGATGGCGCCATCCCCCCATCTAAACATGATGTGTTTCTTTTCTCTTCTCTTCTTGATTGATTGAAAACTTTATTAACAGATTGTAGAATGGGTACAGTACAGTACAGTACAGCTCAATAATTGTTAAGGGGATGCAGACCAGAGAAAGACTTTTGTCTTGTTTACATCAGGGTCCCCCATTTTCAATTCATCATAACATACATGACGTACAGATAGACAGTACTGCTACATCTATACATTTATGACATACCAGATTTGCAAATACAGTACTGTTTGTGATACGATGGGTTGGGGGGGTGGGGGGGACTGTACATTGGAGGTGGTTCGGTGGGTGGGAGGGGTGGGTGGGTGGGGGACACTGTACAACTGTACAAGCAAAACTGTACATTGGAATATTGACAAAACCATACTTGGTCATTTACTGTACATTGGAGGGGGTTGTGTTAGGACATTTACAGGGGCCAGTTTCAAATTGCAGTCTCCCGTAGGTGTTCTTTGAGAGTGTTTTTGAAAGTGGGTAGTGATTCACATTCCTTTACAGCTTTGGGTAGGGCGTTCCACATTGATGTGGCATAATTGCGAAACGTGTTTAGTCCCTTGTTTGAGCCGAATCTGGGTTTGATTTGTGGAACCCCCTCTGTATGTGTATGTGTGTGTGTGTGTGTGTGTGTGTGTGTGTATGTATGTATGTGTGTGTGTGTGTGTGTGTGTGTGTGTGTGTGTGTGTGTGTGTGTGTGTGTGTGTGTGTGAGTGAGCCACAAAGGGAGTCTCCACTGGCCGAGCAACAACCCCAACAAATCAAGAGGGATGCAGCAACAGGGTCATCAGGTCACCGAGCCAGCTGTAGGGAGAGAGAGACACAGACACAGAGACACCCAGGCCCCCCTACAAGGATGCAGCCTGCACGAGCACAGATATAAGATATCACCAGACATTAACGAACTGAAGAACCTATCAACTTAAGATATTCGACATCAATGAACTGAAAAACCTATCAATTCCCCCTTTTGACATATAAATCAAATATGTCAACACAACAGTTCATTGATGGATCTGTACCCGCATCACACCTAAACCAGTAGGGATGAACAACGGTCAGAGAGGGGGGAGAGAGAGAAATAGGGAGGGGGGGGGGACAGGAGAGAGAGAGAAGAAAGAGAGAGACACAGATTTGCAACTTTTCAGACAATACACCTAACCCCTTTGGACCCCCCTTACTGAGGTACACCCAACGTCTATCAGGGCGCTTCCTCCCCTCTGTTACAGTACACCCCCCATTTTGGGCCGGTCCCGTCTTCTAGGGCAAGGGCCTCTTCCTGAGCTGGTTCCTGTTCCAGGGCACGGTCCTATAGGCAAAAGTGTCTCCTCTGGTCTGCTGCCTCAGTGTCTTTGGACTATCTTCTCCGCCTCTCCCCAGCTGGCCCACCGTCTCTTCAGCTCTGCCTCAGTGCTCTCCCACCGCCGCTCCCTCCCTCCTGTCGTAGATGATCTGTGTACCGGCTGCGGTGTCGCTGGGCGGAGGGGATATGGGGCAGCGGTCTGGCCCCTGCTGCTTAGCTGCCTCCTCCTCCAGTCTGCCTCTCTTCATCTCCGGCCTGTCCTTCGTCTCCTCCTGCCTGTCTCCTGGTCGAGGGTCGTCTGGTGGTCTCGTCTCGGACGTCTGAGGGGCTGCTGCTGGCATCTCTCCCCTGAGTCAGACGCGCCACAGACAGCTGTTGTGAATGTCTGGATCTTCTGCACCATCTTTTTTCTTCTCCATGTCTCCTTTCCTCCTTCTGATGTCCTTCTTGGATGGTCAGCTGGCCCAAATCAATCTCAGCAGCGGCTCCATTTGAAGGGAATTCATCCCACCAAAGTCCAAGGATTGATATTAGTATGGACCAGCTGACAGATTCAAGCGACAAAGTTGTATCAGACGGTGTCTTTATTGTCGAACACAAGAACACACAGAGAAGAGAACTCCTGCAGCCCACTGGCTCAGCCTCTCACAGAATGATGACACAGGGATGACATTTATACCCCTCATGGACAAAGGAAGAGAAGGGAGGGGTGCGTGTATGTGTATGTATGTGTGTGTGTGTGTGTATGTATGTGTGTGTGTATGTATGTGTGTGTGTGAGTGGAGGAGATGTGTGTGTGTGTGTGTGTGAGCCATGAAGGGAGTCTCCACTGGCCGAGCAACAACCCCAACAAATCAAGTGGGATGCAGCAACGGGGTCATCAGGTCACTCGAGCCAGATGTAGGGAGAGAGAGACACAGACACAGAGACGCCCAGGCCCCCCAACAAGGGTGCAGCCTGCACGAGCACAGATATAAGATATCACCAGACATTAACGAACTGAAGAACCTATCAACTTAAGATATTCGACATCAATGAACTGAAAAACCTATCAAAACACTATACAAATTATACAATATACTCTTTTTCTCTAAATGTTTTGAGAGGAAAACATTGCCTCAACAATAATTAGTTGCACATGCTTACAATTACACAGTAAAGAGAAACACAATATTACAAAGTTACACATAGGGGAGCAGTTATAATAAACTTAAAATGAAAGTGAATATGCCAGAATGAACAAATGTGTTTTGAGACGGAAAACAAAGGTGGGGAGGTTGTCTATTGCACGGATGTCTTGTGGTAGGGAATTCCAGAGGCGGGGGCACAGCGGGAGAAGGCTCTGGATCCCATGGTAGTCAGACAGGAAGGGGGAGTGACAAGTTGGAAGGAAGAGGAGGATCTGAGTGACCGAGAGGGAGCGTAAGACTGGAGAAGTTATGTGAGATAAGGAGGGGCTAGGTTATGGAGGGCCTTGAAGGTGAGTAGTAATACCTTGTAGTCAGAGCGTGACTTAACAGGCAGCCAGTGAAGTTGGTGGAGAACAGGAGTGATGTGATTTATTGTTTATTGTTTACTAAAAAGGATCCCCATTAGCTGATGCCAATGGCACCAGCTAGTCTTCTTGGGGTCCAAAGTCCCACATATAAATAATATATACACATACAAATATAAATACACACACACATACTGTATAACATGTATACACATACACACACACACACACAGACACACATACATATACACGTATACATACATTTACATATTTTACATTTATATATATATATACACACACACACACACACACACACACTATATACATACATACATATATACACATACACCCGCACACACACATACATACACATATTCAGTATATACACAATACAACAACCTAACTTATTACAATCATAAAAAAAAGACATTAAACAAAAGAAAGAAAAAAAACAATATTGCACATGAAAGATGAAGAGCTAATGCTTGCCTGTAAAAGGCAACATTACCATAGTCAGCTTGTCACAGTTAAGAAAATAATAAGAACAAATAATTAAAAACAAAAATAAATGTGGTTGATGGAGGGAGTTCTATAATGCGAGCGGCTGAGTTCTGGACCAGTTGGAGTTTATAGAGATACTTATGTGGGAGACCAATGAGGAGGAGGGGGTTACAGTAATCTAGGCGGGATGTGACCAGGGCGTGAACAAGAGTAGCGGTGCTGGTACTGTAGGTGTAAGTGAGGGGCGGAGACGATTGATGTTGATGTTGCGTAGGTGGAAGTAAGCAGACCGTGTGATGTTATTAATGTGAGATTTGAATGACCGTGTGCTATCGAGGATGACACACAGACTCTTAACCTGAGGGGAAGGGAAGGGAAGACTGTAGAGTTGTCAATAGTAAGGGGGAAACTGTCGGATTTGACTATGGTAGATTTGGAACCAATGAGGAGTACTTTATCACTGTTTAGTTTTAGGTAGTTGACTGTGAACCATACATTGATTTCATGTAAACATTCAGTACGGGAAGTGGGGGAGGGCAGAGTCAGGTTTAGTGGAAAAATAGAGCTGGGTGTCATCCGCGTAGCAGTGAAACTGCAGACAAAATTTCCTGAAGATGCTGCCAAGGGGTAGGAGATAGATTAGGAAAAGGAGAGGGCCCAGAACAGAGCCCTGGGGGACACCGGTGGTAACTGGAGTGGAGTGTTTCAAGTTTCTTTATTAGTTGTTATACAAAAATACAGAATACTTTTATATGAAATGCTTCTTTCTGTTTTTCTCCTTAGAGTGTGCTAGATAAAAATAGATAATATAAAATAAGTATAAAATAGAAGTCAAAAGTACGTAAACAAAAGTACTGTATTCAATATACATATATACAATATACAATGCAGAGTAGAAAAAGTAACTGAGTTACAATACAATATACAGTACAATGCAGAAATTGGATGAGGTACAATTTAGGGTAAGGTGTAATGAGGTATGAGTTGTAGTGCAAATAAATATAAAGTGTGTTAAAGTATCTAAAGTGGGTAAAGTGGGTGCTGCAGTGAGTTGTTTATTTAAAGTGAGTGTGTCCGTGTGGATGTGTGTGCTGTGAGTGTATTTGATGGTTTGTTACATATGTTATTGCCATTGAGCATCCTGATGGCCTGGGGAGTGTGATTTGACATCTTTCAGTTGTACATATTGAGTGTGATCTGAGAGGTATGAGTTGAACCAGTGAAGAGGGGTGCCAGTGATGCCAATGGAGGCTAGTCTGTCTAGAAGAATGGAATGCGAAATGGTTTCAAATGCTGCAGAGATCCAGAAGTACAAGTATAGTGAGGAGACCAGAATCGGCAGCCACTAGTAAGTAATTTGTGATTTTAACTAGGGCTGTTTCAGTGCTATGGAGAAATCGAAAACCAGATTAAAATAGCTCGTACAGATTGTTGCTGGAGAGGTGAGTGTGAACCTGGGCAGCTACAGTCTTTTCCAGTATTTCGGCAAGAAATGGGAGATTAGAAATAGGCTGGAAATTATTCAGAATATTGGGGTCTGCACCAGGCTTCTTTAATATGTAATAGCGCCAGTTTTGAGGGCAGATGGAACAAGACCAGAGGTAAGGGAGGAGTGTATGATGGCAGTTTGTTATTAGAGAAGACAATGATGGTAGGCAGGTTTTAACTAGGTGGGTGTCTAACTGACATGTAGAGGATTTATTTTTACAGATGAGGTCTGATATGTCATTAACAGATGGGAGTAGAGAAAATAGAGAACGGGAGCATCAGGAAAGGAACATGGTGAACTGTACAGTAGGTGACATTAGTTGAGGAAGCCAGTTGCTGATGTATATTTGCGATTTTGGCATTGAAAAAGTCCATAAACTAATTACATTGAGTGCATTTGTGGGGTGAGAGTGTAAGGAGGCTGTAAGATTGACTTAACAGTGAAAAACAGGGCTTGAGTGCTTCCTGTGCCTGAGCTAATTACACTGGCATAGTGAGTACTTTTTCCACTACATCCTTCTCTAGACCTAGATATAGTAGCCTGGTTTATCCTCCACTACATCCTTCTCTAGACCTTTTATTCAAATTTTATTTTAACCTCAATAGTTTTCTCAAGGTTCATAGCTGTTAACTTTAGTTGTACTTGGAATCACCGACTTAGGTCAACCTGGCACTAACCCAGCAGTATTGGATGCCCGAAGGAACGCACATGCCAGTTAGGGTACCTTATGTACTATACTGCACCTGTGTATACTGTTTACTTTACTTACTCATAGTATACTGTATATTCAGATTCTAAATGTTTTATTTCCCATATTTATTGTAACGTATAATATAGGGCATACAAACCCTCATCTGCACCTTTGATTACACTGTTTACTCGCTCATATTCTTATATTCAGAGTTAATTATATGGTTTACACTGCTTAGCTTTATCTTTACTATAATCGTATTGCCTATATTTATGTCTTCTATTACGCTGCCCATACCTGTACCTCCCCTCCCCCCTCCACCATGCTGCTATGAAGCCCGAATTTCCCCAAGGGGATCAATAAAGGAATATCTTATCGTTAACTACCAAAGAGAAATCCTAACTTGCGAGAGAAATGATGAGGAGGGAGCACAGTGGGGGGGGGGGGGGGGGGGGGGGGGTCCACACACAATCAACATTACAAAAAATAATAAATTTAATACAGTAAATAAATACAAATAAATGTAACAACAAAGTAAAGTACAGTAAAAATATTAAGTTACAGTGGGTGACAATATTGTCACAAGGAAAAATGAAATTACATACCTGGGTTCCATCCTAGAGGCAAATCTTTCCTGCAACAAAATGGCATCCAATGTAATAAAAAAAGTCAACCAACAAACTAGATTCTTGTACCGGATCTCCTCTCTGGTAAACAAGAATACCCTGAAGACTCTGGCAGGAGCACTCATTCAAGGGTACTACGACTATGCTTGCACTTAATGGTACCAAAGCACCTCAAAGGTGCTAAAAACTAAATTACAAACATCACAAAACAAACTGGTCAGACTACTGCTTGACCTTACTCCTAGAACCCACCTCACCCCTGCCCACTTTGACGACAGAGTACAGCAACTTGCAATGGGCCTGGTCTACAAGATACACTACACGACTAAGGTACCCATGTACATGTCAAAATACTTCCCAAAGGTCAGTGAATACCACGACCACAACACCAGAGGGAGCTCCACAAATCATGTTAAACCCAGATTCGGCTCAAACAAGGGACTAAACACGTTTCACAATTATGCCACATCAATGTGGAACGCCCTACCCACAGCTGTAAAGGAATGTGAATCACTACCCACTTTCAAAACCACTCTCAAAGAGCACCTACGGGAGACTGCAATTCGAAACTGGCCCCTGTAAATGTCCTAACCCAACCCCCTCCAATGTACAGTTTCCCCCCCACTCCACCTACCCAACCCCCCATTGGATTATTTAACCCTTTATAGGTGCTATGAATATTTAACATTCTTTATATATATATATATATATATATATATATATATATATATATATATATATATATATATATATATATATATATATATAAGAATGTTAAATATTCATAGCACCTATAAAGGGTTAAATAATCCAATGTTCATTTCATATTGAACTGCACTGTAATGTAAAGTGTGATATCAAGCCAAAACTCATATCCAAGTTAATATGTGCTTCTTATTTTTAAGTAAGGCAACAGACGATATCACAGTATCATAATTTCACGACTATATGAGATATACAGTATATATCAAGAGCGATAAACAATCATATTGAATTAATACCCAGCTTCAGTGGGCGTACTGCTCAGGGGAAGTGGTTATATTGTAACTCCACCCACTTATATATTTCAACTTTTGAAAAAGCTTTTGAAAACTGATTTTGTGGGCTGTTGATTAGGCTAATAATCAGTGAAAATATGCCATGCCTTGAGGCTGCTCCCCCTCCAAAAAGACCACAGTATTATATTCTGCCAAGCCTTCAGTGCTGGAAGTCCGGGGTGTTTCTGGTTACAGTGATATCGCAGAAACTATTTGTTGAGAATAATTTTCCAAGACTCGATTTTAATCATCAGCATGACCCACATTTAGTTACCAAGAGCTGTTACTAACGATTATTCAAGTAATCCATTCATCCAGCGATTCGTATATTCCATTGATTAATCAGTGCATCTAAACAATACATTTTCATTAAATATAAATAGATAAGGGTGGTCGGATGGCGTAGCGGAGATTGCGCTCGTCACCAATGCAAGAGGCTGCGGTCTCGACTCCCGGAGTCAGCATTGCCCTGCGGCTTGGGCCGGTCGTCATACTAACTCGTTTGGCTTGGTTAGGGGGGGGGGGGGGGCAAGTCGTGGGTGGTAATCTGGCGTTGTGGACAGCTACGCCTACAGGTCAGGTCTGGGCGCTTGCTCAGCGAAAAGCAGGAAATGGTGAAGGCAGCGTGACCCATAGATATCTATAGAACACTAGATAGCTTAAGGCGGAGTCACCAGCGTCACTGAACCGCCGCCATCTTGGGGCAGTCAGCCTTGAGTGAGAGTGAGTGAGCTGCACAGACAAAAATACTCATAACTCGCTGAAATATTGACGGATTTACAAACGGTTTGGTTTGCTATAAACATCAAAGTTATGATACTGCATACTTATAAAAAAAAATTTTTTAAAGATGTTTTTTTTTACAAACCGCTTGAATCATAGCCACGTTAATAATGGTTGTAATAAACCAAACCGTTTGTAAATCCGTCAATATTTCAGCGAGTTATGAGTATTTTTGTCTGTGCAGCTCACTCACTCTCACTCAAGGCTGACTGCCCCAAGATGGCGGCGGTTCAGTGATGTCGCTCTCCATTGGCCGGCAGCGCGGGCAAGCTATCTAGTGTTCTATAGATATCTATGGCGTGACCTCCCACGCGTTACGCTTCACCAATAAGAGTCCTCGCTGCCAGGTGAGAAGAGAGCCACTGGCTGTCTCCACATGTGTCGGAGGAAGCATGTGGTAGACTTCAGGGCCCTCATTCATCAACGTGGACGTAGAATATGTTCTATTTCCACACGTAAGCACGGAATGTAGAACTAGTGTACGCACAGGGAAGTCGGGATTCATCACACGGTGCGTACGCAGGCGCTATGCTCTTCCGTAGAACTTTGTTCTACCGTCAATGCTCGTGCATGATTATCCATATATGGTCATGAAAGTGAGGAAACACCCCCCATGGGATGTGAAATAATGGACTGACCCGAGCGGAACTCTGAGAAACTCCACGGATAATTCACTGCTGTCGAACCAAGAAGACACTATCGCGTATTATGGGATAAATAAAAGGCGGATTTGTAAACGGTGATGTCAGATATCAACGGCTCCCTAAGACCATTGCTGCAATTCTGCCTGGACAGCTCAAAATACTAATAAAGACCGTTCGTTGACCACTGTTTGGCGTTGGTTGTGTGTCATTATAACCGTGCTGTAATATGAATGCCTTTATTAGTTGTGTTCGATTGGCTATATGATTTTTAGAGGCATCTATTTTGTTGTCGGCTAATAAAGACCGCGCTGGAATATGACTGCCTTTTCCCGTGTTGTTTGATTAATACCCAGGGATTAAAGTTCTCCTCAATTTGATTCCAAATCGCGATGGATCTCCCGTCAATTTTCTACCTGCTGCATATGATTTCTAGAGGCATACTACAATCTATTTTGATGTCAGTATTGGGTAGCCTATACATAAACAATAATACGAGAGCATATAATACAAGAACAATGAATCTTACTGCCATGTATGATGTAGCAGATGCGCCATGTGTAGCCTGCCTATATGTGATCAATACAAACATGAACTTGAATTCCATCATGTCTGTGTGCGGGTCACTGCGGGAACTCACAAGGCTGTTGTCACAATGTAAATAAGAACGTGCACTGAAAAGTTACAGTATGTAGTTGGTTGATTATTTGTATGACAGTCAGTAAACCCTTGCAAAAAGTATCCGTTTTATTTAATGAATTGAAAACATTCAGCATCGCCTTCCTCCCGGCATCCAGCAATAACATGTATCAGGCAAATGCGCATCGCAACATTGACTGAGTGGAATCCCTTTCTATTCACATAACTGCATTTGTGATGGAGCTTTGACAGCTACAGTAACAGTCTATTGCTCGATCCATCTCCAATATCACGATGGACCGTGCCGCGGTGGCAAAGACCCGAGGGTGGAGAGGATCTTGAATGAATTCCATCATCATATGTTGTGTGTCTGTCCACTATGTTTGTTACTTTGTTATTCCCCCCCCCTATCTATGTAAAGCGACCTTGGGTCTCTTGAAAGGCGCTATATAAAATGAAGCTATTATTATTATTGTTATTATTATTATTATCATCACATCTGTGCGGGAGCTCACAAATAGACTGTTAGTCTCAGTGAAGTTTCAACGGAGGTCATCTATTCTAACCAACAAATTGAAGTAGAAAGCATTTCGTGACCAATCTTATTTGGAAACATGACACACAAAATAATTTGCTTTTTATTTGAAACAATATCTAATCGCGTTTGGAGGTTGGTGTTTTGCGTCTGCCCCCCCCCGTGCCAAACAAGCAGGCCAACCTCTTGTTCGCGTGTGAGCCCGTTATAATTACACTACTGTCGCTATTTTACAATGAACTATAATGAATTACGGGTCATACAGAAGTTGAACACTAATGCACGGAAGCTTATTTCCGCCTTGAAACTAATGCAGGACTGAGGAGTGCTTATGCGTAGTAACGATATTCTACCACTGGGCGCCAGGTACGCCTGGTCTGACCTGTGCGTAGATGTAAGCACGGAGTCAAGTTCAAATCGAAATTGATGAATCCCACTCTTTGCTTAGAAATGATCGTACGCACAGGGTAAGCACAGATCTGTGCGTAGAACACGTTGATGAATGAGGGCCCAGGGTTCCCTTATACCGACCAGTAGGAGGAACGATTGTTCGTCAAACAGTGTTGAACGTGACTGCTACAGTCTTGAGTGCATAGTAGTATAGACATATTAGCATAGCAACGTGTAATGTATGACGTCAGTTAGGGTACCTTATGTATACTGCACCTGTGTATACAGTATACTTTACTTTCTTATAGTGTATATTCAGATTAAGTGTTATTGACCGTATTTGTTGTAATGTATTATATAACTGACCCTCATTTACACATTACACTTGCTCATATGCTTATATTCAGAGTTAATAATATTGTTTAAACTACACTTATTTGTACTTTTTCTACTGTACTATAATTGTATTGCCAATATTTACGTCTTCTACTATTATATGCCTCATACCTGTACTGCCCCTCCCCCCGCCCCTGATGCCTGAAATCAATAAAGGAATATCTTATCTTATCTTAGTGCTCTTTAAACAGGTATTTTTATAGCATGTTTGAACCATCTAATTAGTGTTTCTGAATTCAAGAATTCTTCCTCTTCTGTTGTGTTTCGCTCAGAGGCATTTAAGTGCCACTAGTTTATAATAAAACACAAGATACTTGTGTCCTAATGATGAGGATAAAAGGGAGAAATCCACTCCCATTGCCGAAAAACTAAATCTAACATACCTAAAACAAGGACTAGAAAAAGTAGAGTGGTCGTCTGGTAATCAGAAGGTTAGGTTAGACAGTGTCTCAGGAGGTAGAGCGGTTGTCTGGTAATCAGAAGGTTAGGGTTAGACAGTGTCTCAGGAGGTAGAGCGGTCGTCTGGTAATCAGAAGGTTAGGGTTAGACAGTGTCTCAGGAGGTAGAGCGGTCGTCTGGTAATCAGAAGGTTCCCAGTTCGATTCCAGCTCCTCCCGCCAGCATGTCAAAGTGCCCTTGAGCAAGAGCACTTAACCCCTAACTGCTCCCGATGAGCAAGTTGGCACCTTGCATGGTCGCCTCCACCGTGAATGTGAGGTATACGTCGTAAAGCGCTTTGGATAAAAACGCTATATAAATGCAGTCCCCTTATCATTCATTTACCATTTATAGATGCAGTCATGCTTTATTCTCCAAACGCTAGTACCAACGGAGTATTTGAAAAAACACAGCTGTAAATAACAACAGAGGAGATAATACTATTATGACTAAACCTCTGTAGTGTTTCTCTTGACTACAGCACTGGGTAGATGTTAGGTGGAGCGATGCGGGGGTTAAATGCCTCGTGTTTTCTCCTCACCCCCTTCTCCGCCTCCGCCTCCTCCTCCTCTTCCTCCTCTTCCTCCTCCTAATGACTTATGAGGAGAAAGTTTTCCTGTTGCAGGGAACTCTTCAAAATAATAAATCAGGAGATTTCTGCTCACGCTAATTGACATTTGACAACATAATTTGCATAATGATTCACAACAGCCTCGAGGGAGACTCTTAAGACGAGGAAAACATTATGGATTTGCTAATTAGCCGTCGTCAATTCCTCTCTGTTGTCGCCGTCGTTAGTCCCTGTGAACTAACTTGATCAGACAAGCATGGCTTCATGACAGTTGTCACCGCCGTTCAATCACCGTGATTGCCGCCGCTCCTGGCGTGGTGGAGTTGCCACGGTGAAAAATGCCCCCAAGTTGAAAAGTTTGAAGTCAGATTTCCGATGTCACTCTGGAAGGAAGTTCATCTCAGCGGTTCTCATAGGTTCATTAATTAATACAAATTAGTGCTCTCCTCTGGCCAGCTAGGAGACACTGAGGAATGAAAGGAGACAATGACCTTAAGTAGAGAGAGGGGTGGCGGCCATAGCCCCTGTCCTCTCACCTATAGGTGTGAACTAAGTTATTGTTTGGGGCAACCAAAAGGATTCCTCCACAATATTAATTAATTAATAATATATTAATTACAATACTGCTGTGTAATTGCATTGACATGAATGTTGCCCTTATAGACGCTTATTATTCGCCTTATTCACCTCACTGCCATCTTTGTTTACAAAGATGTGCAAAGGAGGAGCATGGACATTTATTTGAGGAATTCCTAGAAAGGGAACAGACAGAGAGTTGGATGAGGAGAAAAACTGAGATGATCTGAAGTCAGAATGGGGAAATGTGTCAGGAGAGCAAAGATGTCAAATGTAAAAAATAATGTTTACATAATGGTTAAAGCATTTGATCTAAACATAAGCATTTAGATGAGCTATTCTATTCAAGGCTAAAGGTGACCACAATAGAAATGCTGGCGACCGACGGAGCTCAGTAGCTTTGGCATTTCAGTTCACACTGGAAGCACCTGACGAGCGAGATCCAAGCATTCTTCAAGGCTCCGTTTGCTTGTAGACTCTATTGTATTGTCAACATGGCTGTAAATTGCTTAGCCTATTTATAAGTTTGCCCAATATGGAAAAACGACTAAATTAGGCTATAGCTGATTTAATTAATTAGGGACTTAATTAATGTTTGGGGTTGTATATTTTTTATGGTTGGACCTTTAGGTTTTGGCAGATATGTCTCATGATATAATTAACTACTAACGTCACGGTGACCAAATGCGTCCACATTTTTATAGGATTCTATCACATTTTCATAACAATAGCGAATATAACTTACCCTGCGCCGTTTTCATTGAGGTTTCTTACAAATTAATGATGTTTTATTTGTCCTTTATATGCGGATAACATTAAAATCTTAAATTGTACCATTATGTTCCCCTTTAGACAACAAACATAATGGTAATGATGCACTTTTGTGATGACCCTATATTCAGGTCGCATTAATAGTTTAACGCTCCTATGTTGATGTTCAGATCACGTTTTCCTAATCCGGTGCTGACCTGTGAACAACTAGGTGATAAAGGTCTTGGGATTTGTAGTCATTTTGTAGTCATAACATTTTCACCTTTTAAACCAATGCTGCCATCTACTGACAACAGAAAGTGTTGTCTATAACGTTAAATTGATTAGAGAGGCTACTCGCACACTAGTAAACACCGTAGCCCAAAACATTCCCACTTTTTACTGGTACATTCGTTCATATCTAATAGTCTTTAGATGACTAAATATAGATGAATACTCATGAAATGTTATATAGATATTCTAAAATAAGTATAATTTCACTTCACCTACCTGTCAGCATGAAATTCCCAAATGCTGACAGTAAAAAAAGCCTAGATGTCGCGCAAAATGGGGCGTGACCGAATTTGGTTTTGGGCGTTCCCAGACAAAGAGAGTGACCGAGATTGGTCTACGTTCCGTTAGATCATAGGGCAATAAACAGGTCAAAATGTCTAAGCAGCAGAAACACTGTAGAAACAGAACATGTATTGTATGTGTAGAAGGGTGGATTATCCCTACTTTATGAGAGTAGATGTGCACCGTCACCAGGTAGTGGGAACACAGCAGATCTGGGTCCGGCTGAGTCCCCGACTGTAGTGTAGGGGTATTAGAATTGGGATTTAGCAGAGGGAGCGGATGGGGCCTATAGGGTTTACTAACCTAGGGGTGATGCGCTGGTCCTTCTTGCCCTCCAGGGCGACTTACAGTAATTCCCGAACAACCACACTTCCCCTAATACTTCCCCACACCCTCTCACACCCGGTGGCAGTAGTGATAGATGATATCATTTCTCCCTAAAGCAGTACCGTTCCTTGTTGACGAGCGGAGACCTGTCCAGAACACCTGCCCCAATGATACATAGGCCGTGGATAAGAAGGGGTTAAGTAGTAATGCACATTAATCGAAAGGAAGGGGTTAAACAATAATGTACATTAATTGACACACACACATGGAATCCAGTTACTCGCCTCTCCTTTTACTGGGAATATACTGCACCAATCAAAGCAAACAGATCACAGATAATACCATACCCCTAAGGGTTAACGCTCAGTATCATACCCCTAAGCGTTAACGTTGGCACAAAATCCCTTTAAGGGTTAACCCTCACTCCGCACACTTTCCACATTTATGCACTCTGCAGTACCTAATCTGTGGAGATTAGCACAAAACTCAAACGAGCTACCTGGATGAAACACCTGTCGCCTATAGGTGCTGCAACACAATACACAATACACACAACCAAAATAAGTGGGGCCCAGTGGCGGCTCTGCCACTAGGGGCGCACGGGCGCCGCCCCACCTGCTGTTAAATCAGAGAAGAAGAAAATAAAACTTTTTCGTTTTTTGTTTTATAGCCCTATAAATAATATAAACACGTTTAAAATGAATAATATTTACTCATTTTAAGTATGTTTGTATTTCCAATGCACAATATAACGTTATTATCTAAAATAAAAAAACACTTGTTTTCCTGAGCAGGAAGTGACATTTTTTTTATTTTTTTTTTATTTTTTCGTATTTCTCGGCCCGGGCTAGACGCGATAGCGCTCTGAGTGCGCGTCACAGTTTGATCGCTGTATCCGTCACAGCCAATCAGTGCATAACGCGTTGTGCGTTGAAATATGACTATTATGTTGGAATCCGGGCGCGATTTGAAGCGGTCTAGCCAGTAGCGTCAAGAATTTCTGTAGCCGCATTTCGCGGAGACGCTCTCTGATTGGCCGACGCCAGTATTTTTTTCCGTAGCAGAATTTCACAGAGACGATCTCTGATTGGCCGAATCCAATTTCTAATGTTCCAATTCTAGCTTATTCCTAGGTTGGTCCGTTGGTGAGAGATAGTTGTGTTGTTGTGTTGTTGTGAGATGCAGGCAGCAGAGCGTGCCGTGACTGCAAGTTCTTTAGACTGTTAAGCTTAGGCACTCTTTCAAAGTTGGTTAAGGTTAGAGTTTGTCTTAGAGCATGGCGATAGAACGCCAGGTAGTTTGCAGTCTGTTCGAGCGGAAATGGACAAAGGAATGAAGTACTTGTGTTGTGTGGTAACAAGCTAACACTTGGCTAACAAGCTATATGGCGGATGCAGTCTGGACACAGTGGACAGTGGTCTGGAATACATCAACAGTGGATTATACACTACTTTATCAAGGCAAGCCCTCCTGCCCTGGACGTGTCAACTAAACAGTGAGTCTCTCTCTCTCTCGCTTTTGGATTGAAAATACGTGGATTATGGCTTGTTCAATATCGTCTATGTTTGAATGAATGAATGAATGAATGAGAACTTTATTAACAGATTGCAGAATGGGTACAATACAGTACGGCTCAATACACACAATTGTTAAGGGGATGCAGACCAGAGAAAGACGTTTGTCTTGTTTACATCAGGGTCCCAGATTTTCGATTCATATCGATAGTTTAATAGCTAGCCTTGGCTCGTTTAACAATATGCAAAATATGTGTACAGCCCTGTACTCATACTGAAGTTATTCTTGGTATATAATAGGTCTGATTGTGTAACGAATCGATTCCACGTCGCGCTGTGTGTGAGAGAGAGAAGGAGAGAGGGAGAGATCTGCGTGTGTTTGGAGACGGAGCGAGTTTTGTTTCTAACTTTTCTATTTATATATTGTGTTTCAAGTTGTGAATTAGACTATACTTTATTTGACTGGTTGTGTGTTGTTGTAGTAACAGCTGAGCGACTCGTTCATAAGAGCCGATTCATTGCCGTGAGCGTGAGTCGAATCGCTCACGTCTTGCCATGAGTCGGTTGCGTGGTACTGTACATGTTTGCAAAATGTTTGGTATAGCGCCCCTAGTGGCGAAGCATCCACGGGCCGCCACTGGTGGGGCCCACACTTGAAACAAAAAGCCTATCTAAGCCGGCATTCCCTAAAACAACAAACGTCGGGGCGCCCCTAGTCACTGGTGCACGTGCCAGTTCAATGTATCTATTCTCTTCGCCCTTAGAGGGCACGCTCTCGAAAAGGAGAATGTTCGCCGATAAAGTTCCAGCGCTCGGAGCTCTAACAGTACCTGGCTTGAGTGTACCAAGCGAGTGCTGGCCTGCTCCCGCAACAAATGTCCGTGCCGCGAGATGGCCGTTGAACGGTCCCGTGGTTGTCACCTGTGATAGCAAGGGGCTGGCTGGGCTGACGTTTAGGCAGGCGACAGCTGGACTGGCTGTCGGCTAGGAGAATGCTGGAGGCGGGTGCGGTCCGGCGACGTCTGTTGCGGTGTCCGCTGCGGGGCTGGGAGACGGTGGGTCGACGCGCGAGCTAACTGTGCTACTAGGCCTATACTTGAAGCTAAGCTTTGGGTCAGTGCGACCCCCTAGCCTTCCACCTATACTTTACAAAAACGCAGGGCGTGCAATATCCACAGCACTCTCCGGCAGTAGAACGTCTTCTTCTTGGTTCAAACGTACCCTAAGCACTAACTGGGAAGCTAAACTATCGCATACGACGTTACTATCCCGCACCGTGACGGGAGTCGTATTCCGCGTGTCTTTAGTGTCGGGAGCTCCTGCTCCACACGTCTGCTTCCTTCAGTGGAAAACGATGAAGAGGTCGTCCCGCTGTAAGAGCTCCACCTTCAGCCAGCCTCTTCTTCACCTGTTGCCACCAGCCTAACGTCGCACCAGCTCCCCCTGGCGACAGTCCAGTTACACAACGTTATCGTGAACACAGTAGAATACAAGGAGTTAGAGTTAGACACATTGAATTACGGTTAGACATATTCAGGTGTCTACATATGCTGATGTAAGTTATGTCTTCATACTTGTTACGGGGCGCCTTAACCTTAGTCTACCTCTCCCCCGAATAATCATTTGGTATATGGACTGCAGCACCATGGAGAGTGCAGTGCACGCTGTGTCGGCAAGGCAGTTTGATTCATTAAAATGTTCTGTTGAGGTCTTGGAATGCGGGAGTTTGAATGTTTGCTGTGACGTCATCATTGGGAAGTAATCACACAGGATATCTACGTTAAATTATATTTATCTAATAATTAGAACAGGATGGATTCAGTCAGAGCCTGTCTGTCTATTTGCTTTGTCTAATTGCAGTGTGTTTGTCTTGTTTAGGTGTGTTATTATTATAATTTCTTTTAATGTGTTTTATCAATATATTGTGATGAGTGTGAATGTATATTTGTTGTGTTGTCACCTTGTAAGTTATTGGACCCCAGGAAGAGTAGCTGCTGCGAATGGGGATCTAAATAAAACAAACAAACCAACAAACAAATGTCTTGCTGGAACAATAACTTGCTGCTTAAGCCTTCTGATGAAGAGCATGTTTATAAAATAGAAGATAGAAATTCGCTCTTCATGAGTTCCACCACACTGTATCAGTTTCTTTGGTCTGTCCATGGTCATGAGGGAGAACAGCTTCTCCTCTAAGCAGTGGCGGCCGGTGTGAACTACATTTGGGTGGGCGCAGGTGGGGGGGGGGGGGGGGGGGGGGGGTGAAGGGGGGGGCAAGCGGACAGCTCACAGCTGACCAAGTGGACAGCTGACGACATAACGTTACCAACGTTAAGTCGAGTTAATTCATACTACACTAGTAAACGTATGATCAATGCAATAATGAACACATATATATCTTGTCATTTTAAACAAGTTACCATTCATTCATTCATCCATTATGCGTCACCCGCTGCAAAATTAACAACAACAGAGAGAGAGCGAGAGAGAGCGAGAGCGAGAGAGAGAGAGAGAGAGAGAGAGAGAGAGAGAGAGAGAGAGAGAGAGAGACAGAGAGAGAGAGAGAAAGAGAGCGAGAGAGAGAGATAGAGAGAGCGAGAGAGAGAGAGAGAGAGAGCGAGAGAGAGAGAGAGAGAGGAGAGAGAGAGAGAGAGAGAGAGAGAGAGAGAGAGAGAGAGAGAGAGAGAGAGAGAGAGACTAACTCACTGTTTAGTTGAAACGTGGTCCAGGAGGGCTTGATAAAGTAATATGTCCACTGTCCCACAGTCCCAGACTGTTGATGTATATCCACTGTCCAGTGCTAATAAGTAGCTTCTTGTTAGCATAACACAACAGTACTGTGATGATGAGCTGTGTCTTTGCCCATTTCCGTGTTGAACAGCCTGCAAACTACCTGTCGTTCTATAGCCCTGCTCTAAGACAAACTCTAACCTTAACCAACTTTGAAAGAGTGCCTAAGCTTAACCGTCGAAAGAACTTGCCGTCACGCTGTAAGACAAACTCTAATTTTAACCAACTTCGAAGAGTAACTATAAGCCTAACCAGAAACTGACGTCGGACAATCAGAGAGCGTCTCCGAGAAATGCGGCTACGGAAAGTACTGCCGTCGGCCAATCAGAGAGCGTCTCCGAGAAATGCGGCTACGGAAAGTACTGGCGTCGGCCAATCAGAGAGCGTCTCCGAGAAATGCGGCTACGGAAAGTATAGACGCTGCTTGCTTAGATGATAATAGATCGCTTGAAAACGCGCCCGGCTTCCATCATAATACATCATATTTCAACGCACAGCGCGTTACGCACTGATTGGCTGCAACGGATACAGCGATGAAACCAGTGCACGCCCACTGTAAGCGCTATTGCGTCTAGCCCGAGAGAAATGCGGCTACGGAAAGTATTCTCTATCAGACAGTCACTTCCTGTTAATGAAAACAATTATTTATATTTGATATATTAACGTTATATTGTGCATTGGAAACACAAACATACTTAAAATGAGTAAATATTATTCATTTAAACATGTTTATTTTATTTATAGGGCTATAAAAAAAAGAAAAAAATTCTTCTTCTTCTTCTTTTAACAGGGAGGGCGGCGCTCTAGCGCCCACTATCGGCCGGCCGCCACTGCCTCTAAGACAGTCATGATGTAGAACAGCTTCTCCTCTAAGTCATGATGTAGAATAGCTTATCCTCTAAGTCATGATGTAGAATAACTTCTCCTCTAAGTCATGAGGGAGAATAGCTTCTCTAAATCATGATGGAGAATAGCTTCTCCTCTAAGTCATGATGTAGAATAGCTTCTCCTCTAAGTCATGATGTAGAACAGCTTCTCCTCTAAGTCATGATGTAGAATAGCTTCTCCTCAAGTTCAAGTTCAAGTTCAAGTTCTTTAATAGTTGTCATACAGAAGTACAGAATACTTTCATACAAAATGCTTCTTACTGTTACGCTCCAGAGACTGTGCTAGACAAGATAGTATCAAATAACATAATAACATAATATAGCATGAATTTAGAAGAAGAAAATGAGGTCACAGTTGTTCGGTATAGACATATGTACAATGTTCTGAGTTACCATATAATATACAATACACAACTATGCAGTGTACTAATGTACAGTACTATCTAGTGCAAAGCAGAAATGGGATGAGGTACAATTTTAGGTACAATTTACAGTAAGGTGTACGAGTTGTAGTGCAATCCTTCATCCATAAATATAAAGTGTGGGGAGTGGGTGCTACAGTGTGTTTGTTTAAAGTGGGTGTGTGCTATAAAGTGTGTGTAGTGGGTGCTACAGTGTGTTTGTTTAAAGTGAGTGTGTGCGTGTGGATGTGTGTGCTATGTGTGTTTGGTGGTTGTTGTTGTGTAGTGTTCATTCATTGTTCGTTTAGCAGCCTGATGGCCTGGGGATAGAAGCTACTTCTGAGTCTTTCTGTGCTCGCCTTGAGACTCCTGTATCGCTTGCCTGACGGCAGCAGTTCAAAGAGGCAGTTGTTCGTCTAAGTCATGATGTAGAATAGCTTCTCCTCTAAGTCATGAGGGAGAACAGCTTCTCTAAATCATGATGGAGAATAGCTTCTCCTCTAAGTCATGATGTAGAATAGCTTCTCCTCTAAGTCATGAGGGAGAACAGCTTCTCTAAATCATGATGGAGAATAGCTTCTCCTCTAAGTCATGATGTAGAATAGCTTCTCCTCTAAGTCATGCAGGAGAATAGCTTCTCCTCTAAGTCATGAGGGAGAATAGCTTCTCCTCTAAGTCATGATGTAGAATAGCTTCTCCTCTAAGTCATGATGTAGAACAGCTTCTCCTCTAACTTAGTCATGAGGGAGAACAGCTTCTCTAAATCATGATGGAGAATAGCTTCTCCTCTAAGTCATGATGTAGAATAGCTTCTCCTCTAAGTCATGTGGGAGAATAGCTTCTCCTCTAAGTCATGGGGGAGAATAGCTTCTCTTCTAAGTCATGAGAGAGAATAGCTTCTCCTCTAAGTCATCAGGGAAAATTGCTTCTCCTCTAAGTCATGATGTAGAATAGCTTCTCCTCTAGGTCATGAGAGAGAATAGCTTCTCCTCTAAGTCATCAGGGAAAATAGCTTCTCCTCTAAGTCATGATGTAGAATAGCTTGTCCTCTAAGTCAGTGATTCCCAACCTGGGGTCCGCGGACCCCTGGGGGTCCGCCAGGGGGCGCAGGGGGTCCGCCAGACCACAGATGATTTGAGGTCTTTTTTTTTTTTTTTTTTTTTTATCATCAGAAGCATGAATAGTCTCTCCACTACAATAAAAAAATAAAGATAAATAAATAAACATCTAGACATGATTTTTGAATGTTAACAGTAGGCTACCGGGTAGCCGCTAAAACACGAATCAGTTGACTGTATCACTTTCTGTAGCTAGCTTAGCACGCTAGTTAACTTTCTCGGCTCGTCTGCAGTCAGCCGCCAGAGGCGAAAATGTGTGACAAACGAAAAGGAGATGATGGCAGCTCATCTGCAAAAAAAGTTAGGACCTACAGCAATCGCGAAAATTACATCACCATGGGCTTCACTGAGGGACCAGACAAACGACCTGAGTGTGTTATTTGTGGAGAAAAGTTGGCAAACTCGAGCCTGAAGCCCAGCAAGCTGAAGAGACATCAGGCGTCTAAGCACCCAGAAACCGTTGGGAAGGATCCAGACTTTTTTCGGAGGAAAGAACAGTCTCTCAAGGCGAACAAGCCTGTTGATGTTAGAGTAGCGTGGAGCAGGGGTGGCAGTGATTTACAGAAGGCTACCGAAGCCTCCTTTGAGTGTTCGCTTTTAATTGCAAAAGCAAAGAAACCGCACAATATTGGCGAGCAGCTCATCAAACCAGCCTGCATCAAAATGGTTTAGAAACTGTGCGGCCCACAGGTGGCGGATAAACTAAAATCAGTACCACTCTCGAACAAAGTAGTGAAATACCGAATTGATAAGATGTCAAGTGATTGCGAGCAGCAGCTGTCAGAAAAGCTTAGAAAGGGTCCATTTGCCATACAACTTGATGAAACTACAACTGTCGCAGACGAGGCTGTGCTCATCGTTTATGTGCAATATATTGAAAATGAGGATCTGAAGCAGGACATTCTCATGTCAGTCAACCTTACTACCACCACTCGAGGTGAGGATATTTTTACTGCAGTGGATTCTTACTTCATTCAACATAAATGCAAACCGTTCACCATTAGGGCCTGATTTGAGAGGATGAATACAGGATTTGAATATTGGCAAAAATTTTGAAATACATAAGGTGCAAGATTAGATTTGTTGATTGAAGGCACAAGTCAAAGAAGCATAGTGGGTCTAATTATGATGCATATGCCTGTGTATAAGCAGTTTGTTATTAAAATGACAAAAAAAAGGTATTAAACCCAGCTAGGACAGATTCTCTCTGCTACTGATTGGAATTTCCTGTCTCATATTTAGTTTAATTTGTTGCATTGATTTGTTCCATAAATGCAAACCGTTCACAATTAGGGACTGATTTGAGAGGATGAATACAGGATTTGAATATTGGCCAAACATTTTGAAATGCATATGGTGCAAGATGAGATTTGTTGATTGAAGGCACAAGTTAAAGAAGCATAGTGGGTCTAATTGTGATGCATATGCCTGTGTATAAGCAGTTTGTTATTAAAATGACAAAAAAAAGGTATTAAACCCAGCTAGGACAGATTCTCTCTGCTACTGATTGGAATTTCCTGTCTCATATTTAGTTTAATTTGTTGCATTGATTTGTTCCATAAATGCAAACCGTTCACCATTAGGGCCTGATTTGAGAGGATGAATACAGCATTTGAATATTGGCCAAACATTTTGAAATGCATATGGTGCAAGATGAGATTTGTTGATTGAAGGCACAAGTCAAAGAAGCATAGTGGGTCTAATTGTGATGCATATGCCTGTGTATAAGCAGTTTGTTATTAAAATGAAAAAAAAAAAAGTATTTTATGGTATCTTATTAGGAGGGGGTCCGCGAATTTCATCAGAGATGTTTGGGGGTCCCTGGGGGGAAAAAGGTTGGGAACCACTGCTCTAAGTCATGATGTAGAATAGCTTCTCCTCTAAGTCATGATGTAGAATAGCTTCTCCTCTAAGTCATGAGGGAGAACAGCTTCTCTAAATCATGATGTAGAATAGCTTCTCCTCTAAGTCAGTGATTCCCAACCTGGGGTCCGCGGACCCCCTGGGGGTCCGCCAGGGGGCGCAGGGGGTCCGCCAGACCACAGATGATTTGAGGTATTTTTTTCTTTTTTTTTTTCTTCAAATAAATATTTAATTAGCATATTTGTATCATCAGAAGCATGAATAGTCTCTCCACTACAATAAAAAATAAAGATAAATAAATAAACATCTAGACATGATTTTTGAACGTTAACAGTAGGCTACCGGGTACACAGTAAATTTCGCAGAGTAAATTTTACTCAAACTGAGTCCATTTGAGCCCAAGTGAGTAACATTTTACTCAGTTTGAGTCAAATGTACTCAGTTTGAGTAAAATTTACTCTGCGAAATTGACTGTGTAGCCGCTAAAACGCGAATCAGTTGACTGTATCACTTTCCGTAGCTAGCCTAGCACGCTAGTTAACTTTCTTGGCTCGTCTGCAGTCAGCCGCCAGAGGCGAAAATGTGTGACAAACGAAAAGGAGATGACGGCAGCTCATCTGCAAAAAAAGTTAGGACCTACAGCAATCGCGAAAATTACATCACCATGGGCTTCACTGAGGGACCAGACAAACGACCTGAGTGTGTGATTTGTGGAGAAAAGTTGGCAAACTCGAGCCTGAAGCCCAGCAAGCTGAAGAGACATCAGGCGTCTAAGCACCCAGAAACCGTTGGGAAGGATCCAGACTTTTTTCAGAGGAAAGAACAGTCTCTCAAGGCGAACAAGCCCGTTGATGTTAGAGTAGCGTGGAGCAGGGGTGGCAGTGATTTACAGAAGGCTACCGAAGCCTCCTTTGAGTGTTCGCTTTTAATTGCAAAAGCAAAGAAACCGCACAATATTGGCGAGCAGCTCATCAAACCAGCCTGCATCAAAATGGTTTAGAAACTGTGCGGCCCACAGGTGGCGGATAAACTAAAATCAGTACCACTCTCGAACAATGTAGTGAAAGACCGAATTGATAAGATGTCAAGTGATTGCGAGCAACAGCTGTCAGAAAAGCTTAGAAAGGGTCCATTTGCCATACAACTTGATGAAACTACAACTGTCGCAGACGAGGCTGTGCTCATCGTTTATGTGCAGTATATCGAAAATGAGGATCTGAAGCAGGACATTCTCATGTCAGTCAACCTTACTACCACCACTCGAGGTGAGGATATTTTTACTGCAGTGGATTCTTACTTCATTCAACATAAATGCAAACCGTTCACCATTAGGGCCTGATTTGAGAGGATGAATACAGGATTTGAATATTGGCCAACATTTTGAAATACATATGGTGCAAGATGAGATTTGTTGATTGAAGGCACAAGTCAAAGAAGCATAGTGGGTCTAATTATGATGCATATGCCTGTGTATAAGCAGTTTGTTATTAAAATGACAAAAAAAAGTATTAAAATGACAAAAAAAAGGATTTTATGGTATTTTATTAGGAGGGGGGTCCAGGAATTTCTTCAGAGATTTTTGGGGGTCACTGGGGGAAAAAAGGTTGGGAACCCCTGCTCTAAGTCATGATGTAGAATAGCTTCTCCTCTAAGTCATGATGTAGAATAGCTTCTCCTCTAAGTCATGGGGGAGAATAGCTTCTCTTCTAAGTCATGAAAGAGAATAGCTTCTACTCTAAGTCATCAGGGAGAATAGCTTCTCTTCTAAGTCATGAGAAAGAATAGCTTCTCCTCTAAGTCATCAGGGAAAATAGCTTCTACTCTAAGTCATGAGAGAGAATAGCTTCTACTCTAAGTCATGAGAGAGAATAGCTTCTCCTCTAAGTCATGAGAGAGAATAGCTTCTCCTCTAAGTCATCAGGGAAAATAGCTTCTACTCTAAGTCATGAGAGAGAATAGCTTCTCCTCTAAGTCATCAGGGAAAATAGCTTCTACTCTAAGTCATGAGAGAGAATAGCTTCTACTCTAAGTCATGAGAGAGAATAGCTTCTCCTCTAAGTCATGAGAGAGAATAGCTTCTACTCTAAGTCATGAGAGTGAATAGCTTCTCCTCTAAGTCATGAGAGAGAATAGCTTCTACTCTAAGTCATGAGAGAGAATAGCTTCTCCTCTAAGTCATGAGAGAGAATAGCTTCTCCTCTAAGTCATGAGAGAGAATAGCTTCTCCTCTAAGTCATGAGAGAGAATAGCTTCTCCTCTAAGTCATGAGAGAGAATAGCTTCTACTCTAAGTCATGAGAGAGAATAGCTTCTCCTCTAAGTCATGAGAGAGAATAGCTTCTCCTCTAAGTCATGAGAGAGAATAGCTTCTACTCTAAGTCATGAGAGAGAATAGCTTCTCCTCTAAGTCATGAGAGAGAATAGCTTCTCCTCTAAGTCATGAGAGAGAATAGCTTCTACTCTAAGTAATTTAGGGGACGAGCTGGATGTCCTTCAGCAGAGTTCCAAACTCCACTCCTACAGTCGCTCTCATCTCCACTTCTCTTTGACACGGCAGGCTGATGTAAAACTTGCCACAGAGCACATCGGCAGAGGTCGGAGGTCAGTGCAACTGGAAATGTCAGGCTGTAGCTATAGCAGTGTGTCTCTGTGTCCCGGCCAGACAAGGCACTGGCAAGTAGGGAGAAGCGTCAGTAAATACTGTATAAGATTATCCCCCTTTTTCAGTTTTTTTGTTTAGTTTAGTTTAGTTTATTTGACAAAAAGCATGAGCCATAAAAAAAAAACGACTTGCATTCAGTGTCAAGGATAACATGATAAAGTCTAGGACTTATTTCCATCATGGTCCTTGCTGTTACTGGGACAAAATTATACACATACAGATACAGATAATATACAAGACATGACATCTTAAAGAGAGCTATGACAATACTACCTGCATTTCAGAACATTTCTTTTTTTTAAACTACTAAAACTAATGTTTTGCTACTGCTGAGCTACCACTTCTATGTTATTTGTGGCAAAAAACAACAATATTTGGGACAAACAGGTAATTATTAAAGGAACACGCCAACATTATGGGAAATTAGCTTACCGTCTTCTCCGCACAGAGAGGAAACTGGTATCTATCTTCTTGTCTCTCTCTGGAGCGAATACTGTATGACTCTCATTAATGTTGGCATGTTCCTTTAAACAAAATGACAGCATGTCTTACATCTGAAAGAAGCTTTCTTACACTTCAAACATTACTCAAGTAGATTAGATTAGATTAGATTCAAATGTATTGTCATTAAAATGCACAAGTACAGTACAACCGGCGTCCAACCGGAGCACAAATGTAGCAGTAAAGTGCAATAGTAATATACAATGTACAGATGATTAAACTGAGTACAAAATATACAAATGAGTACTACTGAGTGTAGTGCTAATCAGATGTATGTACAGAGTTGTAGTATAATATGTACAGTGAAACAGGTATAAAGACACTATGGTAGTAAGTCATACTGGTAAGCAGCATAACTAGTAAGAGTAGGATATGTACAGATATAGATACAGTATCTTCAGAAGTAAGGACTCGCCTTACCTCATATTAGCTATCAACTTGATGTCACTCCCAAGTCAGGCTATGTCCCGGGGGCAAAGTTGTCGATGGTGCTGGAAGGCCGTGCATCAATTTTATGCTCATTTCATGCCTATGTCTATTCTATGTCTACATTACTGCTGTGAGGCACTTTGGGCTGCAATTATTGTAGGATAGGTGCTATACAAATAAAGTTTATCATTATTATTATTATTATTATTATTATTATTATTATTATTATTATTATTATTATTATTATTATTATTATTATTATTATTATTATTATTATTATTATTATTATTATTATTATTATTATTATTATTATTATTATTATTATTATTATTATTATTATTATTATTATTATTATTATTATTATTATTATCATGATTGACAAATCAATAAAACGATTCAGCTGACTCACGTTCAGCTTCTTCCTCTTTCACCCACTTTCATCACGGATCCACTTAACTTAGAACATTATCCTCCAGTGGTTGCACGTAGTTTAAACCAGGGATGAATTTTAAGAACGTTTTCTGGTGTACGGGGTAATTTGGCTTCCGCCGTCGTATCCTCATACCATCTCCATTAGACGCGATTCAAAAGTCTGGCACGGTGAGGACAAATTTGCATAAAAGTCTGCACTGAAAAACACCAGTGAGCAACAAAAAAAAACCCATCTCTTATTTAAACCGATAGTTTGATGGCCTGAACCGCTGCGCTCTCGTACAGTTTCCCAGGGCTTTGTGCTGATAAAACGAGGTGCCCCAGTGTGTGTCTAGATGGCATTTAGCTGCAGGCATCTCTTTACCAGAGATGAGTACTAACAGTGAAAACATCAAAGTTAATTGGCCCTGACATCTATGTTTCACTATCATATTTGTTTTTTTTCTCTTGTAGGTCGGGGGAAGGGGGGGGGGGAAGGGGGGGGGTTGAGAGAGGTTTGTATTCTTCATGCCCTCTGGTGAGCCGTCATTACGTTGTTGTTTTTTTGTCTGCGTGTTTGGCTGGAGAGGTCCCTCAAAAAGCTCTGCTATGTAGTCCTAAAAGCAACACAACCTACGGTTTCACTTGTCGAATTAAGCCGAGCGACGACATACCACATTAAGCCTCGTTTTAAGTCTTCATTTAGACCGTTTTTTTTTTTTTTTTTTTATCCGTTTTCAAAAAGTGAGCCAATGTCTGCACGCTGTCCACCCTAAACCTCACATTAAATGGTAAATGTTAAATGGTGCATTTATATAACAGCTTTTATCCAAAGCGCTTTACAACTTGTTCCTCACGTTCACCCATTCACTCCATAATCCGGAGGTTCCCGGTTCGATTCCCGCTCCTCCCGGGGCAGCGCGTCGAAGTGTCCTTGAGCGAGACACTTAACCCCTTAACTGCTCCAAGAGGAGCAGGTTGGCACCTCGCATGGTCGCCTCCGCCGTTGGTGAGTGAACGGGTAAAAGTGTGAAGAACAAATAGTAAAGCGCTTTTGCATAAAAGCTGCTATATAAATACACCATTTTCCATTTATCAAGGACACTTCGACACACGCTGCCCCGGGAGGTCGCGGGGAATCGAACCAGGAACCTTCCGTTTACCAGACGACCGCTCCGCCTCCTGAGCCACTGTCGCCCCGGCTGCATTTACCAGGCTGTCAGAGGAGTGAGCCTTCTATCTGTCATCTCCGGTCAGGCCTGCGGGCTGCGTGGACACCGGGCTTGTCTGGAGAGAGGGGCGAGCGAGCTTCACCTCCTGGCGCCGGCTGGCTTTTACACCCTGGACCCGCATGAGAGCCCCGGAGGCCCGTCGGGGGCCGGACGATAAGAACGCCTCTGGACACATACTGTACGAGAAGCGCCGGTGTCAATGTCAGGGTTGTCAAGGGCAACGACACACGTGGCTTTCAAGATTCAAGATTCAAGAGTTTATTCATCACATACCAGCCAGGGCATACAGTGAAATGTGGTTGGCCATGCCCGCTACAATTGTGCAATAAAACAATAGTAATAGTAGTAATAATAATAAGATAACTAGAATAGACATGATAAATAGACATGTTAATAAATCACTTAAAGGCACTGGATCCTATGTATACTCATATGTATGTATGTATGTATGTATGTATGTATGTATGTATGTATGTATGTATGTATGTATGTATGTATGTATGTATGTATGTATGTATGTATGTATGTATGTATGTATGTATGTATGTATGTATGTATGTATGTATGTATGTATGTATGTATGTATAGTATGTATGTATGTATGTATGTATGTATGTATGTATGTATGTATGTATGTATGTATGTATGTATGTATGTATGTATGTATGTATGTATGTATGTATGTATGTATGTATGTATGTATGTATGTATGTATGTATGTATGTATGTATGTATGTATGTATGTATGTATGTATGTATGTATGTGCAGTTTTACTTCTATGTCCCTATGCTATACGTGCTGTTACTAACTATACTATGCAACAATCACAACAAGTTATTTTCTTAAAGAGTCCTTTTTCCCTTCCTTTAAAGTGTCCTTTTCTTGTGTGTTTAAAGTGACCTATGGTGCATTTGTGTGTGAGCGAGTGCAGAATGTTGTGTTGTGTGTGTGTGTGTTCATGTGTGGTTGTGTGTGGAGAGATTGTTTACACAGACGCCGTGAATGTTTACCCAAACTAGGGATGGGGCACGAGTTATTGTGTGGAAACACACACAAGCTAGCAACGTTATTACAGTATGTCTCGCTCTGTGGACGTAACATTGCACAGTGATATACCTTTACATTTACATTTAGTAATTTAGCTGAACGCTTTTATCCAAAGCGACTTACCTTATCTGTACGACAAATCAGCAGGAAGGGTACAACTCTTTCAGCTGAGTAACAATGTTCATTAAACAGTGTTGAAACTTGGGTGCTGCAGTGTTGAGTGCATAGTAGTAGACATATTAGTATAGTAGGACGAGTAAATTATGACAGTAAGAAGGTTAGTGTTTTTTTGTTTGTTTTTTTTCATTTCAGATATTGAATGAAGAAGTGTGTTTTTAGTCGACAGTGAAAGATTGGTTGGGTTTCGGCAGTCCTAACTGTGGTCGTAATAAAAGCTGCTACCCTTAATGCGTATCGTCAGTCAAAACAGTCAGTTACCATTTGTAATACAGTGTAATCACCTCCACTTTCTGTGTGCAGCAGGTCTCTCCTCTCATGGAACGGCGTGTCCGTATCAATAGTCTATGAACGTTATGCACAGCGGGCGACATGTTTTTGGCACGATTTGGAAATGCACAAACACGAACCGCTGTTTTTATCTTTTGGATAACGCTAAGCTAACAATCGCTTTGCAGTAACACGTGTACTATCCAGCTTCCTGCAACAAACTCACACCACGCGGGATTTCAGAGTGAGATTTCAAAGTGAGTTTCATTGGAACAAACAGGCACTTTTGGTGGACGTATTTGGTGGTAGCCAAATAATAATAATAATAATAAAAAATTATTAAAATCTGTTTTCAATTTCAGTTGAAACGGCGAATAATCGATTACTCACGCCCATCCCTAATCCAAACGTGTCGCCAGCAGTGGTGGAAGAAGTACATAGTTATTTTACTTAAGTAAAAGTAAAAATACCCAGATAAATGAGTACTCTGGTAAAAGTCCTCCATTCAAATTCGACTTAAGTAAAAGTAGAGAAGTATTTGCTATTGAATGTACTTAAGTATCTAAAGTAAAAGTACACATTCTACAGGAGTATTGTGTATTGAGTATTAAGTATCTACATTTGTGTATTCCAGTGCTTGGGAGCATTCAAACCTCGATCCATTGACCTCTATAGGTTATTGTTGTGAAGGATCAGATTAAACCGAATATGTATATTTATTTATATATATATATTTAATTGTATTTGTATATCGTTTGATATCCCCTGTATATTCCTTGTACAATATGCATTGAATATCCCCGTTTCTACTAAACAGCCCATAATAGTTTCATTCTACCATTGGACGAGAACCTGGCGCCAGGTTGCCATACCCCTAGGTCCAAGTTCAATCGTGCCGCCTAACATGTCGAGGCAAACCCCCGGTTCCGCGCAGTAATATGCCGGGCGAAATACGAATGGTACTATTTGTTCATAGCGCATATATATATGGCGCTCGTAAAGTAGAACTTTCTTTTAGTCCAGTTCTTTACCCTCCAACAGAGTGACAGACGCAAAAGCCTCCCCACGAAGCACGTGCGGTGTAGTAGGGCCTACTTGGCCCAGAATAGGCATTGAGATATCGTGTAGATTAATAGTTGAATGGTCATAGTTTGGCACCATACCGTCGAGTTGGACGTATTCTATTAAGCTAATAATAGTCTATTTATGTATGGTGCATCGTTCGGTTCGAGTTCTACAGTTATCAGTACCCCCATCGTTCCTGACGTTATCTGGACGCTTATCCAGGCTGGTCAGACCCCTAGTGGTGATTGCATCCGAGGAGCTCCGGGTCAAGAGCGACTGGACCTGTATATTGGATTACTCTACCCGACGACGGCGAGCCTTCCACGGCTCTTGGATTATGCTTTGTGTGCTTTGATTATTCCATGGATAAAGGCCAACACTGTCGAGTGTTGGAATTACCCCCCGGAGAGGACTCCAGGTGAGGCGGCGCTCTACACGTGAGGTCGCACCACGTCTCTCCGTTGTGGACCGGCAGATACCGTTCCACAGAGGGTCCAGCTGTATTCGTCTGCTGCCCGAGGTTCTGTGGGCACTGTGTCTAAGACTTTGGATTCTCCCAAGACACCGTCGGCCAGATGGGATACCGCCAGCGGCTTCTCTAACCCCCCCCTCCTACTGTCTTACAACCAGCGGGACCCCCCCCCCCCCTTAGTGTATCCAGCTATAATCATTTAAGTACCATCGCTATCGTTTCCTAAATATTCCAGGTTGTATACTTACTCCCTGCGCAACCAGAGATTGGACATTCAATGTTGATTTACCTACGAATACTCATTTGCCATAAAAGTGCATATTCAATATTTCAAATCATAAATGTAATTAAGTGAATGTTGTATACACCCTTTGCTGTATTAAATATTCGATTTGGTACATTTGTGTTGGTTCGTTTCATCAGGTGGGAAAGTGTTCATCATACTTATATCTTGTACTGGGTGGCCAGAAGTTAAAGTACATGAGGTAGTGGTATTAAATATCATATCTAACAATACAGTCAGGGAATTGTACCCCTCAGCTACAATTGGTCCTTCGAGCCGGAGGGTAACTAGTGTAATATTAATATAGTGTTATTAATATCGAAATGGCCTATGATGAACACTCCACGAAACGATCCTCCTAACCTAGAACGCCCGCGGCGCAGACGACAGACACCTCAGTACTTAGAGGCTTACACTGTCAGTCAACTACCTAGCCTTCGACAAACGGTAAACGTGGTAAAAGTAGAAAGTAAAATTATGTCTGACCTTAACGACCAGGTTTCCCCGACCACAGAGGCCCTAGTAGGTCCTAATGTAACTGACCAAGCCCACGGTGGGGACCAGGAGGGAATTGACATGCCTTTACCCCCCGCCACTACTAAAGAAGTAGTCCCCGACACGCCCCGGGAGGAAGACAACCCTACAGAGAGAGAACTCTGCACGGAAGAAGAAGAGGAGAGCGCCGAGGAACTAGAGCTCCAGGACTCCCCAACGAGTACCCCCAGGAGCGGTTCACGCAAGAGCGGCTCACCTCCACTACCGCCTTCCCCCAGCGAAGCGGAGAGGATACTACAACAGGCGTTCCTCGTCAGCCTGACAGCCTCTACCGAACGCGATCGGCTCCAAGCACAGACGCTTAGCGAGCGCGAACGTCTCCAAGCCCAGGCGACCAGCGAGCGCGAACACCTCCAAGCACAGCAACGGAGCGAAGAACAGCGCACAAGTCTGGAGATGAGACGCTTCCAGATGGAAGAGAATATGGCAAGAGACCGGGCCGACGCCCAGCGCGCCGCTGCCGGTGCCCAAAGAGAAACAGAGCGCGCCGCCGCCGACGCCCAGCGCGCCGCTGCCGGTGCCCAAAGAGACGCAGAGCGCGACAGACTACAAGCGCAACTAATAGAGCAGCTGATCAAAAGGACAACTCCCTCTCCCTCTGCCAGGGGCTCAAGGAACTCGTCGAGACAGCAGTCAAGAGCAGCGTCACCGCAACGAGCAAGCGACCCTGAACTTGACCAACAGACCGAGTCTAGACCCCCCGCAGACCCCCTTCCCATACCGGTCCAAGCGAGACCCAGCTACAAGGAAGGAGCGGCCTACACTGCGGAGAAGCTAAATAAACGATTACAAGATCTGGAAGATTTGATAGAAGAAGAAGAGGGGAAGAGGAGAACCAAGCCCGACGACAGCACAGTACTCCACCGGACCAGGAGGTCCCATACAGTCCAGGCTATACCCCCGCGGCGCTGCGCTACAGACCCCCGACTCTATTTACGGGTGAGCACGACGCACGACCAGCCCCGAGGAACAGTACCTGGACCAGCGGGCCATGGTACCCTGCCAGTACCAGCCCACAGCGAGGCGCAAGAGGGGACTCGCCCAGGAGGTCTCTCCCCCAACGCTCGCCGATGTATCCGCCATCCACGGCGTCATACAACGCCACGCCGTCATTCCCAGACTTCGCCTATGAGAGTCGAGCACAGTACACGGAGCTCCGGATGTGCTTAGAGACAATGATGGTGGATGTCGCTGATGAACGCCACAAGTATGCGATATTATTGAAGCACCTGAAAGTACCGCGAGCGCACAATATAGCGCTAGCCTATGCTACCTCCTCGACCCCATACACAGCGGCCCTTGCAGCGCTGGATCAAAGATATGGACGTATATGGGATTACGTAATCCAGGAGATAAGGCATATTGACCGCCTACCCCCAGCCACAGACAATCGCTCACTAGACGACCTGTCAATCAAAGTGCAGTCCCTGGTGGGGATGCTGGGAGCTCAACGGGAGAAGGGCAGGCATGAGCTGTACGCCAACTCTAACGTTGAGAGGATTTTGGAGAAGCTGCCACCCGCAAGACAGGAGCGCTTTCGGCGGCAGAGGGACTACCGAGATCCCGACGGCCCCGAGCCATCCCTCCTTGATCTGGCCGACTTCCTGGCGAGAGAGGTCAGCAGCTTACGACTGGACACCTTCGGGCGGAGCACGCCAAGCTCCAGAGAGGGACCCAGGAGAATAAGTGATGGAAGAAGATCGGTGACTGTCATGCACCAATCAGAGTCAGTACCGAGCAGTAAGAGTCACAGCACCCCCTCGAGAAAGGAGAAGTGGAAGATAGCGTGTCCCTACTGTGAGAAAGAACACTGGCTGTCACAATGTGACTCATTCACAAAGATGAATGCAGAAGAAGTGAGCCAATGGAAAAGTCCAACCGGCGCTGTTATCGATGTGCGCGGCCCCACATGGCAGCCGAATGCCGCCTAAAGAAAAGGTGCAGCCGGTGCGATGGAGCCCATCTAGATATACTACACGATAGTAACGGAAGACGGCCTATACCTGCACCACGGAGCGGCACCAAGGCATGTACATTGACCCCGCCAGCAGCAACGGAGCTCAAGTGCTCTTAAAGGTAGTCCGTGTGACATTGAGCTACCAGGATAAAGTCATGGACACTTACGCCGTCCTTGATGACGGGTCAGAGAAGACCCTTCTGCTCGCCTCCGCTGCGACTCAACTGGGACTGCGGGGGAGCAAGAACGAAATGACGATTCGGACAATAAGAAGAGATTTAAAGACGATAAAGGGCGAGAATGTCTCCTTCACTATCGCAGCCAACGGGCAGCCAGAGCGACGGTACGAGATCACAAATGCTTTCACCAGCCAAGAAATAGGACTCTCGCAGTACACCTACCCTGTCACCAAGTTGATGGATAAATATGTGCACCTGCGCCAATTACCTATCCCGCTCATAGACGGCGCTACCCCGACCCTGTTGATAGGCTCCGACCATGCAGAACTCATAGTCCCGATTGACCGGGTCCATACAGGTCCCCGAGGCTGTCCTGCAGCAGTCGAGACCCGCCTAGGATGGACATTACAAGGCCCCCTCGCTAAATCTCTCAACCGAACCGCAGCCACTAGCTGCTTCCACTCCAGAACGACAGAAGAAGACACCACTCTCCTGCAGCATGTCGAGAGGCTATGGACCCTAGAGACAATGCCCTTTAAGAACGAAAAGAAAGACATTCGCTCTAAAGAAGACATTTACGCCATCCACCTACTCGAGCAGGGGACAAAGAGAGTCACAGTCGGCGGAGTGATGAGATACGCAACTCCACTCCTGAGGCGAGAGGGAATGCCCCCCTTTCACGCAAAGAAAGACGCCACGGAGCGCTATCTACTGAACACAGAGCGGCGCCTAGCCAAAGACCCCGCTCAACAGAGTGTGTACCGAGCTGAGATTGAGAAGCTAATCACAGCGGGACACGTAACAAAGATTGACATTAAAGAGGCCGATCAGACGACCGAATCATGGTATGTGCCGCATCACAAGGTCCATCACAATGGCAAGGATCGCATTGTGTTTAACTGCAGCTACCAGATCGGATCCCAAAATCTGAATAAAGAGCTCTTGCCCGGCCCCACACTCGGCCCCTCCCTACTAGGCGTGCTACTGCGCTTCCGCCAGGACAAGGTGGCTATAAGCGGGGATATCAAAGGGATGTTCTTGCAAGTGAGACTAGTAGAGGAGGACAAGCCTCTGCTACGGTTCCTATGGAGAGAGAAGATCGGAGATGAGAACCCATCCATCTACCAGTGGGAAGTACTCCCCTTCGGAACCACATGCAGCCCGTGCTGTGCTACATTTGCACTACAGAAACACGTCACAGAGGACCCAGCAGCAGATGAAGAGGTCCAACACAGTGTGAAGAACAGTTTCTACGTAGACAACTGTCTACAAAGCGTCTCGACTCAAGAAGAAGCCGAGGCTCTCCTAATCAAGTTACGCGCCTCCCTAATCAAAGGAGGCTTTGATCTCAGGCAGTGGGCCAGCAGTGACCCGCACGTATTGCGCAGCCTCTTCTCCGCAGACAAGGCTGCCAGCAGCGAGACCTGGATGGCGACAATCCCAGGAGAAGCCCAAGAAATGACACTAGGATTAGTCTGGCGCTTCAAAACAGACTCGCTCCACTATAGACACAAACCCTTGGCTCCAGAGCAAGGAAGGTCGGCGGCGATACCGACCACCAGACGGAGTGTGTACAGAACACTCGCCAGACAATATGACCCGCTGGGATGTATTCTACCCTACACCACCAGGGCAAAGATGATTGTACGAGCACTATGGGACAAGGACCAGGGCTGGGACGACCCAATACCCGCACACCTTGCCTCAACATGGAGAGAGTGGGAGACGGAACTCCGCTCACTCCCAGGTGTCAATATACGCCGCAGCTACTTCCCATCCACAGTGAGGCCAGAGACATGCGAGATTGAGCTACACGTCTTCAGCGATGCCTCCGAAGTAGCCTACGGATCGGTTGCTTATTTGCGTGCCCAAGAGATGGGAGGAGAGATACACACTGCTTTCATACTGGCCCGCTCAAGGATAGCCCCACGTAAGCAACAATCTATCCCACGTCTAGAGCTCTGCGCAGCCCTCGCAGGAGCGCATCTAGCCACGTTAATCCAACGTGAACTCACCATTCCGGTGCATAGAACAATCTTGTGGTCAGATTCCACGACAGTACTCACATGGATTAAGTCTGATTCATGCAGATACAAAGTCTTCGTGGGAGTCAGAGTCACCGAGATTCAAGAATTAACGGAAGAAGCAAGCTGGAGGTATGTGGATACCAAACACAACCCAGCTGACGTCATCACCCGGGGAATGTCCCTGGATGACCTAACCCGTCGCAACATCTACAGTGACGGACCAGCATTCCTCCAGCTCCCGGAAGGAGATTGGCCTACGCCCACCCCGAGGGAAGCAAGTAGCGAGGAGGCTGAGAACAAGAAGCCTATGTTCTGTGGACTGAGCACTGTCGCCTCCACAGACCCGAACATAGATGACTGCATTACCCTAGAGAGTGCGCAACAAAGAACATTCCTGCGGCACCACCCAGAGATTCAGTCCACCACTGACATGTCAGCAGCTGACTACGAAGAAGCAGAACTTCTTCTACTACAACGAGCCCAGAGAGACTCGTTCCCCGATGAGCTAGACTGTCTACAGGGAGGAAACCCCGTCCCATCAGACAGCAGACTGATTCACCTGGCACCAGAGAGTGACGCACATAATCTCATCAGAGTGGGTGGTCGCCTGCGGAGAGCCCCCGATCTACCAGATGACATTAAGCACCCGATCGTCTTGAACAGCCGACACAAGGTCACAGAGCTGATCATAAAGAAATACGACGAGGATGTGCACCACGCCGGAGCAGAGAGAGTCTTCGCGGAGATCAGACGTCGTTATTGGATATTGCAAGGCAGAGAAGCAGTACGGCGCTTCCAGCGAACCTGTCTAGACTGCCGTAAGTGGCGCGCGCAGCCCAGCATACCACGGATGACTGACCTACCCCCCTGTCGCCTCCGAATCGGCGACAAGCCATTCCACTCCACAGGCATGGACTGTTTTGGCCCGTTGTATATAAAGAGAGGAAGAGGCACCGAGAAGCGGTGGGGTATTGTATTCAAATGCATGACCACCAGAGCAATACATATCGAGCTCCTTCCGACCATGAGCACAGACTCATTCCTTATGGCCTTCCGGAGATTCATATCACGGAAAGGACAACCGTCTACATTGTTGTCTGATCACGGGACCAACTTCAAAGGCGGAGAAAGAGAGCTGAGAGAGAGCTTCCAAGCTATGTGCCCAGAACTTAAGACCCACCTCGCTCCAGCCCAGATTGACTTCCAGTTTAATCCCCCGAACGCACCCCACTTCGGTGGAACCTGGGAATGAGAAGTACGTTCTATAAAGACAGCCCTGTATGCCGTACTCGGAGCCCAGACTGTGGCAGAGGAAGTCCTAATGACAGTCCTCACGGAGATCGAGGGAGTATTGAACTCAAAGCCCCTCGGTTACGTCTCAAGTGATGTAGCAGATGTCGACCCAGTCACCCCCAACACACTCCTAATGGGGCGGCTGGACCCCGCGCTACCCCAGACAATGTACAGGCCCGAAGAAGCGAACGGCCGAAGATTGTGGAGGTACAGCCAAGTACTAGCTGACAAGTTTTGGAGCAGCTTCCTACTTCACTACCTACCGTCTCTACAGACCCGCCAGAAGTGGGTAAAAGAGAGAGACAACTTGACAGAAGGAACAGTCGTCATGATAGTTGACCAGTCACTCCCCAGAGCTATGTGGCCGGCTGGCCGCGTAAGCAAAGTGATCACCGGTGCCGATGGCAAGGTCCGAGCAGCTGAAGTACTCGTCCAAGGGCGCACCTACACACGGCCCGTGGCGAGGCTCATAGAACTGCCCCGACTCCCAGATACTATCGATGATGACCATGACCCTATGACTTTGTGAGTTGACTGACCTTACAGCGGACCTTGAGTGGAAGACAGTGCGGTTAATCTGTCTCTGCTTAGCTAATTAGGTGGGACTAATTAGGGGGCGGCTGTTCAGATTAGACCAGATTAAGATTAGATCAGATTAAACCGAATATGTATATTTATTTATATATATATATTTAATTGTATTTGTATATCATTTGATATCCCCTGTGTTGTGAAGGGCCAGATTAAACCGAATATATATATTTATTTATATATATATATTTAATTGTATTTGTATATTCTCTAATATTCCCTGATATCCCTTGTATATTCCTTGTACAATATGCATTGAATATCCATTCTAGCCTACTGAACATCCCATAATAGTCTCCATTCTACTATTGGTCGAGACCTTGGTGCCAGGCTGCCATACCCCTCAGACCCAGTTCAAACGTACCGCTCGACATGTACGAACAAGTCCTAGTTCCGCGTAGGAATTTGGCTACCGCACCACTAATGGGACTATTTGTTCATAGTGCGTATATATACTGCGCTACTAAAGTAGGACTTTCTTTTCAGTCCAGTTTCTTACCCTCCAATAGAGTCACAGACGTAAAGCCTCCCCGCGACGCCACGTGTGGGAGTAAGGCCAAGTTCACCTACCATCGGTATTGAGACATCGTGTATATTAATATTTGAATAGTCATATTTGGCACTATATCGTCGAGTTGGACGTAGTCTATTAAGCTAATAATAGTCTGTTAATATATAGTGCTTCGTGCGGTGAGAATACTACCGTAGTCAGTACCCCATCGTTTCGGGCAGAGAACTGGCTGCTTACCCAGGGTGGTTGACCCTATGTGAAGCTGCACCCGAGGAGCCCCAGAGCCGACGAGCGAGTGGACCTGTATACCGGATTATTCTACCGACGACAGCCCGCCTTCCCAGGCACGGATTATGCTTTGGATACTTTGATTATTCCATGGATAAAGACCCCCGACACTGCCGTGTGTTGGAACCCCCCCCCCTGGAGAGGACGCAAGGTGAGGAGACGCTCTGCAAGACGAGGTCGCTTCACGTCTCTCCCCCGTGGACCGGAGAGAGCCGGCCCACAAAGAGTCCACCTGCTTTCATCTGTGGTCCAAGGATCGCCGGCGCATTGAACGGCACTACAGTGGGTTCACCTGGGATACCCTTGGCCGGACGAGGCAGCCGGATTCTACCCCCCCCCCCCCTCCTACTCCTGTCGGCTTACAAGCGACCGGATTGACCCCCCCCTTAGTGTATCCAGTCTTATAATCATTAAAGTATCATTGCTGTTATTCCTTAACTATTCCAGGTCGTATATTTACCACCTGCGCCTTCAGAGATTGGACATTCTCTATTGATATACCGACGAATACTCCTTGCCATAAAAGTGCATACTATTTCAATTCATAAATGTAATTAAGTGATTAAGTGCTTATTCTACACACCATCGCTGTGTAGAAATAAAGACCTGTTTCTAATTCGTACATTTGTGTTGGATCCGTTTCATCTACGTGAGAGTGTTCATGATAATATATTTATGCCGTGTACTGGGTGGCCGAATATTAAGTACAAAGGTAGTGGTAGTAAGTATCATATCTAGTAATACAGTCAGGGAATTGTACCCCTCAGTTACAATTGGTCCTTCGAGCCGGAGGGTAATCAGTGTAATATTAATATAGTGTTATTAATATTGAAATGGCCTATGATGAACACTCCACGAAACGATCCTCCTAACCAACGCCCGCAGCGCGAACGACGGCTCCCTCAGTACTTAGAGGCTTACGCTGTCAGTCAACAACCTAGTCTTCTACTAACAGTAAACGCGGTAAAACTAGAAAGTAAAAGTATGTCTAACCCCAACGCCCAGACTACCCCGACCATAGAGGCCCCTACGGGCTCTAATGTAACTGACCAAGTTCACGGTGGGGACCAGTGGGAACCAGACATGACTTCACACCCCGCCAGTACTGAAGAAGTAGTCCCCGATGAGTCCCGGGAGGAATACAACGCTACCGAGAGAGAACTCGGCACGGAAGAAGATGGGGAGAGCACCGTGGAGACAGAACTCCAAGGCTCCGCAAGGAGTACCCCGAGGGAAGGCTCCCCTATACAACCGCCTTCTCCCAGCGAGGCAGAGAGGACCCTACAGCAGGCCTTCCTCATCAGCCTGAACGCCGCTGCTGAACGCGACCGACTGCAGATCCAGCAGCGAAGCGAACACGAGCAGATACGTCTAGAAATAAGACGCATTCAGATGGAAGAGAATGTGGCCCGAGAACGAGCCGGTGCTCAACGGGACGCAGCGCGCGACAGACAGCAGTCGCAACTAATAGAACAGCTGATCAGACGGACAACACCCTCTCCCTCCGCCAGAGGCTCCAGGAACTCGTCTAGACACACCTCCAGGGCGGCATCCCCTAGCCGAGTAAACAACCCTGAACTTGACCAACAGACGAGGTCTATACCCCCCACAGACCACCTCCCCCCACCGGTCCAAGCGAGACCTAGCAACCGGGAAGGAGCAGCATATCCTGTGGAGAGGCTAAACCAGAGACTACAAGCACTGGATGACCTAACTGAAGACGAAGAGGAAGAGGAGGAGAACCACGCCCGAAGACAGCACAGTACTCTACCGGACCAGGAGGCCCGGTACAGCCCAGGCTATACTCCCGCGGAGCTGCGCTACAGACCCCCGACTCTATACCCGGGTGAGCACGACGCACGACCCGCACCGAGGAACAGCACCTGGACAAGCGGGCCATGGTACACTGCCGGTACCAGCCCATACCAAGGAGCGGGAGGAGACTCGCCTAGGAGGCCTCTCCCCCCACGCTCGCCGATGTATCCACAGTCAGCGTCATACATTGGCACGCCTATGGTACCCGACTTCACCCAAGAGAACCGGGCCCAGTATACAGAACTCCGCATGTGTCTGGAGACCATGTTGGTGGATGTATTGGATGAACGCCACAAATACGCCATCCTACTGAAGCACTTAAAGGTACCCCGCGCACATAATATAGCGCTCGCCTACGCGACTTCCACCACCCCATACACAGCAGCGCTGGTAGCATTGGACCAGAGGTATGGGCGCATATGGGATTACGTGATCCAGGAGATCCGACACATCGACCGCTTACCCCCAGCAATAGACAATCGAGCACTGGACGACCTGTCCATCAGAGTGCAGTCCCTGGTAGGGATGTTGGGAGCGCAAAGAGAGAAGGGGAGGCATGAACTTTACGCCAACTCAAATGTGGAAAGGATCCTGGAGAAGCTGCCGCCCGCTCGTCAGGAGCGCTTTAGGCGGCAGAGGGACCACAGAGACCCGAATGGCCCCGAACCGAACCTCCTCGATCTAGCAGACTTCCTGGCGAGAGAAGTCAGCAGCCTACGGCTAGATACATTCGGACGGAGCACCCCTGGCTCCAGAGAAGGAACCAGACGACTAAATGATGGAAGAAGATCGGTGACTGTGATGCACCAATCGGAGTCAGTACCGAGCAGCAGGAGCCACAGTACCCCCTCCAGAACGGAGAAGTGGAAGATAGTGTGCCCCTACTGTGAGAAAGAACACTGGCTAGCGCAATGTGACTCCTTCCCCAAGCTGAACGCGGAGGAAGCAGGTCAATGGATAAAGTCCAACAAGCGCTGTTTTCGCTGTGCGCGCTCACACATGGCAGCCGAATGCCGCTTAAAGAAAAGGTGCACCAAGTGCGATGGAGCCCATCTGGACATACTTCACGACAGTAACAGACGGCGCCCTTCACCTGCACCATCCAGCCGCAAAGCGAGCGTCATGTACATCGATCCCGCCAGCAGCAGTGGAGCCCGAGTACTCCTAAAAGTAGTGCGTGTGACACTAAGCTACCAGAATAAAGTCCTGGACACTTACGCCGTCCTCGATGACGGGTCAGAGAAGACCCTGCTGCTCGCCTCCGCTGCGGCCCAGCTAGGGCTGCGGGGAAGCGAAACCCAAATGACAATTCGGACAATAAGACGAGATTTGAAGACGATAAAGGGCGAGAATGTCTCATTCTCTATCGCAGCAAGCGGCCAGCCTGAGCGACGGTACCAGATTGCAGACGCTTTCACCAGCCAAGAAATAGGACTGTCGCGGTACACATACCCCGTCGCCAAGCTGATGGAGAAATATGCACATCTGCGCAAGTTACCGATCCCGCTCATAGACAATGCTATGCCGACCCTGTTGATAGGCTCCGACCATGCAGACCTCATTGTCCCGATAGACCGGGTTCATACCGGACCCCGAGGCTGCCCTGCAGCAGTCGAGACCCGTTTGGGATGGACTCTCCAAGGCCCGCTCGCCAAATCTCTCAACCGAAGTACAGCCACTAGATGTCTCCACTCCCGAGTCACAGAGGGAGAAACCGCACTCCTGCAACACGTAGAGCGGCTATGGACCTTGGAACAAATGCCCTTTAAGAACGGAAAGAAAGACATTCGCTCTAAAGATGACATTTACGCCATTCACCTCCTCGAGACAGGGACCAAGAGAGTCCCGGTCAACGGCGTGTTGAGATACGCCACGCCACTCCTGCGGCGAGAAGGAATGCCTACTTTCCACGCCAAGACAGACGCCACAGAACGGTACCTGCTGAACACGGAGCGGCGCTTAGCCAAGAACCCCGCCCAAGAGAGTGTATACCGCGCTGAGATTGAGAAGCTCATCACAGCGGGACACGTCACAAAGATGGACATTAAAGAGGCTGACCAGACCACTGAATCGTGGTACGTGCCCCACCACAAGGTCCATCACAACGGTAAAGACCGCATAGTATTTAACTGCAGCTACCAGATCGGATCCCAAAATCTGAATAAAGAGTTACTGCCCGGTCCCACACTCGGCCCCTCCCTACTCGGCGTTCTACTCCGCTTCCGCCAGGAAAAGGTGGCCATCAGCGGGGACATTAAAGGAATGTTCCTGCAGGTGAGATTAGTAGAGGCGGACAAGCCCCTGTTACGGTTCCTATGGAGAGAGAAGCCAGGAGATGAGCACCCAGCCATCTACCAATGGGAAGTCCTCCCCTTCGGAACGACGTGCAGCCCCTGCTGTGCGACATTTGCACTACAGAAACATGTAGCAGAGGACCCAGCAGCGGACGAAGAGGTCCGACACAGCGTAAAGAACAGCTTCTACGTAGACAACTGTCTACAAAGCCTTTCAACCCAGGAAGAAGCCGAGGCTCTCCTGATTAAACTCCGCGCCTCATTGATCAAAGGCGGCTTTGATCTCAGGCAGTGGGCCAGCAGCGATCCGCAAGTACTGCGCAGCCTCTCCTCCGAGGACAAGGCAGCCAGCAGCGAGACCTGGATGGCTACAATCCCGGGAGAAGCCCAGGAGATGACCCTGGGATTGGTGTGGCGATTCAAAACAGATTCGCTTCACTACAGACACAAGCCCCTGACTACGGAGCAGGGAAGGCCGGCGGCGGCGCCGACCACCAGACGGAGTGTGTACACAACACTCGCCCGACAATATGACCCGCTAGGATGTATTCTACCGTACACCACCAGGGCAAAAATGATTGTACGAGCATTGTGGGACAAGGACCAGGGCTGGGACGACCCCATTCCCGCACACCTTGCATCCACCTGGAGAGAGTGGGAGATGGAGCTCCACTCACTCCCAGGCGTTAATATGCGCCGAAGCTACTTCCCACCCACGGTGAGGCCAGAGACATGTAAAATGGACTTACACGTCTTCAGTGACGCCTCAGAGGTCGCATACGGATCAGTAGCCTACTTGCGGGCCCAAGACCAGGGGGGAGAGATCTACACAGCATTTGTCCTCGCCCGCTCGAGAATAGCCCCACGCAAGCAACAATCTATCCCACGTCTAGAGCTCTGCGCAGCCCTAGCCGGAGCGCACCTAGCCACGCTCATCCAACGTGAGCTCACCATACCGGTGTCTAGAACAATCCTGTGGTCAGATTCCACGACGGTACTCGCCTGGATCAAATCGGACTCATGCAAGTACAAAGTCTTCGTGGGAGTCAGAGTCACCGAGATTCAAGACTTAACCGAAGAATTAACCGGAGAAACAGAGTGGCGCTACGTTGATACAAAACAGAACCCAGCTGACGTCATCACCCGGGGGATCCCCCTGGATGACCTCACCCGTCGCATAGTCTACAGTGACGGCCCCGCATTCCTAAGACTCCCGGAAGGACAGTGGCCCATGCCTATCCCGAGGGAAGCAAGTCCAGAGGAGGTGGAAATTAAGAAGTCTGTGTTCTGTGGATTGAGCACCGTAGCCTCCACCGACCCTAACATAGACGATTGCACGTCCATAGAGAGTGCACAACAAAGAACATTCCTGCGGTACCACCCGGAGTGCAAGTCCCCCGCTGATATGTCAGCAGCTAACTACGAGGAAGCAGAATTGCTTCTACTGCAGCGAGCCCAGAGAGACTCGTTCCCCGATGAATTGGCCTGTCTACAGGGAGGAAAGCCCATCCCATCCGACAGCAGATTAATTCACCTGGCCCCTGAGAGCGACGCTCATACCCTCATCAGAGTGGGTGGTCGCCTACGCAGAACCCCCAACACACTCCTGATGGGGCGGCTAGATCCTGCATTACCACAGACAATGTACCGGCCTGAAGAAGCGAACGGCCGACGAATGTGGAGGTACAGCCAAGTATTAGCCGACAAGTTTTGGAACAGTTTCCTACTGCACTACCTACCGTCTCTACAGACCCGCCAGAAGTGGGTAAAGGAGAGAGACAATTTGACAGAAGGAACAGTCGTCATGATTATTGATCAATCACTGCCCAGAGCTATGTGGCCGGCCGGCCGCGTAAGCAAAGTGATCACCGGTGCCGACGGCAAGGTCCGAGCAGCTGAAGTGCTCGTCCAGGGTCGCACTTACACCCATCCCGTGGCAAGGCTCATAGAACTGCCTCGACTCCCAGACACAATCGATGATGACCATGACCCTACAACCCTATGACTTTGTGAAGTTGACTGACCCCTACAGCAAACCCTTATGTGTAAATAGACAACGCGATTAATCTGTCTCTGTTTAACTGATTAGGTCTGGGACCTATTCAGGGGGTGGCTGTTGTGAAGGGCCAGATTAAACCGAATATATATATTTATTTATATATATATATTTAATTGTATTTGTATATTCTCTAATATTCCCTGATATCCCTTGTATATTCCTTGTACAATATGCATTGAATATCCATTCTAGCCTACTGAACATCCCATAATAGTCTCCATTCTACTATTGGTCGAGACCTTGGTGCCAGGCTGCCATACCCCTCAGACCCAGTTCAAACGTACCGCTCGACATGTACGAACAAGTCCTAGTTCCGCGTAGGAATTTGGCTACCGCACCACTAATGGGACTATTTGTTCATAGTGCGTATATATACTGCGCTACTAAAGTAGGACTTTCTTTTCAGTCCAGTTTCTTACCCTCCAATAGAGTCACAGACGTAAAGCCTCCCCGCGACGCCACGTGTGGGAGTAAGGCCAAGTTCGCCTACCATCGGTATTGAGACATCGTGTATATTAATATTTGAATAGTCATATTTGGCACTATATCGTCGAGTTGGACGTAGTCTATTAAGCTAATAATAGTCTGTTAATATATAGTGCTTCGTGCGGTGAGAATACTACCGTAGTCAGTACCCCATCGTTTCGGGCAGAGAACTGGCTGCTTACCCAGGGTGGTTGACCCTATGTGAAGCTGCACCCGAGGAGCCCCAGAGCCGACGAGCGAGTGGACCTGTATACCGGATTATTCTACCGACGACAGCCCGCCTTCCCAGGCACGGATTATGCTTTGGATACTTTGATTATTCCATGGATAAAGACCCCCGACACTGCCGTGTGTTGGAACCCTCCCCCCTGGAGAGGACGCAAGGTGAGGAGACGCTCTGCAAGACGAGGTCGCTTCACGTCTCTCCCCCGTGGACCGGAGAGAGCCGGCCCACAAAGAGTCCACCTGCTTTCATCTGTGGTCCAAGGATCGCCGGCGCATTGAACGGCACTACAGTGGGTTCACCTGGGATACCCTTGGCCGGACGAGGCAGCCGGATTCTACCCCCCCCCCCCCTCCTACTCCTGTCGGCTTACAAGCGACCGGATTGACCCCCCCCTTAGTGTATCCAGTCTTATAATCATTAAAGTATCATTGCTGTTATTCCTTAACTATTCCAGGTCGTATATTTACCACCTGCGCCTTCAGAGATTGGACATTCTCTATTGATATACCGACGAATACTCCTTGCCATAAAAGTGCATACTATTTCAATTCATAAATGTAATTAAGTGATTAAGTGCTTATTCTACACACCATCGCTGTGTAGAAATAAAGACCTGTTTCTAATTCGTACATTTGTGTTGGATCCGTTTCATCTACGTGAGAGTGTTCATGATAATATATTTATGCCGTGTACTGGGTGGCCGAATATTAAGTACAAAGGTAGTGGTAGTAAGTATCATATCTAGTAATACAGTCAGGGAATTGTACCCCTCAGTTACAATTGGTCCTTCGAGCCGGAGGGTAATCAGTGTAATATTAATATAGTGTTATTAATATTGAAATGGCCTATGATGAACACTCCACGAAACGATCCTCCTAACCAACGCCCGCAGCGCGAACGACGGCTCCCTCAGTACTTAGAGGCTTACGCTGTCAGTCAACAACCTAGTCTTCTACTAACAGTAAACGCGGTAAAACTAGAAAGTAAAAGTATGTCTAACCCCAACGCCCAGACTACCCCGACCATAGAGGCCCCTACGGGCTCTAATGTAACTGACCAAGTTCACGGTGGGGACCAGTGGGAACCAGACATGACTTCACACCCCGCCAGTACTGAAGAAGTAGTCCCCGATGAGTCCCGGGAGGAATACAACGCTACCGAGAGAGAACTCGGCACGGAAGAAGATGGGGAGAGCACCGTGGAGACAGAACTCCAAGGCTCCGCAAGGAGTACCCCGAGGGAAGGCTCCCCTATACAACCGCCTTCTCCCAGCGAGGCAGAGAGGACCCTACAGCAGGCCTTCCTCATCAGCCTGAACGCCGCTGCTGAACGCGACCGACTGCAGATCCAGCAGCGAAGCGAACACGAGCAGATACGTCTAGAAATAAGACGCATTCAGATGGAAGAGAATGTGGCCCGAGAACGAGCCGGTGCTCAACGGGACGCAGCGCGCGACAGACAGCAGTCGCAACTAATAGAACAGCTGATCAGACGGACAACACCCTCTCCCTCCGCCAGAGGCTCCAGGAACTCGTCTAGACACACCTCCAGGGCGGCATCCCCTAGCCGAGTAAACAACCCTGAACTTGACCAACAGACGAGGTCTATACCCCCCACAGACCACCTCCCCCCACCGGTCCAAGCGAGACCTAGCAACCGGGAAGGAGCAGCATATCCTGTGGAGAGGCTAAACCAGAGACTACAAGCACTGGATGACCTAACTGAAGACGAAGAGGAAGAGGAGGAGAACCACGCCCGAAGACAGCACAGTACTCTACCGGACCAGGAGGCCCGGTACAGCCCAGGCTATACTCCCGCGGAGCTGCGCTACAGACCCCCGACTCTATACCCGGGTGAGCACGACGCACGACCCGCACCGAGGAACAGCACCTGGACAAGCGGGCCATGGTACACTGCCGGTACCAGCCCATACCAAGGAGCGGGAGGAGACTCGCCTAGGAGGCCTCTCCCCCCACGCTCGCCGATGTATCCACAGTCAGCGTCATACATTGGCACGCCTATGGTACCCGACTTCACCCAAGAGAACCGGGCCCAGTATACAGAACTCCGCATGTGTCTGGAGACCATGTTGGTGGATGTATTGGATGAACGCCACAAATACGCCATCCTACTGAAGCACTTAAAGGTACCCCGCGCACATAATATAGCGCTCGCCTACGCGACTTCCACCACCCCATACACAGCAGCGCTGGTAGCATTGGACCAGAGGTATGGGCGCATATGGGATTACGTGATCCAGGAGATCCGACACATCGACCGCTTACCCCCAGCAATAGACAATCGAGCACTGGACGACCTGTCCATCAGAGTGCAGTCCCTGGTAGGGATGTTGGGAGCGCAAAGAGAGAAGGGGAGGCATGAACTTTACGCCAACTCAAATGTGGAAAGGATCCTGGAGAAGCTGCCGCCCGCTCGTCAGGAGCGCTTTAGGCGGCAGAGGGACCACAGAGACCCGAATGGCCCCGAACCGAACCTCCTCGATCTAGCAGACTTCCTGGCGAGAGAAGTCAGCAGCCTACGGCTAGATACATTCGGACGGAGCACCCCTGGCTCCAGAGAAGGAACCAGACGACTAAATGATGGAAGAAGATCGGTGACTGTGATGCACCAATCGGAGTCAGTACCGAGCAGCAGGAGCCACAGTACCCCCTCCAGAACGGAGAAGTGGAAGATAGTGTGCCCCTACTGTGAGAAAGAACACTGGCTAGCGCAATGTGACTCCTTCCCCAAGCTGAACGCGGAGGAAGCAGGTCAATGGATAAAGTCCAACAAGCGCTGTTTTCGCTGTGCGCGCTCACACATGGCAGCCGAATGCCGCTTAAAGAAAAGGTGCACCAAGTGCGATGGAGCCCATCTGGACATACTTCACGACAGTAACAGACGGCGCCCTTCACCTGCACCATCCAGCCGCAAAGCGAGCGTCATGTACATCGATCCCGCCAGCAGCAGTGGAGCCCGAGTACTCCTAAAAGTAGTGCGTGTGACACTAAGCTACCAGAATAAAGTCCTGGACACTTACGCCGTCCTCGATGACGGGTCAGAGAAGACCCTGCTGCTCGCCTCCGCTGCGGCCCAGCTAGGGCTGCGGGGAAGCGAAACCCAAATGACAATTCGGACAATAAGACGAGATTTGAAGACGATAAAGGGCGAGAATGTCTCATTCTCTATCGCAGCAAGCGGCCAGCCTGAGCGACGGTACCAGATTGCAGACGCTTTCACCAGCCAAGAAATAGGACTGTCGCGGTACACATACCCCGTCGCCAAGCTGATGGAGAAATATGCACATCTGCGCAAGTTACCGATCCCGCTCATAGACAATGCTATGCCGACCCTGTTGATAGGCTCCGACCATGCAGACCTCATTGTCCCGATAGACCGGGTTCATACCGGACCCCGAGGCTGCCCTGCAGCAGTCGAGACCCGTTTGGGATGGACTCTCCAAGGCCCGCTCGCCAAATCTCTCAACCGAAGTACAGCCACTAGATGTCTCCACTCCCGAGTCACAGAGGGAGAAACCGCACTCCTGCAACACGTAGAGCGGCTATGGACCTTGGAACAAATGCCCTTTAAGAACGGAAAGAAAGACATTCGCTCTAAAGATGACATTTACGCCATTCACCTCCTCGAGACAGGGACCAAGAGAGTCCCGGTCAACGGCGTGTTGAGATACGCCACGCCACTCCTGCGGCGAGAAGGAATGCCTACTTTCCACGGCAAGACAGACGCCACAGAACGGTACCTGCTGAACACGGAGCGGCGCTTAGCCAAGAACCCCGCCCAAGAGAGTGTATACCGCGCTGAGATTGAGAAGCTCATCACAGCGGGACACGTCACAAAGATGGACATTAAAGAGGCTGACCAGACCACTGAATCGTGGTACGTGCCCCACCACAAGGTCCATCACAACGGTAAAGACCGCATAGTATTTAACTGCAGCTACCAGATCGGATCCCAAAATCTGAATAAAGAGTTACTGCCCGGTCCCACACTCGGCCCCTCCCTACTCGGCGTTCTACTCCGCTTCCGCCAGGAAAAGGTGGCCATCAGCGGGGACATTAAAGGAATGTTCCTGCAGGTGAGATTAGTAGAGGCGGACAAGCCCCTGTTACGGTTCCTATGGAGAGAGAAGCCAGGAGATGAGCACCCAGCCATCTACCAATGGGAAGTCCTCCCCTTCGGAACGACGTGCAGCCCCTGCTGTGCGACATTTGCACTACAGAAACATGTAGCAGAGGACCCAGCAGCGGACGAAGAGGTCCGACACAGCGTAAAGAACAGCTTCTACGTAGACAACTGTCTACAAAGCCTTTCAACCCAGGAAGAAGCCGAGGCTCTCCTGATTAAACTCCGCGCCTCATTGATCAAAGGCGGCTTTGATCTCAGGCAGTGGGCCAGCAGCGATCCGCAAGTACTGCGCAGCCTCTCCTCCGAGGACAAGGCAGCCAGCAGCGAGACCTGGATGGCTACAATCCCGGGAGAAGCCCAGGAGATGACCCTGGGATTGGTGTGGCGATTCAAAACAGATTCGCTTCACTACAGACACAAGCCCCTGACTACGGAGCAGGGAAGGCCGGCGGCGGCGCCGACCACCAGACGGAGTGTGTACACAACACTCGCCCGACAATATGACCCGCTAGGATGTATTCTACCGTACACCACCAGGGCAAAAATGATTGTACGAGCATTGTGGGACAAGGACCAGGGCTGGGACGACCCCATTCCCGCACACCTTGCATCCACCTGGAGAGAGTGGGAGATGGAGCTCCACTCACTCCCAGGCGTTAATATGCGCCGAAGCTACTTCCCACCCACGGTGAGGCCAGAGACATGTAAAATGGACTTACACGTCTTCAGTGACGCCTCAGAGGTCGCATACGGATCAGTAGCCTACTTGCGGGCCCAAGACCAGGGGGGAGAGATCTACACAGCATTTGTCCTCGCCCGCTCGAGAATAGCCCCACGCAAGCAACAATCTATCCCACGTCTAGAGCTCTGCGCAGCCCTAGCCGGAGCGCACCTAGCCACGCTCATCCAACGTGAGCTCACCATACCGGTGTCTAGAACAATCCTGTGGTCAGATTCCACGACGGTACTCGCCTGGATCAAATCGGACTCATGCAAGTACAAAGTCTTCGTGGGAGTCAGAGTCACCGAGATTCAAGACTTAACCGAAGAATTAACCGGAGAAACAGAGTGGCGCTACGTTGATACAAAACAGAACCCAGCTGACGTCACCACCCGGGGGATCCCCCTGGATGACCTCACCCGTCGCAATGTCTACAGTGACGGCCCCGCATTCCTAAGACTCCCGGAAGGACAGTGGCCCATGCCTATCCCGAGGGAAGCAAGTCCAGAGGAGGTGGAAATTAAGAAGTCTGTGTTCTGTGGATTGAGCACCGTAGCCTCCACCGACCCTAACATAGACGATTGCACGTCCATAGAGAGTGCACAACAAAGAACATTCCTGCGGTACCACCCGGAGTGCAAGTCCCCCGCTGATATGTCAGCAGCTAACTACGAGGAAGCAGAATTGCTTCTACTGCAGCGAGCCCAGAGAGACTCGTTCCCCGATGAATTGGCCTGTCTACAGGGAGGAAAGCCCGTCCCATCCGACAGCAGATTAATTCACCTGGCCCCTGAGAGCGACGCTCATACCCTCATCAGAGTGGGTGGTCGCCTACGCAGAACCCCCAACACACTCCTGATGGGGCGGCTAGATCCTGCATTACCACAGACAATGTACCGGCCTGAAGAAGCGAACGGCCGACGAATGTGGAGGTACAGCCAAGTATTAGCCGACAAGTTTTGGAACAGTTTCCTACTGCACTACCTACCGTCTCTACAGACCCGCCAGAAGTGGGTAAAGGAGAGAGACAATTTGACAGAAGGAACAGTCGTCATGATTATTGATCAATCACTGCCCAGAGCTATGTGGCCGGCCGGCCGCGTAAGCAAAGTGATCACCGGTGCCGACGGCAAGGTCCGAGCAGCTGAAGTGCTCGTCCAGGGTCGCACTTACACCCGTCCCGTGGCAAGGCTCATAGAACTGCCTCGACTCCCAGACACAATCGATGATGACCATGACCCTACAACCCTATGACTTTGTGAAGTTGACTGACCCCTACAGCAAACCCTTATGTGTAAATAGACAACGCGATTAATCTGTCTCTGTTTAACTGATTAGGTCTGGGACCTATTCAGGGGGTGGCTGTTGTGAAGGGCCAGATTAAACCGAATATATATATTTATTTATATATATATATTTAATTGTATTTGTATATTCTCTAATATTCCCTGATATCCCTTGTATATTCCTTGTACAATATGCATTGAATATCCATTCTAGCCTACTGAACATCCCATAATAGTCTCCATTCTACTATTGGTCGAGACCTTGGTGCCAGGCTGCCATACCCCTCAGACCCAGTTCAAACGTACCGCTCGACATGTACGAACAAGTCCTAGTTCCGCGTAGGAATTTGGCTACCGCACCACTAATGGGACTATTTGTTCATAGTGCGTATATATACTGCGCTACTAAAGTAGGACTTTCTTTTCAGTCCAGTTTCTTACCCTCCAATAGAGTCACAGACGTAAAGCCTCCCCGCGACGCCACGTGTGGGAGTAAGGCCAAGTTCGCCTACCATCGGTATTGAGACATCGTGTATATTAATATTTGAATAGTCATATTTGGCACTATATCGTCGAGTTGGACGTAGTCTATTAAGCTAATAATAGTCTGTTAATATATAGTGCTTCGTGCGGTGAGAATACTACCGTAGTCAGTACCCCATCGTTTCGGGCAGAGAACTGGCTGCTTACCCAGGTTGGTTGACCCTATGTGAAGCTGCACCCGAGGAGCCCCAGAGCCGACGAGCGAGTGGACCTGTATACCGGATTATTCTACCGACGACAGCCCGCCTTCCCAGGCACGGATTATGCTTTGGATACTTTGATTATTCCATGGATAAAGACCCCCGACACTGCCGTGTGTTGGAACCCTCCCCCCTGGAGAGGACGCAAGGTGAGGAGACGCTCTGCAAGACGAGGTCGCTTCACGTCTCTCCCCTGTGGACCGGAGAGAGCCGGCCCACAAAGAGTCCACCTGCTTTCATCTGTGGTCCAAGGATCGCCGGCGCATTGAACGGCACTACAGTGGGTTCACCTGGGATACCCTTGGCCGGACGAGGCAGCCGGATTCTACCCCCCCCCCCCCTCCTACTCCTGTCGGCTTACAAGCGACCGGATTGACCCCCCCCTTAGTGTATCCAGTCTTATAATCATTAAAGTATCATTGCTGTTATTCCTTAACTATTCCAGGTCGTATATTTACCACCTGCGCCTTCAGAGATTGGACATTCTCTATTGATATACCGACGAATACTCCTTGCCATAAAAGTGCATACTATTTCAATTCATAAATGTAATTAAGTGATTAAGTGCTTATTCTACACACCATCGCTGTGTAGAAATAAAGACCTGTTTCTAATTCGTACATTTGTGTTGGATCCGTTTCATCTACGTGAGAGTGTTCATGATAATATATTTATGCCGTGTACTGGGTGGCCGAATATTAAGTACAAAGGTAGTGGTAGTAAGTATCATATCTAGTAATACAGTCAGGGAATTGTACCCCTCAGTTACACCCTGTATATTCCTTGTACAATATGCATTGAATATCCCCGTTTCTACTAAACAGCCCATAATAGTTTCATTCTACCATTGGACGAGAACCTGGCGCCAGGTTGCCATACCCCTAGGTCCAAGTTCAATCGTGCCGCCTAACATGTCGAGGCAAACCCCCGGTTCCGCGCAGTAATATGCCGGGCGAAATACGAATGGTACTATTTGTTCATAGCGCATATATATATGGCGCTCGTAAAGTAGAACTTTCTTTTAGTCCAGTTCTTTACCCTCCAACAGAGTGACAGACGCAAAAGCCTCCCCACGAAGCATGTGCGGTGTAGTAGGGCCTACTTGGCCCAGAATAGGCATTGAGATATCGTGTAGATTAATAGTTGAATGGTCATAGTTTGGCACCATACCGTCGAGTTGGACGTATTCTATTAAGCTAATAATAGTCTATTTATGTATGGTGCATCGTTCGGTTCGAGTTCTACAGTTATCAGTACCCCCATCGTTCCTGACGTTATCTGGACGCTTATCCAGGCTGGTCAGACCCCTAGTGGTGATTGCATCCGAGGAGCTCCGGGTCAAGAGCGACTGGACCTGTATATTGGATTACTCTACCCGACGACGGCGAGCCTTCCACGGCTCTTGGATTATGCTTTGTGTGCTTTGATTATTCCATGGATAAAGGCCAACACTGTCGAGTGTTGGAATTACCCCCCGGAGAGGACTCCAGGTGAGGCGGCGCTCTACACGTGAGGTCGCACCACGTCTCTCCGTTGTGGACCGGCAGATACCGTTCCACAGAGGGTCCAGCTGTATTCGTCTGCTGCCCGAGGTTCTGTGGGCACTGTGTCTAAGACTTTGGATTCTCCCAAGACACCGTCGGCCAGATGGGATACCGCCAGCGGCTTCTCTAACCCCCCCCTCCTACTGTCTTACAACCAGCGGGACCCCCCCCCCCCTTAGTGTATCCAGCTATAATCATTTAAGTACCATCGCTATCGTTTCCTAAATATTCCAGGTTGTATACTTACTCCCTGCGCAACCAGAGATTGGACATTCAATGTTGATTTACCTACGAATACTCATTTGCCATAAAAGTGCATATTCAATATTTCAAATCATAAATGTAATTAAGTGAATGTTGTATACACCCTTTGCTGTATTAAATATTCGATTTGGTACATTTGTGTTGGTTCGTTTCATCAGGTGGGAAAGTGTTCATCATACTTATATCTTGTACTGGGTGGCCAGAAGTTAAAGTACATGAGGTAGTGGTATTAAATATCATATCTAACAATACAGTCAGGGAATTGTACCCCTCAGCTACAGTTATGTTAAAGTCGTATGTGGTCCAGTTATAGATGTTTGCCATGTTTTTATGCAAAATATTTTTCTTCAAAGTAACTAGTAACTGATGGGTTCAGGTAAATGTAGTGCAGTAAAAAGTACAATATTTCCTTTAAAATGGGCGGCTGGGTGGCGCAGCGGACATTGCACTCGTCACCAACGCAAGAGACACCGGGATCGACTCCGGCTGTCGGCGTTGCCCTCGGCTTGGGCCAGCCGTCATACTAACTCAATTGGCAGAGTTAGCGGGTGGAAGTCGATGGGTGGTAATCTGGACGTTGTGGATAGCGACTCCTACAGGTCGGTTGGGGGACGCCTGCACAGCAGAGACAGGAAAATAGCGGGGGCAGTGTGAGCCTCCGACACGTTACACCTCGCCGAATGAGAGTCCGCGCTGGCAGGTGAAAAGATGTGACAGGCTGCCTCCTCGTGTATCGGAGGGGACACGTGATGCAAGGCTTCTATCCTCCCTACAACTGGCCAGTGGGGGGGGGTATATGCGAGCAACGTTCAAGACAGGGGAGGGGAGAATGGGCACAATGGAATTGAGATGGGAGAAAAATTGAAAAAAATAGGAGAAAAAGTGGATACAAAAAAATATTTCCTTTGAAATGTAGTGGAGTAAAAGTATAAAGTTCCCTAAAATGAAAATACTTACGTAAAGTACAAGTAGCTTGAAATTGTATTCAAGTACAGTACTTGAGTACAAATACTTAGTTACTTTCCACCACTAATCGCCAGTTTTCGCGAACCCAGCAGTGAGGTCGTAACGGAACAATAACACAATCATTGCCCCCCCCCACCATATAAACTCTGAACTCTGACTCCACTGCCTACACCCTAAGCTCTGTAACCCGTACTGTACGACTCTGAACTCTGTTGCCTATACTCAGTTTATACCTACCTACTGCTTTCACTGTCTACAATTACTCTACACTGTAATCATAGTAATCATAATAATCACAACTACCTACCTCATACTATAGTCTACCCATATAACTCTGTATGATAGCATGTACAATAGTGCTGTATATACCGTATATACATTTATATTTCTATATTTACTAGGCTTGGGCGGTATGACGGTATTACGGTATACCAGGATATTTCGAAATCCCGCCGGTATGATTCTCAATACCGTGACGTCACAGACTGCTATTACACTGACACGGAGTTGATTGTAGTGTACAGCACGCGCCAGCAGAGTGTTACGTGGCTATCGTTCTGGGAGCTAACGTTGGTAGTACCTGGCTGGTGCGGGCTAACTGGCTAATGGCTATCGTTCTGAGAGCTAACATTAGTAGTACCTGGCTGGTGCGGGCTAACTGGCTAATGGCTATCGTTCTGAGAGCTAACGTTAGTAGTACCTGGCTGGTGCGGGCTAACTGGCTAATGGCTATCGTTCTGAGAGCTAACGTTAGTAGTACCTGGCTGGTGCGGGCTAACTGGCTAATGGCTATCGTTCTGAGAGCTACAGTAACATTAGTAGTACCTGGCTGGTGCGGGCTAACTGGCTATCGTTCCGTGATTTGTTTACTTGGTAACACGGGTTGCTAAGGAATTTAGGTTCTAGGTTGAAGAAAGTGCACTTTTAGGTTGAAAGAACGGCCCTAATGTCAACGTGTTTCAATATAAGCGTTATGTATGGTGATAACGAGTCTATTGTTAGCTCCGCCCCCCCCCCCCCCCCCCCCCCGCTGATGAAAATTAAAGTCATAAGTCGGAAAATGATACCGCCCAAGCCTAATATTTACCATATATGCATATACCTATCCCCACCTGTCTGTACTTACCTGCACATAGTCCTTTACTATCTGTATCTGTACATATCTTGCTCTTACTACTTACTGTACGCTGCTGGCCAGTATGACTTACCATACTGTCCTTATACCTGTATCACTGTACATATTAATACTACAACTCTGGATTTACATCTGATTAGCATTATTACTCAGTAGTACTAATTTATATATTTTATACCAAGTTTAATGACCTGTACATTTGCACTCTGGTTGGATGCCACACTTCTTTTTGTTTTACTGTACTTGTGCTGTATGAACACTATACATGTTAGTCTAATCTAATCTAAACATACGGCAGGTAAAAGGTACACGGTGACGGCGTGAGAGGAACCTCTCTTTTTCCTTTTGTTTCCGGTTCCTCTTTGTCACCCTAGTTAGTGGAAAGACAAACACCGGCTGGGTTTCCATTTTCTGTAAAAAAAAACGAAAAAAAAAACGGTGCCATGCCAGAAAGCCACGCGCCACCTCATTCCATATCCGATCTCCTCTGTGTTCCTCTGCGAATTCACCGCGGACGACGGAGACGTATCTGTGCTGCCAGAACACCTGCATTGCCGCACCCCCCCTCCCCCTCCCCTCTCTCTGTTCTCCACCAGCGCGAGGAATTAGTCGAGGACCCCATTGAGAAAAAGGGCTCAGAACATACGGGGAAGCAGGGCTGTTTGTGCTCTGACTGAACGCGGAGGCCAAGTTATTTGGTCGGGGGGGAGGTTAAGGAAACACAGCCATCGGAAAGAGCAACCGCTGGAGAAGCTGTGAAATAATTTCTTGTCAAGGGCATAAAACGGCTCTCAGTTGAGGTAAACATTTCTACTTTCAAAAGCAATTTATTTTCTAACAACCACTGAAAGCAGACAACATATCTCATGCTCCCTTTCCTTGAATTTTCATTTTATGTTTTCTCACCCCACGCCCCCCTCCCTCTCCTCTCTCTCAACCCCCCCCCCCCCACCCCCTCCATCCCTCCCCATTTCACAAGTGAGTGTTTACCGCCCGCTCACACAGTCACATCCAGAGCTGGGGGTCTGGAGACTGGCAGTGAGAAATTGCCTGGTTTCTGAGTAGATTTGGATTAGGGTCAATGCAATGTATTATTTTTTCTTTTCTTTTTGGGAGGGGGGGGGGGTGGCGGGTGGAGGGGGCAGGCCTTTGTGGCGTTTTATTGATTTTCTTTTCCTCTCTCTCTCTCCTTTTCTCTCGCGTCAATTAAAATTCAGGGATTTGAGGTGAAGGAAGAGAGAGAGAGAGAGAGACCGTTGGATAAGCGTGGTCTCTGTGTGTGCGGACGGAACCGAAGCGCACACAGGTCTTTGTTGTCAGCGTGGCGTGGCAGGCACCGCTGTAGGCCCGCTCTCTCGCAGTGCCTTTTTCGAGTGCGCGCCGTACGGCCGTGCGAGAGACATAGCTCAACGAGCGCGGCTCGTTTTGACGTCACGTCCTTCTCCTTGTCGTGTGGAAGATGAAAGATCAGTATCTCCTTTTGTAGATGGTGCTCATTAAACACCCCCCCTCCCCCCACCCTCAGACAATGGTCTGGAGGGGATTCACTGCAGCTGGACCCGGGTGGGCCTTATCTATTTATTTATCTATTTGGTTCTGCAGAATCCCAGGCACCTCGCCCTCCTCTCTTCCAGGCACCTCGCCCTCCTCTCTCCCTCCTCTCTCCCTCCTCTCTCCCAGGCACCTCATCCTCCTCTCTCCCTCTTCTCGCCCCCTCCTCTCTCACTCCTCTCGCCCTCCTCTCTCCCTCCTCTCTCCCTCCTCTCTCCCTCCTCTCTCCCAGGCACCTCGCCCTCCTCTCCTCCCTCCTCTCTCACTCCTCTCGCCTCCTCTCTCCTCCTCTCTCCCTCCTCTCTCCCTCCTCTCTCCCAGGCACCTCATCCTCCTCTCTCCCTCTTCTCGCCCCTCCTCTCTCCCTCCTCTTGCCCTCCTCTCTCCCTCCTCTCCCTCCTCTCGCCCTCCTCTCGCCTCCTCTCTCCATCCTCTCGCCCTCCTCTCGCCCTCCTCTCTCCCTCCTCTCTCCCTTCTCTCTCCCTTCTCTCTCCCAGACACCTCGCCCTCCTCTGTCCCTCCTCTCTCCCTCGTCTGTCCCTCCTCTCTCCCCTCTTCTCTCCCTCCTCTCGCCCTCCTCTCGCCCCCCTCTCTCCTCCTCTCTCCCTCCTCTCTCCCTCTCTCTCCCAGGCACCTCACCCTCCTCTCTCATCCTCTCTCCCTCCTATCTCCCTCCAATCTCCATCCTCTCTCCCTCCTCTCTCCATCCTCTCTCCATCCTCATCGCCCTCCTCTCTCCCTCCTCTCTCCCTCCTCTTTCCCTCCTCTCGCCCTCCTCTCGCCCCCCTCTCTCCCAGGCACCTCGCCCTCCTCTCTCCCTCCTCTCGCCCTCCTCTCTCCCTCCTCTCTCCCTCCTCTCTCCCTCCTCTCGCCCTCCTCTCTCCCAGGCACCTCTCCCTCCTCTCTCCCTCATCTCTCCATCCTCTCTCCCTCCTCTCGCCCTCCTCTCTCCCAGGCACCTCTCCCTCCTCTCTCCCTCCTCTCGCCCTCTCTCTCTCCCCTCTCTCCCTCCTCTGTCCCTCCTCTCGCCCTCCTCTCTCCCCTCTCTCCCTCCTCTGTCCCTCCTCTCGCCTCCTCTCTCTCCCCTCTCTCCCTCCTCTGTCCCTCCTCTCGGCCTCCTCTCTCCCTCCTCTCTCCCTCCTCTCTCCCTCCTCTCTCCCTCCTCTCTCCCTCCTCTGTCCCCTCCTCTCGCCCTCCTCTCTCCCTCCTCTCTCCCTCCTCTGTCCCTCCTCTCGCCCTTCTCTCTCCCAGGCACCTTGCCGTGGCTTAAAAAAAGAAATTCCACTTTAACACATTAGACCTTCCCATTTCACCCAGATAATTACACAATTATCCTGCTTCACTCAAAAAAAATCCATCCTGGAGTAATTGGTGTGTAAGGGGTGGGCGGCGTGGGGGGGGGGGGATTACCCAGAATCCACCGCGGCGAGGGTCTGGGGGAACAAATCCAGATAAGTCAACCTGGAGAGAGAAAAAAATGGGGGGGGGGGGGCTGCACTTATTCGATTTTAATCTGGGCCACACTTTGCGGAGCATTTAAATAGCTTCATCAGACTCTGAGGCCCCCGCTGCCCCTAACCTGTTATCAATGTCCAAATGTACATTTTAAATGTCAGTGCCGAGGCCACGGACGCAGAGGAGCCGCCCGGGACTAGGTGCCGCCGCCACAGACGTGAGCCGCGGTAATGTCTCCCGCTATCGGCTCCTCATAGAGCTGTTGCCGCGCGGTCGGAGCGTTTCAGGATGGAGGTGGAGGAGGAGGAGGAGGAGGAGGAGGAGGAGGAGGAGCTGCCATTATTGGCACACACACACACACA
>NC_140179.1:34463637-34503447 GCF_963971535.1 Notolepis coatsorum
AGGGTTGCCGCTCTATAGGAGCCTGTCTGCCGTCAGTCTCCCCGCGTCTCGTCTGGTTCAGGGTCTCCTCGCCACGGCGGCAGCAGCAGCCTCCTTCACTATGTATGAGAGAGAGAGAGAGAGAGAGAGAGAGAGAGAGAGAGAGAGAGAGAGAGAGAGAGAGAGCGAGGAGGAACGTATCCCTGACAGCTTCTCCCCCCCCCATCTCATCTGTCAGTGGCTCGGCAACGCGGGGCGCCGTCTCCGGCATCATTCTGTATACTCTGCCCCGCGAGGAAGAGATTTGTCTAAGCCTATCAGCCCCGCCCGGCGTAATGGTGAGTTGATGACACGCTGGCGTGCTTTTGTACGCCGCTACGCCGTCCAGTGTATCACACTGTGCTGACTGACCTGATGATTATGACTGCCACTGTTTTGGTATTTATATCTAATGGCACCTGTTCACTCATATCGAGGCTGCAATCACGGCGAGAGGCTCCTGTGCGTCTGGAATGAAAGCTCTTGTTCATATGGGTTAGGCGTTAGATTCATATGGAATGAAAGCTCTTGTACATATGGGTTAGGGGTTATAGGTTCATCTGGAATGAAAGCTCTTGTTCATATGGGTTAGGGGTTAGATTCATATGGAATGAAAGCTCTTGTACATATGGGTTAGGGGTTATAGGTTCATATGGAATGAAAGCTCTTGTTCATATGGGTTAGGGGTTAGATTCATATGGAATGAAAGCTCTTGTACATATGGGTTAGGGGTTAGATTCATATGGAATGAAAGCTCTTGTTCATATGGAATGAAGGCTCTTGTTCTTATGGGTTAGGTTCATATGGAATGAAAGCTCTTGTTCTTATGGGTTAGGTTCATATGGAATGAAGGCTCTTGTTCTTATGGGTTAGGTTCATATGGAATGAAAGCTCTTGTTCTTATGGGTTAGGGTTAAGGTTATAGGGTTAGGGTTCATGTGTTTAAACTTGTCAAGCAGATATCAGTATCTTTGTTTGGTAAATGGTGCATTTATATAGCGCTTTTATCCAAAGCGCTTTACAATTTTGTTCCTCACATGCACCCATTCACTCACACATTCACACACCGACGGCGGAGGCAACCATGAAAGGTGCCAACCTGCTCATCGAAAGCAGTTAGGGGTTAAGTGTCTCGCTCAAGGACACTTGGCACGCTGCCCAGGAGGAGCGGGAATCGAACCGGTAACCTTCTGATTACCAGACGGCCACTCAACCTCCTGACCCACTGTCGCCCCATTGTTTTCTACCTAATATGTATTTTTTTTTTACTCTTAATATTATATGGAAATAATAGCATCAGCTAAACACTGGTTCCCTGCAGCGACCTCTGACCTGGCTGATAAGCAGGCTTCTTTACGTCTTTAATAAAAACGTGGGTAGATTTATCTATTATTAACTTGGCTACTCATAACTGCGACATTTACGTCTTGCCGGGGCTGAATGATTAGCAGTTAATTAGCTCACCCCCGGGTTATTGATTTTCCTTCCAGACCATTCTCCACAACTCCACATGGGCTGTTTGAATGGCATGGGTCCAGAGGCTCTCGCTCTCTTAACTGTTCAGAATGCTGAACAGGAGGCGCTGGCTCTTAAAGGAACACGCCAACATTTGGGGAAATTAGCTCACCGTCTTCTCCAGAGAGAGACAAGAAGATAGATACCAGTTGCCTCTCTGTGCGTTCAGTAGAAAGCTATCTGGCTGCACATTAGCCTAGCTTAGCACAATGAATGGAAGTGGACAGTGCCGGTTAGCCTAGGTGTAACTGAGGGGTACAATTCCATGACTGTATTGTTAGATATGATACTTACTACCACTACCTCTTGTACTTTAGACTCTGGCCACCCAGTACTAGGCATAAATAATTATGGTAAACACTCCCACGTAGATGAAACGATCCAACACAAATGTACCAAGTCGAAAGTCTGCGTTTAATAATAATTAATACATAGCAAAAGGTATGTAGAGCAATCACTTAATTACATTTATGATTTGAAATAGGATGCACTTTTATGGCAAATGAGTATTCGTTGGTATATCAATAGAGAACGTCCAATCTCTGGTGGCGCAGGCGGTAAATATACAACCTGGAATATTTAAGGAATAATAGCAATGATACTTTAATGATTATAGAACTGGATACACTAGGGGGGAATTCCGGTCGCTTGTAAGACAACTGGAGAAGGGGGGGGGGTAGAGTCTGGCTGTATCCGTCTGGCCGAGGGTATCCTGGGAGAACCCACGGTTGTGCGGCTCGGTGCCTCAGCGATCCTCGATCCACAGATGAAAGCAGTTGGACTCTCTGTGGGCCGGCTTCCTCCGGTCCACGATGGAGAGACGTGAAGCGACCTCGTCGTGTAGAGCGTCTCCTCACCTGTCGTCCTCTCCGGGGGGGGGTTTCCAACACACGGCAGTGTTGGTCTTTATCCATAGAATAATCACTGTATACAAAGCATAATCCGTGCCTGGGAAGGCGGGCTGTCGTCGGTAGAATAATCCGGTATGCAGGTCCACTCGCTCGTCGGCTCTGGGGCTCCTCGGGTGCAGCCTCACATGGGGTCGGCCACCCTGGATAAGCAGCCAGTTCTACCCGAAACGATGGGGGTACTGACTACGATAGTATTCTCACCGCACGAAGCACTACATATGAATAGACTATTATTAGCTTAATAGACTACGTCCAACTCGACGATATAGTGCCAAATATGACTATTCAAATATTAATATACACGATGTCTCAATACCGATGGTAGGCCGAACTTTGGAGGGTAAGAAACTGGACTAAAAGGAAGTCCTACTTTAGTAGCGCAGTATATATACGCACTATGAACAAATAGTACCATTAGTGGTGCGGTAGCCAGATTCCTATGCGGAACTAGGACTTGTTCGTACATGTTGAGCGGTACGTTTGAACTGGGTCTGGGGGGTATGGCAGCCTGGCACCAAGGTCTCGACCAATAGTAGAATGGAGACTATTATGGGATGTTCAGTAGGCTAGAATGGATATTCAATGCATATTGTACAAGGAATATACAAGGGATATCAGGGAATATTAGAGAATATACAAATACAATTAAATATATATATATAAATAAATATATATATTCGGTTTAATCTGGCCCTTCACAACAGCCACCCCCTGATTGGTCCCAGACCTAATCAGTTAAGCAGAGACAGATTAATCGCGTTGTCTATTTACACATAAGGGTTTGCTGTAGGGGTCAGTCAACTTCACAAAGTCATAGGGTTATAGGGTCATGGTCATCATCGATTGTGTCTGGGAGTCGGGGCAGTTCTATGAGCCTCGCCACGGGACGGGTGTAAGTGCGACCCTGGACAAGCACTTCAGCTGCTCGGACCTTGCCGTCGGCACCGGTGATCACTTTGCTTACGCGGCCGGCCGGCCACATAGCTCTGGGCAGTGATTGATCAATAATCATGACGACTGTTCCTTCTGTCAAATTGTCTCTCTCCTTTACCCACTTCTGGCGGGTCTGCAGAGACGGTAGGCAGTGCAGTAGGAATGTCCTTTGTTGTGCACTCTCTATGGTAGTGCAATCATCTATGTTGGGGTCTGCGGAGATAACAGTGCTCAATCCACAGAACATAGGTTTCTTATTCTCAGCCTCCTCTTGACTGGCTTCCCTCGGGATAGGCGTGGGCCACTCTCCTTCCGGGAGCTTTAGGAATGCTGGGCCGTCACTGTAGACATTGCGACGGGTGAGGTCATCTAGGGGCATTCCCCGGGTGATGACGTCAGCTGGGTTCTGTTTTGTATCAACGTAGCGCCACTCTGTTTCTCCGGTTAACTCTTCGGTTAAGTCTTGAATCTCGGTGACTCTGACTCCCACGAAGACTTTGTACTTGCATGAGTCCGATTTGATCCAGGCGAGTACTGTCGTGGAATCTGACCACAGGATTGTTCTAGACACCGGTATGGTGAGCTCACGTTGGATGAGCGTGGCTAGGTGCGTTCCGGCTAGGGCTGCGCAGAGCTCTAGACGTGGGATAGATTGTTGCTTGCGTGGGGCTATTCTCGAGCGGGCGAGGACAAATGCTGTGTAGATCTCTCCCCCCTCTTCTTGGGCCCGCAAGTAGGCTACTGATCCGTATGCGACCTCTGAGGCGTCACTGAAGACGTGTAAGTCCATTTTACATGTCTCTGGCCTCACCGTGGGTGGGAAGTAGCTTCGGCGCATATTAACGCCTGGGAGTGAGTGGAGCTCCATCTCCCACTCTCTCCAGGTGGATGCAAGATGTGCGGGAATGGGGTCGTCCCAGCCCTGGTCCTTGTCCCACAATGCTCGTACAATCATTTTTGCCCTGGTGGTGTACGGTAGAATACATCCTAGCGGGTCATATTGTCGGGCGAGTGTTGTGTACACACTCCGTCTGGTGGTCGGCGCCGCCACCGGCCTTCCCTGCTCCGTAGTCAGGGGCTTGTGTCTGTAGTGAAGCGAATCTGTTTTGAATCGCCACACCAATCCCAGGGTCATCTCCTGGGCTTCTCCCGGGATGGTAGCCATCCAGGTCTCGCTGCTGGCTGCCTTGTCCTCGGAGGAGAGGCTGCGCAGTACTTGCGGATCGCTGCTGGCCCACTGCCTGAGATCAAAGCCGCCTTTGATCAATGAGGCGCGGAGTTTAATCAGGAGAGCCTCGGCTTCTTCCTGGGTTGAAAGGCTTTGTAGACAGTTGTCTACGTAGAAGCTGTTCTTTACGCTGTGTCGGACCTCTTCGTCCGCTGCTGGGTCCTCTGCTACATGTTTCTGTAGTGCAAATGTAGCACAGCAGGGGCTGCACGTCGTTCCGAAGGGGAGGACTTCCCATTGGTAGATGGCTGGGTGCTCATCTCCTGGCTTCTCTCTCCATAGGAACCGCAACAGGGGCTTGTCCTCCTCTACTAATCTCACCTGCAGGAACATTCCTTTAATGTCCCCGCTGATGGCCACCTTTTCCTGGCGGAAGCGGAGTAGAACGCCGAGTAGGGAGGGGCCGAGTGTGGGACCGGGCAGTAACTCTTTATTCAGATTTTGGGATCCGATCTGGTAGCTGCAGTTAAATACTATGCGGCCTTTACCGTTGTGATGGACCTTGTGGTGAGGCACGTACCACGATTCGGTGGTCTGGTCAGCCTCTTTAATGTCCATCTTTGTGACGTGTCCCGCTGTGATGAGCTTCTCAATCTCGGCGCGGTATACACTCTCTTGGGCGGGGTTCTTGGCTAAGCGCCGCTCCGTGTTCAGCAGGTACCGTTCTGTGGCGTCTGTCTTGGCGTGGAAAGTAGGCATTCCTTCTCGCCGCAGGAGTGGCGTGGCGTATCTCAACACGCCGTTGACCGGGACTCTCTTGGTCCCTGTCTCGAGGAGGTGAATGGCGTAAATGTCATCTTTAGAGCGAATGTCTTTCTTTCCGTTCTTAAAGGGCATTTGTTCCAAGGTCCATAGCCGCTCTACGTGTTGCAGGAGTGCGGTTTCTCCCTCTGTGACTCGGGAGTGGAGACATCTAGTGGCTGTACTTCGGTTGAGAGATTTGGCGAGCGGGCCTTGGAGAGTCCATCCCAAACGGGTCTCGACTGCTGCAGGACAGCCTCGGGGTCCGGTATGAACCCGGTCTATCGGGACAATGAGGTCTGCATGGTCGGAGCCTATCAACAGGGTCGGCATAGCATTGTCTATGAGCGGGATCGGTAACTTGCGCAGATGTGCATATTTCTCCATCAGCTTGGCGACGGGGTATGTGTACCGCGACAGTCCTATTTCTTGGCTGGTGAAGGCGTCTGTAATCTGGTACCGTCGCTCAGGCTGGCCGCTTGCTGCGATAGAGAATGAGACATTCTCGCCCTTTATCGTCTTCAAATCTCGTCTTATTGTCCGAATTGTCATTTGGGTTTCGCTTCCCCGCAGCCCTAGCTGGGCCGCAGCGGAGGCGAGCAGGAGGGTCTTCTCTGACCCGTCATCGAGGACGGCGTAAGTGTCCAGGACTTTATTCTGGTAGCTTAGTGTCACACGCACTACTTTTAGGAGTACTCGGGCTCCACTGCTGCTGGCGGGATCGATGTACATGACGCTCGCTTTGCTGCTGGATGGTGCGGGTGAAGGGCGCCTTCTGTTACTGTCGTGAAGTATGTCCAGATGGGCTCCATCGCACTTGGTGCACCTTTTCTTTAAGCGGCATTCGGCTGCCATGTGTGAGCGCGCACAGCGAAAACAGCGCTTGTTGGACTTTATCCATTGACTTGCTTCCTCCGCGTTCAGCTTGGGGAAGGAGTCACATTGCGCTAGCCAGTGTTCTTTCTAACAGTAGGGGCACACTATCTTCCACTTCTCCGTTCTGGAGGGGGTACTGTGGCTCCTGCTGCTCGGTACTGACTCCGATTGGTGCATCACAGTCACCGATCTTCTTCCATCATTTAGTCGTCTGGTTCCTTGTCTGGAGCCAGGGGTGCTCCGTCCGAATGTATCTAGCCGTAGGCTGCTGACTTCTCTCGCCAGGAAGTCTGCTAGATCGAGGAGGTTCGGTTCGGGGCCATTCGGGTCTCGGTGGTCTCTCTGCCGCCTAAAACGCTCCTGTCGAGCGGGCGGCAGCTTCTCCAAGATCCTTTCCACATTTGAGTTGGCGTAAAGTTCATGCCTCCCCTTCTCTCTCTGCGCTCCCAACATCCCTACCAGGGACTGCACTCTGATGGACAGGTCGTCCAGTGCTCGATTGTCTATTGCTGGGGGTAAGCGGTCGATGTGTCGGATCTCCTGGATCACGTAATCCCATATGCGCCCATACCTCTGGTCCAATGCTACCAGCGCTGCTGTGTATGGGGTGGTGGAAGTCGCGTAGGCGAGCGCTATATTATGTGCGCGGGGTACCTTTAAGTGCTTCAGTAGGATGGCGTATTTATGGCGTTCATCCAATACATCCACCAACATGGTCTCCAGACACATGCAGAGTTCTGTATACTGGGCCCGGTTCTCTTGGGTGAAGTCGGGTACCATAGGCGTGCCAATGTATGACGCTGACTGTGGATACATCGGCGAGCGTTGGGGGAGAGGCCTCCTAGGCGAGTCTCCTCCCGCTCCTTGGTATGGGCTGGTACCGGCAGTGTACCATGGCCCGCTTGTCCAGGTGCTGTTCCTCGGTGCGGGTCGTGCGTCGTGCTCACCCGTGTATAGAGTCGGGGGTCTGTAGCGCAGCTCCGCGGGAGTATAGCCTGGGCTGTACCGGACCTCCTGGTCCGGTAGAGTACTGTGCTGTCGTCGGGCGCGGTTCTCCTCCTCTTCCTCTTCGTCTTCAGTTAGGTCATCCAGTGCTTGTAGTCTCTGGTTTAGCCTCTCCACAGGATATGCTGCTCCTTCCCGGTTGCTAGGTCTCGCTTGGACCGGTGGGGGGAGGTGGTCTGTGGGGGGTATAGACCTCGTCTGTTGGTCAAGTTCAGGGTTGTTTACTCGGCTAGGGGATGCCGCCCTGGAGGTGTGTCTAGACGAGTTCCTGGAGCCTCTGGCGGAGGGAGAGGGTGTTGTCCGTCTGATCAGCTGTTCTATTAGTTGCGCTTGCTGTCTGTCGCGCTCTGCGTCCCGTAGAGCACCAGCAGCTGCTCGCTGGCTGTCTGCTCGGTCTCGGGCCACATTCTCTTCCATCTGAATGCGTCTTATTTCTAGACGTATATGCTCTTCTTCGCTCCGCTGCTGGATCTGCAGTCGGTCGCGTTCAGCAGCGGCGTTCAGGCTGATGAGGAAGGCCTGCTGTAGGGTCCTCTCTGCCTCGCTGGGAGAAGGCGGTTGTATAGGGGAGCCTTCCCTCGGGGTACTCCTTGCGGAGCCTTGGAGCTCTATCTCCACGGTGCTCTCCCCGTCTTCTTCCGTGCCGAGTTCTCTCTCGGTAGCGTTGTATTCCTCCCGGGACTCATCGGGGACTACTTCTTCAGTACTGGCGGGGTGTGAAGTCATGTCTGGTTCCCACTGGTCCCCACCGTGAGCTCGGTCAGTTACATTAGAACCCGTAGGGGCCTCTATGGTCGGGGTAGTCTGGGCGTTGGGGTTAGACATACTTTTACTTTCTAGTTTTACCGCGTTTACTGTTAGTAGAAGACTAGGTTGTTGACTGACAGCGTAAGCCTCTAAGTACTGAGGGAGCCGTCGTTCGCGCTGCGGGTGTTGGTTAGGAGGATCGTTTCGTGGAGTGTTCATCATAGGCCATTTCAATATTAATAACACTATATTAATATTACACTAATTACCATCCGGCTCGAAGGACCAATTGTAACTGAGGGGTACAATTCCCTGACTGTATTGTTAGATATGATACTTACTACCACTACCTCTTGTACTTTAGACTCTGGCCACCCAGTACTAGGCATAAATAATTATGGTAAACACTCCCACGTAGATGAAACGATCCAACACAAATGTACCAAGTCGAAAGTCTGCGTTTAATAATAATTAATACATAGCAAAAGGTATGTAGAGCAATCACTTAATTACATTTATGATTTGAAATAGGATGCACTTTTATGGCAAATGAGTATTCGTTGGTATATCAATAGAGAACGTCCAATCTCTGGTGGCGCAGGCGGTAAATATACAACCTGGAATATTTAAGGAATAATAGCAATGATACTTTAATGATTATAGAACTGGATACACTAGGGGGGAATTCCGGTCGCTTGTAAGACAACTGGAGAAGGGGGGGGGGGGTAGAGTCTGGCTGTATCCGTCTGGCCGAGGGTATCCTGGGAGAACCCACGGTTGTGCGGCTCGGTGCCTCAGCGATCCTCGATCCACAGATGAAAGCAGTTGGACTCTCTGTGGGCCGGCTTCCTCCGGTCCACGATGGAGAGACGTGAAGCGACCTCGTCGTGTAGAGCGTCTCCTCACCTGTCGTCCTCTCCGGGGGGGGGTTTCCAACACACGGCAGTGTTGGTCTTTATCCATAGAATAATCACTGTATACAAAGCATAATCCGTGCCTGGGAAGGCGGGCTGTCGTCGGTAGAATAATCCGGTATGCAGGTCCACTCGCTCGTCGGCTCTGGGGCTCCTCGGGTGCAGCCTCACATGGGGTCGGCCACCCTGGATAAGCAGCCAGTTCTACCCGAAACGATGGGGGTACTGACTACGATAGTATTCTCACCGCACGAAGCACTACATATGAATAGACTATTATTAGCTTAATAGACTACGTCCAACTCGACGATATAGTGCCAAATATGACTATTCAAATATTAATATACACGATGTGTCAATACCGATGGTAGGCCGAACTTGGCCTTACTCCCACACGTGGCGTCGCGGGGAGGCTTTACGTCTGTCACTCTATTGGAGGGTAAGAAACTGGACTAAAAGGAAGTCCTACTTTAGTAGCGCAGTATATATACGCACTATGAACAAATAGTACCATTAGTGGTGCGGTTGCCAGATTCCTACGCGGAACTAGGACTTGTTCGTACATGTTGAGCGGTACGTTTGAACTGGGTCTGGGGGGTATGGCAGCCTGGCACCAAGGTCTCGACCAATAGTAGAATGGAGACTATTATGGGATGTTCAGTAGGCTAGAATGGATATTCAATGCATATTGTACAAGGAATATACAAGGGATATCAGGGAATATTAGAGAATATACAAATACAATTAAATATATATATATAAATAAATATATATATTCGGTTTAATCTGGCCCTTCACAACACTAGGCATTGTCCAACTAACACCTCTCCCGGCACTGTCCGCTTCCATTCATTGTGGCGCTGAATGAGTTAATGTTTCAAGTTTCAAGTTTCTTTAATAGTTGTCATACAGAAGTACAGAATACTTTTATACAAAATGCGTCTTACTGTTACGCTCCAGAGACTGTGCAAGACAAGATAAGTATGAAATAAAATAACATAGTAAAATTAGAAGTAAAAAAATGAGGTCACAGTGTTCAGTTTAGACATATGTACAATGTTCGATGCAGAATAGACGTAACTGAGTTACCATACAATATACAATACTGTGCAGTGTACTAATATACAATACTATGGCATATGGCAATGAAATATCAGTTCAGGAATTGTGTTCATAAACTAGCGTATTTCGACTGGAAATAAACAAGAGAACATTTTAAACCCACACAGTACACAGTTCACAGTACCCAGTACCCAGACCCACAGTTCACAGTACCCTGTACACAGTTCACAGTACCCAGAGAGTTCCATTTACTCGTGGCTCTGCACATGGCAGATAGTTCCATTCGCCCACGGCTCTGTACACGACATAGTACTCAGTTAGCTGTGTGCTCCGCACACTCGGCACATGTCCTCATGCCCGCCGGGCCAGGCCCCCAATGTCCTCGGCCAACCCCTGCAGCGGCTCCCCAGGTCCTCCGGTCGTCCACGCCGTCGAGCCCGCCATGTGCCATGGGCGCCGCCATCTTTGCTCACCTCCCGGGTCAACTCTGACCCCCGTCCGGCGGGAAATGGCACCCTGCGAAGCCTCCGTGGAACCCTCTCGCCTCCTCATGGCTCTCATCGTCCTCGTCCATGTCTCCTGACCACCCGCACGTTCCTTCTTCCTCTCCGCCCTCTTTCGACCCGCCGCCAATATCCATGCCGCTGCGCCTAGCTAGCCGCTAACTGCAGCTAAGCTAGGCTACGTTAAGCTACCACACCTCCGTCGAACCCCTTCTGATGCCGAGCGAAGCGTCTTCTTCTTTCTCCTCTTTTTTTTCTTCTGACACCAATGTAACGTTGCTAGGTTTTGCACCACGTTATTCACGACTCTCGAGGCAGGTTGTTCGTTTTCACTGTACTTCTTTATTACAACACAGGTGCATAGGTTGCAGTATACACGTGACTCATCGCTACCACTTCCCATGCCTCAAGAGAGTGCACCCTGGGTGCCACACCCTCTTATACCTTCCCCAGGTCAGACCCTGACCCCTCGACTCTGTCAACCCGCGGCTTGCGCAACCAATAGCGTCGCCGCCAGCCCCGCGATGGCGGGGTACAGAGTGACAGCTCAGCTGACCAACCGACCCAAATCCCAGGGTCGCTACAATATTATTATTATTATTTATTTATTTGTGTTATTGCTACTTACATTGGCATACAATTATCTCATTGCAAATAAATGATACCCAGTCTGCGGTACTGTTGACTGCCCCAATCTCACTGCAACATACTGTCGCATTACTTGGCTGTTCCAAAGAAAAAACTTTACATTTCAATATGTATGCCACTTTGCAAGCGATGTTCATGCAACTTCATAGGGCGGAAAAGCAACCGATAAACTTTCAAATCCATATGGAATCAGTGAACAATCTTTTTCAATCCCTTTTGCGAAAGGCTTGTGAGTTTCAATCATACAGATCATAAATCATACTAATACCAACCGTTGTCCAAAGCGCTTCAGCCACACTGAGTGCTGCATACCGCGGATGGCTTAGCCGCGACAGAGCCACTTGTGTGAAGCAAGATGACATGGAGGGCGGGAGAGGTCGCGCTCCCTGATAACCCAGCGGGACGAGTGGCTGTTTTATCTGCTCGTCTGCCCGGCGTTTCAAACCCCGCCGAGGGGTGCGCGTGTTCCTGCAGTTGAAACCTCTGTGTAATGTTTATGTCACGGGTACGACCATCAAAAGCAGCGTTTAGAGGAGCACAGGAATAATAACAAGCAGAGCTGAGAGATTAAGCCGTGTTCCGTTCAAAGACGGAGCTCGGGAGGTGTGAGGTGTGACCTCGGCGCTGTCCAACGTCCGGCTCGAGAGTACGGAGGGAGAAACCAGAGACGTGTCAGACCTGTTGTTTATCTGAGGGAGGCGGGTTTCTGAGAGCTAACAATATGCAGAGCCACTGTGTTGAATTACGACACTGGTGTCTATACAATCTAGCTTCCATTGACGTCCTACTTATACACCTGAATATAACCCATGTAACTTTTCAAGTTCAAGTTTGCTTTTAGTTGTCATGCATAAAGTACATGTACATTACAGTGAAATGCTTGGTTCTGTATGAGCCATTGAGAATGTGCTTCATACAGTAAAAAAAAAAGTAAGTAAAAGAGTAATAAGTCCCAACACTATACAATATACAATATACAAACTAAACAACATAAGTACAACCTAAAATGAAGTAAAAATGCAGACAATGAGGTACAAAATGCTGACAATGAGGTACATAGACTAAAATAAATCCTTAAAAAAGGCAAGGTGCAAAATTCAAAATGAGGTATGGATGTAGTGCAAATCTCTTTAATAAATAGATAAAACTTTCCAAAAGAGTTATCAACGATTTTGGATAACACCGATCCAAACAAAGTGCCAGAAGTGGAACAAGTTTACAGAATCGGTTCCCAGGGGCAAAGTATCAACGGGCCGAGAGTCATCATTGTCACTCTGCGGAAAACTACAACAAGGGATGACATCATCAAATATGCTCGCAACCAACGTGGGAAGCTGAAGTATGGTGATAAACCAATATTTATCTACGAAGATTTGAGCAAAGAGGCCATCATCCGACGTCTACCATACAAAGATGTGATGCAAAAGCTGTACAAAGCCGGCTACAAGCCAAGGCTATCATATCCGGCGCTGTTATCATTCTTGGGCAATAACGGCCGCAGGTCAGGTCCATATACACCTTTTGAAGCTGAGGATTTCCTGAATCAAAATGGAGCAAATAACCCAAAGCATGACGAAAATGCCGGAAACAGTTAAGCCTCTCTCTCAATATATACCAGTGTTGGAATGACTTTATTGTGTTCATCAATAAGGTCATTCCACCAGTGTTGGAATGACATTGTTGTGTTCATCAAAGTAGCAAACGATATGCAAGTCGTCTATAACAAAGTGTACTGTGTATAATTCGATTCATAATACATTATAATTTCAGTCTCTGGTCTCTGAGGGGACAAATAAATATCATTGCAAAAAGATCTATCTGGAATATTCTGGGTTTATCGCTCAAATGCCCTGGGTCTCTTAGATCATTCTGGAAAGTAAAAAAGTCTAGGCACTAGTATATTCTACAACCTTCTAGAATATAAGGCACCATGACAACGAAGCATACAACTCTAACAATAACATTCGGTGTGTATACACATAGCAGATAATAAATTAAATGAAGTGCAATCAGTCCTTAATAATACTTTAAAAATTAACCACACATAAACGTATGAGCACAGCAAGGTTATTCTAACAATTTAAGTAATCACTCCATTAAAGGCACATTGAAGCGCTAAAAGGCGCTGCTTTTCTATCTTATCTAATCAGTTAAATCGGTTCTAGTGGCTTCTCCACGTTGATAATTATTTATCTCTTATTCCTTATCTATATCTTTCCATTGATTTTTATTTTATTTAATTTTTTCTTCTCATTACTCTATATTTTTTAAATATATTTTAACTTACATTGTTCTTTTCCAATGTTCTTCACATTAAGGTGTCAATATTACTCTATATTTTTTAAATATATTTTAACTTACATTATTCTTTTCCAATGTTCTTCACATTAAGGTGTCAATATTGCTCTACAATCTTTTCCTTTTTTTCCCCCCACACGTTAGTGGAGGGTTCAAAGGAATATGTCGATAAAGGTTTATTCTCTTTTTTTATTTTATTTTTTATTTTTATGTTATTTATCACAATACTTCATTACAATAAGGGAAGGTGCAAGACCAAAAGCGACATTCTATTGCAATAGAATGGAAATGTTAGATCCTATGGCAATTAGCATAGGAAAATTAGGATTACAATGCTCAGTTTGGGCAATCCGGTGGACCATGGGAGAAAGTCAATCGCGGAGGATGTGTTCTTGGAACACAGGCATGTTAGACTTTCTGGGTGAGGGGAAAATAGGGGATTTTTATTTGTATATATATATGTTTTTAAGCTCAGCTCTCAACGGGACCTCATTAATTGGATGTGCATCTATTGTAGCTTCATACTCCAGAAACATTACCAAAAACTACACGAAAACATGCATAGACTATGGCTAGTTTGAATATAATGGTATGGAACACCGGTGGGATAAACAAACAACACAAGCGCAAAAGCGTGCTCACACTGATGAAAAAAGAACATGTGGACGTGGCTCTATTAAGCGAAACGCACATTTTAGAGGGAGACATAAATACGTTAGCGGATAATATATACCATAATATTAGTCACTCTTCTTTTGCTACGAGAACTAGAGGGGTAGCCATAGTCGTCAGACGCAAATTAAATATCGAATTGAAAGGGGTATGGTCGGATGCTGAGGGGCGCATAACTATAGCTAGGATTATACACAATAACAGGAAAATTGCATTGGCAGCGGTATATGCCCCGAATTTGTACGAAGTGGGTTTCTTCACTTCACTAACAGGAGAAATGTTAAACCATCCCGAGTACTCATATATAATAGGTGCGGATTTTAATGCCATTTGGAACCCAAGGATGGACAAAACTTACCTTTCCTTCTCCAGCGAACAAAAGAATTCATCTAAAGCATTAAAAGATTGGTCGAAATCAACAGGAGTAACTGATTTATGGCGTTCACTTAACCCCATGACCCGCAAGTACTCCTGTCGTTCGGCGAGACACAACACACTATCCAGAATTGATTACGTCTTTGCATCCCCGAGAATATTTGATAAATATGAAGTGGAAATGACACCCAATGCGCTATCAGATCACTGCTACTTAATCCTGAAAGCAACATTTGGTACACTATCTTCCCGGGCCCCAAGATGGCGTTTTAATTCGATGCTGCTTAACAACAAGGAATTCATTACACAAATTAAAGAAGCTCTCACAGTATTTCTACGGGATAATGCTAACTCGGTGCAAGATCCCAGAATATTATGGATGTCGGTAAAGAATATGATCAAGGATTTCTCGGATAGATTTACCTCCATATTGCGCAAAAATCAAAACACAAAACTGTCTGAAATGGAAACGCTTTACTCAACGCTTTTTAATTCTTTAAAATACAACAACTCTACTAGACTAGATAACCAAGTTAACATTCTAAAGACAGAGATCAAAGCAATGTACAGACAAAAATCGGAATTGCAAATACGCAGCACAAGACAACAGCAGTACTTCCAAGGTTCTAAACCTAGTCACCTATTAGCCATGCGACTAAGAATTAATGCAAAATTTGCAGATATAACTGCCATTAGGAAACAACAAGCTCTAGTAACAGAACCCAAAATAATAAACGATACATTCAAAGAATTCTACTCCGATTTATATAACTCAGAAACGACCTTTGATCAAGACAAATTAGACACATATCTTAATCAAATTACTCTCCCTAAACTTACGGAGGAAGACGCTAAACAGTTAGAAGTACCGATCACATTAGAAGAACTCAAGAAGGCCATATCCGGAATGAAAAACGGCAAAGCTCCGGGAATTGACGGTATCCCATCAGAAATGTACATTTCTTGCTGGGACATATTTGGACCCTTATTACTAAATATGATCTTATACTCAGTCAAAGAGGGAAGCTTCATTGAACACCAAAATACCGCACTCATTTCAGTTCTTCACAAAAAAGACAAAGACCCCACTGAGTGCGGTAGTTACCGTCCTTTAAGCCTCCTCGGAACCGATGTCAAACTGTACTCTAAGATATTAGCCATCAGATTGCAAAAGCATATGACGTCTTTAGTTCATCCGGACCAAACAGGCTTCATAAAAGGTCGCCTGATCAATGATAACATAAGGCGAATACTGCACGTACTAGATACAGACAAAGAGGACATTACACCTAAGGCGATACTATCCCTGGATGCTATGAAAGCATTTGACAGGTTGGAATGGTCGTTTCTATGGGCAGTATTGGAAAGGATGGGGTTAGGAAAAGGTTTCATTGATATGATTAAAGTACTATACAAGGACCCATCGGCCAGGATTACAACAGGCACATTCATCTCCGATATCTTTCCGGTATCACGCTCAGCCAGACAAGGTTGCCCTCTTAGTCCCGGACTATTCGATCTATCATTAGAACCTTTAGCACAATTTATAAGACAATCCCAACACATAGAACCAATAGTAATCAAGGGCACACATCATAAAATTAGTTTATATGCGGACGACGTAATATTGTTCATGCAAAACCCCAACAACACATTGCCGCTTATACTCAAGTTGATAGAGAACTTTGGTGATTTATCGGGATTTAAAATAAATTGGCCTAAGTCGGCTTTTCTTCCTCTTAACACCAGTGCAAAAAAAGAGACAACCCTCCCAGGTGCGATACCCATGGTCAAACATTTCAGATGCTTGGGTGTGGAAATATTTCCCACCATAAGACAAACGGTGAAGCACAATTACACAAAAATACAGAACAAAATCAAAGACGACCTGGACAGGTCGGCAAAACTTAAAAACTCAGTACAGGCAAGGGTATCAATAGTTAAGATGGATGTATTACCAAGAATCAATTTCTTCAGCTCAATGCTTCCGTTACCTCCTCCAGAGGGCTACTGGAAAAGATTACAAACCTCCACATACAAATTTATTTGGAATAACAAACCACCTCGCATAAAAAGATCCACCGCACAGAGAAATAAAGCAGACGGTGGCATGGCAGTCCCAGATTTTTTACAATATTTTAATGCCTTCACATTAAGACCATTGAAGAAGATATGGTTTGACCCCGAGGCTTTGGTATCTTGGAGAAAATTAGAAGAAAACATAGTAGCCCCACAGAGATTGAAAGACATAGCATACACTAAACTTTCAATCAAGCATTGTGAGCGAGAATTTGGCCCAATAATTACCCATGCAATCAGGACATGGCGGGAAACACAAAGGAAATTTCCTAACCCTCAAGTATGGCATAATCACACTCCCATATTCAATAACAATGCTCTCTTAATGGGAAAACGACCTATAAGATTCCCTATATGGGAAGAGAGAGGCATACACTCATTAGGGGATATTTTTAATAACAAGGGCCTCTGTAGTTATGTCGAAATATGCATAAAGTTTAACCTCACCGAGTCCACATGGCTTTTTTACATACAGTTACGACTTTGTATGAGATCTCACGGTGTTCCATTACACATACCAATTGAACACCACAGATACCACAAATTTTTCTATGAAAGAGATACATTGGGAGGTTTTGTATCAGGTTTTTATTATCAATTACTAACGTCCTCGTATGAAACCCTTCAACTAGACAATGTCTGGAGGAGGGATATACCAGACCTGGAAAATGACTTTGATTGGCAAGGAGCCTGGGCAAATGTCCGACTTACATCAAGGAACCCGGATCATCAACAAATCAATCTGAACTATATTCACAGGACATACTTGACTCCTATAAGGCTGTGCAAAATGGGGCTTATACAAGACTCCAAATGCTCCCAATGTACAAATGGGGACGAAGGAACATTTATGCACATGTATTGGGACTGCCCACCAGTTAAGGCATTCTGGAAAGATGTGTCCCAACAATTATCAATACTCGTATTTTGGAATATACCTGTACACCCCGCGGTATTGCTATTGAATGATGTTTTTGAGTTTGCAGTGAATCCACAACTAAAAAGATTGGTTTTATCGGGTATCACAGTAGCTAAAAAACTGATCGCATCACGTTGGTTTCAACCGGAAAAAATGTGCCGGAAAGTGTGGTTTCTTACATATCTCGATGTGATATATCAAGAAATATCTACAGCAAGAATTCTGGGGCTCAATGAATCCAAAATGTCAATGTGGTTAGAAGTGGTGGAGAGAATAAAAGCTAGCCTATAATGGTAGTGTCTGGTTAGGAGTGAGGGATAATGGAGGTACTATCCAAGAGGGGGTCCGGGAGGGGGGGGTTTGAGCTGGAGCATATGTGTGTAGGGTTTTAGAAAATAGGTATTAGGGGTATATTATATACTAACATTTATATAATTGTAACTTCGCTGGATATACACTGTATACGGTTAAAATGTTATTATTGACTATTTTTGTTTTATCCTGTTTCTGTACTTGCATATATTTTAACCACCTTTACTGAAAGTTTCATTATACATTGTGTGTTGAGTACTGACTTTTAATAAGTTTTGTTTTGCAATAATAAAAAAAAAAAAAAAAAAAAAAAAAAAAAAAAAATATGTTGTAGTGTTAAAGTGTTTAAAGTGTCTAAAGTGAGTGTTAAGGTGAGTGTTTGTTTAAAGTGAGTGTGTGCATGTGGATGTGTGTGCAATTGGAGTGTAGATGGATGTTAAAACTATTGTTGTCTACATTTGACAGTATATGCCAACATGTTGACCTGACATTAAATCGCTAGCTGTCAGGTTGAATTACCCCGGGCCTCCGATGTTCACTATTATGCCGCTTTTCCACTGCAGGGTACCTACTCGACTCTACTCGACTCTACTCGACTCTACTCGCTAAGTAATGTTCTGGTAGGAGCCACAGTGTAAGCAGTGGTGCAGTGGTCCATTCAAACAAATCCTGTGAATGAAACGTGTTACATTCCATTCCTAGAGGCAATTAGGCATAGTCTTTATTCGCAAGGGACATTTATACGCATGCACATGACGTCATTAAAACACAGTGCAACTCCTTATGAAATCACCACTGCACCACTGAGTGTAAGACAAGGTGATGGGTGGGTAGAGACATTAGTCCACGTTCGGTAAGGAGAGCTGATGAGTTTCAGTTTCAGTTTATTTAAAAAGGACAGTACACATTACTGTAAATGTGGCAAGATGTTATAAAACCATACATGGCTAAAACAGAAGCATTAAAAGTAAAACACAATATTTACAACACAATCCAACATGATAATAGTAAAAGCAAGCTATTTGTAAAGGTGTGGTAGGAAGCACAGTGTCTTATTTCAGTTGGTAGGATGTTCCAAAACTGAGTGGCTCTGACTGCAACAGGATTGACTGAAGGAGCTGGACCTAAACGGCACAGTACAGTTACCTCTCTGGCTAGATCTTGTGGAACTATTACGAGATGAGGCAGCTCAGTGGCAGGCTGTAGTGGTCTTCGTGAACTGCTTTGTGTAACAATCTGTCCGTCCAGCCCGACAATGGACTGTCTTATCTCACAGACCTTGGACTTCTTCTCACTCTGTCCCCCCCCCCTCCCATTCTGCATCTCTGTGTTGTTTCTGTTGTCTGTCTGTTCCCTCTCAGTCTCTCTCTCTCTATCTCTCTCCCTCTTTCTCTGACCTGCTCTCTCTCTCCTCTGTTCTCTATCTCCCCATCTCTCTCTCCTCTGCTATCTCTCTCTCTCATCTGCTCTCTCTCTCCTCTGCTCTCTCTCTCTGTTATGGTTTGTAACCGACCTCAAACGCAACGGCACAGACAGGAAGTTCAGAGTTAGCCAAATGCTAGGGCGTATTTATTTACAGAGTCAAAAGATGGAATAGGTACAGTAATCAAACAAACGGGGAGACTGCCTCCGGCAGAGTCATCAGCCGCTCTGCAGAATCCTCCTGGCGACAGTGGTGGGAATTTGGCATATGATGTTGTAGCGGCTCTGCAGATACTCCCAGCTCTTCCTCGAGGTGGGAAACGGAGAAAGAGATAGGTATCAGTGTTTTCCCCAACACACAATTAGCAGAGTCAGTGCAAACAAAAGATGTCTTCAGTGCTTCTTCTATAACACACAATCCGGCTGAGTCCAGTGCAAACAAAATTATATCTTCAGTGCTTCTTCAATAACACACAATCAGAATTATCCAGAGCAAACAAAATTATCTCTTCAGTGTTTCTTCAATAACACACAATCAGAACTTATCCAGAAAAAACAAACGGATATCTTCTGTGTTTCTTCAATAACACACAATCCAAATCATCCAGAGGGGTTTGATTCCACTCACCCAAGTGTAACGCGTAACGGGTAACAAGGCGCAGCTCCAAACAGTTCTCCACAGAAAGGTCCTGGAGAGAATATAGACCAGGAAACAGCAACGGGAAAAAAGCAGGCAAAGCAGTTGTATTCCAGAACGACCCGACAACGATAGCAAGAAGGTCTGTGTATATAAAGCCTTCAGGGGCGCTAATTACAAACTGTGACAGCTGCGTGATGAGATCGATACTTGCTCCAAAAGCGTGTGGCGGGGAATGCACCAATCACCACGGCACCTTAAAGGAACGGAGCGCGTGGCGGGGAATGCATCAATCAACATAGTACCTTAAAGGAACGGAGCGTGTGGCGGGGAACGGACCAAACCTCACACTCTGCTCTTCTCTCTCTCTAATCTGCTCTCCCTCTCTCCCTCTCTCTCTTTCTCTCTCTTTCTTGATCATACAGCCTTCTCCATCTCTCTCCCCCCTCTCTCTTTCTGTCTTCCTCATTCAGCCTCCTCTCTCTCTTGTCTTGGTCTAGTCTTCATGTATTGTGTTTCTCTTGTCTTGGTCTAGTCTCTTTGTATTATGTTTATCTTGTCTTGGTCTAGTCTTCATGTATTATGTTTCTCTTGTCTTGGTCTAGTCTTCATGTATTATGTTTCTCTTGTCTTGGTCTAGTCTTCATGTATTATGTTTCTCTTGTCTTGGTCTAGTCTTCATGTATTATGTTTCTCTTGTCTTGGTCTAGTCTCTTTATATTATGTTTATCTTGTCTTGTTCTAGTCTCTTTGTATTATGTTTATCTTGTCTTGGTCTAGTCTTCATGTATTATGTTTCTCTTGTCTTGGTCTAGTCTTCATGTATTATGTTTCTCTTGTCTTGGTCTAGTCTCTTTGTATTATCTTTATCTTGTCTTGGTCTAGTCTCTTTTTATTATGTTTCTCTTGTCTTGGTCTAGTCTTCATGTATTATCTTTATCTTGTCTTGGTCTAGTCTCTTTTTATTATGTTTCTCTTGTCTTGGTCTAGTCTTCATGTATTATGTTTCTCTTGTCTTGGTCTAGTCTCTTTGTATTATGTTTCTCTTGTCTTGGTCTAGTCTCTTTTTATTATGTTTCTCTTGTCTTGGTCTAGTCTTCATGTATTATGTTTCTCTTGTCTTGGTCTAGTCTCTTTATATTATGTTTCTCTTGTCTTGGTCTAGTCTCTTTATATTATGTTTCTCTTGTCTTGGTCTAGTCTTCATGTATTATGTTTATCTTGTCTTGGTCTAGTCTCTTTGTATTATGTTTATCTTGTCTTGGTCTAGTCTTCATGTATTATGTTTCTCTTGTCTTGGTCTAGTCTCTTTGTATTATGTTTCTCTTGTCTTGGTCTAGTCTTCATGTATTATGTTTCTCTTGTCTTGGTCTAGTCTCTTTGTATTATGTTTCTCTTGTCTTGGTCTAGTCTCTTTGTATTATGTTTATCTTGTCTTGGTCTAGTCTTCATGTATTATGTTTCTCTTGTCTTGGTCTAGTCTTCATGTATTTTGTTTATCTTGTCTTGGTCTAGTCTTCATGTATTTTGTTTATCTTGTCTTGGTCTAGTCTTCATGTATTATGTTTCTCTTGTCTTGGTCTAGTCTTCATGTATTATGTTTCTCTTGTCTTGGTCTAGTCTTCATGTATTATGTTTCTCTTGTCTTGGTCTAGTCTCTTTATATTATGTTTATCTTGTCTTGTTCTAGTCTCTTTGTATTATGTTTATCTTGTCTTGGTCTAGTCTTCATGTATTATGTTTCTCTTGTCTTGGTCTAGTCTCTTTGTATTATCTTTATCTTGTCTTGGTCTAGTCTCTTTTTATTATGTTTCTCTTGTCTTGGTCTAGTCTTCATGTATTATCTTTATCTTGTCTTGGTCTAGTCTCTTTTTATTATGTTTCTCTTGTCTTGGTCTAGTCTCTTTGTATTATGTTTCTCTTGTCTTGGTCTAGTCTTCATGTATTATGGTTCTCTTGTCTTGGTCTAGTCTTCATGTATTATGTTTATCTTGTCTTGGTCTAGTCTCTTTGTATTATGTTTCTCTTGTCTTGGTCTAGTCTCTTTTTATTATGTTTCTCTTGTCTTGGTCTAGTCTTCATGTATTATGTTTATCTTGTCTTGGTCTAGTCTCTTTGTATTATGTTTATCTTGTCTTGGTCTAGTCTTCATGTATTATGTTTCTCTTGTCTTGGTCTAGTCTCTTTGTATTATGTTTCTCTTGTCTTGGTCTAGTCTTCATGTATTATGTTTATCTTGTCTTGGTCTAGTCTCTTTGTATTATGTTTCTCTTGTCTTGGTCTAGTCTCTTTGTATTATGTTTCTCTTGTCTTGGTCTAGTCTTCATGTATTATGTGTCTCTTGTCTTGGTCTAGTCTCTTTGTATTATGTGTCTCTTGTCTTGGTCTAGTCTCTTTGTATTATGTTTCTCTTGTCTTGGTCTAGTCTCTTTGTATTATGTTTCTCTTGTCTTGGTCTAGTCTCTTTGTATTATGTTTCTCTTGTCTTGGTCTAGTCTTCATGTATTATCTTTCTCTTGTCTTGGTCTAGTCTCTTTGTATTATGTTTATCTTGACTTGGTCTAGTCTCTTTGTATTATGTTTCTCTTGTCTTGGTCTAGTCTCTTTGTATTATGTGTCTCTTGTCTTGGTCTAGTCTCTTTGTATTATGTTTATCTTGACTTGTTCTAGTCTCTTTGTATTATGTTTCTCTTGTCTTGGTCTAGTCTTCATGTATTATCTTTCTCTTGTCTTGGTCTAGTCTCTTTGTATTATGTTTATCTTGACTTGTTCTAGTCTCTTTGTATTATGTTTCTCTTGTCTTGGTCTAGTCTCTTTGTATTATGTGTCTCTTGTCTTGGTCTAGTCTCTTTGTATTATCTTTATCTTGACTTGTTCTAGTCTCTTTGTATTATGTTTCTCTTGTCTTGGTCTAGTCTTCATGTATTATGTTTATCTTGTCTTGGTCTAGTCTTCATTATTATGTTTATCTTGTCTTGGTCTAGTCTCTTTGTATTATGTTTATCTTGACTTGTTCTAGTCTTCATGTATTATGTTTATCTTGTCTTGGTCTAGTCTTCATTATTATGTTTATCTTGTCTTGGTCTAGTCTCTTTGTATTATGTTTATCTTGTCTTGGTCTAGTCTTCATGTATTATGTTTCTCTTGTCTTGGTCTAGTCTTCATGTATTATGTTTCTCTTGTCTTGGTCTAGTCTTCATGTATTATGTTTCTCTTGTCTTGGTCTAGTCTCTTTGTATTATGTTTCTCTTGTCTTGGTCTAGTCTTCATGTATTATGTTTCTCTTTCTCTTGATAAATAAATAAGAACTAAAGCTAATCGGTGGAAATAGACTGCATTAATATTCCATAACAAGCCTTGTGTGCGCCTACGAATGAACAGTAGCCTATAGGCTTAATTATGGAATATATATTATATTTCATTCATTCATTCATTCATTCATATACAGTACTGCGCGCGCGCGTGCGTGTGTGTGTGTGTGTGTGCGCGCGCGCTGCGGCAGGTGTACCGCGAGCTGTATATGATGCCAATACATTAATCTAATCTAGTTTTGATGGCGCGCAAGCGTGATTAGGAAACCTAGCCGCATTTCTCGGAGACGCTCTCTGATTGGCACTGACTGACGCTAGGTTTCGTAATCACGCGGCTCGCAAGACTCGCAAAGCACTTCCGCCATTCCATTTTCACACAGCTGCGTCACTAGTTGCCTTATAAGGAGCTCTGGAGACGTTGTTTTGTATGCAAATGACCTGAACGGGAACGCGCTTTTGAGTTTAAGACAGAATGCCATTCTCCAACCAGATATCAGATCATATAATTTGTGCGACCGTTTCAGCCACTTAAGACATATTACCAGCACGTTTAGGACTCAGAGTGAACTTGTCATTGATTATGTCTCAGTGGTTCCAAGATAAGTCTTCCAGAATAACTCTTTGAAAAAATTTCGGGAATGAGACCCAATTGTTCTGATAGTGTGCGTTCTTTGTTAGTGGAGTTTTCAGTGTCTTGTCTGTTCTTTTGTTAATTGCCGTTCTTTTGTTTATTGCCTTTCTAGTTTGATGTCTTCTTGTCTCTGGTTCTTCTGGTTAGTCAGCCAGGCTGTCAACCATTTCCCCCCCCTCTGTTCAGTAGTTTTGTATCCTGTGCTTTTTTTTTTTTCCAATAAAGTATCTCGGAACCTTCATCTGCATCCTGCGTTTGGGTCCTACAGTACACCCCGGCTCACTTGTGACACTTTGATTGTTGCCGTTGCTGCCATGAGTACACAAAACCTTTACTTGAGTGTGTTCAAACCTCTGTTACTCTATTTCATTAGCACCCAAAGAGATTTTTATTGTGTAAGAAACTTCAGAATGTTACCTTTCAAAAGAGACCAGGCTCATGCATGTGCTATAAGTATATAAAGTATAATAAATAGCAAATGACTTTGGGTATGCAATCGTCAATTTAAAAAAAAAAATAGACCCATCTTTGCCCGATGCTTAAGAGGTTATATTGTTTACACTGTTTATTTTTCTCATACTTCTATATTCAGATACAAATTTTGGTATTTCTACTATTGAAACCCTGCCAATACCTGTACCCCATGTTGCTGTGGCACCCAAATTTTCCCCAAGGGGATCAATAAAGAAATATCTTATATCTTAACTTATCTTATCGCGCCTAGAGTAGTACTCAGAATGTGCTGCCGAAATGGAGTCGTTTTAATGCAAAGGAGTCCATCACGATGTAAGAAAGACACAATAACAAGAAGATGCAGCTACATGTCCAGAACATGCTAATCTAATCTAACCCCTCTATATACCTACTTATACACCTGCATATAACCCATAGCTCTGTATGATAGCATGTACAATAATGCTGTATATGCCGTCTATATAATTTATTTATTCTCACCGCATATACTGTATATCTATCCACATCCGTCTGTACTTTACTTACCTGCACATAGTCCTTTTACATATTTGTAGATACTATATCTGTACATATCTTTTACCTACTCTTACTAGTTACACTGCTGGCCAGTATGACTTACTACCATAGTGTCTTTATACCTGTATCACTGTTCATATTAATACTACAACTCTGTACATACATCCGATTAGCACTACTGTACACTCAGTAGTACTAATCTATATATTTTGTACGCAGTTTAATCACCTGTACATTGTATATTGCTGTTGCACTTTACTGTTACATTAGCACTCTGGTTGGAAGCCAGTTGCAATAGCAGCTGGTAAAACTTTGGTGATTTATGGAATGGCCGTTGTTATGTGTCCAAAGCCCGAAAAAAAAATAACTGAACTGAACTGAAGCCAAACTTATTTCCGTTGTACTGTGCCTGTGCTGTATGATGACAATCAATTTTAATCTAATCTAATTTAATCTAATCTTCTGTGAAAGTTCGGTGAATTCATGATATCGATTCCACCTCAAAGTTGTTTCCGGACGACAATATGATTTTATTAGGCTACACAGGAACGAGAGAAACACTGTAATACCGTGAAGCGCTTGCCACTTCTCGTCAAAAGCCCTCCATACAAGTAGTCTAATCTAGTGGTGAACTCTTCATGAAAGTGAAGAGTGCTTCTAAAAACTAGGCAACGCTGTGGAAAGTTGTGCCACGCAGCTGGGAGCGAACGCTGACTGATCGTGCCCGTCTGGAACACGGCACCTGTAATGAGGTGGTTATATTGAGCGTGTTGTTTTCTGACAAGACTTTCTATTTAAGCACAGCAGTTTTTGTCTAAGAGTTTTGCTAGTTATGTAGGCTCTCTGTAGTAATACGTAGCTGTGCACAATGACGTGCTACTGTGTAAAATGAGCCAAAGGAATCATAAAAACAAAAGTGGTGGCATAACGGACTAACTATACTGTAACTAGAGAGAAGTATTTATTAGTCATGCAGCAACACACATGTAAGAAGAAGAAGTCTTTATTAGTCATGTAGCAACACACATGTAAGATGAAGAAGTCTGTATTAGTCATGCAGCAACACACATGTAAGAAGAAGAAGTCTTTATTAGTCATGCAGCAACACACATGTAAGATGAAGAAGTCTGTATTAGTCATGCAGCAACACATGTAAGATGAAGAAGTCTTTATTAGTCATGCAGCAACACACATGTAAGATGAAGAAGTCTGTATTAGTCATGCAGCAACACACATGTAAGAAGAAGAAGTCTTTATTAGTCATGCAGCAACACACATGTAAGATGAAGAAGTCTGTATTAGTCATGCAGCAACACACATGTAAGATGAAGAAGTCTGTATTAGTCATGCAGCAACACACGTGTAAGATGAAGAAGTATTTATTTGTCATGCAGCAACACACATGTAAGATGAAGAAGTCTGTATTAGTCATGCAGCAACACACACATGTAAGATGAAGAAGTCTTTATTAGTCATGCAGCAACACACACATGTAAGATGAAGAAGTCTTTATTTGTCATGCAGCAACACACGTGTAAGATGAAGAAGTCTTTATTTGTCATGCAGCAACACACACGTGTAAGATGAAGAAGAAGTCTGTATTAGTCATGCAGCAACACACATGTAAGATGGGCGACACACAGGAACACACACATGCATTGGGTCGCCGATGAAATGCCTCTCTGCACTTGACCCATTCCGTCATCCCCCCCCCCAAAGGGCAGTCCGGAGCAGACATGGGCTGCGGTGTGGGGCCACACTCGGGGACCAATCCATGTGCTCCTGTCCGTCTTCATCAGGGACACGACAGTGTTAGCGATCTGTTCTGCATGTTTTTCCATTGGGTTTATCTCTTTTTCTGGAGGGGAAACCCTTGCGAGCACGGGGAGAACACGCAAGCTCCACACAGAAAGGCCTGGGTACCTGGCAACCTGGTCCCAAAGTGTGATCGAACTCAGGACCTTCTTGCTGTGAGGCGACAGTGTTAACCACTACTACACCACTGTGCCACCTCATACTAACACACTTTGAGAAGGGCTCTTCTACAGGTTTAGTTTAGTTTAGTTTATTAGGATCCCCAATTAACAACAGCATTGCAGTAGCTATTCTTCCTGGGGTCCACAAAAAGAGTATACCATGACATTACAAGTAAACAGGACAAAGGACTAGTACACACAGACATAATGCTTACAGTACATCATAACATGACATTACAAGTAAACATGATAAAGGACTAGTACACACAGCTGGAATTGAAAATGACCTTATTCTTGAGTTGAAGGTGAAATCTAGATGGCCTTTGGAGAGACAGCAGAGACAACAGAGACAGTAGAGACAGTAGAGACAACAGAGACACCAGAGACAATAGAGACAACAGAGACACCAGAGACAATAGAGACAGTAAAGACAGCAGAGACAATGGAGACAGTAGAGACAGCAGACAACAGAGACACCAGAGACAATAGAGACAGTAAAGACAGCAGAGACAATGGAGACATTAGAGACAACAGAGACAGTAGACAGTAGAGACACCAGAGATATTAGAGACAGTAGAGACACCAGAGACACCAGAGACACCAGAGACAACGGAGACAGTAGAGACAACAGAGACACCAGAGACAGTAGATACAGTAGAGACAGTAGAGACAACAAAGACAACAGAGACAGTAGAGACAGTAGAGACAACAGAGACAGTAGAGACAGTAGAGACAACACAGACAACAGAGACACCAGAGACACAAGAGACAACAGAGACAGTAGAGACAGTAGAGACAACAAAGACAGTAGAGACAACAGAGACAGTAGAGACAACAGAGACAGTAGAGACAGTAGAGACAGTAGATACACCAGAGACAACAGAGACACCAGACACAGTAGAGACAACAGAGACACCAGAGACAGTAGAGACAACAGAGACAGTAGAGACAACAGCCACAGTAGAGACACCAGAGACAGTGGAGACAGTAGAGACAGTAGAGACAACAGAGACAACAGAGACAGTAGAGACAGTAGAGACAACAGAGACAGTAGAGACAGTAGAGACACCAGAGACAGTAGAGACAGTAGAGACAGTAGAGACAACAGAGACAGTAGAGGCAGTAGAGACAACAGAGACAACAGAGACAATAGAGACAGTAGAGACAACAGAGACAACAGAGACAGTAGAGGCAGTAGAGACAGTAGAGGCAGTAGAGACAACAGAGACAGTAGAGACACCAGAGACAATAGAGACAGTAGAGACAACAGAGACAACAGAGACAGTAGAGGCAGTAGAGACAGTAGAGACAACAGAGACACCAGAGACAACAGAGACAGTAAAGACAACAGAGACAGTAGAGACACCAGAGACAGTAGAGACAACAGAGACAATAGAGACAGTAGAGACAACAGAGACAACAGAGACAGTAGAGACAACAGAGACAACAGAGACAGTAGAGACAACAGAGACAGTAGAGACAACAGAGACAGTAGAGACAACAGAGACAGTAGAGACAGTAGAGACAATATAGACAGTAGAGACAGTAGAGACAGTAGAGACAACAGAGACACCAGAGACAGTAGAGACAACAGAGACACCAGAGACAGTAGAGACAACAAAGACAGTAGAGACAACAGACAGTAGAGACAACAGAGACACCAGAGACAGTAGAGACAACAAAGACAGTAGAGACAACAGAGACAGCAGAGACAGCAGAGACAGTAGAGACAACAGAGACAGTAGAGACAACAGAGACAGTAGAGACAACAGAGACAACAGAGACAGTAGAGACAGTAGAGACAACAGAGACAGTAGAGACAACAGAGACAGTAGAGACAACAGAGACACCAGAGACAATAGAGACAGTAGAGACAACAAAGACAGTAGAGACAACAGATACAACAAAGACAGTAGAGACAACAGAGACAGCAGAGACACCAGAGACAATAGAGACAACAAAGACAGTAGAGACAACAAAGACAGTAGAGACAACAGAGACAACAGAGACAGTAGAGACAGTAGAGACAACAAAGACAGTAGAGACAACAGATACAACAAAGACAGTAGAGACAGTAGAGACAACAAAGACAGTAGAGACAACAGATACAACAAAGACAGTAGAGACAACAGAGACAGTAGAGACAGTAGAGACAACAAAGACAGTAGAGACAACAGAGACAGTAGAGACAGTAGAGACAGTAGAGACAACAGAGACAGTAGAGACAACAGAGACAGTAGAGACAACAGAGACAACAGAGACAGTAGAGACAGTAGAGACAACAGAGACAGTAGAGACAACAGAGACAGTAGAGACAACAGAGACACCAGAGACAATAGAGACAGTAGAGACAACAAAGACAGTAGAGACAACAGATACAACAAAGACAGTAGAGACAACAGAGACAGCAGAGACACCAGAGACAATAGAGACAACAAAGACAGTAGAGACAACAAAGACAGTAGAGACAACAGAGACAACAGAGACAGTAGAGACAGTAGAGACAACAAAGACAGTAGAGACAACAGATACAACAAAGACAGTAGAGACAGTAGAGACAACAAAGACAGTAGAGACAACAGATACAACAAAGACAGTAGAGACAACAGAGACAGTAGAGACAGTAGAGACAACAAAGACAGTAGAGACAACAGAGACAGTAGAGACAGTAGAGACAGTAGAGACAACAGAGACAACAGAGACAGTAGAGACAACAGAGACAACAGAGACAGTAGAGACACAAGAGACAACAGAGACAGTAGAGACAACAGAGACAGTAGAGACAGTAGAGACAACAGAGACAACAGATACAGTAGAGACAACAGAGACAACAGAGACAACAGAGACAACAGAGACAGTAGAGACAGTAGAGACAACAGAGACAATGGAGACAGTAGAGACAACAGAGACAACAGAGACAGTAGATACACAAGAGACAACAGAGACAGTAGAGACAACAGAGACAACAGAGACAACAGAGACAACAGAGACAGTAGAGACAGTAGAGACAACAGAGACAATGGAGACAGTAGAGACAACAGAGACAACAGAGACAGTAGAGACAACAGAGACAACAGAGACAGTAGAGACAACAGAGACAACAGAGACAGTAGAGACACAAGAGACAACAGAGACAGTAGAGACAACAGAGACAGTAGAGACAGTAGAGACAACAGAGACAACAGATACAGTAGAGACAACAGAGACAACAGAGACAACAGAGACAACAGAGACAGTAGAGACAGTAGAGACAACAGAGACAATGGAGACAGTAGAGACAACAGAGACAACAGAGACAGTAGATACACAAGAGACAACAGAGACAGTAGAGACAACAGAGACAACAGAGACAACAGAGACAACAGAGACAGTAGAGACAACAGAGACAGTAGAGACAACAGAGACAGTAGAGACAGTAGAGACAATAGAGACAGTAGAGACAGTAGAGACAGTAGAGACAACAGAGACACCAGAGACAGTAGAGACAACAGAGACACCAGAGACAGTAGAGACAACAAAGACAGTAGAGACAACAGACAGTAGAGACAACAGAGACACCAGAGACAGTAGAGACAACAAAGACAGTAGAGACAACAGAGACAGCAGAGACAGCAGAGACAGTAGAGACAACAGAGACAGTAGAGACAACAGAGACAGTAGAGACAACAGAGACAGTAGAGACAACAGAGACAGTAGAGACAGTAGAGACAACAGAGACAGTAGAGACAACAGAGACAGTAGAGACAACAGAGACACCAGAGACAATAGAGACAGTAGAGACAACAAAGACAGTAGAGACAACAGATACAACAAAGACAGTAGAGACAACAGAGACAGCAGAGACACCAGAGACAATAGAGACAACAAAGACAGTAGAGACAACAAAGACAGTAGAGACAACAGAGACAACAGAGACAGTAGAGACAGTAGAGACAACAAAGACAGTAGAGACAACAGATACAACAAAGACAGTAGAGACAGTAGAGACAACAAAGACAGTAGAGACAACAGATACAACAAAGACAGTAGAGACAACAGAGACAGTAGAGACAGTAGAGACAACAAAGACAGTAGAGACAACAGAGACAGTAGAGACAGTAGAGACAGTAGAGACAACAGAGACAACAGAGACAGTAGAGACAACAGAGACAACAGAGACAGTAGAGACACAAGAGACAACAGAGACAGTAGAGACAACAGAGACAGTAGAGACAGTAGAGACAACAGAGACAACAGATACAGTAGAGACAACAGAGACAACAGAGACAACAGAGACAACAGAGACAGTAGAGACAGTAGAGACAACAGAGACAATGGAGACAGTAGAGACAACAGAGACAACAGAGACAGTAGATACACAAGAGACAATAGAGACAGTAGAGACAACAGAGACAACAGAGACAACAGAGACAACAGAGACAGTAGAGACAGTAGAGACAACAGAGACAATGGAGACAGTAGAGACAACAGAGACAACAGAGACAGTAGAGACAGTAGAGACACAAGAGACAGTAGAGACACAAGAGACAACAGAGACAGTAGAGACAACAGAGACAACAGAGACAACAGAGACAACAGAGACAGTAGAGACAGTAGAGACAATGGAGACAGTAGAGACAACGGAGACAACAGAGACAGTAGAGACAGTAGAGACACAAGAGACAACAAAGACAGTAGAGACAGCATTGTGCATGTGATGTAAACTGTCTCAACATGCCCCGTCTGGAGGAGTTATTGAAAAACAGTGACCTTTCAAATATAATTCAACTGAAAAACAAAAACCTTGACCTGGCTCAAAGTCGTTGTTTTTCATTGTCCGGCCTATACTACACACATAATCATGTGTAGACAGGCCCCATTGAAATGATCCGATAGGATCAAAAAAGGATATTTAGCCACCCGGCCTGCTTGTGTAAACGCAGCCTTCACACTGCACCCCTGTGGTCAGCGGGTCATTCCGCTACACCGCAAGGGTGGTGCTATTTGCTATTCCTCCAGCCTCACCGGGAGCGTTTGCGATCGTTACCATCAGCAGCAACCAGACGCTATGGTTTTGAACCACCGTGTCAAACACACACACAGACACACACACACACACACACACACACACACACACACACATGTAATATTAAACATACATAGACAAACAACAACCACTTACCCACCCGCCCCTGCCTCCCTAAACAAGACAAGCGCTCAAGGTACGTATAGCGGCCCCCGCGGATGTAAATCATCTGCCTCCGCGTCCCAGGTTACAGCACAAGGCCCCGCGCCTCGCAGGTATACCCAGCGGTGTCATGAAACATGTTGATGCCGCCGCTACCGGCAAATTGGTTATTGGTTGGCCGCGCGGCAGCGCTAGCGGAATATGAAAACACCACGTGAAAACATAAAAGCATTAATCGATACGATGAGATTTCCACAGGCCGGGCCAGCCGGCCGCCACCAACCGACGTGATGAATGTTTTGAAGTTGTTATTAAGAACTGGTTATCCGCTGCGTGTCTCTCTCTCCCCTCTCTCGCCCTCCTTCCACACTTCCTGGATACGGGACGCCGAGGAGCGACACGTTTGGTTCTGCCGCTGTGCCGCAGGGGGGCCGCTTGTTCATCAGAGGTGTTTTGATGAAGAGAAAAAGAGAGAGAGAGACTTGGTTGGGAAATATGCTGCATGTGTGGAGTCCCTCCATTAGCTAAATATACTGTATGGAGTCTCTCCATTAGCTAAATATACTGTATGTGTGGAGTCTCTCCATTAGCTAAATATACTGTATGTGTGGAGTCCCTCCATTAGCTAAATATACTGTATGTGTGGGGTCTCTCCATTAGCTAAATATACTGTATGTGTGGAGTCCCTCCATTAGCTAAATATACTGTATGGAGTCTCTCCATTAGCTAAATATACTGTATGTGTGGGGTCTCTCCATTAGCTAAATATACTGTATGTGTGGAGTCTCTCCATTAGCTAAATATACTGTATGTGTGGAGTCTCTCCATTAGCTAAATATACTGTATGTGTGGAGTCTCTCCATTAGCTAAATATACTGTATGTGTGGAGTCTCTCCATTAGCTAAATATACTGTATGTGTGGGGTCTCTCCATTAGCTAAATATACTGTATGTGTGGAGTCTCTCCATTAACTAAATATACTGTATGTGTGGAGTCTCTCCATTAGCTAAATATACTGTATGTGTGGAGTCTCTCCATTAGCTAAATATACTGTATGTGTGGAGTCCCTCCATTAGCTAAATATACTGTATGTGTGGAGTCTCTCCATTAGCTAAATATACTGTATGTGTGGAGTCTCTCCATTAGCTAGACATACTGTATGTGTGGGGTCTCTCCATTAGCTAAATATACTGTATGTATGGAGTCTCTTCATTATCTAAATATACTGTATGTGTGGAGTCTCTCCATTAGCTAAATATACTGTATGTGTGGAGTCTCTCCATTAGCTAAATATACTGTATGTAAGGAGTCTCTCCATTAGCTAAATATACTGTATGTAAGGAGTCTCTCCATTAGCTAAATATACTGTATCTGTAAGGAGTCTCTCCATTAGCTAAATATACTGTATGTGTGGAGTCTCTCCATTAGCTAAATATACTGTATGTGTGGAGTCTCTCCATTAGCTAAATATACTGTATGTAAGGAGTCTCTCCATTAGCTAAATATACTGTTAGCTACACGGGGCACAAACCATCAGGTCACAAAAAGGCTATTAACTCTATAGACAGACAGTATGATACATAATAATGGAGAGCGGCAGAGGGAATATATGTGCTCTCTCACAGACGGTGCAGTCCGCCTGTCTCGCTCATTTCCCATTGAAATTATACAAAAACCCAAAGAGGTTAAAGAGGGTCAATTGCATTTGTCCAAAGCCAACCACTCCCATAGAGAGATATTGACTGACTGGGAGGGAGGGAGGGAGGGAGGGAGGGGGGAGGGGCATTCAGCTCCTGACCCACACGAGCCACAGTCTGGCAGATGTGCCTATTAGTGTGTGTGTGTGTGTGTGTGTGTGTGTGTGTGTGTGTGTGTGTGTGTGTGTGTGTGTGTGTGTGTGTGTGTGTGTGTGTGTGTGTGTGTGTGTGTGTGTGTGTGTGTGTGTGTGTGTGTGTGTGTGTGTGTGTGTGTGTGTGTGTGTGTGTGTGTGTGTGTGTGTGTGTCAGGGCTCGTCCTGCCCACTAAGAGGTTCAGACTCTGCCGCCTGACACCTACCCTTAATAGGGCACCCAACCAATCAGAATTGATCTTTTTCTTTTTTTTAAGAAAGATACTTAAAAAAAATATATATAAGATTTGCTCTATATTCTGTATATATATATATATTTGTATATCTATTCTTACCGTATATATCTGATTGATTGATTGATTGATTGATTGATTGATTGAAAACTTTATTAACATATTGCAGAATGGGTACAATACAGTACGGCTCAATACAAAACAACTGCTAAGAGTATGCAGACCAGAAAAATACTTCTGTCTGTCTGTACGTATGCATATAATAATTTTACATATCTGATATCTGTAGATACTATATCTATATCTGTACATATCCCTTACCTACTCTTACGTTACACTGCTGACTTACTACCATAGTGTCTTTATAACTGTATCACTGTACATATTAATACTACAACTCTGTACATACATCTGATTAGCACTGTTACTCAGTAGTACTCATTTATATATACTCCAGTTGAACACTTTTACATTGTATGTCGCTATTCGCTGCTGGCGGGACAAAACCTCCTAACTCCATATATATATATATATATATTTTTTTTTTATCAACTCAGTAGATCATCCTCCATGTGTGTGTGGTTTTACAAAGTCTACACAATGGGAAAGCATTAAACCAATCATCTGTCTAAACCTCATAACTCTATTCGCCCTCAAATCTGTGTTCATTTTTTTCATCTGCTGAAAAGTTGGGTTTTTGGAGTTATGAGGTTTTGTCCCGCCAGCAGCGTATTGCACTTTAATGTTACATTTGCACTCTGGTTGGATGCCAAACTCATTTTCGTTGTACTGTACTTGTGCTGTATGATAACGATACATTTTAATCGAATCTAATCTAACATTTAAAAAAGAAATGCCTGGCTAAATTAGTTGTGGAATTATTTAGTCAAGGCCCTCTTAGTTATGTAATTAGTTGTACGGTCAGTCAGCCAATCAGAGGGCCCCTAAAAACATCAATCATCATGTCAATCATCATGTCAAACATAATTTCAACCGAACGGCAAAATGTCAGAACAGGTGTTACCCCTCTGGTGCGTAGATGTCAGGGGCGACAGTGGCTCAGGAGGTAGAGTGGTCGTCTGGTAATCGGAAGGTTCCCGGTTCGATTCCCGCTCCTCCCGGGCAGCATGTCGAGGTGTCCTTGAGCAAGACACTTAACCCCTAACTGCTCCCGATGAGCAGGTTGGCACCTTGCATGGTCACCTCTGCCGTCGGTGTGTGAATGGGTGAATGTGAGGAACAAAGTTGTAAAGCGATTTGGATAAAAGCCGTTATATAAATGCACCATTTAGATATGCTAGAAGGACCCCCAAATAAAAAAAATTGTCAAAAGAGTGTGTGTGTGTGTGTGTGTGTGTGTGTGTGTGTGTGTGTGTGTGTGTGTGTGTGTGTGTGTGTGTGTGTGTGTGTGTGTGTGTGTGTGTGTGTGTGTGTGTGTGTGTGTGTGTGTGTGTGTGTGTGTGTGTGTGTGTGTGTGTGTGTGTGTGTGTGTGTGTGTGTGTGTGTGTGTGTGTGTGTGTGTGTGTGTGTGTGTGTGTGTGTGTGTGTGTGTGTGTGTGTGTGTGTGTGTGTGTGTGTGTGTGTGTGTGTGCGTGTGCGTGTGCGTGTGCGTGTGTGCACCCCGTCGGGGGTTATGGGTTGGTCTCGGGTCGACTTTCAATTAATTAAAATGTAGAGTATTTGCTAATGATGGAGCATTCATACCCAATCATCTGTTTGTAGGTTGGATAGAAAGCAACCCTATGTTGCCGGAAGTTTAAACCTCTGAATTGAATGAAGTGAACTGGCATGCTGCCGACATCAGAGCCTGAGAGGTCAGAGGTCGTGTGTACCGGCAGTGTGTACCATACTGAGATGCAGTATTCTTCATATAATTGGTCCCTCCCAGGAATGTAACCTGAGTAGTACTACCGTAGCTCTCCAGTGCTGTCAATCATCCTCACACTACTTCCATCACATTCCACACAGATCCTAGTTAGTGAGCAGCCCCTGCATTATTGGCTCAGGAGGGGGCCGGGGGTGAGGATCGCTATGGGGCCCAACATAGCCTATAGGGTCCCCCCATCACCATGCATATAACCCATATAACTCTGTATGATAGCATGAATGCTGTATATGTACCATATATATTTATTTATTCTTACCATATATATATCTATCCACATCTGTCTGTATGTGGATAGATGTAGCCTTTGACTAAAAGTACCAGTTTTATCTGGCACGGTTTTTGAAATTTCAAAATGACTTCAGGAAAATGGAATTAGAACGTTATTTCAGCTATTTCTGCTGAGCGGCCACCTCCCTCCCTCCTTGACCCTCCCTCCCTTTCACTCTCTCCCTCCCTTTCTCTCCCCCTCCCATCTCTCCCTCCCTCTTCCCCTCTCTCTCCCTCTCTCCTTCTCCCTCCCTCTCCCTCCCTCTCTTTCGCCCTCTTTCCCTCTCTCTATACCTCCCTCTCCCTCCTTCTCACTTCCTCTCCCTCCCTCCCTCCCTTCCTCTCTCCCTCCCTCCCTCCCTCCTCTCGCTCTCTCTCTCTCTCCCCCTCCCTCCCTCTCTCCTTCTCCCTCCCTCCCTCCCTCATTGACCCTCCCTCCCTTCTCTCCCTCCCATCTCCATTCTAAAGGCTGTCGGGTCATCTGACCCGTTCCCGGCGGGAATTAGTGTAATTTTCTCCATGGCTGTGCTAGCGTTTGGCTCAATGTGTATGACTCAACACACACCCACTCAAGAGAGCAGAGTCAACACAACATGCATGGTAGGCTTATAACAGTAGATCCGCAGTGGTCTGACAGACAGGTGTATTAACTATTCGTAAACCGCTCCGCTCCGCTCTGACCCGGTTGGGTTGATTGACATAATCCCGCAAACCAAGACAAACGACGCACCTTCTGTCTCAGAACGGGACGAACAGTCGCAACGTTAATAGCCGTCAATTCCGTTCACAAGTGACTCCTCCTCGACGCTCACGCTACTAGTGAGTGATGACAACGAGTGCTGCGCAGTCAGAAGTCTGTACTACCGGTCTGATACGCTGCTCATTACCCCTGAGGAGGGAGGGAGGGGAAGAAAGTAAGACTGGTTTGGATGGAGAGAGGGAGAGAGAGAGAGAGAGAGAGAGAGAGAGAGAGAGAGAGGAGAGAGAGAGAGAGAGAGAGAGGAGAGAGAGATGGAGGCTGAATGATGAAGAAAGAGAAAGAGAGAGAGAGATAGAGAGAGAGAGAGAGAGAGAGAGAGAGAGAGAGAGAGAGAGAGAGAGAGAGAGAGAGAGAGAGAGAGAGGAAGCTGAATGAGGGAGAAAGAGAGAGAAAGAGAGAGACGGAGATGGAGAGAGAGAAAGACAGAGAGAGAGTGAGAGAGAGAAAGACAGAGAGAGAGAGATGGAGGAGGCTGAATGAGGGAGAAAGAGAGGGAGAGTCAGAAGTCTGTACTACTTGCTCATCACCCCTCCATCACGTGTCCTCCGAGCTAAGGGTCCCTCGTTCTTTCTTAGGGGGACAAAAAAAGATGAAAAATTGCGACATCCGCCCCCCCTCCCTCGCCCTCCTCCTACTCCCGCCACCCCCCCCCCCCCCCCCCTCCTCGGCCCCCACTCAGCTGCCAGCGAGGTGTGGGAGCACGGCTGACAAGCATAAATTATGTTAATAGAATTTAATAAAAAACACTTTATTCCAAAAAGGTTTCAGTGCTTTGAGATGTCAAGATGATCTAGTGCGCTACCTGGAGAGCGCTCAGAAGCTTTAAGTTAGAGCACTAAAATATTAAAACAAGAAATTGCGAGGCCCTCTCCGGAGCAGTGGCGGCGGCGCGATGAAAAATGGAGAACGAGCGAGGAGCGTGCGTCTCCCTCCCAGGTGGCGCGTCCCCTCCCGCTTATTAATTGATCTGAGCGGCGGATCTGGTCCCCCATTATGGCTCGGTATAATGAAGAAGATATGAGACAGATTTGGGAATATTTTAATGAAAGAATTGCGGTATCATAGTTTTAGTTTCTTTTCCTCTGTGTGTCAATTCCACACCGTCATTCACATCTTGTTATCTTATAAAAACACCAACTTCTAATTAAGTAAGAAATTAGGCCTTTTGTGTCAAAGCAGGTGATTAGTATAAACAGACTATTGAAGAGCGGAATTATTATAATAATTTTTTTCCCATAGAAATGACCACAGTTCAACCCCCCCCCCCATAACCACCCCATCCCTCCCACCATCACCACCACTACAACCAACACCACCACTACCACCACCATTACTACCAACACCACCACCATTACTACCAACACCATTACAACCAACACCACCACCATTACTACCAACACCACCACCATTACTACCAACACCATTACAACCAACACCACCACCATTACTACCAACACCACCACCATTACAACCAACACCACCACCATTACTACCAACACCACCACCATTACAACCAACACCACCACCATTACAACCAACACCACCACCGTCTGCTGCACCTCTGGGATAACGAAAAACATATTTTTTACGTAGTTCAATGCTTCTCTGTGGGATCAACAAATTAAAACATTGAATCACCTCTGTATTTAAACATTGTAAATCACCCACCTCTGTACTTAAACATGGGATTAAAACATAAGATTAATTTCAGTATTTTAAACATGGTAACTCATCCACCTCTGTACTTAAACATGGGACCCATTTCTGTATCTAAAAGTGGAACCAAACATAGGACTCATTTCAATATTCAAACATGGTCTCTAGTCAGACATTCAAACCTGGGCCCTCATTCATCAACGTGGACTTTGACCTTGACCTACTTCCACACGTAAGCACGGAATTTAGAACTAGCGCACGCACAGGGAAGTCGGCATTCATCACACGTGCGTACGCAGGCTCTACGCACACCTGTCATGATGAATCCCACCTTGGCCCTGCGCCGCAGCTCGTGCACGCTTTCACGTATTTGCATACCAAAACCGCCCCGACCAACCAAATATGGTCAGGCCCTCCCCTTCAAATACCATGAGGGAATCCCTGTGCGTGGAATGTTGGAGGATGGCAAAGCGAACGAAAAAGAGGAACTACACAGACACCGAGGTGGAGGTCCTCGTAACGGAGGTGGATAAATAAAAGGCGGATTTGTAAACGGTGATGTCAGATATCAACGGCTCCCTAAGACCATTGCTGCAATTCTGCCTGGACAGCTCAAAATACTAATAAAGACCGTTCGTTGACCACTGTTTGGCGTTGGTTGTGTTGTGTGTCATTATAACCGTGCTGTAATATGAATGCCTTTATTAGTTGTGTTCGATTGGCTATATGATTTTTAGAGGCATCTATTTTGTTGTCGGCTAATAAAGACCGCGCTGGAATATGACTGCCTTTTCCCGTGTTGTTTGATTAATACCCACGGATTAAAGTTCTCCTCAATTCTATTCCAAATCGCGATGGATCTTCCGTCAATTTTCTACCTGCTGCATGATTTCTAGAGGCATACTACTACAATCTATTTTGATGTCAGTATTGGGTAGCCTATATAAACAATATAATACGAGAGCATATACAAGAACAATGAATCTCACTGCATGTATGATGTATCCTGCCTTTCAATACATGAACTTGAATTCCATCATATAGTCTGTCCACTATCTGCATGGTGTCATTGCAATGCGTTTTCTATTCTTTCTTGTACAGTAAAAAGGGGGAAGAACACTATATTCATATGACTTATTCTGCTTACAGCTTCGAAATTCCACTTGTTTCGTTTAACGTAAAGCCTTTTAAATATAATCAAAACGTTCCCGTGTTTCGGCGGTCTGTGCGCAAAATAATAACGAGTTGAGCTTTATGATTTATGATG
>NC_140179.1:34503647-34599461 GCF_963971535.1 Notolepis coatsorum
TGACTAGCCACGCCGACGCCAGTCACCTTCGTGTGTGGCGGAGAGCATTCATCACGTCAGCAGGTGTCGGTCGAAGCCGGCCACTCAGTTTCCACACAGGGACGAATAACAAAGTGAGAAGCTTGAGGTTATCTGTGGCTAGATATCCTAGTTATCTGACGTGGGGGGAAAACAACAAGAACAAAACTACTAACCTTCATAACTGTCTTTTACTATTACGCTACTAAGGAATCTACCAAGTTCAAGTTTCTTTATTAGTTGTCATGTCATACAGAAATACAGGATACTTTTGTATGACATGCTTCTTTCTGTTTTGCTCTGAGAGTGTTCTAGGTAAAAATAAATAATTATAAAAAGTATAATAAGTATAAAATAGAAAGTCAAGTACTTGCCTATATCATTACCTTCTATGCTAATATGTCATACAGGTTATTCTACTCTACACAAATTAATTATAATTATATAGCCTCAATGCCCTTCTTGTATCAAAGGCTGCGACAGTAAGTTGTGTGTGTGTGTGTGTGTGTGTGTGGGGGGGGGGGGTCTCAATCCAACAGTTCTGGGGGGGGGGGGGGGGATTTAATAAAAAGACTAACCTCTACTGTCTTTTACTATTATGCACTTTGCTATTAAGGATCTACCTTGTCTATACTATCTACTATGCTAGTACGTCTATACTGCTATGCACTCAAGACTGTAGCACACTCAAGTTTGACACTGATCGACGAACAAAAACGTATGAATGAATAAATGAATGAATGAAAACTTTATTAACAGATTGCAGAATGGGTACAGTAACAGTACAGCTCAATACATACAATTGTTAGGGGATGCAGACCAGAGAAAGACTTTCGTCTTGTTTACATCAGGGTCCCCCATTTTCAATTCATCGTAACATATATGACATACATGACATACAGATAGACAGTACTGCTACATCTATACATTTATGACATACCAGATTTGCAATTACAGTACTGTTTGTGATACAAAAAGAGTCCAGAAAGAAAAGAGTATATACATTAGGCGTAGAAACTGCTACATTGGATTGGGTAGGTGGGTGTGGGGGGGACTGTACATTGGAGGTGGTTGGGTGGGTGGGGGGGGGGGGGGGGTGTTGGGTAGGAGTGGGGGGGGGGGGGGGGGGGTAGGAGTGGGGGGGGGGGGTTGGGTAGGAGGGGTGGGTGGGGGACACTGTACAAACAACACTGTACATTGGATTATTGACAAGACCATACTTGGTAATTTACTGTACATTGGAGGGGGTTGTGTTCGGACATTTACAGGGGCAGTTTCGAGTGCAGTCTCCCTTAGGTGTTTTTTGAGAGTGTTTTTGAAAGTGGGTAGTGATTCACATTCCTTTACAGCTTTGGGTAGGGCGTTCCACATTGATGTGGCATAATTGCGAAACGTGTTTAGTCCCTTGTTTGAGCCGAATCTGGGTTTAACATGATTTGTGGAGCTCCCTCTGGTGTTGTGATCGTGGTTTCACTGACCTTTGGGAAGTATTTTGTCATGTATACCCTTAGCTGCCAGAGATGTACCCTTCCTTCCTGCTGACCTGTTGTACAGAACTTGCAAAAGTCGCTTTGATAAGGCGACTAAATGTAAATGTGGATAGGAAGGTTTCCTTTGTAAGGATATCAACTAGAATGGGCAGGGGGTAACATTGACATATGGTTTATGAATGGTTAATACAGCCCAGAGGTGTCTGTCTGTGTGGAGTGAGAACCGCTGATTGCAGGATCTACCCGTTATAAGCCTACGTAGGCGTATGCAGTCTCATGTGTGTGTGTGTGTGTGTGTTGAGTCATACACATTTCTTTCCTCTCATGGCATTTAGTCATAAGAGTAGATTGTAGGGGGGGGGGGGGTTGCAGGGGACGTGTCCCCCTCAATATTGAGAAGAGGTAAATTTGTCCCCCTCAAAAAATATAGCTAATATGAAACTCCTTCCCGAAGAGGTAAAAAATAGGTGGATCAAACACTTATGTATCCTTCTTACCTGTAACTACCCTACAGGATATTTGAAAGCAATACAAGAATGCCTGAGAAACTAATAGAGAAACTAGCCTCACTGCATTATATTCCATTGTTGTCAGCGGGTACCTGAAAGTTGTCTTTTCCTTTACATAAATAAAGACGTTTCCACCATAATTGATGCAGAAAAGGCACAAATTGGTGCATAAAAACTATACCAGAATGCAGGAAATTAAGTGTTTGACGCTCAAAATGTCCTGGGGGAGGACTTCCAGAGACCCCCCCACGTTGAAACCAAAGCTACACCCTTCATTCAGTGTAAACAGGAAAGTCTTACAACCTGCACACACAGACAAGAGCTCTCCTCCTCCTCCACACGGCCGGGGTTGAAATGAAATGAAAGCAGCGGCGTGGGAGATGCAGGGGAATGTTTCGACAAAAGCTAATGAAGTTAATTGCTGGAGCTGAGGCACTTTATGAGCTGCACCTGGCTTCATAAATGAGTCCTAATGATGAGCAGCGCGACTCGGTTGACTTTTAGACTGGCTCCCTCTAGTGGCGGAACCGACGTCCCCTCCTCACCCGCCACACGCCACCCGGCAGAGAGAACTATCTTTGAATTCCTGGTCTACCGATCTGATCTGACGTGCCAAAATGAAGGTAAAAACAACAACAGACTTTAATGTGGCGATTAACAATACAAAACAGTACTTTTAAATACAGCTCAAGACCTCCTAAAACGGACTACAACATATGACATAATTATATTGATTGATTGATTGATTGATTGAAAACTTTATTAACAGATTGCAGAATGGGTACAATACAGTACAGCTCAATACACACAATTGTTAAGGGGATGCAGACCAGAGAAAGACTTTCGTCTTGTTTACATCAGGGTCCCCCATTTTCAATTCATCAGGACATATATGACATACATGACAGATAGACAGTACTGCTACATCTATACATTTATGACATACCAGATTTACAAATACAGTACTGTTTGTGATACAAAAAGAGTCCAGAAAAGAGAGTATATACATTTGACGTAAAAACTGTACATTGGGGGAGTTCGGTAGGTGGGGTGGGGTTGGGTGGGCGGGGGGGGGGCTGTACATTGGAGGTGTGGGGGGGGGGGGGGGGGGGGGTAGGAGGGGGGGGGGGGGGGGACACTGTACAACTGTACAAGCAAAACTGTACATTGGAATATTGACAAAACCATACTTGGTAATTTACTGTACATTGGAGGGGGTTGGTTAAGACGTTTACAGGGCCAGTTTCGAATTGCAGTCTCCCTTAGGTGTTCTTTGAGAGTGGTTTTGAAAGTGGGTAGTGATTCACATTGATGTGGCATAATTGCGAAACGTGTTAGTCCCTTGTTTGAGCCGAATCTGGGTTTAACATGATTTGTGGAGCTCCTCTGGTGTTGTGATCGTGGTATTCACTGACCTTTGGGAAGTATTTTGACATGTACATGGGTACCTTTTTCTCTGTTGGATCATTCTGAGGACAACAGCAGAGAGGGTAGGCTCTTTTAACTGAATACTGTGTACATCATTTTGAAGTGTGTGACTAAATTGTGTTGTGAAATTGTTTGTAATTAGTTTCACCCAGCTGACAGAAACTGAGGTGTGGCCTTTGTGCATGTAGTTAAGTGGGCACTTGTGACAGTTTTCTGCTTAATACCAGCTTTTTCTCTGTTGGATTCATTCTGAGGACAACAGCAGAGAGGGTAGGCTCTTTTAACTGAATACTGTGTACATCATTTTGAAGTGTGTGACTAAATTGTGTTGTGGAAATTGTTTGTAATTAGTTTCACCCAGCTGACAGAAACTGGAGGTGTGGCCTTTTGCTGCAGGTGTCACTCATCAGTAATTAGTGATAGTGATTTAAAGACTTGCTGGCATAGCGTCGAGAAACGAAGAGGGACAAAGAGGAGGAGTTTTCCTGGAGTTCACCGCAGAGGGATCCACCGATCCACCCAGTGCTAAGTACACCATAATCCCATATTCCCGTCCCACTCTGCTATTTCCTACTATCCCGCTTCCTCCCTAGCCCCTTCAACCTCCTCCTACCACTCTTGACACCACAATGTGCTCATACCTATATCCACAATCTGCTCCTCAAGAACAGATCAACCCATCCACGCCAGTTTGCTAGCAACCCGGCTAATCTCTCCTACCCTCCTACAGCCACTAATACACCTGTCACAGTACAGGGAGGCTTATGGAATTGTCAATCAGCAGTCAAGAAAGCTGACTTCATTACTGCCTACGCCATAGTCTAAATCTGCAGCTCCTGGCTCTAACTGAGACCTGGATAACCCCCAATAACTCGTCAACACCTGCAGCATTATCTACAAACTATAACTTCACTCACACACCTCGACCCTCCAGACGGGGTGGAGGCACTGGCCTCATGACATCTCCTTCATGGGCTACAACCTAACGCAACTCCCAGAACTGTCACTCTCCTCCCTCGAATATCATGCAGTATCTGTCTCTAATCCTTTCAATCTCACCATTGTTACACTCTATCGCCCTCCAGGTCCCCTCGATCACTTCACAGATGAGCTGGACATGCTTCTAAGCTCCTTACCGGGAAGATGGTACCCCGCTCCTTCTATTGGGCGACTTCAACCTGCCTGACTCATCTCAGTCGGTCCCAGTGGTCTCCCTCCTACAACAATTTGACCTGACTCCCACTGCCATGCCTCCACCCACAAAGCAGGCAACTCCTTGGATCTCATATTTTCCCGTAACTCCAGCATCATTAACACCACGGTAACTCCCCTACATGTATCTGACATTCTTCATATCCTTCTCACTAACTCTCATGCTTAACCGAAAAGTCTTCACCCCAACTCAAACCGTCTCACTCAGACGCAACCTGCCTCCCTATCCCCCTCCACCCTCTCCTCTGACATAATATCCGCTCTACCTTTGAGTGACACCTTCTCTGCTCTCCCCACAGAGATGGCAACCTCCACCCTCCTCTCAGCCCTTGCAACCTCCTTCGACAAGCTCTGTCCCCTCGTTGAGAAACCTGCCCGCCGTTCCCCACCCAGTCCATGGCTGACGGATGCAGTGAGAGAACAAAGACAGGTCCTGAGAGCGGCTGAGAGGAAGTATAGAAAGTCACGCCTCACTGCTGACATCGACACATATCACAACCTCTTGTTAACATTCTCCAAAACCATTACTAATGCCAAAGCTTCTTTCTTTCACCATAGGATCGAGGCCTCTGCCAAGAATCTTCGCAAACTGCATGCTACCATGTCCTCCCTCCTCACTCCCCCCCCACCTCCTCCTCCCTCATCTTTTTCTGCCGAAGACTTTGCGATCTTCTTTGAGGAAAAAGTGGAGAACATCCGCAGCTCCTTCTCCCAACCCCCACCCATTCCAAACGCTGAATCGAGAACCTCATCCTTCACTCTGTCATCTTTCTCTCCCATTACAGAAGCCGAGACCCTGACACTGGTGACGTCGAACCGTCCGACTACATGCCAGCTGGACCAGCTACCCTCCCCACTCCTCCAGACCATAGCACCGGACATCCTCCCATTCCTAACTGCAACCATCAACTCCTCACTCAACTCGGGGGTGGTCCCCACCTCCCTAAAACAAGCCAGAGTCACGCCCCTCATAAAAAAACCAACCCTGAACCCCACCGTCATAGCCAACTATCGCCCTGTCTCTCTTCTCTCCTTCCTTTCTAAAACACTTGAACGTGCTGTATCCAACCAACTTACTGCTTATCTCTTACAGAATGACCTCCTAGACCCCAATCAGTCTGGCTTCCGGACTGGCCACTCCACAGAAACGGCCCTCATTGCGGTCACAGAGGCACTTCACTTAGCAAAAGCGAAAGGCCTCTCCTCTGTCCTGATTCTCCTAGATCTATCTGCAGCCTTCGACACAGTCAACCATCAGATCCTCCTCGCGGCCCTCGCAGGAATGGGAGTGGCTGGATCTGCGCTGACATGGCTGACATCATACCTCAATGACCGCTCCTACCAAGTGTCATGGAGAGGGACTCTGTCGGCCACCCGCCCCCTCCGGACGGGTGTCCCCCAGGGCTCGGTCCTAGGACCCCTTCTCTTCTCCCTCTACACTAAATCACTGGGTAACATTATCACATCTCATGGCTTCTCATATCATTGTTATGCCGATGATACTCAACTCTTCCTCTCCTTCCCTCCCTCAGATATCCACGTCTCTGAGCGGATCTCGGCCTGTCTGTCCGACATCTCCGCCTGGATGACGACCAACCACCTCAAACTGAACCTAAGCAAAACAGAATTGCTCCACCTGCCGGCCAAATCCTCCCCCCTGACCGACCTCTCCATCACAGTCGAGAATGCAGCTGTGACCGCGTCGCCGACCGCCAAGAACCTTGGTGTTGTCCTTGACGACCAGTTGAACTTCTCTGCTCACATTGCAGCGACAACCAGAACCTGCAGATTCCTCCTGAGCAACGTCAGAAGGATACGCCCCTTCCTGACAAAAGAAGCCACCCAACTCCTCGTCCAATCAACAGTCATCTCCCGCCTCGACTACTGCAACGCACTGCTAGCTGGCCTCCCGGCCACTGCCACCAAGCCTCTTCAACTCATTCAAAATGCAGCGGCCCGCCTGATCTCAAACCTACCGAAGTCAGCCCATGTCACCCCACTTCTTAGGGACCTGCACTGGCTCCCCATTGCTGCACGTATCCGCTTCAAGGCCCTCGACCTAGCATACCGTGCGGCAAAGGGAACCGCTCCCGCCTACCTCCGGTCAATGGTCTCTAACTACACACCCTCAAGACCCCTACGCTCTGCGTCTTCTGGCCGCCTCAGATCTACTCCTATCCAAGCTCCCGGAGGGTCATCAAAGAGAAGCCGCCTATTCTCAGTCCTTGCCCCACAATGGTGGAATGAACTACCCATCCCAGTTAGGACAGCCGAATCCCGTCCAATCTTTCGCCGTCGACTAAAGACTCACTTCTTCAACCATTATCTGAAATGAAAAAAAATAAAAATAAAAAAAAAAAAAAAATCTAACCCCGACTAACCTTAATGTCATGCACTTGTCCTAATAAACTAACCTACACTGTAACACGCAACACTTTGATGAACATTGTTACTCAGCTGATAGAGTTATACCCTTCTTGCTGTCTTGTCGCACAGAACTTGTAAGTCGCTTTGGATAAAAGCGTCAGCTAAATGACTAAATGTAAATGTAAATGTAGTGTATCTTGTAGACCAGGCCCATTGCAAGTTGCTGTACTCTGTTGTCTACTCTAAGCCATCCTAGGTTGTCAAAGTGGGCAGGGGTGAGGTGGGTTCTAGGAGTAAGGTCAAGCAGTAGTCTGACCAGTTTGTTTTGAGATGTTTGTAATTTTGTTTTTAGCGCCTTTGAGGTGCTTTGGTACCATGAGGTGCAAGCATAGTCGTAGTACCCTTGAATGAGTGCTCCTGCCAGAGTCTTCAGGGTATTCTTGTTTACCAGAGAGGAGATCCGGTACAAGAATCTAGTTCGTTGGTTGACTTTTTTTATTACATTGGATGCCATTTTGTCACAGGAAAGATTAGCCTCTAGGATGGAACCCAGGTAGGTAATTTCATCTTTCCTTGTGACAATATTGTCACCCACTGTAACTGAGAAGTCGTCGGTCTTGCTGAGTTTGTTATTTGAACAGAAGAGAATGGACTCTGTTTTACCCAGGTGTAATGATAGTTTGTTATCAGCGAGCCATATGCAGATTTTGCCGAGTTCCGAGCTGAGGGTTTTTTCAACCTGTAACTTGTTCTTGTCAGAGACCAGCAGGGCTGAGTCATCTGCAAACAAGAACAAGTTGTAGTCACAAGCTGACGACATGTCATTTGCATAAATTAGGAACAGTAGCGGTCCTAGTATGCTTCCTTGTGGAACACCACAGCTCACTGTGAGGTTCACTGTTCACGGATATCATGCCAGTATTGCCGTACATTTTGTATACTGAATGAATGAATGAAAACTTTATTTAACAGATTGCAGAATGGGTACAATACAGTACGGCTCAATACACACAATTGTTAAGGGGATGCAGACCAGAGAAAGATGTTTGTCTTGTTTACATCAGGGTCCCCCATTTTCAATTCATAGTGACTGCACCTTGGGTATTAGGGTATACTGTTTACTTTTACTCTTACTCGTAGTATAATATTCAGATTCAAATTCTCTATTGTCTATATTTATTGCAACGTATAATATAACCGATCATACAGACCCTCATCTGCACCTTTGTTTACACTGTTTATTTAATTATATTGTTTAGTGTTTATGTTTCTCATATTTCTATATTCAGAGTTAATTATATTGTTTAGTGTTTATGTTTCTCATATTTTTATATTCAGAGTTAATTATATTGTTTACACTGTTTATTTCTTCTCATATTTTTATATTCAGAGTTAATTATATAGTTTACACTGCTTGTTTCTCATATTTTTATATTCAGAGTTAATTATATTGTTTACACTGTTTATTTCTTCTCATATTTTTATATTCAGAGTTAATTATATTGTTTACACTGTTTATTTCTTCTCATATTTCTATATTCAGATCTAATTGGATTGCCTATTTATGTCTATCTACTATTACCCTGCCCATACCTGTACCTCCCCTCCCCCCCCCCCCCCCTCCTGCTATGACACCCAGATTTCCCCAAGGGGATAAAAAAAAAAGTATCATCTCAGAGTTATTAGTCCTTTTTTTTTCTTTCTTTCTTTATTCATTTTGATTTGTTTCACCAGTCTGCAGTAGCACATAATCTCAACCATCAGTACATTCTGAAAACTATAGCCGCTACTGTATAAACATAATGATCCTAAATCATACAATCATAGCTATGGGCTTCATCTCAATTTCAGTCAATGCAGGAAATTAATATAAAAGGGTCCGGGTACATAATGAGTACGGAGAACATCTGTATATAGGAAGAATAATGACCAAAATAATACCCAAAGTCGTCATTTCAATTCATTTGGTGAACCGAGCTGAGGTCAAATGCATTACCCTTAACCCTTTCACTGCCGCACTACCAAAACAGTTAACCCTTTCACTGCGACAATACACAGGTTAACCCTTTCACTGCCACACGACAACCGGTTAACCCTTTCACTGCCACACAACAGAAGGTTAACCTTTCACTAGTGTGTAGTGTGAGAGTAAAGGGTTAACCTTCTGTCATGTGGCAGTGAAATGGTTAATGGAAACGGAGGACAACGCTACGAGGCTCAGAGTAGGGGGCAAAGTGATAGAGTGAGAGGCACCATCGTGGATGCCCTCATGCTTTGAAATGACGCCGATGGCCTTCGTACGGCCACTTCAGAGGATTGGGGGTTTAACCCTTTCACTGCCACACTACGGAAGGTTAACCCTTTTCACTACCACACTACAGAAGGTTAACCCTTTCACTACCATACTACAGAAGGTTAACCTTTCACTACCACACTACAGGTTAACCCTTTCACTACCACACTACAGGTTAACCTTTCACTACAGAAGGTTAACCTTTCACTACCACTACAGAAGGTTAACCCTTTCACTACCACTACAGAAGGTTAACCCTTTCACTACCACACTACAGAAGATTAACCTTTCACTACCACTACAGAAGGTTAACCTTTCACTACCACACTATAGAAGGTTAACCCTTTCACTACCACTTTTGAGGACCGGCTAACTGACCGACTCACCGTCCGACAGTGACGAGTTTATAGCTGGTCGCAGCTAACAACTAAATATACTGTTTTCGTAAAAATTTGTTTTCAACCCCACTGATTAGCACTAGCATTCTCTAGCAAATTCTGTATTCAATATTCTCCCAGTTAGTAATGAATCAGTAACCTGAACTGTCCCCATTAGGAGAGAGAGAGAGAGAGAGAGAGAGAGAGAGAGAGAGATAGAGAGAGAGAGAGAGAGAGAGATAGATAGAGAGAGAGAGAGAGAGAGAGAGAGAGAGAGAGAGAGAGAGAGATAGTCCTCTTTAGTGGTCGCGGGTGTGACACTACTTTCGGTTGGTAGCGTTCCCTCCTATAGGTAGAGCGCCGTGTTGAGCACTCTGTAGGCCATGGAGAAGGTGGCGACCAGGCCGGTCAGGAAGGCGAGGGCGCGGCTGGGCTGCGGCAGGGGCAGCAGGTAGGCCACCGTGTGGCAGAGCCTGGCCCCGGCGAAGACCCGGAAGTGGAGCAGGGCGGTGGCCAGTTCGGGGCCCGTCAGGGCGTAGAGGAGGCCGGTCAAGACGAAGGGGACGATGTTCTCCAAGTCGTTCTGGTGGCACCTGGTGGGGGGGGGGGGGGGGGACACAACAGACACGTCACAGAGAGCATAGGGTTAAAAGCACCTGGGGGGACAACAGACACGTCACAGAGAGCGTGGGGTTAAAAGCACCTGGGGGGACAACAGACACGTCACAGAGAGCGTGGGGTTAAAAGCACCTGGGGGGACAACAGACAGATCACAGAGAGCGTGGGGTTAAAAGCACCTGGGGGGACAACAGACAGATCACAGAGAGCGTGGGGTTAAAAGCACCTGGCCGGGGGACAACAGACAGATCACAGAGAGCGTAGGGTTAAAAGCACCTGGCCGGGGGACAACAGACAGATCACAGAGAGCGTGGGGTTAAAAGCACCTGGCCGGGGAGAACAGACAGATCACAGAGAGCGTGGGGTTAAAAGCACCTGGGGGGGGGACAACAGACAGATCACAGAGAGCGTAGGGTTAAAAGCACCTGGCCGGGGACAACAGACAGATCACAGAGAGCGTAGGGTTAAAAGCACCTGGCCGGGGGACAACAGACAGATCACAGGGAGCGTAGGGTTAAAAGCACCTGGGGGGGGAGAACAGACAGATCACAGAGAGCGTAGGGTTAAAAGCACCTGGGGGGGGGACAACAGACAGATCACAGGGAGCGTGGGGTTAAAAGCACCTGGCCGGGGACAACAGACAGATCACAGGGAGCGTAGGGTTAAAAGCACCTGGGGGGGGGAGAACAGACAGATCACAGAGAGCGTGGGGTTAAAAGCACCTGGGGGGACAACAGACAGATCACAGAGAGCGTGGGGTTAAAAGCACCTGGGGGGGGACAACAGACAGATCACAGAGAGCGTGGGGTTAAAAGCACCTGGCCGGGGGACAACAGACAGATCACAGAGAGCGTAGGGTTAAAAGCACCTGGCCGGGGGACAACAGACAGATCACAGAGAGCGTGGGGTTAAAAGCACCTGGCCGGGGAGAACAGACAGATCACAGAGAGCGTGGGGTTAAAAGCACCTGGGGGGGGGGACAACAGACAGATCACAGAGAGCGTAGGGTTAAAAGCACCTGGCCGGGGACAACAGACAGATCACAGAGAGCGTAGGGTTAAAAGCACCTGGCCGGGGGACAACAGACAGATCACAGGGAGCGTAGGGTTAAAAGCACCTGGGGGGGGAGAACAGACAGATCACAGAGAGCGTAGGGTTAAAAGCACCTGGGGGGGGGACAACAGACAGATCACAGGGAGCGTGGGGTTAAAAGCACCTGGCCGGGGACAACAGACAGATCACAGGGAGCGTAGGGTTAAAAGCACCTGGGGGGGGGAGAACAGACAGATCACAGAGAGCGTGGGGTTAAAAGCACCTGGGGGGACAACAGACAGATTACAGAGAGCGTGGGGTTAAAAGCACCTGGGGGGGGACAACAGACAGATCACAGAGAGCGTGGGGTTAAAAGCACCTGGGGGGACAACAGACAGATCACAGAGAGCGTGGGGTTAAAAGCACCTGGGGGGGGACAACAGACAGATCACAGAGAGCGTAGGGTTAAAAGCACCTGGGGGGGGACAACAGACAGATCACAGAGAGCGTGGGGTTAAAAGCACCTGGGGGGACAACAGACAGATCACAGAGAGCGTAGGGTTAAAAGCACCTGGGGGGGGACAACAGACTGATCACAGAGAGCGTAGGGTTAAAAGCACCTGGGGGGACAACAGACAGATCACAGAGAGCGTAGGGTTAAAAGCACCTGGCCGGGGGACAACAGACAGATCACAGAGAGCGTGGGGTTAAAAGCACCTGGCGTGGGGGGGGGGGGGGACAACAGACGCATCACAGCGAGCATAGGGTTAAAAGCAAGCGGTTCCCGCGTTCGATAACCACAAGGTGGTTGAATGTACGTACATACTTCAGAAAAACATGAGATGCTTGTTTTTCCCGGGTCCTCAACCGGAGTAGATTTGTAAACATGATAATACACAACGTATATTCTATCTATAGAAACTATAACTATAAACTATAAATATTAGGGATGCTCGATATTGGCTTTTTTACCGATACCGATATACCGATATTGTCCAACTCTTAATTTCCGATACCGATATCAACCGATACCGATATATGCAGGGTTTCACCCCCCCAAAAAATTGAATAATTTCAGGTAATTAACATTACATATCTCTTGTTGTGGAATTAACACAACATTATGCATACTTTTGACAATAAATAAAATCAGAATTTGTTCTTACTTGCTTGCCTGGGTAAATAAAGGTTATAGAAATGCTAAAAAAAAAACATTTTAATGCCGATATCGGCCGATCGGTAGGCCGATAATATCGGACATCCCTAATACATATAAATATAACTATAAACTATAGACTATAAACTAAATAAACTATGAACTATAAACTATAAACTAAATAAGCTATACATAAACTATAAACTAAACATAATACACAGCGTATATTCTATAGACAAACTATACTATACTAACTGTATAAATAAACAAACTATAACTATAGACTAAACATAATATGCAACGTATATTCTATCATACAAACTATATATCTTTAATGGCAGCTTTTCAAAATGGAATCCCATTAACTGTGGGGTTCTACAAGGAAGCTGCCTAGGGCCTTTGTTATACTCCATCTTTACCAATGATTTACCGTTGGCTGTAAAAAAATTTAAAACAATTATGTATGCTGATGACACAACATTATACAGTGCAGCTACATCTGATAAACAGGGCCTTAACAGACATTTATGAATGGATTGAGTGCAACAAGTTGGTGTTAAATATCTCTAAGACAAAGGCCATTGTGCTTGGATCTAGACACATGTTGGGCATGCATCCTCAGTTAAAACGGTCGATTGGCACCACACAAATTGAACAAGTGAACACAATAAAACTTCTCTGAGTTACTATTGATAGCTCCTTATCTTGGTCTAAACATATAAATAATATTGTCATTAAAATGGGAAGAGGAATTTTTATGACTAGGAAATGTTCTGCTTTTATCACTCCCTCCATAATGAAATCTGTTATTCATTCTTTGGTTTTGTCTCATTTAGAATACTGCCCTGTTATCTGGTCGTCAGCTACAAAATCGAATTTAAAAAAGTTGCAGGTTGCTCAGAATAAAGCGGCTCGCCTGGCACTAGGCTGTTCATACAGGACAAGTATTGGTTTTATGCATGAACATCTGGCATGGCTGATGGTTGAAAATAAAGTATCGATGAGTCTTCTAATGCTACTGTGGAACATTATTAGCACTGGTAAGCTATCTAGCAGTTAGAAATTAAATGACTTCTGAACATGGTTACAACACTAGAGGGGCCGCTTCTGGTAACATCAGAACAGAATCAGCACCAAAATCAAATTTTCTCAAACTCACTGGCATATATAGGTCAATAGCACTCTGGAATGCTCTGCCGAAAAACATCTCATCCACAATACATAATAAAATTACTTTCAAAACTAATATTAAGAGATATCTTGCAAACATGTCAAGTATGTAATCTGTGTATTATCTTTTTTTTGTTTGACTGGAATGTTAGATTTTATAATGTGAATTTGTATATTTGTATTAATTTTTTATTTGTTTTATTCGTATTTTTTGTTGTACATTTGTATTGTATTTGTTTTGTCCAGGACCCCAGGAAGACTGGAAGACTCTTTCATGTGTCTCTAATGGGGATCCTTTAATAAACATAAACATAAACATACAATACAATACAATACAATACAATACAATACAATGGACAAGATGGGTACAATATTACCATGCAGATACATTTCCTTTGCTATTAAAGGAGCAATAGGTGGCTGTTGATTTTGGGCAGAAGTTAGAAATGTTTTAAAATCCTTAAACCGAATTCGACAACGCCCTTCCCAATCAGAACGCATCAGGATACCTTCAAAGCCACGCCCCCGCTAGGTAGCCAGCAGGTAGCTATGTGTTAGCAGCAAGTAGCTATGTGTTAGCAGCAGGTATAGCTACAGTATGTGTTAGCAGCAGGTAGCTATGTGTTAGCATCAGGCCTTTGTGTACGCGTGCAACTGTTATGCACATAACAAGCGCACGTGTCACTAGATGGTTTGATAGACGGCTCACCCGTTCCAATCGTTTGACTTGGTTGTTCGTTTGATTGGATGTCGTTGTTTTAGCTCCTTACCAGAACGACAAATGTCAAATGTCTTATTTTCTTTTGTACTGTCAATTACTGTCATAATAATAAGAATTTTTTTAATCGGCTGCCGCCCATTGATCCTTTAAGTCGGCTGTCTTGTGGAGTATTTCAGAAAGTGAGGAGAAGTGTTGATGTTAGATAATAGATAGTGTGGTACCGTCTGACTCGCTCCACATCAGGATCTTCACGGACCATCTTCTTGTCTTCTGCCGAGGAGACCAATTTGGTGTCCTCCATGTTGGCAAACACCTTCAGGGACATGAGGAGGGTTAAGGGTTTAGTTATGCCACAACAATGTGGAACGCCCTACCCACAGCCGTAAAATTATGTGAATCCCTACCCTCCTTCAAAACCACTCTCAAAGAGCACCTACGGGTGTCTGCTATTAGAAACTTAGAAATTTATTTGTAAGGCCCGACAACACACGTTAATGTCCCCAATGTACTGTTTCTTCCCCTTCGAATGTATATATTTTTTTTATGATCTCTGTCTCTTAAACAGTACTGTATATCTGTATGTCTTGTATGTCATACATTTCTTGATGAATTGAAAATGGGGGACCCCGATGTAAACAAGACGAAAGTATTTTTCTGGTCTGTATCTTGTTTGTATTGAGCCGTACTGTATTGTACCCATTCTGCAATCTGTTAATAAAGTTTTAAATCAATCAATCAATCAATTAGAAACGGACACTGAGGGGATACTGATGTTTGACCCCCCCCCCCCCCCCCCAGGGCAGAGCAGAGACGAGACGGGTCTGAACTCGACCCGCATGCTAGAGGTATTTTGTTCCTTCACTGTGAAGGAGAGACTCCTTCGCGAGGCTCCTTCATACATCCATAGGAATAGATAGATATAGGAAAACTCTCATTGATGAGGAGTTGATTGATGCCCGGGAGGAGCGGGAATAGAACCGGGAACCTTCAGATGACCAGACGACCGCTCTACCTCCTGACCCACAGTCGTGGTGAGAGGGCTTTTTGCATAGTTCCTAACTTCCTGCCAAGGGATATTTGTAACTTGTGTTTTATTAAAAACGATATTGTTTGTAGGAATGCTTCTCGTAATTTTTGAAAGCCTTTCAGTGCACAAGGTTTTGATTGATTGATTGATTGAATTGATTGATTGATTGATTGATTGATTCACAGATTGAGTCACAGACACAATCAGGTTTATTTTTTACCATCTCAAATTTGGGGATTCACTTACTGAATGTCCTTAGAAAGTGTTTGACTTGAAGAATGTTTTTTGAAACTTTTCTTCTCATCACAGGTCAAAATACAGGTCTATTTTACTCTACAAAATAAATAATAATTCTACAGCCTCAACATTCTTGTAAATTCCCTAACATACTGTCAGTTCTTCCGACGGTAAATTGCAAAAAAATATATATATATATATCCCCAAGGGGATCAATAAAGGATCTTATATTATCTTAAAAAGAGTTTCGACATGGTACATGACACTGCTATCACGGACTGTGCCTTTAACCGTGAAAGTGATAGTAGGACGTATAGTTTGATGTATAGGCAAAGCAGGGTAAAGGAGAGGAAAGGCACCTTTTTTGTCAAGCGGAAGTATGAGGTCAAGGGCGCCATGAGCAACATCTTCAGGATGACGATGGTGGCGTAGGTGGAGAAGGCCAGGAACACCTCGCTGTCGATCATGTGAGTCAGCTCTGCCATCTTCCCCACGAGGAGTCACGCTGGGGAACAGAGGACGTACATCTATTTAATCACAGAGGATGTCTGGAGGAATGTCGTGATCACGTCAGAGTCGGCGATGGGAATAATGAGTCCTATTTCAGCTTCAAACCGAACAGCAATTGAGATGGGAGGAGATCTGACCCCAAGATCTAACGAATTTCCCCAAGGGTATCAATAAAGAAATAATCGTATCTTATCTTAAACTGTTTGTGAACAGGGCTGGCCTCCAACTAAATAAGTTCTTAATGGACTAATAGTCACAGGACTTTGTCGCCTAATCGATCGGTTGATTTAATTGACAAATCTGTGAAACTGCGTTTCCCACACGCAATCATGCAGGAGACCTCTTAACATTTACTGCTTACCAAAGATACGCTTGTGGATCTTCCTGAAATGACTCATTCAGTGTGGAAAAAGAAGCCTAGAAAACGAGTAATAAGTAATAAGTAAGTCTTGGTCGACTAGGACTACCTCGACAAGTAGTAAACCTTTGTCCATTTGTATATTTTGTATAGTGTTTGGTCTTTATTCTTTCTTTTTTTACTGTATGAAGCATACTCTCAGGAGGGTCATACAGAACAAAGCATTTCACTGTAACGTACATGTACCTTATATGTGACAAATAAAACAAAACTTGAAACTTGAAACCAACATTGATGCAGGCTTTTCCCACTTGCACTTGGGCTGCCCCGTGAAGTATCACCGTTACCATTGTTGTATCCTGACTATACAGTATGCCACACATGCACTCGGACTCTGCAGGAACTCAGCAGTGCATGCTGCAATAAAAAGAAAAGACTCCCGACAGTAGAAAATGCCTCCTTTGCACTGTCCCTTAACACAAGACCATAAAAGGAGAGAACAAAAACCCTGCACTGCTGTAAACGGCAGCAACGAGAAATAAAAGGCTGAACGGTCTTACCTCTTGTTGCGATTTCTGCTCTGTCACCGTGAACGCCACTATCTTGAGTTGGCTTCTCTCACAGAGGCGTTCCAGTCCAAGGTGCAGACTGACGGGGATATTTGGAATTCCGCCAGATGTTGCGCAAGTCGTGGTTGGTTGGTGGGTGGAAAGAATCCTGCCGCTGCTTCCCCCTCTGAGCTTCAGACATCCTGAGGCTATCCCTCTTTTCTCTCCCCAACCAGCTTCACTGCCGCTGCTACTGTGCTGTGTTACCATTGTGTTTAAATGAATGGATGCATGCAAGTCCACGAGACTGACGGAAAGGTTTATTAAGGAATTTGACGTCTTCCTTTTTGGATGGCAACAGAGCAGTGAGTGAGGTTTACAAAAAGAAAGCAAAGAACATTCGGATCATCGGGGTCACGTTGGATTGTGGTTGCGTTGAGGGAGATAGAAAAAAGAAAAAGGTTTGAACCCTTTCAATAATTAGATTTAGTACAAAAAGTATAACGGTTTAGTGGCTAACTAAGCAGGATGTGAGTGTGCACTCAGCTGTTTCTGATTATGTGTGTGTGTGTGTGTGTTTGCATTTATCTGGTACAAGTTAAAGTGGCCTTTTTCCAGATGACATACGCTGGACACATTATTGTTTTGCACCTTTTTCTCTGTTTTGTTTATTTCAATATCGCTTTTGACTTTGATTTCAGTTCAGTTTTGGTTCCTTTGTTAAGTGTCCTAGTTTCGTTCAAGAATCATGCGAAAAGGACGGGTCAGTGATGTCATAGAAACACTTTTGGTTTTTATTTCTCCAGATGTGTTTAGATTGATTTCTATTTAGTTTAGTGTTGTCCGTTGTAGTGTTTCCACGGTGAGGCCTGTCAGCAGGTTGCCGGTACAAGTCTGTGTTCTCTTATGATGAATTGAAAATGGGGGACCCTGATGTAAACAAGACGAAAGTCTTTCTCTGGTCTGCATCCCCTTAACAATTGTGTGTATTGAGCTGTACTGTACTGTACCCATTCTGCAATCTGTTAATAAAGTTTTCAATCAATCAATCAAAACTACACTGATACAGACTCATTATGTGACTCGGGTCAGGGAGGCAGGATGGCCCTAGAGTTAAAGAGGCCGGCCGTTAACCGAAAGGTCGCTGGTTCGATTCCCGGCCCCCGACAGGAGGGGGTATTCCAGCTGTGAGCTGGTGACTGAAGGGTGGTTGGTATTACATCTATGGCGCCCACCATCTCTGCCTAAGTGCCCTTAAGCAAGGCACAGGACCCCAAAATCTGCTCCAGGGGGCGCTGCACTACGGGCGACCCTGCGCTCTGACCTCTCTGATGAAATGCATAATATGTGTGTAATGCAATTCATATCCCAATCATACCTAGGAGGGATATGATGACTGTGTGTAACTAGGAGGGATATGATGACTGTGTGTAACTAGGAGGGATATGATGACTGTGTGTGTAACTAGGAGGGATATGATGACTGTGTGTGTGTGTGTGTGTGTGTAACTAGGAGGGATATGATGACTGTGTGTGTAACTAGGAGGGATATGATGACTGTGTGTGTGTAACTAGGAGGGATATGAGGACTGTGTGTGTGTGTGTAACTAGGAGGGATATGATGACTGTGTGTGTAACTAGGAGGGATATGATGACTGTGTGTGTAACTAGGAGGGATATGATGACTGTGTGTGTAACTAGGAGGGATATGATGACTGTGTGTGTAACTAGGAGGGATATGAGGACTGTGTGTGTAACTAGGAGGGATATGATGACTGTGTGTGTAACTAGGAGGGATATGATGACTGTGTGTAACTAGGAGGGATATGATGACTGTGTGTGTAACTAGGAGGGATATGATGACTGTGTGTGTAACTAGGAGGGATATGATGACTGTGTGTGTAACTAGGAGGGATATGATGACTGTGTGTAACTAGGAGGGATATGATGACTGTGTGTGTAACTAGGAGGGATATGATGACTGTGTGTGTAACTAGGAGGGATATGATGACTGTGTGTGTAACTAGGAGGGATATGATGACTGTGTGTGTGTAACTAGGAGGGATATGATGACTGTGTGTGTATGTGTAACTAGGAGGGATATGATGACTGTGTGTGTGTAACTAGGAGGGATATGATGACTGTGTGTGTAACTAGGAGGGATATGATGACTGTGTGTGTATGTGTAACTAGGAGGGATATGAGGACTGTGTGTAACTAGGGGGGATATGAGGACTGTGTATGTAACTAAGAGGGATGTGAGGACTGTGTGTGTGTGTGTGTGTGTGTGTGTGTGTGTGTGTGTGTGTGTGTAACTAGGAGAGATATGAGGACTGTGTGTGTGTAACTAGGAGAGATATGAGGACTGTGTGTGTAACTAGGAGAGATATGAGGACTGTGTGTGTAACTAGGAGAGATATGAGGACTGTGTGTGTGTAACTAGGAGGGATATGAGGACTGTGTGTGTAACTAGGAGAGATATGAGGACTGTGTGTGTGTAACTAGGAGGGATATGAGGACTGTGTGTATGTGTAGCTAGGAGAGATATGAGGACTGTGTGTATGTGTAGCTAGGAGGGACATGCGAAAAGACAAATTTAAATTGCCACGTGTACATTGACAATAAAATAATAATAATAATATTCATCTGATTCTTTCATGACAGCTTTTCAATTCTGATTTGGGTTACTTTCATATGTGGTCCTAATTCCTAAATCACATACAGGTCAGATTTGTTTTAATTAGCTGGCCTCCACTACATTAAACTTATGAATTAAACCAGAAACTGTGACTTTATTATGTCCTCCATGTTTACATCCATCTTCTTTACTGTTCATTTGCACATGCGGGTCAGTTCACACTGGAATCTGATATTGGCCACATAAAGTTTTTTTTTAAATTCGGATCCGAGCAATACATCTGAATTGAAAGCACTAAAGCTTGCAGTGTGAACGCAGCCTAAGTTCTCAATGTTTTCAAAGTCGATCTGAATCCTTCCAGGATTCTCTTGCTTCACACGATGCCATGCCATGGCAATTCAAAAACAAACCTGAAACTGAAAGAAAATCACGTTTTTTTCCCTTTTCGTTTAGTAAAGTTTAGGCAAAGATTTTCAGTTGTTTTTCAGATCATTTTATTGAATTTCTTTCAAATCACGGTCACTCACACTTTACAGCACCACAAGAAACACTGCTTACAGCACCTGTAAGTGTTATACTCTTACCAAACTAATAGTTAAGACTACGATAACCCTGGCCGATCACCCGGTATGCCATGTAGAACGTGACGACTATTCCCGCCATCCAGGCAAGCGCTCTGCTGGGCTGGGGGAGGGGCAGGACGTAAGCCACCGTGTGGAAGACCCGCGCCACCGCGAAAATGCGGAAGCAGAGCAGGGCGGTGGCGAGCTCGGGGCCGCTCAGCGCGTAGAGGAGGCCGATCACCACGAAGGGCACGATGTTCTCCAAGTCGTTCTGGTGGCATCTGGAGATCAAAGGCAGACATTAACCCCTTAGTGCCAGCCACGAGAAATCTTGTTATTTCATGCCATGCGTTGAGTGCCAATGACGAGAAATCTCGTTATTTAATCGTTATTGCTTTTATTAGCGATATCCATAAATGTTTCATCAATCTAGCCTCACGTTACCATTGGGACTGTCTATGAGCTCGAACAGGGAAAATACCGCCCCCTATCGTCTCCCAGATGGTAATGCACCCATTGGATTGGACTCAATGAAAATGTATGAGAAAAAACAATCCGGATTCCACATTCTCAGGCATGTAACCCGAGCCGATCGGATTCATTGTAGACCCTCAGAACAGCGTGGAATATGTGTTTCGACTACCTAACATTGGATCAATAAACGCGATCGATATTTGGAATGGCGATCAGGAATTGGAATAATCTTTTTGCAGAACATCTGATGTGAGGTAAGGAATCTATGTTACCAGTCTTGGGGTAATCAGATGTATTTTTCACATATATCTCAACGTGTCTCTGTGTGTGTGTGCGTGTATGACCTTAGCGCTGACCAGGAAATAAGATAATCGATTTTTCAGCCCGCTTCTCTAGCGTGCATAAGTACACATATACAGTACTATCGATAATCTAGCGTTTATTTGAAAACGATTCATAAATAGGCCGAAAAATGACAACGTGTTGTGTATTCCACTAAAGAGCTATTATCACGGAATAATTTTTTTTTCTGGAAATTTTCAAAAACGTCAGTTTTTCAAAACGGTATAAAACGGAAATGTACCGATGAAAAAACAATCCGTTTCATACTTGTTGACTGCAAGTAAGTCATTGATAAGCGACAGGCGTATTAGACATTAATATAGAAATAGCTCCGCGAAAATTCTTGCCCCTGCGGTTGAAAAATGCGCGCTAAAGTGCCCTTTTGAGTGGCGAAAAATTAGAGGGTGTGCCCTATTGGTGCTTTTCCAATGGTCTAAACTTGACCATGTGCCCCATGGTTAAATAATGTCATGCAAAAGTGCCCTTTTGAGTGGAAAAAACTAGAGGACGTGCCCATTGGTGCCATTCCAATGGTTAAACTTGACCATGTGCCCCGACAGTTGAAAACATCGCGCTAAAGTGCCCTTTTGAGTGGAAAAAATTAGAGGATGTGCCCATTGGTGCCCCTCCAATGGTTAAACTTGACCATGTGCCCCCACAGTTGAAAATATTGCGCTAAAATGCCCTTTTGAGTGTCGAAAATTAGAGGACATGCCCATTGGTGCCCTTCCAATGGTCTAAACTTGACCATGTGACCATAAAGCTTTCTTTGAAGTTGCGAGAGGTCCCGGGTTCAAATCCCGGACGAGCCCCCCATGTTACGACCAAGCCTATGTGACTTGCCCTAAGGCCTCAATTGTTACAGGAATATGGCTTGTTTTACCCGGTAGGCCTTGGTTGTAGCGTGGTGGATAACAAGGAAGTTGGACACGTTTTACCAAAAATAACAATATTTATTTGAGCATCTATTTATAGAGCAAAAAGAATGGAGAGCTGGGTGCTCCAGCCTCCATGGTTCAGGATAACAAAAAGAAAGCACATGAGCAAAAATAGAACAAGAGCAAACTGGTCAAAATAATGAGAGCACAGGTGAGGGCACTTCTGGTAAGACTCAACTGTGAGACTGCACTCTGGTCTGCTTAGTAGGGTGTGGAGCCTCGTCACCACACCTGTGATCAATGATAATATTGGGTCCAAAGCAACAATAGTAAGGGAGGAGATAAGGATACAGGTATGTATTTGTAAGTCCTCACTACTAGCTACGTGTACAAGCTTGTCTCACAGAGCCAGTTTGGATTATAACTGAGAATCTGGTGCTAACATGGTCGATAATGCTTATTTTGAACAGAAAAATGTGTCTTAAACATTTTAATTGACCAACCATATATCCTTTTTATTCCAATCAAGGCAAGAGGGCTAGTGGTGGTGCTATATGACATATTATTTTATAATACAATTATAACATTGTAGGCTACAGTACGAATATTATATACAGTACAATTATATTACTATTATAAAACAAATATTATTTACTCCACCTTAGATAAAGACAGTCCAGACAATGAAGATGGAGATATTCAAGAGGGAAATGATATCAGGAAGAGAGATGGTGAAGAAGTGGAGGAAAGAGAAAATGCAGATGATTCTATGGAGAGAAATGATGAAGAAGTTGAGGAAAGAGAGAATGCAGATGATGCTATGGAGAGAAATGATAATGAAGATGGTCATGGAGATGCTAAAGAAAGCAGGGATGAAAATGATGATAGAAATGTTGAACTTGAATGCTCTCCTGTTGCCATTAAAATATCCCACTGATCCAGCCAGTATCCAGGTACAATATATTAAGTTTAATGGAGATAATGGGGAAGATAGAGATGGGTGGAGGGAGTGAGGGAGAGATAGAGGACAGGATGAGAGAAGGAGATGAGAGGGCATGAGGAGAGAAGGAGAGGACAGGAGGAGAGAATGAGAGTATAGGAGGACAGAAGGAGAGGGCAGGAGGAGAGAAGGAGAGGACATGAGCAGAGAAGGAGAGTTAGGAGAGAAAGGAAGAAGCTCAACGGCACTCAAATTAACTTTAACTGTTCAACTGTTTTATATCCTGTAAAATATATGTTGTAAATAGCTTTTAAAGAATAGGTTCACTATTTTTCAACCCAGACCATATTAAAATGCTGCTTCCCAAATATTTATATTCCTCACTGATATCGTTAGCATTGAGAAATGTACCACTGCAGCAATGGTTTAGGCCTTCAAACACCATGATAATCTACTTTTCAAACACCATGATACATCCAAGTTTCAAACACTATGATAAATCCACTTTTCAAACACCATGATAATTTACTTTTCAAACACCATGATAATCTACTTTTCAAACACCATAACATCCCTGTGTGTTTTTATCATAGAGGTGTGGTTATACTATTAATCTGGATTGTCTATGTTATTCTAATGTTAATCTTAATCAAGGATGAAGACTATTTCACCATACATGACGCATCATAGCTTTTTGCTCACTGATGGGGTCCCATGTTGTGCAGTAGGTGCCCTTTTTTCTTTTTCGCCCCTGCCCTTCAAACAGCCCGAGTCCGCCACTGATCACAGTTGTGTTTCACCGGACGAAAAACATGCTTGGCAAACGCGATCATAGTTTTGAGTTAAAACGACACACATATGCATTTCATCAGAGTGGTCAGAGCACAGGGTCGCCCGCAGTGCGACCCCTGGAACCGTTTTGGGTTTCAGTGCCTTGCTCAAGGGCACTTAGGCAGAGATGGCAGGGCACCGCAGATGTAATACCAGCCACCCTTCAGTCACCAGCTGGGATACTCCCTCCTGTCAGTGGCGGGGATCGAACTGGCGGCCTCTCTACCTCTAGGCAAATCCTGCCTGCCCTTTGTACATTGCTACATTGTACATTGTAGCGAATAAGGCAATGTGGCCTCAGTTACATGTACCACGATGTAGATAGATAACAGATAGTCCGGTAATTAACAGTTATTAATGGTTATTAACAGTTATTAACAGTTATTAAGTTATTAACAATTATTAACAGTAATAAAAGCCTACCTTCGCACGCGCTCCACGTCTGGGTTTGTTTGCAGCATTTTCTTCTTCTGTGCTTCGGGTTTACCTTTGACATCTTCCGCGTTAGCAAAGGCCTTAATAGGAGAGAATGCAGTGTTACGACAACGTATACGCCATCTTGACTCATGGCCTTAATAGGAGAGAATGCAGTGTTACGACAACGTATACGCCATCTTGACTCATGGCCTTAATAGGAGAGAATGCAGTGTTACGACAATGTATACGCCATCTTGACTCATGGCCTAATAGGAGAGAATGCAGTGTTACGACAACGTATACGCCATCTTGACTCATGGCCTTAGTGCGAACCATGGGGGAGCTAGGGGAGCCATGACTTCCCTAGATGAGACATCAGCTCCCGTGAAAACATGATTTGTGAATTTTTGGGGGGTCTCTAAAATACTGACAATAAATGCTATTTTTGCCATGCATTTCTCATTTTTCTGTAATTTTCTGTATCGTCATCATCGTGTATTATAATGCGTAAAATTTGGCTATTTTGATGTATGATTCATGATTTGCAATTCTTTCTTGTATGATTCTATTCTTGCAATTACCATTCGGAGCGTGGCGGCGCTGCAGCCTGCAGGCACAAATCAAACTTCACCCGCCGTTTTAAAAGAAAGAAAATACAGGAATTCAGGATAATGTCGAAAGTTAAACGAAAAATCAAAGAAGTAAGCCTTCTAACCAATTTTTGTTTTACAAAGAAGGCGAAGCAGCCAATCGACTCGACTGAGCAGGAGCCGGTAGGAGCATCTACTTCTTCAATCGCAGACCATTTTAAATTGACTGCTGGCGACGCTAACAACCTGCTGCGGGACTACTTCTGTGACATGCAGATTTTGAGAATTGGGCAGATTTTCACCATCAGGTGGGTGGCGAGTAATTTTAATACTGTAAAAGCAGTCTGGAATAACTACCCTGCTTTAGCGCGCCACTGTAAAACAGCAAGTGAGGACGCATCTCGCAGGCAGCTGATCCCAGGCCTTTGTGGTCACTTCTGTGTTAAGGTAAGACCTTCTTTTCCTAATTACAGTAACTGTATTATCATTATTGCTCATTTATAAAATGTCTATGGTATGATTATTGTGCGTTGGTGGTTACATGCGCAGCTGCGCTTGTCTCGTGTGTGGGTGCGTGCGGCTCTCACCCTGTCTTTTAGTACTGACCAGGGTGCTGACTGGTGTGATAATGTTGCATTTGCCTATAATAATGTTAGACTCTATGTGTTTGGTCGTTGACTTGTTGTTCGGTATTGGTTCATCCGTGTGTTTATGTGTAAATAGGACTGTTGTGTGTGAATTTTAGTGTTGGATCAGAGGGGTTATTCTGAGCATGTGTATTTCAATCATAGCCGTCAACATTAGGATTTGAAAAAACAGGAGATTTCACCCCGCCCCCTCCCAATGTAGTCTCCTCCCCCTCGTATGTATATATTTTCTGTTAGGATGTTTGTTGACAGCTGCTCTCTGCTGAGCTGCCTCGTCGCTGCCATCTGCTGGTCAAAACCTGTATGTACCCAAGGACTGGGTGAACTACTAATTGCTACATTAAATGAATCAGATACCTGGTTGAAAGTGAAATGCTGTGTACATACCTGCATTAAGTGAATGGAAGTGTCAGTGTTTCTGTAGAGGAGATGTAACGCCTGCTCTTGTCGGCACTGCGCAGCCGTGGAATCGCAAGGCCATAGATTTAGAATAGATATAGAAACGGCACATTGTGGTGTATCATAATTAATTTGTTGAATACAATATGATTTTTATAACGTTGACACAAATTAAGGAATATTTACACTAAGTTCTCTTTTACCTCTTATTTAATTCATTCATTAATTTAATTGTAGGTACTGTTTATATTGTACATAGTCCTGTGTGTTGTATATTGTGTCCTATGTTACTTTTGTGTTTAGTCTCTTTCTATATACACCGTGGGAAGGGGGGCATGTAATTGAATTTTTCTGTATGTCTTGCACAAATTGGAAAATGACAAAGTTGACTTTGACTTTTAACATGCGTCTGTCAGACACTAATTGTAATGTTAAAAACGGATACTGCTGTAATATAAAGTGAAATTGTACCATGCCTCAATGTATCAACTTTAAACATACACTAAAATGTTAATGTTCGAAATGTTAATTTCCATTATTTCCACCATGTGCAACATTTCCTAAGAACAGCAATGTCCATTCTATCAACTCCAAATCTGAGCTATGAGCTCAATTCTCCCGGTACATGCAGAAGTAGAATTGCTGTCTTGTTTTGGATGAATGAGTTTTATTCATTCTTGTTTTATTAAAGTAGTTTTGACATGTGATATTTTATTTTATTTGATTTGATTAAACATTTAAAAAAGAAAATACAAGATTCCAGAAAAACGTCAAGGATGCTACACAAAAAATACTTATTTCCATTGTGGTCCTTGATATAGATGAAGATATAGATAAAGATATTATTTCATTGTGTATTGATTAACTTTACATTTGCGCTTCATTACTTTACAAAAGTTATACTGGCACATGGGTCTAATACAGCAATGGATTATGGGTAAATGCAACGTTAAAGCAGTGCCAGTGTAAGACTGACTTTACATTAAACGAATGACAATAATATAGTATAAAGTAGGGTATTATTTGGACTAAAGAATGGTGTTGTCTCACCCTACTTGCATGTTGAGGGAGAGCACCATACATTATACACTGAGAAACCACGGCCGAGAGTGAGCTCTCCGGGAACAACCCCACTTTGCCAGACAGCTCTCAGCAACCGTCGTCCGGTCGTACTTCCTGTCCTAACGTTCTAATCTAAACTTCTGCCACCTGTCGTCACGGAGGGGAATTGCAGGCATTTTGTATAAATAAAAAAAAACTGGTAAAATACGTGAAAATATTTCAACGGGAGGACGGCGTGAGAGAAGGTTGAAATACGGGAGAATCCCTGGAAAAACGGGAGGGTTGACAGGTATGATTTCAATATGTGCGTCTTCATCATGCATGCATGCAGACCTGTGTGGTGTGGACTATGTGTGGTTCTGTAACGTTACTCATACCTATAGCCTATGTCAGCATTGCAAGCGTCACAGTAAAGTCCTCCCTGTGAGGCATGCGCAGCGCTGCTGACCCCCCGTCCCCCCCCAAAAAATATGAGCTCCCCCGAAGACCATGGTATGGTTCGCACACTGGGAGAGAATGCAGTGTTACGACAACGTATACGCCATCTTGACTCATGGCCTACGACAACATATATATTCTCTCCCCACCGTATGTATATTTCTCTCCCACCCACCCACCCCCTCATAATGTACAGTCCCCTCCCCATCATATATACTCTGTCAGGATCTATGGGTAACAGTACTGCATATTTGAATATCGTATATGTCACAAATGTAACAGTACTAAATACATGCATGTCATGTATGCCCCTATGCCATAAATGTCATGTATGTTGTGTATATCATAAATGTCACTGAATTGAAAATGGGGGACCCTGATGTAAACAAGACAAACGTCTTTCTCTGGTCTGCATCCCCTTAACAATTGTGTGTATTGAGCCGTACTGTATTGTACCCATTCTGCAATCTGTTAAATAAAGTTTTCATTCATTCATTCATTCATACGCCATCTTGACTCATGGCCTTAATAGGAGAGAATGCAGTGTTACGACAACGTATATGCCATCTTCACTCATGGCCTTAACAGGAGAGAATGCAGTGTTACGACAACGTAAGCAAAAGGCTGGCTGTCACAAAACAGTCACATCTAGAGACCTCAAAACCTACTCTAGCGAGGCCTTTAACCTTGAACTGGAGAGCCTGGACTGGTCAGATGAACTCAATGGTACACTGGTTGAAGAAACCTGGCTTGGCTTCAAAACCAAATTCTCAACAATACTAAACAACATGGCCCCCCTAAGAACCACCAGGGTAAAAAATCGCGCTGAGCCGTGGATGCACACTGAAATACTGACCGCTATGAAAGCCAGAGACAAAAAATGCTCTGAGTTTCGTAAAAGTCAGTCAAAGCTTACCAAAAGCACGAGCAGTGAACTCCAAGCCCACGTGACTGAACTCAAACTAGAAAGAAACAGACTAAGAAATGACGTAAACTCCATGATAAAAACTGCAAAAAAAAATGTCATCAATGACAAAACTGAGGAAAACAAAAATAAACTACGTGAACTTTGGAAATTACTCAATAATCAACTAGGCTGCAGTAAAAAACTTAAAACCAGGTTCTAAAACATAAACATAAAGATGGACAACACGCTCATCACAGCCAATTACTTAAACACTTTCTTCAAAAACATAGCCACAACACTGGTAAACAAACTACCCTCCCACTCAGGGCAGTACGGGGTAGAACACATAGTAGCATACTACAAGAACCTAGGCGTCCACAAAGATGATTTCAAACTGGAAATGGTAACTACAGATGAGGTACTCAATGAACTGAGCGCCCTCCAACCGAACAAGGCCACTGGCCATGACAACATCCCCTCCAAATTCCTCAGAGACTCAGCAGCCGCCATCATCCCAGTCATCACACACATAATAAACCTCTCCATAAAACAGGGACACGTCCCCAAGGACTTCAAAATAGCGAGAGTAACACTCCTGCACAAAAAGGGCAGCAAATTAGACCCAGGCAACTACCGCCCTGTTTCTATCCTTACATCCATCTCGAAAGTCATGGAAAAAATAGTATACGAACAGGTCGAAAAGTACCTCGCGGAAAAAAATCTAATCTACGAATTCCAATCTGGCTTCAGAACATCCCACTCCACTGACACATGCCTTCTCTATTTGAACGACCACATCAAGCAAGAGGTGGACGCGGGCAAATACTGCGGCATGGTCATGCTAGACCTACAAAAGGCCTTCGACACTCAATCACACCATTCTGATTGACAAGCTAAAAGCAATTGGTTTTGATAGTTTATCAGTGAGCTGGATACAATCCTACCTGGAGGGGAGAGAACAGATGGTGGAGGTAAACGGTACCCTATCCCCCCCCCTCACAGTGAACTGTGGTGTTCCACAAGGAAGCATACTAGGACCACTACTGTTCCTAATTTATGCAAATGACATGTCGTCAGCTTGTGACTGCAACTTGTTCCTGTTTGCGGACGACTCAGCCCTGCTGGTCTCTGACAAGAACAAGTTACAGGTTGAAAAAACCCTCAGCTCGGAACTCGGCAAAATCTGCATATGGCTCGCCGACAACAAACTATCATTACACATGGGCAAAACAGTCCATTCTCTTCGGTTGAAATAACAAACTCAGCAAGACCGACGGCTTCTCAGTTACAGTGGGTGAAAATATTGTCACAAGGAAAGATGAAATTACCTACCTGGGTTCCATCCTAGAGGCTAATCTTTCCTGTGACAAAATGGCATCCAATGTAATAAAAAAAGTCAACCAACGAACTCGATTCTTGTACCGGATCTCCTCTCTGGTAAACAAGAATACCCTGAAGACTCTGGCAGGAGCACTCATTCAAGGGTACTACGACTATGCTTGCACCTCATGGTACCAAAGCACCTCAAAGGCACTAAAAACCAAATTACAAACATCTCAAAACAAACTAGTCAGACTACTGCTTGACCTGACTCCTAGAACCCACCTCACCCCTGCACACTTTGCCAACCTAGGATGGCTTAGAGTAGACGACAGAGTACAGCAACTTGCAATGGGCCTGGTCTACAAGATACAGTACACGACCAAGGTACCCATGTACATGTCAAAATACTTCCCAAAGGTCAGTGAATACCACGATCACAACACCAGAGGGAGCTCCACAAATCATGTAAAACCCAGATTCGGCTCAAACAAGGGACTAAACACGTTTCGCAATTATGCCACATCAATGTGGAACACCCTACCCAAAGCTGTAAAGGAATGTGAATCACTACCCACCTTCAAAAACACTCTCAAAAAACACCTACGTGAGACTGCAATTCGAAACTGGCCCCTACAAATGTCCTAACCCAGTTGTACAATAAAGACCAAGCATGGCTTTGTCAGTATTCCAATGTACAGTGCCCCCCCCTACCCAACCCCCCCCCCCCCCCCCCACCTCCAATGTACAGCCCCACCCAACCCCACCCCACCTACCCAACCTCCTCCAATGTACAGTTTCTATGTCAAATGTATGTCAGTATTCCAATGTACAGTGCCCCCTACCCAACCCCCCCCCCCCCCCCCCCCCCCCCCCCACCTCCAATGTACAGCCCCACCCCACCTACCCAACCTCCTCCAATGCACAGACAGTTTCTATGTCAAATGTATATACACTCTTTTTCTGGATTTTTTTAGTATCACAAACAGTACTGTATTTGCAAATCTGGTATGTCATAAATGTATAGATGTAGCAGTACTGTCTATCTGTATATCGTGTGTGTCATATGATGAATTGAAAATGGGGGACCCTGATGGAAACAAGACGAAAGTCTTTCTCAGGTCTGCATCCTCTTAACAATTGTATGTATTGAGCTGTACTGTACTGTACCCATTCTGCAATCTGTTAATAAACTTTTCAATCAATCAATCAATCAATCAATCTTGACTCATGGCCTTAATAGGAGAGAATGCAGTGTTACATAGACAATGAAAGAAAGTATGGCGGGGGTTCAGGGACTGCTTCAACGTCGGCTGTCACGGCTATTTTGCGCGTGGGAGCTAAACCGACATACTTCCACGTCAGTTCAACGCATTGGTTGCAGTTCACCACCGAACCACTAGGTGGCTGTGCTGCGTTGTGTTCTACAAAATGGCTATATTTTCGGACTTCCTCTGCCAGTCTTTCTTCGATTTGTTCCATGTTTGTAACGTATATAATCGATAATAGAATGCTCCGACTGAGCTCCCGAGATGATAAACGGTAAATACGGAAGTACGTCAGAGGAACACGTACACGGCCCGGCCGCGTGTAGTCTTTTACCAACACACTTGCAGTTCCGTGTTCGCGTTCTGGGATCTGATTGGCCACTGACGTACACTCTCTACGCCCAAACAGCGCGTTATGCTAGTTCTGCCTCTAACCTCTAACAGCCTATCCAATTCATATCAATCGAAATAACGTATTGTTTTCATCTCTCTATATTAACGTGATTCCATCAACACAACATAAATGTTCAAAACACGACAAGACAGTTTGCATCACTTCCCACGGTTCTCGGCACTTATTCTACCGGTAGTGCGGTAGTTGTTGCCACGGTATTTCAATACTTCATTGGCGGGGAAGAAGAACACTGATAGCGGTGTGTGGAACGTCCTGCAAGCCCCAGGCCACCGTCCCGCGAGCCCCAGACCCCCGCCCCGCGAGCCCCAGGCCACCGTCCCGCGAGCCCCAGACCACCGCCCCGCGAGCCCCACGGGACGAGACAGGTAGAATTTTAGGCGCACGGGAAAAAAGTCTTGCGGGGCGGTGGTCTGGGGCTCGCGGGCGGTGGTCTGGGGCTCGCACAGGGCTCTACAGTGCGACCATATTGCTCGCATATGCCCCTAAAAATATGTGCGTGCGAACATGCAAAAAAGTACTCGCACAGCGTGCGAGTGGGGCCAGCGAGTGCAGAGTACAGCCTCTCATTCGTCCTTTTTTTTCTCCGCTGCGAGAATCGTTAAAAAACTACAAGTCCCACAGTTCACAGCCGCATACACGTTCCAATCACAGTAGTTTCCTGTGGTCACGCGACTGGAAACCGAAAGTAATGATCAGCGGCTGCGTCACTGTCTGAGTCAAACAATAATACAGCCATGTCGAAACCCATTCATTTTTATTTTGCACGAAAGATACCGGAGAATGAGAAGTCAGGCGAGGCAGCTCATGTTACAGAGGTGATGGTTAACGTTAACGTTAACCAAGATACTGACGCTAGCCAGCATGCTAGCGAAGTTGGCCAAGCTAGCGAGGCTACACCCACTGTAGCACCCAATGTAGCCACTGTAGCTAGCGAAGCTACACCCACTGGAGCCGGAGGAAAGACATACAAATTTAACGTGAATTGGCTAAACATTTCCCCATGGCTAGAGTTCGAAAACAATGTCATGTTTTGTAAATATTGCAAAGTAGGATCGATGCATTGCGATGCATTGTTACTAGGGATGCCCCCCGGACCCCGGTTTTAAACGGGAACCGGTACTATATTAGAAAATACCGGAGTATTTATAAGCTCCGACGTCCTCGGTACTGCTATCGATACTCTAGAGAAATTATTATTATTATTATTATTTAAAAGTTGCGAACGATCTCTCCTCTCTCTGTCTCTGCACGAGAAGCAGCGAGTCATTATTACACACACTCCTCGCGAGTCGCGCTACACATACATACGGGTACTCCTTAATGAAAGCGCTGTCAATAGTATGCAGCTGCAGCACGTCAGACAGCAGCGCTTACAAGCCCCGCACATACAAGCCCCGCACACCTGATGTGCTGCAGCTGGAAGCATCTCAGCGCTGTCTCCGTGCCGACGCGCGCTGCACACAGACACAGACAGCTCTGCATGGACTGAGTCGTGATGGCGGATAGAGCGAAGCGTTCACAAGTGAAACAAAACATTTGCCAGTAAGGGTGGCAATACGAGCAATCTATCAAAACATTTGTTTGCAAAACACTATATTAGTGTGCAGAAATGCGCCGTATCCGACTGCCTTGCGCGCAGTGGTTCATCTGCATCCACGTCCACTGCAGCCGGTAAGCCAAGATACGGAGTTTCCTAGGCTAATAACGAATTATTACAAATAGGCTAATAAACAAAATAATTGTTTAGCTACAAATACTACAATCTAAAAACTTTTTATAGATCGTCAAGCTGAGGTCAGCCACCAATGTGTCCCAGGCCAGTGAGCCCACCACACATCCTCCCTCTACTTCCACCACCCAAAGTCCTTTCTCCCTAGCAGCTAGAGGAAAGATGACAGAGGATAGGGTGAACGAGTGTCACAGGGCTGTGACAAAGTTTGTTGTCAAAGGCCTGCACCCGTTCTCTACAGTGGAGTCCAAGGACTTTAGGTAACAACTAATCATTCAGTGTATATCGTTTTTTTTGTATACATAGTTGTCTAACTTGTCTGTTGTTGTTATAAGTTATTATTGAAGCAGCTATTCCCACCACTCCACACACATTTACAATAATTCAATCATTTCTAATCTTTACTGTAGGGAGATGACCAATGCTCTCAACTGCAAATATAAAAATCATAAAAAAATTATCAAAAAGAACCGATAAGAGTATCGATAAAGTACCGAACCGTTAAGCAGTATCGATAGGAGTAGTAGTATCGATAAAATCCTAACGATACCCATCCCTAATTGTTACACCCCTACAACTGGCCCACTGTGTATGTGTGTACAGCTAACTTGGCTAGCGTTATCAACCGCAGAGGTGGGCAATGGGTCCAGCTGTAGCGCCGGACGGCCAGAGTGCAAGCTGTGTGGCAATAGGGTCCAGCTGCAGCGCCGGACGGCCAGAGTGCAACGGTGTGACGTCGTAATTGGCATAATCGACTGTCAATCAATGGTCTACCTGACACGCAAACTACTGTACTGGAGGTGTACAGTATTTCAATAGGCAACCCTGAAAGGATTATTTTTCTAAAAGAGCAACACTAGCTCCCCCCTCTACTGATGGCCCTGGTTGTAAAGCCAGTGTCTCCTTTTTGTTCAATATCACTGCCTTTCTTATTAGGCCTAGTTGTTGGCTACAACTTTGCCATAGTAGGCATTAATCACTTAATTAATAGTTCAAATGTCTGTCCCATTCCCGTTTGCACACGCAGATGATACACACACACAGTGGGCCAGTGACTTTGGTGGTATGTGCTATTGCACAGATGTGTCCCGTTTGCACATGCACGCACAGTACAAATATACATTTATTTTTGAAAAAAAAATAAACTGTTACTTGACATATTTTCACTGTGCTCCTAAATATTTTTGGGTGCTCCTAAATTTCTTTGTGTGCTCCTAAATTTTTTCATTTAGGAGCACCTGTGCCCCTAGTGAAAAAGGTTAGCGTAGAGCCCTGTCGCGGGACGGTGGTCTGGGGCTCGCGGGACGGTGGTCTGGGGCTCGCGGGACGGTGGTCTGGGGCTCGCGGGACGGTGGTCTGGGGCTCGCAGGACGGTCCACACACCGCTATCAGTGTTCTTCTTCCCCGCCAATGAAGTATTTACCCAAAGACCCAATACCGTGGCAACAACTACCGCACTACCGGTAGAATACGTGCAGAGAACCGTGGGAAGTGTGTGATGCAAACTGTCTTGTCGTGTTTTGAACATTTATGTTGTGTTGATGGAATCACGTTAATATAGAGAGATGAAAACAATACGTTATTTCGATTGATATGAATTGGATAGGCTGTTAGAGGTTAGAGGCAGAACTAGCGAGCAGGCTGCTAGTAGAGGCAGAACTAGCGTAACGCGCTGTTTGGGCGTAGAGAGAGTGTATGTCAGTGGCCAATCAGATCACAGAACACGAACGCAGAACTGCAAGTTTGTTGGTAAAAGACTACACGCGGCCGGGCCCAGGGCAGCGGCGGTGATGTCGCTACCCTCTCTTTACCATCTTCTAAGATTAGATGAGATTCATATGTATCGTCATCATACAGCACAAGTACAGTACAACGAAAAGAAGTTTGCCATCCAACCAGAGTTCAAATGTAACAGTAAAGTGCAACAGTAATATACAATGTGCAGGTGATTAAACTGAGTATAAAATATCAAAATGAGTACTACTGAGTAATAGTGCTAATCAGATGTATGTACAGAGTTGTAGTATTAATTTGTACAGTGATACAGGTATAAAGACAGTTTATGGTAAGTTGTAGGCTACTGGCCTGCAGTGTAACTAGTAAGAGGGTAAGGGATATAGTATTTACAGATATGTAAAAAGGGTTATGTACAGTATGTACAGACAGATGTGGATAGATATATATACAGTAAGAATAACATTTTAAAACGTTAAATATGGTAGGCCTATATACAGCATTATACAGCATAAGCTCAATGTTGGTTAATTTAGTTTCAAACGGTTATCTTGTTATTATAACACCAGAGCTTACCCCACGTGTGAAGCGGAAATATATTGTAAGAGGCGCCATCAGCATCATCTTCACGATGACAATAGTGGCATAGGTGGAGTAGGCGAGGAAGACCTCGCTGTCAATCAATTGCGCCATCCCTGCTGGTTCCTCTTGGTCTAAACCTGCGTTCCAAACACAGGTCACGTGAGGTTACAGAGCCAGAATGAGTCCATAGTCATACCATTCATTCTTAGCATAACAATATTCAAAGAATTAGTCGAATTCAAAAATCTACCAGCAACATACAATCAACAACATGCGCTACCTTTAGTAACTGGTACAAGGTTAATACAAAAATTAACAATAGTCACCATGAGGCACATGTTAAAAAAAATTATGAGATTTGGGTTCCAGTGATTGTTTTGGGTACATAATGGGTGAGTGAGGCTATACCAGTATTGATGAAATATTTTTTAATTATTACATTTAATATGTGTGCTGCAAATGGTCCAAATAGTATTTCCTGAACCGCAGTGGTGTTGGATTTGACTTCTGCTCAATAGAAAATATCGGCCTTTATCAAAAAGGAAAAGTGCATTCAAGGAAGATTCCGTCAAACGTGCATTAGACAACACGCTACATCTGTGTTACCATACTTACAGGTGCAAAAAGACAGTAGCCTATGATAAAGTTTTTATAAAGTCGGGCGGCTGCTACACTAACATGTCAAAGACGCCATGCGTCTTTACGCACACTGACTGCGACTGCAACCACAACTCTTGACGACAAAAGCTTTTATTCTTCTACAGGCGTGCGAAACAAAACACGGGAACAAGCTAGACTGTTATAAATCGCCTAAAATGTCAGGTTTAAAAGCTCTGCTTACCACCCGGGACGCCTCCAGCAGCCTTGAGTTGCATGTGTGAAGTCGATGGTAGTAAGTGGGCTGGGTGCCTTGACACTGAAAACAACAAGGCTGTTCATACCGGGAACCAGGCCAGCTAGGAGCGTTGCGTAATGGATAACGCGACCTGTCACACAGTAGTGGAGCAGCTATGGGCGGTGTCAGTAAAATAAACAACGTGTCTGTTGTAGAATAAAACATGTTTTTTCGAAATCCCAATCATTGCTGACTAAGTAGCCTACTGCCCTAGGGGAACTGAAACCACTAACAGCAGCTCGTGTTCAAGTTTTGTTTTATTTGTCACATATAAAGTATTATGTACATTATAGTGAAATGCTTCAATTGGTTCTGTATGAGCCCCCTGAGATTTTGCTTCATACAGTAAAAAAGTTAAGATTAAAGTCCAAACACGATACAAAATAATATACAATATACAAACTAAAGTACAACCTAAAGTACAACATGCAAACAATGAGGTACAAAATGCAAACTTTAAAAAAATATGCAAAAATTAGGCATGGATGTAATGGAAATCTTTTTGTAATAAATAGATACACATAATATGGTGTAGTGTTAGAAAGTGTCTAAAGTGTCTCTTTAACCCTTTCACTACCACACTACAGAAGGTTAACCCTTTCACTACCACACTACACAGTTAACCGCGTCTGTAGTGTAGTGTGGCAGTGAAAGGGTTAACCTTGTGTTTTGTCTCAGTGAAAGGGTTAACCCTTTGGTAGTGAAAGGGCTAAACTCAACCAAGAAGATGTGATGGACACTCGTATCACGTGAACAATGGACGTGACCGCTCGCTGACCAGTCATCCAAACCAATGGAGAAAGTATATAACCTCTGTGCATTCAAGGGTCTGGAGAGCTCTCATATGAATCTTAAATGTACTTAAGTACTAAAAAGTAAAAGTAAAAACCTTTTTTCTGACTGTCTATTCCTCTGATAGCAAGTGTTTAATCAAAGATCCCCGCTTTCTAGTCTTGCACAAGGACCAATCAGCATCGGTATGGGGCGGGTTCATTTTCCATTGATGGGGATTTGATTGGCTGTTTTTAAATAAAGAGCGGCCGCAGGATTAATAACGTTAACGTTAGTTTGGCCAGAGAAACAAATATACTAATTAAAATGGTTGGACCTAGGGGGGGCAGGTGGCGCACAGAGATCACGTTCGTCACCAACACCGGGAGACACTGGATTCGCCTGTTCGAATCCAGCTCCCGGCGTTGCTATCAGCTTGGCTGGCCTCTCACACTGATACAATTGGCTGTATCAGGGCGTGGGAAAGCTGAAGGGTGGGTCCTGGGCGTTGTGGACAGCGACCCCTACAGTTCGGTCGGGGCGCCTGCTCAGCAAGGGTTGGAACTGAGGAGAGATAGTGTGGCCTCCCACACGCTACACTCTCCCCGGTGAGAACCTGCGCGGACAGGTTGGCCTGCCCCAGGCTGCACATGCGTCGGAGGAAAGCATGTGACAGTCTCCGGTCTCCCGGACCAACAGTAGGGGAAAGTACGCAACAACCAGGAAGGGTGGGATGGGAGAAAAATCGGGAAAAAGGAGGGGAAGAAAGATAAAAAAAAAAAAAAAAAATGGTTGGACCTGTGAGATTTATACTTTGTACTTTGTAGGTCTGCATTTTAAATGTAAGGTGTAAAAAGTATGTTTTTTTTTCTCTGAAATGTAATTGAGTAAAAGTACAAGTATACAAACCTAATAATACTCGAGTAAAGTACAAATCCCCAAAACAGTACTTAAGTATTGTAACGAAGTACAATTACTCAAGTACTTTACACCCCTGCATACAACTGACACCAAGACAACATATAGTTTCAGTCATACAACTGCTGGTTATGCTGGTTTTGCTGGTTATGCTGGTCACCACCACATAACTGCAGCTTTAGATTCTCTCTCCCAGGTGGGAGAACAGGAGGGAGAGACAGGGGAGGCGCACACACACACACACACACACACACACACACACACACGCACACACGCACATGCACACACACACTCACGCACACACACACACACACACACAGATAGAGGGAGAGAGAGATACAGACAGAACTTCAGGTTTACTGTACAAAAGTCAGTAAATAGTTAAACATTGAATTTACTCCATTCAGTGGGATTTGTGACGTATGACTGTGCATGTTACTGTGTTCCGTAACTCCCTAATGGTGAACTCCCCTCTGCCACAGGCCACACCCCTATGCAATATGGAACTCCCCTCTGCCACAGGCCACACCCCTATGCAATATGGAACTCCCCTCTGCCATAGGCCACACCCCTCCTCATACACTGGATTATAGTTTGAATCTGCTTCTGTGATTCTGGTGATGTTAAAAAAGAAAGTTATAATATCAAAACAATCAAATAAACTGAATCTCTCTCTCTCTCTCTCTCTCTCTCTCTCTCTCTCTCTCTCTCTCTCTCTCTCAGCCACCTCCTCTGACCTGATGTTTGGTCTATACTGGTTAGACTGGTGGACCATGGTTTATATCCTGGCTGGAGGAGGAGGCCTGGTGTTCCTCCTTATCTCTGTGGTCTGCTGTCGTATGAGACACCATACACACAAAAGACAACAAGGTAATAATAAATAAATACTGTATGAGTGTAACGGAGGTCCGTGAGTATATCCACAGTCACGATGGACTTCATGTGTTGTGAAGTGACTGTGGCACGTAGTGGTACTGCAAGTAAAACTCACTCCCCTTAAAAGGCATCCAGACCCATTACTTAGCAGTGAATTCACCTCTTGGTATAGTGGTCTGCGATGTCGCCCGCGGTGCGGCGACCGGGGTTCGACTCCCACTCAGGGCATGTCAAATGAGACCGGTTTCAGTGGTGCCGTGACCCGGATGCCTTGAATGGTGTGAGTTTAGGGGGGTGAGTGTAACAGAGGTCCGTGAGTATATCCACAGTCACGATGGACTTCATGTCGTGTGTAGTAAAGCAGGGTAAAGGGAGGAGGGTATCGCTCCCCCTGTTCTCCCCAAACGTGGATGATGACCCGTTTCTGCTGTACAACCAGTTTGCTCCACTTGAAGGGCTAACAGAGTTAGTGTTACAGGTACCAGGATATGGCACCTGATAGCAGAGATATATTTAACCTATGAAACAGGTTGTAGTTAGTCATTTGACAATGGAAGGCGCAGACATGGTGTTATTGGTTCTGGGTCCTCCCAGTTGTGATTTCAACAACGTTTATTTATTCAACAGAATAATCAATCAATCAATCATCATCATTGTATCATCATTCAGTTCAATTAGTTACATTACTTTAATACATTCAATTATAATTCCATTCTTGTTATTAATTCAAAAGCATATTCATCATTGCAACACACATTCTACCCTTTTAGGATACCCTGGTTCACTTCAATAGCATTTTCCTTTCAAATGTAGTTATCCAGTATTATATACTGTACATTGTAATTACTTATGTCTTTATACATATTTGGCGTCTTAAGTATAAGCACGTGAGAAAGGAAACATTCTCCTGTTAACCTCTGTCTAGGCATGTCTAGACATGTTGGAAGAGACCATCGTATGTCTTCTTTTAACAACACTGTCATTCTCATTGTCTGTCAAACAATTCCTTATCACCAATAGATGTTACCTTTATCATCATTCGTTTATCATCAGTCATATCCACTATTCTCTAGTGTACAGAAATACCTCAACACCTCAGTGTTACTCATATTTGTGTTCCAGCTCAAGTTCTATTGCAACTCAAATGTGCAATGAAAGTGCATTTATATATATATGTATCTGGCCGTTCTCAACCTTACTAGGAATTTGCTAAACCGTGACCATGGTGTAACTCAAGGGAATAGATTTATATTTACATTTAACGGAGAGCGGGAGAGAGAGAGAGAGAGAGATAGAGAGAGAGAGAGAGAGAGAGAGAGAGAGAGAGAGAGAGAGAGAGAGAGAGAGAGAGAGAGAGAGAGAGAGAGAGAGAGAGAGAGAGAGAGAGAGAGAGAGCATGTGGGACAGCTCTGGTGTTGAGCTAAAGTAATTTCCCTCTAACCGTCTTCAATACTTGTACACAATATACACATTTACTAAACAGCAGTTCAACCCAAACAGTATGTACTTCAAAACCTTTATAATCCCCTTGGAGATACTTAACTCCGACACGTTAGTGATTAAATGGGCAATTGTATTTAAACACTATATTTCAATGTACCACGAGACACGGCGCCATCAATAGACGGTCAACTTCTAAACCACGTTACTTGTCGTCTTAAACTTCTTAAACTTGACTCAAACATCGACAATAGTCACTTCATTGGACCCTCGACATTGCATGTATCCTTGTTAACCTTTATGTGTGTTTTGTAGTATATTACCCACCTATGAAACAGGTTGTAGTTAGTCATTTGACAAAGGAAGGCGCAGACATGGTGTTATTGGTTCTGGGTCCTCCCGGTTGTGAGACTAAGCTCGCCTCGTGTGTCCCTAAACGACAAGGTACGGTTCGCTGGAAGGCGAAGCCACTAAACACAAGTCCTATACTGCCACCTATTGACCAAAGTATGTTAATGTCTCCCATTAAATATAATATGACTGTTCTACCTTGTTTCTGATGGAGGTAATCCTGTACCAGTATGTTCACACTGTTTTGACACATAATCTAAAGATATTAACGTGATACCACTTCTAGTGGGCATCACATTCGCTTCCACAGGCGTGTCGACTGTCTGGCCGGCTTTTTTGGAGCAGCCTGCAGTGGGTCACTCTGGAGAGATCTTCGCCAGCTCGGTGAGGAAGAGACGGTTTCCCCCGACGTCCCCTGTGTCCAGCGGGAAGCGCCGTCGGCGCTGCTCTCCTCCTGTTCAACTCTGGGATCTCTCCTGCCGGCCTCCAACGTTCCTCTCATCAGCACAACGCCCTTCTGGACACTGGCCAGCGATGATGACATCACCTGTGATGATTCACGGCCGTCTTCCTGCCCAGGTGAACCGCATACAACTACTGCTCCAGACACCGCCCTGGTGGCTGGTGTAGCTAACAGTCAGACTCTTCTTCACCCCAAACTCTCTGTTTACAAGGAATGGCCAACCTGAAATTCTGATCATTGGCTACTCCATTGTTAGATCTGTTGAACTTCCAGGTGCTGTCACTTTCTGTCTCCCAGGCAGTAAGGTTTCTGATATTACAGAATTGATTGCAGTGCTAACTGACCTCCATCCCTCAGCTCACACACTGATTATCCATGTTGGTACTAATAATGGCATGCGTGGTCAATCTGTTGATCTCCGTGACCAGCTGGATTCTCTTGCAATGACAATACAGAGCCTGGGTAGAACCTGTGTGTTCTCTGGTCCTATCCCAGCTCCCTCAAAAAGTCCAGAACATTTTAGTCGTATTTTTAGCCTCCACGAATGGCTAAAATAATTTTGTGCTGCAACAACACATGGTTTTATTAGTAACTTTGATTACCTTTGGACCAGAAATTACCTCTATAAACTGGATGGCCTGCATCCCAGTCTAAAGGGCATTCAACAGCTTACACGTAATTATATCCAGTACATTGCTTTTAACTCAGATTGATATACACCTCAGCATGACCCTGCACTAGAATCTTCTCCTGGTCATTTTGAGGAGCATCCTATAATGGGTCCTGCTGAACACTCCTTCTCCAACACGTCTGTTATTATGTTGTCTGCTTTTACTCTGTCTGATCTCCCTCTACCACCTATTACTTTTAATATAGAAGTCATGATTTTTTATAGGGTTCATGATCATTACCCAACACATTGGAATACTGTAAATCACTCCAACTTAATATCAGTCACTTTACAGTCTTCTATTTCTTTATCACGTGAGTCAGATTCCACACCACTTTCTCTAAATAATCCACATACCTTTAAAGAAAGGAAAGGGTTGGGATTGATTCACCTGAACATTAGAAGTCTCCTTCAGCACCAGAAGTTGGACCATCTTAGAATACTGGTAGCACAGGCTGATCCAGATATATTGGTCATATCTGAGTCCTGGTTGAAGAAATCTGATTCTGACTCCACAATAGATCTACATGATTTTAATGTGTTTAGAATTGATAGGGTAGGTAGGGGTCGTGGGGTAGTAATTTATGTTAAATCTTGTTTTTCGGCTTCTGTTGTTTATGCTGTCACTATCCCAATGTGTTTTGAAGTACTTGTTTTAAAGGTCGAGTTGGGGATCAACAATTTTATATATGTAATTGGTGTCTACAGACCCCCTTCTGCTGATGCTAGCTCTTTAGATAGATTAGCTGAGCTCCTTTCACAATATATTGACTCTGAGGTGATTGTCATGGGTGATTTTAATATTGACTGGTTGTGTTACGAACGGGTAAGTGACTTCCAAGTTGTCGAGAAGAAGAACGAGACGGAGAATGTTTTACTATTCCAAAACAGCTGTACTGTTTATTAACAGGGAAAAGCATACACTATAAACAGGGAGAAGACAATAGGTCTGTGCTTGTCCAGCTGTAGGTACGTCCGTAGGATTAGGTGAAGCTCTAGCAAAGAACAAGGAATAGAGCAAATGTTAAATAGGTCACATACTCAACATTCCACGCTGTCAATGAGGAGCAGCAGTCTGACAGCCAATGACAGCACCCAGGTGTGACAGACAATTAGTGATGACAGCAATCAGTGGTGACATACAAGGTGAACCATAACAACAGGATTGACCCAGGTAGACAGTGGGAGACAATCCTAAGGATGATAGTCTCCCGAACGTTACAGTATCCCCCCCCGATGAACGGCACCTGACGTTCACCTAGGGGCCTCGGGATGCAGCCGCCGGAAATCATCGATCAGGCTGGGATCTAATATGTCCCGTTGAGGCACCCAAGAACGCTCTTCTACCCCGTACCCCTCCCAATCCACCAAGAACTGAAACCCCCTACCCCTCCGCCTACAACTCAGGATTCTCCGCACCGTATAGACAGGCTGACCGTCAATAATGCGGGGCGGAGGAACCGCAGGGAGTGGCGGGGACAAGGGCGATGAGAGGAATGGCTTCAACAGGGACACATGAAACGTCGGATGGACCCTCATAGAGGCCGGAAGGCGTAGCCTGTAAGCCATAGGATTCACCCGACGCACCACTTTAAAGGGCCCTATAAAGCGAGGAGCCAGCTTCCTGGACTCCACCCGGAGAGGGAGATCACGAGTGGAAAGCCAAACCCGCTGTCCCGGACGGAAAACCGGAGCCGGACGACGCTTGCGGTTAGCTTGCCGCTGAGCCTTAACCGAGGCCTTCTGCAGCGCCGTCCGCACTCTGCTCCACGTCCTGCGACAGCGAGCCACATGTGCCTGGGCCGACGGCACCTCCACCTCCTGCTCCTGTTCGGGAAACAGAGGAGGTTGAAAACCATATTGACACTGAAAGGGAGACATACCAGTAGAGGAGGAGAGGAGGGTATTATGCGCATACTCAGCCCAGGCCAACCTCCTACTCCACGTCGCCGGACACCCAGCAACGTAGCACCTCAGAACGCCCTCCAGGTCCTGGTTGACACGCTCCGTCTGCCCGTTCGTCTGCGGATGGAACCCAGACGACAGGCTGACGGAGGCGCCAGGACCGGCGGCGAACGCCTTCCAGAACCTGGAGGCGAACTGAGGACCCCGGTCGGACACAATATCCACTGGAAGCCCATGAACCCGAAAGACGTGCTGCACCACAAGGTCAGCCGTCTCCCGAGCCGAGGGGAGCTTGGGGAGGGGAATGAAGTGGGCCGCCTTGGAGAACCGGTCCACCACCACCAGGATGGCAGTGAACCCATCCGATAAGGGAAGACCGGAAATAAAATCCAGGGATATGTGCGACCAGGGACGCTTGGGAATAGGAAGCGGTCGGAGGAGACCCGCCGGCGCACGGCGAGAGGTCGCCACAAAGGAGCGTGTATCCCCCCCCTCTGTCGGCCACCAAAACCTCCTACGGATAAACTCCAGGATTCTGGTGGCCCCAGGGTGGCCGGTGAGAGAGGATGTATGCGCCCACTGCAGCAGGCGTGAGCGTGCCGCCTTGGGCACATACATCCGACCCGGAGGACCCCCACCGGGATCGGGCTCCCGTGCCTGAGCCGACCTCACCACCCTATCTATGCCCCATGACACGGGTGCCAAAATCAAGGCCTGTGGAATAATAGGGTGGGGCTTCCCCTCTCGACCCGGAAGATCAAACTGACGTGACAGGGCGTCAGGCTTGACGTTCTTGGAACCGGGTCGATAGGAGATGGTAAACCGAAATCGAGTGAAGAATAACGCCCACCTGGCCTGGCGAGCGTTAAGGCGTTTAGCCCCTTGGATGTAAGCCAAGTTCTTATGGTCAGTCCAAACAATGAAAGGATGTGCCGCCCCCTCTAACCAATGTCTCCATTCCTCCAATGCCAATTTGATTGCCAATAACTCCCGATTACCCACGTCGTAGTTACGCTCGGCCGGAGACAGCCGGCGCGAAAAGAAGGCACAAAGATGCACCTTACCATCCTTTAAACATCTCTGCGAGATTACCCCCCCCACCGCGGTGTCAGAGGCATCCACCTCCACAATGAACGGAGCCTCTGTGTCGTGACGGATCAGTACAGGGGCGGAGGTAAATCGACGTTTGAGGTCGCAGAAGGCCGACTCTGCCCTAGGCGACCATTCAAAGCCAGGGAGAGAGGACTTAGTGAGAGCGGTTAATGGATTGACTAAGGCGCTAAAATTGCGAATAAAGCGCCTGTAAAAATTTGCAAAGCCCAAAAAACGTTGTAACTCCTTGAGCGACGAAGGCCGTGGCCAATCCAAGACTGCACTCACCTTGGCTGGATCCATGCGAAGATCGCCCTTCATCAACACAAAGCCCAGGAAGGAAACGGTGTCAGTGTGAAACACACACTTCTCAGCCTTAACAAACAGTTGATGCTTAAGGAGACGTTGAAGCACCTCACGAACGTGCAGTTGGTGTTGCACCATATCGCGAGAAAAAATAAGGATGTCATCCAAATATACAAACACTGACACCCCAATTAGATCCCGCAGCACGTCGTTGACCAGGGCTTGGAAAACTGCTGGAGCATTAGCTAAACCAAAAGGCATGACCAAATACTCATAATGCCCATTAGGAGTATTAAATGCAGTTTTCCACTCGTCCCCTTCTCTAGTCCTGACCAAGTTGTATGCATTACGTAAGTCAAGTTTAGAAAAGACCTGTGCCCCCTGTAAGCACTCAAAGGCGGTGTCCATGAGCGGTAAAGGATAACGGTTCTTGATGGAAACGTCATTCAACCCCCTATAATCTATGCACGGCCGCTGATCACCATCTTTTTTAGCCACAAAAAAGAAGCCAGCGCCTGCAGGGGATGTGGACGGTCGGATATGCCCCGCGGACAATGCCTCTCGAATGTAAGTGTTCATGGACACTGTCTCAGGGCGGGAGAGAGAGAACATCCGTCCCCGGGGCGGAGAAGCGCCGGGTAGAAGATCAATGGTGCAGTCGTAAGGTCTATGAGGCGGTAGTGCTTTAGCACGCGCTTTACTAAAAACGTCCGCCAGGTCACAATAGACCGCAGGAACACCTGCCAAATCGGGGTTGGGGGATAATAAAGAATCTGCAACGTCCACAGTCAACCTGGAGAGAGACAAAAGAGGGAGGGGGGAAGGGACGGATGAACTCACGCCAGCGTCAGCGCTGATGCCGCTTCCCATGGAGAGTTCACCCGTAGCCCAATTAATACGAGGATTATGCAGCACAAGCCAGGGGTGGCCTAAAACAATGTCGGAATGAGGAGACATAACAACAAAAAAAATCAAATATTCCCCCTCGCTACCCGCCACCCGAACCCACAGTTTCCCGGTGCGCTGGGTAATAAATCCACAACCAAGCGGTCGGCCGTCCAGCGAACGGACAGGGATGGGCACCTCTAGTGTCTCTAAAGGAACCCCCCATTCTAGAGCCACCCCCACATGAATCAAGTTGCCTGCAGCCCCCGAATCCACTAAAGCCTTGGCCGTTTTAGAAGAATCCCCCCACCTGACAGTGACATCAAAAAAAGTACGTGAGTCGTGAACGTTTATGACCAGAGAGACATGCCCACCTGCTAGCACCTTCCCCAGGCCTAGCGGGCTCCTGCGTTTCCCGAGCCACGACAGGCGGTGAAGCGATGCCCCAATGAAAACAGCGCTTCTCGTTGACCCGCCTCTGCTTCTCCGCTTCAGAGAGGTTCAACGCTCCCAGCTGCATGGGCTCGTCATCGCCCCGGTGCTCTCTCATTGGCTGGTATGCTGGCCGATCGACACTAGGAGAGGGACGGAAGAGTACCTGTGACCCTCTCCCGGTGACGATTATCCAACCGAATGGCCATGTTAATCAACAGATCCAGGCGTTCGGGTAGCTCCCGCGTAGCCAGCTCGTCCTGCATGCGAGTGGAGAGACCATGCAAAAAATGGACACAGCAGGGAGCCTCATGCCAGTCCGCCTCTCGAGCCACAATACGGAAATCAATGGCGTAGTCTGCTACGGCGCGAATGCCCTGCCGGCAGGACATAAGTCGACTGCCGGCCTCGTAAATGGAAATCACCCTGGAGGTATCGAATACACGACGTAACTCCAGGGTGAAGGCATCCGCGTCGCGGCAGACCACAGACCCACTCTCCCACTCCGCTGTGGCCCAAGAGAGAGCACGATCCGTGAGGAGAGTTATAATATAGGCTACCCGAGCCACATCACTGGGGAAAGTACGCGGCTGCAGTTGAAAAATGAGAGAGCACTGGGCGATAAACTCACGGCAGCCGGTTGGAGCCCCTCCATAGCGCTCCGGCGCCGGCAGACGTGGCTCTCGGTAGTCCTCCCGATCCACCGGATACCCCCGCTCGCCTTCCCCGCCGATCGATGATGCTCCGGCTGCGGATATCCTCGTTGATGTCGTCCCAGCGGCCGCAGAGCGGGCCTGGTTCACCGCCGCCAACGCTGTCTCCGCCGTCTCCTGAGAAGCCAGGGAAACATCTCCCAGTCGACCCAGCTCGACACCGACTGCCATCTGCCGCTCCATCATGATCCTGAGCTGGTCCCGTAGGCTCACCATCTCGTCCCGTATCTCCTCGTTGGAAGTCATGATGGCTAGAGCTTCTGTTACGAACGGGTAAGTGACTTCCAAGTTGTCGAGAAGAAGAACGAGACGGAGAATGTTTTACTATTCCAAAACAGCTGTACTGTTTATTAACAGGGAAAAGTATACACTATAAACAGGGAGAAGACAATAGGTCTGTGCTTGTCCAGCTGTAGGTACGTCCGTAGGATTAGGTGAAGCTCTAGCAAAGAACAAGGAATAGAGCAAATGTTAAATAGGTCACATACTCAACATTCCACGCTGTCAATGAGGAGCAGCAGTCTGACAGCCAATGACAGCACCCAGGTGTGACAGACAATTAGTGATGACAGCAATCAGTGGTGACATACAAGGTGAACCATAACAACAGGAGTGACCCAGGTAGACAGTGGGAGACAATCCTAAGGATGATAGTCTCCCGAACGTTACAGGTTGAGTGGTGCTGCAAAGCACCTTAAAGAAGTCAGTGGTAACCTCAGTCTTTCCCAGTTAATTACTGAGCCCACCAGACCAAACCTTAAAAATGACTCTAGGTCTACCCTTATTGATCTGATTTTTGTGAATAAATATGACAGGATCTCAGCTTGTGAGGTTTTTGACTTAGGCATAAGTGACCATTGCCCCACAGCCTGTGTAAGAAGAACGAGACTGCCAAAAACAAGATCTCACACAGTTTTAAGGAGGAATTTTAAATCTTTTAATAACCAATCATTTTTAGATGATCTTGTTCTTTCTAATACTTATTGTAACACTGAAATTGATGTTCAGTTAGCCCTGGAATCCTTTGTAAATACATTTAATTTATTAGTTGACAAACATGCTCCTTTAAAAAAAGTCCGCATTAAAGATAGAGTAATACCCTGGTTTTCTCAGGAATTGTCAACCCTAATTAAAGACAGAAATGCTGTATGGTCTCGGGCCAGGCGTTCTGGAGACCCTCAATATTGGCTTTCTTTTAGGCAAATTAGGAACAAATGTACTGCAGTAGTAAGAAAATCTAAAACTGATTACTATCTGGAGTTGGTTACAAACTTATACTCTAATCCGGCAACATTTTGGAGTGCGGTGAATGTGAACAAAATAAAATCATCTAATTCTTTACCCTCTCATATTAAAGTTGAAAACTGTGTGATCTCTGAGCAGAGTGAAATTTGTGTTGCCTTCAATAGGGATTTTGCAGAGGCTGGTAATTTATTTAATAGGAACTATAATGGACCTTGTCCTGTTGATTCTGATTGTTTGTACCCTGTGGGCGTCACTTCCCATTTCTCCTTTCAACCTTTTACACAGTCAGCTGTATTTGATGCTTTGCAATCAATCGATGCAAAGTGTTCTACAGGTGAGGATAACTTAGAGTCTTTTTTTATTAAGTTGGCTGCACCAGTTATCGCTGAACAGATTACTTATATTTTTAATCTCTCTATCTCATCAGGTAGATTTCCTCTAGTTTGGAAATCTGCACGGGTGATTCCTTTACATAAGGGAGGTGATAGGGATAACTTAGATAATTATCGTCCTATCTCCAGGCTACCTTGCTTAGCTAAAGTCCTGGAAACACTAGTAAGTAAACAACTTAAATTTTACCTTTCAACTAACTCCATACTTAGCTCTCAACAATCTGGTTTTAGAGCCAAACATAGTACAACATCAGCCATCACTTTGGTTACAAATGACATTATTTCAGCATTAGATAAGAAGAAACATTGTGCTGCCCTCTTTGTTGATTTATCAAAAGCATTTGATACAGTTCTAAAGAAACTATCTAACATTGGGTTGGATGATAATGCCTGTGTCTGGTTTCAGGATTATTTATCTTCTAGGCGGCAGTGTGTGAAGTTAGGTCAAGCCAGTGGCGGTTTCTCCACTAGGGGCGCTGGGGCGCCGAACCCCCTGGTAAAGAGAGAGGAGAAGAAGAAAATATATATTTAGAGCCCTAGAAATAAAATAAACATGTTTAAAATGAATAATATTTACTCATTTTAAGTATGTTTGTGTTTCCAATGCACAATCTAACGTTAATATATCAAATATAAATAATTGTTTTCATTCACAGGAAGTGACTGTCTGATAGAGAATAATACTGCGTCTATACTTTCCATAGCCGCATTTCTCTCGGGCGAGACGCATATCGCTTACAGTGGGCGTGCACTGGTTTCATCGCTGTATCCGTCGCAGCCAATCAGTGCGTAACGCGTTGTGCGTTGAAATATGATGTATTATGATGGAAGCCGGTCGCGTTTTCAAGCGACCAGCTAGAAAAAAAGCATTAGGCACAACACCGGTGTTGCAGACCGGATGTTTTGCTACCTTGACTCGTAGCTGGATGCAGCACGACGGTATGGTCCGGACTGTGGAGTTTCTTTTTGAGTGGATTTAAAATAAGTGGATTATGGCTTGTGTTAAACAACAACAACAACAACAACAACAACAACAACAACAACAACAACAACAACAACAATTCAACCCCATTCAACTTGTGATGGTAAGTCTATGTTAAGGCTATACTCTGTCTTAGCTGGTGAGTCGCGATCTTTTTCTCTCTCTCTCTCTCTCTCTCTCTCTCTCTCTCTCTCTCTCTCTCTCTCTCTCTCTCTCTCTCTCTCTCTCTCTCGCTCTCTCTAGAGCGATGCTGTGTGTTGTTGTTGAAGCCCATAATCACCCGGACAATGAATGGTAACTTGTTAAAAAGGACAAGATATACATAAGTGCTCGGAGCATTTATTAACGTTACATTTTCAAGATTGCTAGCTGCTAATTAAACACTTCATGGAAACGGGGTAACGTTATGTCGAGTTCATACGTGTACTAGTGTAGTATGAATGAACTCGACTTAACGTTGGAAACGGGGTAACGTTAGGTCGAGTCAGTGTTCGCTTGGTCAGCTGTCCGCTTGTCCGCTTGCCCCCCCCCCCCCCCCCCCTTCACCCCCCCCCCCCCCCCCCCCCCCCGCGCCCACCCAAATGTAGTTCACACCGGCCGCCACTGGGTCAAGCACAATCTGAATTCTTGGCCATGACTAAAGGTGTGCCACAAGGTTTAGTTTTGGCTCCTGTCCTTTTTACAATTTATATTAATGATATTGTTTCTTCTTTGTATGGATGTCATGCCCATTTGTATGCTGATGACACAATTGTGTACTGTATTGCAGACTCTGTACAGCTGGCCTTTGAGAAATTGCAACTTTCCTTTTATGCTCTACAGAATGCCCTTACTAGTCTTAAATTGGTTCTTAATGCTAGTAAGACAAAGTTTATGTTGTTTTCAAGAGCAAGGAATATTAACTTTGATGGTGTGAGGATATCTACTGTCAGTGGCTCTTGTATAGAGAGAGTCACTGAGTATAAATATCTTGGCCTGTGGCTCGACGAGAAATTAACATTTAAGTTCCATGTGGAAAATCTTGCCACTAAACTGCGACAGAAAATTGGTTTCCTGTACAGAAACAGATCCAATTTTCCTCTATTTAGTAGAAAAAGAAGTGTGGAATCAGGCTACGTTTAGACGGAGAGAGTCTGAACAGAAACCGCAAAAGTGTCTTGCGGTCTCACTTTAAATTTTGCGTTTAGACTAGTGTTTTGGGATGGAATTCTCCGTGCAGATGAGGCTGTAACAACTCGAGACAACGGAGCCCCGCTGTCACACGATTGGCGCATATGTCACATGAAGTGCTGTGAAGACCCGCCCTACTCTGCCTCTGATTCGCAGACTGTGGGTGGGGAATGTGATTGGACCAAAGCAGAGTCACTCACAGACAGTGGGTCCAGTCATAATAGTTGTGATAGCCGCGGGACAGATTCTTGTGTATTTAAAAGTACTGCCAATGTAGCCTTCAGGTGATCGCCATGGATAGAATCAGACATGCTTTAGGGAGGGGCGGAGCTAGGCGATCATGGAGTAGATCACGTGAGCTCCCTTCTATCGTGCGAAATATACTTTTCTCCCCATTAGTCTTTATTTTATTTTTCTTTGTTATTTGTCTGCTTGTTGAGTCGTCGAGTTTCAACTACTGTCGACTTTTTTCAACTTTCTGCGATGTCGGTGGTGGAGACCAGATCCATGAGCACCCCAGCCGGCAAACTGCCACCGGGCCTACTGTAACCTCGCCGTCGCTCGGTATCAGTGAGATAAGCGAAGCTGTACTCTCGGTCATGACCAAACTCCATGCAGACTTTGAGACATGCTTCGCTGAAACACAAAGAAAAGTGCAGGCGGAATTTTTTGATAACCTTCATCGAGAGATGTTAGAGGAAATTAGGTTGGCGGTCGACCCGTTGAAAGACAAGATGGAGTCGCTGCACGTTGTCTCCTCGGCTAATGCTAACGAACTAGCCACGCTAACGACAGAGGTCTCACTACAAGGCGAGAGGATGGCGGGTCTGGAGACCTCCCTGCTGGCTAGGCAGGCTGAAGTTGCCAAACTACAGTCGGTAATTGTGGAAATGCAGTCCCGGGAGAGACGCTACAACATCAGGATTGTTGGTGTACCGGAGGGCAACGAGGGAGGCCGTCTCTCGGAGACCATGCCGGAATTGCTGCAGGAAATACTGGGGAAAGATGTCCTCCCCAGCCCTCCCGTATGTGAATCGGCCTACAGAGCGGGCAAGACCAGTCCTGGAGTGAACAAAGAGCCGAGGCCCATCATTGTCAAGCTGAACAGGCTTCAGCAGAGGGAGCTCATCATGCGGTCGGCCCGTGCCAGAAGGGGTAAACTAAGTCTTGGCGATCACAAAGTGGCCATTTTCGAAGACTTTACGCCGGAGGTTCAAGCACAGAGAGGCGAATACAAAGTGGTCATGTCCAGGCTATGGAAACTAGGCCTGAGGCCTACGCTATTCGCTCCCGCGAAATTATATGTGCTGTGTAAGGACGATGATCGGCGTTCATTTTGGTTGTTGGCTAAAGCGAAGGAATATCTCGGGGGGGATAGCCGAGACTGTAGCTTGATATCTATGTCGGGTGAGTGACTTGGCGATGTGGGCCTGAATACATTGATGGGGCGGACTACTCACAAATGCTTGTTGTCATGCCCAGACATGCTAACTGTCCACTGCCCATCCAAACTAGCGGGGCATCCCAATGACTTCTGTTACTTGCTAATGCTGACCGCATGGTCGTACGTGTGTGTCGCCTCTATGAAAGCTAGCGAGCTAGCTGAACAATGTACAAAACAGATTCTAGCGTGCTAGCCGGATTCATCACTAGCTTACACGCTAGCCTCGGGCTAGCTAGCAGGCTGTGTCTATCGCCCACGCCGAGACATTCGAGACCCGTTAATGTTTACGTATTTTGGTTGTTGTTGCTGTTTAAGTGACATCGGTTTGCACAATTCAACGGTGATCGGGTCCTTAACTAACTTCTTGTATGCTTTTATTTTTATATCCAGGCTGTTTTGAGCTTTGGGCTCCAGTAGTAGAAGGTCGGTTGAATATATATATACAATATATGATAACAGGTTGTGTCAGGTATAGCTTATTACTATCCCCGGGTTAATGAAGGTGTTTAATTCTATTCTTACATAGGTTATGTCATTCCAGCCATTGTGCCTGATCAGAGGGGCTGTTACATGCGTGCACTTTGACCATAACCCTTTTTTCCCTTTCTTCTTATTGTCGCTGTTTAAATGACATCTGTTTGCGCAATTTAACTGTGATCCGATCCTGCCTTAGACTATCTGCTGGTATGCTTTAATTTAATTTTGTTTTGAATTTTCCTTTATCCATTTATGCTATAACATTGCGACATTAATACGCAGACTCGGAAGTAGATGGTTACAGGGTTGATGTTGAGTTATTATATAATAATGGCTATTTTTTCCATTATAGTTGTCTCATGTTAGGGCCAAGGCTCACGGTGGTTTTCGACTGATATCTTTATTGAATTTAATTTTAATTTGTGTTTATTGGACTAGTGGGGGTTTAATCAGGGGTTTATCTAGAGGGGGGTCAGAGTGGAGAGCGTCTTATTGGATCCATGACTCCAGTGGGAAATGATAGGAAGATGACCATCCTTAGTGGATGGGGCATAGGGAGGGGATTGGAGAGTGGGTATAGGAGGGTTAATAATAGGACGGGTGGGTTAGGGTTTAGAGTAGAAGGAGGGGGGGTTGTAACTGGGGTGGTATTTTTCTGTGTTGTATGTACTGTTGTCTTATATGTGTGTAATTGTTCCTCTGAACTCCTGGGATTGACCGTCTGGGCCCGCCTGGATCAGCGCCTCTGTACTCAGCCTGGCTGCACTGGTATGTTCTCTACGCATTTAGACAAACTCGACCATGGCTAAATTGAATATTTTAATTTGGAACGCAGGGGGTCTTAACGCCCCACACAAGCGTGCCAGTGTCCTTTGGTTATTGAAGAGAAGAAATATTGACATTGCTCTCCTTAGTGAGACGCATTTATTGGTGGGTGATGTGTCAAGGCTAGCAAATCGACAATATCACGTTATCTCCTCATCCTCAGCCGATGATAAGACGAAAGGAGTCGTCATAGTTACAAGACGTAACCTTGATATCAAAGTCCTGGATGTGTGGTCGGACACGGAGGGAAGGATTACTATAGCAAAAGTTGAGTTCTCTCATAGGAAGATGGCAATAATAGCATTGTATGCCCCTAACACATTTGATTCAGCGTTCTATAATACAATCACGAAGAATATGTTGGAACTTACTGGATACACTCTCATTGTGGGTGGCGATTTTAATGCGTGCTGGGATGCGGAGATGGATAGGTCCGGGTCCTCTGAAACAAGCGACCAAAAACGGTCCTCTAAGGCCCTCAGGATGTGGGCCCAGGACACGGGGCTCGCAGACCTATGGCGCTTATCCAATCCCACCCTCAAGGATTACTCTCACCTGTCAGCCACACACAAAACCTTCTCTCGAATAGACTATGCATTCGCGTCCCCTAATATGTTTGATAGTTTCGACGTCTCATTGGTTCCCCTGGCTCTCTCGGACCACAAGGGGATTTTCCTTGTGGCAACCTTTGGCAGGCTCTCCACGAGAGCTCCCAGGTGGTGTTTTAACTCAACCTTATTAAAGAACGATGATTTCTGTTCTGAGTTCAGGAGTAAACTAGCTGAATTCTTGCAGATCAATGTTGGCACGGTCGATGACCCCAGGGTCCTATGGAACGCATTGAAAGGATTTATCAGGGGTCATGTCACACTTTTCGCCTCCAATTTGCGTAAATCCCGGTCAAAAAAACTAGAAGGACTGGAAACATTATATGCAGACTTATACGCATCTTTGCAAACTAACTATAGTGAACGACTAAACACATAACGTAAGATAGTCAAGAAAGAAAGAAACTCCATACTTAAACAACAGTCTGAGTTCTTGATACATAGGACAAGGCAAAATTACTACTTTCACGGCTCCAGGCCTAGCCATCTATTGGCAATGAAAATACGCTTGAATGATCATTTCTCGGATATCCCCTCGATCAAGACGCAACAGGGTACAGTCACTACTGATTCGAAAAAGATCACCGACACTTTTAAAGATTTTTACTCACAGTTATATAGCTCAGAGGTTAATCTCGATGACTCTAAATTTGAATCGTTCATTGGCGGGCTTGAGATACCCCACATTTCTGAGGAAGAGGCTAAGGAACTGGGGAAACCAATCACTCTTATGGAACTAAGGGAGACGATTGCTGAAATGCAGAGGGGTAAGGCACCAGGCTGGGATGGTATTCCACCCGAGGTGTATTTAGCTTTCTGGGACCAACTGGGTCCATTGATGCTCGATATGATCAATTACGCTATCGAACAAGGGGAGTTCTCAAGAGATGTCAACATGGCGTTGATTTCTTTACTTCTCAAGAAGGACAAAGATCCCAATGATTGTGGTAGCTATAGGCCCTTGAGTCTTCTCGGGGCCGATTTAAAAGTGTTTGCCAAGGTGCTGGCCCGCCGCCTGCAGAGATTTATGACGGTATTGGTACACTGCGATCAAACTGGTTTTATACCGGGGCGCCTGGCTGCAGATAATCTTAGGAGGCTGTTGCATGTAGTCGATAACAGTAAAGACAATACAGCTCCGTCCACAGTTCTGTCTTTGGATGCCATGAAGGCGTTTGACAGACTAGAATGGTCATACCTGTGGAAGGTACTTGAGGTCATGGGTCTTGGAAAGAATTTTATTCATATTGTCATGTACAAAGGTCTAAGGACCACACAGAATAATAACTGGAGCCGGCTGCACATGAACAAAAAAACAGCCTCTCTCAGTAAATGCGTTTAAAGCAATGTCCCAGGTAGGTAAGAAAGCCACAACACAAGATGTTTTCCAAATAGTAAATTATATGTTTAATGGAGGTAGGAATTTAAACCTCCTCCATGGTGCACAGGGGAAAAGGTAGGGGAGGACAAACAAGATATACATATATACAAACAAACACTTAATAACTAATATAACAATGTGTCCATCATAGGACACCACAGCTAGGAGGATTAATCAACACTTATGTGGTAAATAGCACCAAGCCACACAGTATCACTTCACAAAACAGCTAGGCGAGAAGGGCAACCTCCTCACTCCACTCTGGACGTGGCAGTGATTCAAGTGAGGCGCCAGGACGTGTGTCATCTCCCACTCTGTTATCCACTCATCTCCACTGCCTGTTTGAAGATGCACCAATCAGGTGCAACCAATCCAATCAGGGAGATGAGTGACATCTGCGGAACAGAAACAGAATATTAGGAGATGACACAACATCACACATACAAAACAGCACATTTACATATACTAACCTGATTTTCAGATGGTGTCATAAATACAGTAATAATGGTAATGACCAACCCACGTACCCATGTACGTCACAATATGATTAAAGTCCTGTATGCCTCGCCGTCGGCAATGATACTGACAGGCAAAAACTGTTCCACACTTTTCCCAGTCTCCAGATCTTCTAGACAGGGTTGTCCTCTGAGCCCAGGACTATTCGCGCTTTCCCTCGAACCATTGGCCCAATTTATTAGGCAATCAGAGGACATCGTCCCCATAATGATCAATAATACACCACACAAAATTGCTCTCTATGCGGATGACCTACTGATTTTTATGGATGACCCTTCCCGGTCGGCCACAAAATTATTGGGAATAATCGACGACTTTGGTAAATTGTCAGGCTTTAAGATTAACTGGAACAAATCAGCCTGCCTACCTCTTAATGAGCTGGCCAAGGCGGTGCGACTACCAGCTGATATCCCCATAGTGGAAAATTTTAAATACTTAGGCATAGAGATATTCCCCACGCTGAGTCAAACTACTAAGTACAACTTCACGGGTACTTATGATAAAATACGCCAGGATCTAGACAGATGGTCGTCCCTTCCTAACTCCTTACAAGCCCGAGCTTCCATAATCAAAATGAACGTCCTGCCTAGGATAAATTTTGTTAGCTCAATGCTCCCCCTGCCCCCTCCAATAGACCACTGGCGCAAGGTACAATCGATGGTATCTAAGTTTATCTGGAATAACAAACGCCCGAGAATCAAAAGAGCTACTACTCAATGTAGGAAACAAGATGGGGGCCTTGCAATCCCTGATTTTAAGCTTTATTTCTGGTCCTTTTCACTGAGACCTCTGATGTGCTGGCTAGACCCTGTAGATGCTGTATCTTGGCGCTCCTTAGAAGCGGCGGCGGTCTCACCGCTAAGATTGCAGGATGTGGTGTACTCCACTGTCCCTATTTCTAAATGCCGACTGAGGTATGGACCGATCATAACTCACGTGATCCAGACGTGGCGTAATGTACAGAAGTCGTGTGGGGTTAAATGCCCATGGCACCTGGACTCTCCAATTTTTAATAACCAGCAATTACTTGTTGGGCACAAGCCGGTTAATATTCCTCAATGGCAAAGGAGGGGGGTTCATACTCTGGAGGATATTTATGATAAGAACGGCCTCCGTGCGTTTCAGGACTTAAGAGAATTGTATGATCTTCCCGGCGAGTCCTTCTTTCTTTACCTTCAACTGAGGTCAGCGCTGAGGGCACATGGCGTGCCGTGGGCTCAAGCTTTGCAACCACACCCCTTCCTCAGGCTCATAGTGGACAGGACGACCTCCAGAGGGTTTGTCTCAGACTTTTATACGCTCTTAATTCAGTCCATGTATAAAAATGTATCATTGGATACAATCTGGCGTGTGGATATCCCGGAGTTGGACCCCGAGTTTGACTGGGATGATGTTTGGGCAAATGTGGCATTGTCTTCCCGCAACCCCAATCACCAGCAAATTAATTTTAATTATATTCATAGGACCTATCTTACACCTAGGAAGCTATTTGCTATGGGACTGATAACCGACTCTCTGTGCACTTTGTGCTCTCAAAAGGCCACTGGCACTTATATGCATATGTATTGGGATTGCCCATCAGTGGCCCGCTTCTGGAGGTCAATAGCGGACAAACTTTCAGATCTGTGTGGCTTAACTATCCCATTCACAGCTGTTACGCTACTCCTGAACGATATAACGACACTACCCGCGTCCGTACAACTGAAAAGGGTTGTCCTAGCGGGCGTCACAGCGGCGAAGAAGCTAATAGCAATGAGATGGAAGGAGCCTGAGAAGCTCACAGTGATTAACTGGTCCCTAACACTGTTGGATGTGATTTATCTTGAGATATCCACGGCGCGGGTGATTGGGGTGGGGCAGGCTGGGATTGACCTATGGTTCGCAGCAGCTGAGAAGGTCAGGACCGCCGTGTGCGGCTGAGCGGGGTTGGGGTGCTTGTTCGGGGGAGTCCGGCGGTCTCGTGGGAGGGGGAGGAGGAAATGTCTTGTCTGTCTTGTCTTTTGTGATGTCTTGAATTTAACTAGGGATTTTATTGGGGGGCAGCTATTTAGCTAGTTCTTCGCTATTTGGTCATCTATTAGATAGTACCCCTGGAATTTTGAATTTAAAATTTAAAAAGGTTGAACTCTGTTTTCTTCTCTTTTTGTCTTTATAATTTATAAATTGTTATATTCTGTATTATTATTGTTTTTGTTATTTTCCTGTGAAGTTCTGTGTATTGTGATTGTAACTGAGGGGTACAATTCCCTGACTGTATTGAATAAGTATGGTATCATTAAACCACTACTGCGTTATGTACATTACTACTGGCCATACAGTACACAGGTATATGAGATGAACACACCCACAATAACACGGCTTCACAAGAAATACGGTTTAGAAGAATATTTATTAGCAGCACGAAGATTATCTTACATTACTTATCAAGATTGAGAGTTGCGCTTGTAAGGCGAAGAATGTGCATGAATAGGTCAAGAGCGTAAGTCCATGAGCATATTACGCAGGAGATAATTAATACCACCTGTATCATAAGAATTATATATGGTACACTAGTAGATCAGCTGGAGATACTAAAGGGGTCCCTCCGGTTGTAAGCCAGCAGGGGAGAGGATTTGTCGGTAGCAGAAAGTCTGGGTCAACGAGGAATAAGGAGACTCCAGGTACAGGAGACAGTGCAATAATCCCTTGATCCGTAGACGAACCACAGCTATTCTCCGGTATGCAGTGCCGCATGGAGGAAAGCTAGCCAGCCTCAGAGTACTAGAGGCGGGCTCGACGGTGCTCCTCACAGGGTAAATCCCACACAACAGTGGGTGTAGACGATTCTCCGCTCCAACAGCTACAGGACCAAAGCAAATATAATCCAGCCGAAAAGGGCTCTGTAGTCGTCGGGTAGGTTATCCAGTGTACATATCCACACGGTTCTCGTCTAAGGCTCCTCGGATGACGGCACCAGGTTAGGCCGCCCAGCCTGGATAAGCACACTAGCTCGGTACGATGAAACGTTGGTAATGCTGGTCACTGTAGAACTGTAGCCGCACGATACACTATACATAATAGACTATTACTTAATAATAGAATAGGTCGAACTCGACTATACAGCGTCAAACTCTGACACTTCAGCTATCAATTCGCACGCGGTCTCAAGGCTCTATTTCGGGGCAAAACGGGCCCACTTCACAGCACGTTGTATCGTGGTGTGAGGCTTCAACTTATTGGGGTAACACACTGCTGTATCCACCTGCAACGTATTTATACGTACGGTGAACAATCTAGTACCAGCCTTATTTCTGTCTCGTATTCTTGCGCAGAACCGGGCATGTTGAGACAAGCCTTGGCGGTGGCTTTGAACTCGGCATTGGGGGTATGGCCGTGGCGCCTAGGGGATCGCTTCCAATAGGAGAACGAATATTATGGTCTGTCCTGTACCAGGTAAAGGGATATTCCGTGTATATGTACAAAGAATATACAAGGGATATCAAACGATATACAAATATTATACATGGGATCTCAAGCAATAAATATATATATTCGGTTTAATCTGACCCTTTGTAACAGCCGCCTCCTAATTAGTCCACACCTAATTAGATAAGCAGAGACAGATTAACCGTCTTGTCCACTACTCAATGTCCGTTGTGAGGAGTAGGGCAATTCACAAAGTCAGTGGGTCATGGTCGTCATTAGGAGAGTCGGGGAGCCTTGGCAACTCTATCAGCCTCGCCACGGGTCGGGTGTATGTCCGCCCCTGGACGAGCACTTCTGCCGCTCTGACCTTTCCGTCGGCACCAGTGATCACTTTGCTTACGCGGCCGGCCGGCCACGCAGCTCGGGGTAGTGACTGGTCTATGATCACGACGACTGTGTCCACTTTTAAGTTGTCCCCGTCCTTGACCCGCTTCTGACGGGCTGGAAGGGATGGTAGGGGGGTTAGGAGGAAGCGGGCCTGAGACTGCTTTGGTCTGTGCTTGGCTGCGCCTCCACCTCCTCCGTCTGTTTCTCTTGTTTGCTCTGTACCCCGTCTGAGGAGGGGCCGGTTCCGGCCGCCCCATCAAGGAGTCGCTTGGGGTGCTGGGTTCGAGGTCAGCTACGTCTGGAGCGCAGCTGAGGGGGGTGGAGTTCCGAACTCCCTCTTGTGCCCACGGTTCTCTCACAGGCCTCTCGCTTAATGTCAATAGCCTCTCAACGGGCTGTACGAGGGAGTGGCCGGTGTCGCTCGCCTTTGTGTGTAGGCAGCGTGTAGATGTGGGTTGACTGTCAAGTCCGTAGAGGGGGCCCTGGAGCGTCCACCCCAGTCGGGTCTGAACCGCGACTGGGCATCCTTTGGGTCCGATGTGGGCCGCCTCAATTGGGAGAATGAGGTCCGCGTGGTCGGAGCCGATGAGCAGGGTCGGTGTGGCGCCGTCGATAAGCGGTATAGGTAGTTGACGTAGGTGCACATACTTCGCCATCAGCTGTGGGATGGGGTAGGTGTACTGTGATAGGCCTATGTCGTGGCTGGTGAAGACGTTGGTAATACTATACTGCTTCTCGGGCTGGTCCACCGCTGCTATCTTGAAGGAGACCTTTTCACCCTTTATGGTCTTCTGGTCTCTTCTGATGGTGCGTATTGTCATGGTACCTTTGGCACCCCGCAGGCCCAACTGGGCTGCGGCGGAAGCGAGGAGGAGAGTCTTTTCAGACCCATCGTCCAGGACGGCGTAAGTGTCCAGGACCTTGTCCTCGTAGCTCAGGAGCACTCTGACCACTTTGATGAGCACTCGGGGGTTCCCGCTATGCTGGTCAATGTGGAGCACTCCTGTTGGTCGGTTGCTTTGGATCTTCTGGAGTGGTGCCGACTCGCGGTCGTCCGAGTAGCACCGTGACTCCCAGTGTCTGCTGTAGCAGTCGGGACAGTAGGGAGCGGTCTGGTGGATCTTTGGTACTGGTGCCACCGCCTCGGCCTGGTACATTACCGTGACGGGCCCACTTTGTTGTCCTGGCAGACGCCTGTTGATGTCATGCAGGACCTCCAAGTGGGCGCCGCCGCACCTGCCGCACTTCTTCTTCAAACGGCACTCAGCTGCCATATGGCTGCGCGCGCAGCGGAAGCAGCGGCGGTGGTCTTTGATCCACTGACTCACCTCGTCCGTGGTCAGCTTCTTGAAAGGGTCGCATGGATACAGCCGATGTTCCCCTTCACAGTACTGGCATTCAATCTTCCACTCCTCTTTCGTCGAGGGGGTGTTGTGGTTCTTGTGCTGCGGTACTGATTCGGCTTGGTGCATAACGGTCACCGACCGGCGGTTATCATTTGATCCCCGAGGTCCTGGTCTTGGGCTTGGTCCACTCCACACGAACGTGTCCAGTCGTAGGCTGCTGACCTCCCTGGCGAGGAAATCAGATAAGTCTAGGAGGGATGCCTCTGGGCCGTTGGGGTCACGGTGGTCTCTCTGCCGCCGAAAACGCTCTTGTCGGGCGGGAGGGAGCTTCTCTAATATCCTCTCTACATTAGAGTTAACGTACAGTTCGTATATCCCTTTTTCCTTTTGGGACCCCAGCATCCCTACCAGGGACTGTACCTTGATAGAGAGGTCATCTAATGCTCTGTTGTGTCTGGCTGGGGGGAGACGGTCGATGTCTCTTATCTCTTGTATCACGTAGTCCCATATGCGTCCATAACGTTGGTCGAGGGCTACTAGAGCCGCGGTGTATGGGGTACTTGAGTTGGAATATGCCAGCGCTATATTATGCGCTCTGGGCACCTTCAGGTGCTTGAGTAGGATAGCATACTTGTACGTCTCATCGGGGACATCGGACATCATTGTCTCTAAGCACATTCGTAGCTCTGTGTACTGTGCTCTGTTCTCGTGTGTGAAGTCCGGGAACGTCGGTGTGCCAAGGTACGATGCCATGGATGGCTGGCACATCGGTGAGCGTTGGGGGAGAGGCCTCCTGGGCGAGTCTCCCCGTACGTGTCGTCGTGGGCTGGTACTTGGTGGGTACCAGGGGTCGGGTACCCAGGTGCTGTTCCTCGGTGCTGACGGTGCGTCAAACTCACCCGTGAGTTGAGTCGGGGGTTTGTAGCGCAGTGCCTCGGGGCTGACGTCTGGGCTGTACTGGGCCTCCTGGTCCAGAGTACGTTGCTGCTGGTCGGGGCTGTACTGGGCCTCCTGGTCCAGAGTACGTTGCTGCTGGTCGGCTTGACATTCCTCCTCTTCCTCTTCCTCTGCTAGGTCCTGGAGTCTTCTGTTCAGTCTCTCGGCAACGTAGGCCGGTTCTTCCCGGTTGCTGGGTCTCGTATGGACCGGCCGGGGAGGGGGTTCGGAGACGTGGACAGGATCCTCCTGTTGGCGGGGTCCCGGGTCGCTTGGTCGGGTAGGGGAATGTGCCCTAGACCCTTGTCGTGATGATCTCCGGGAGCTCCGTGCGGAGTGAGGGGGTGTCGCCATGGCAATCAATTTGTCCATCATCTGCGCCTGCAGCCGGTCGCGCTCTGCCTCGCGCTGGGCATGGGCGGCGTCGCGCACTGCTTCGCGCTGGGCATTGGCGGCGTCGCGCTGTGCATTGGCGCTGGCATGGGCGGCGTCGCGCTGTGCATTGGCGGCGGCGCACTGTGCATTGGCGGCGGCGCACTGTGCATCGGCGCGGCTTCTTTCAATGTTCTCTTCCGTCTGAAGGCGTCTGGTCTCCAGTCTTATGCGGTCGTCTTCACTCCTTTGTTGCGCCTGGAAGCGCTCTCGCTCGGTTGCAGAATGTTCGCGTTCACTGAGGGCTTGCGCTTGGAGTTGCGCGTGAAGGCGCTCTCGTTGGTCTGCAGCTTGTTCGCGCTCGCTCGTCTGTTGCGCTTGAAGTCGATCGCGTTCTGTGGAGGCTGCCAGGGTGGCGATGAGTGCCTGCGCCAGCATCTTGTCCGCTTCGCTGGGGGAAGACACAGGCGGAGGTGATCGGCTTCTGGCAGTGCTCGTTGGAGATCCGTTCTCCTGTCGCGCTCCGAGGAGGTCCATCTCCTGGGTGTGCGTCTCTTCTGGTAGTGGGTCGGGTTCCGTCCCTGGAGCGCTTTCTTTATCCTGGAGCTCTCCGGGGACTGTCCCGTTGGCGTTGTCGGGGGTAAAGTCATGTCAGGTCCCTCCTGGTCCCCCCCGTGAGCTTGGTCAGTTACGTTAGAACCCACTAGGGTCTCTACTGGCGGGGTCGCCTGGTCGGTAGGGTTTGACATACTTTTACTATCCGCTTTTTCCGCGTTTAACGTCTGTATAAAGCTAGGTAGTAGACTGGCAGCGTAGTCCTCTAGGTAACGAGGTGGCTGCCGTCTGCGCTCCGGGCGATATAGCTTAGGAGAACCGTTTGTGGAGTGTTCATCATTGGCCATGTTAATATTAATATTATATTAATATTACGCTAATTACCCTCCGGCTCGAAGGACCAATTGTAACTGAGGGGTACAATTCCCTGACTGTATTGAATAAGTATGGTATCATTAAACCACTACTGCGTTATGTACATTACTACTGGCCATACAGTACACAGGTATATGAGATGAACACACCCACAATAACACGGCTTCACAAGAAATACGGTTTAGAAGAATATTTATTAGCAGCACGAAGATTATCTTACATTACTTATCAAGATTGAGAGTTGCGCTTGTAAGGCGAAGAATGTGCATGAATAGGTCAAGAGCGTAAGTCCATGAGCATATTACGCAGGAGATAATTAATACCACCTGTATCATAAGAATTATATATGGTACACTAGTAGATCAGCTGGAGATACTAAAGGGGTCCCTCCGGTTGTAAGCCAGCAGGGGAGAGGATTTGTCGGTAGCAGAAAGTCTGGGTCAACGAGGAATAAGGAGACTCCAGGTACAGGAGACAGTGCAATAATTCCTTGATCCGTAGACGAACCACAGCTATTCTCCGGTATGCAGTGCCGCATGGAGGAAAGCTAGCCAGCCTCAGAGTACTAGAGGCGGGCTCGACGGTGCTCCTCACAGGGTAAATCCCACACAACAGTGGGTGTAGACGATTCTCCGCTCCAACAGCTACAGGACCAAAGCAAATATAATCCAGCCGAAAAGGGCTCTGTAGTCGTCGGGTAGGTTATCCAGTGTACATATCCACACGGTTCTCGTCTAGGGCTCCTCGGATGACGGCACCAGGTTAGGCCGCCCAGCCTGGATAAGCACACTAGCTCGGTACGATGAAACGTTGGTAATGCTGGTCACTGTAGAACGGTAGCCGCACGATACACTATACATAATAGACTATTACTTAATAATAGAATAGGTCGAACTCGACTATACAGCGTCAAACTCTGACACTTCAGCTATCAATTCGCACGCGGTCTCAAGGCTCTATTTCGGGGCAAAACGGGCCCACTTCACAGCACGTTGTATCGTGGTGTGAGGCTTCAACTTATTGGGGTAACACACTGCTGTATCCACCTGCAACGTATTTATACGTACGGTGAACAATCTAGTACCAGCCTTATTTCTGTCTCGTATTCTTGCGCAGAACCGGGCATGTTGAGACAAGCCTTGGCGGTGGCTTTGAACTCGGCATTGGGGGTATGGCCGTGGCGCCTAGGGGATCGCTTCCAATAGGAGAACGAATATTATGGTCTGTCCTGTACCAGGTAAAGGGATATTCCGTGTATATGTACAAAGAATATACAAGGGATATCAAACGATATACAAATATTATACATGGGATCTCAAGCAATAAATATATATATTCGGTTTAATCTGACCCTTTGTAACAGTGATTGTGATTAATGTGTTGTCTTGTTTCATGTAAGTAATAATAAAAGAAAATTGATAAAAAAATAAATAATCAGACATGCTTTGTTTACGCTTCTAGGCTACTGGCGCATGCCTGTGATGTAAGCAGTACGCGCGATGAGAGCCTTGACAACCCTTTCGTCATCGTTTTATGCGGTTTGACAGTTTAGATGAGAGCGCAAAGGTTTATCGTTTCTAGGAATTCCACCCTGGAAGGTGGTCTCACTTTTTTACGGTTTCACCCCGTAAAAACGCTGTTTCCGTATAAACGAAAGGCACATCCGAAAAAATATTTTTGCGGATTCACCTGCTAGCGTTTCCGTCTAAACAGGGCCTTAGTCTTCTTATCAGTTTTGGACTATGGTGATGTAATTTATAGGCATGCTGCGGCATCAACTCTTAAACCTCTGGATTCTGCATATCACTCAGCTCTCAGATTTATAACTGGTGACAGATATGATACTCACCATTGTGTCCTGTATGATAGGGTGGGTTGGCCTTCTCTTGCAGAAAGGCGCAACAAACACTGGTATTTATTTATTTTTAAAGCCCTTATTGGTAAACAACCTGTTTATATCTCCTCACTGTTAGATTGGAATATTGGTACCTATTCAACTCGATCGAATGACTGGATGGTTCTTAGGGTTCCTCAGATTTGTTCTGAGCTAGGGAAGTTAGCCTTTTCCTTTGATGCCTCTAACTCATGGAATGTCTTTCAACTCACGCTAAAATTGGAGGTTCTCCCTTCCTTTGGAATGTTTAAATGTATGTTTTCAGACCATTGTGTGACTACCTGTAACTGTTTTAGTTGATATTTTAAAATGATTTTTAAACGTTTTTAATTTTTTTACTCTGGTGTTTAAATTTCTGTGAATATTGTTTTTATTATGTACTGTACAATCGTCGTTTCTGTAAATGAGGGAAACCTCAGATGCTTACGATTTTAAATAAAGGTTGAAATGAAAAAATTTGTTGTGAAGTGACTGTGGCACGTAGCGGTACTGCAAGTAAAACTCACTCCCCTTTCGGGGGCCATTTGGATCCGTCTAAAATCACTCTAGACGGCCAGCATTTCTAAACAGACTTGCATAGTCCGTGGGGCTGTTTGTAGAGCTAAATCTATACTTTATAGTATTGCTATCTGTCCATTCTCATTGTCAATTGAGACCATAAACCGTCCCTTCAAAATGGCTTAAAGAAATAATTTTGTCATCAATACGTTCTCATTTTATAGCATCTTGAATATAAGCGTTATAAGGGATTTCGGCTAGTATATTTCCTGGAAGGCGAGATACAGGCCGCTAAGCTAGTAACGTTAAATCCAATGGCATTTCGGCTATACAGAAGCTAGAGTTAAAAATCAAACTGCATATGATCGATATGATGGTCCACCATGAATGCATGAAAGGGGGGGGGGGGGGGGGGGGGGGCGGGGGACCTCGTTTCTGATTATTGATTACCAATAACCGCGTTAGCCTCAGTAGCCACATTCGCTGATCGGGTGGATGGCTATCATAACAAGGTCTGATCAGCATGTAATTTACGTGAAAAATATCTTACCGTGGGCCTGTTGGATCCCCTAAAGGATTTCCCAGTTATCGATCGCCATCTGGTAGATCGATATGTCTATTGGCTGATGATATATTCCTTTACTGCACACTGAAATCCGCGTCCCAAAACATATTCCGTGTAACAGGCTATAGGCATTGCTTCATGTTAGCAGAAAACTACATTGGAGATCCAGAAAAAACAAGACAACTTCTGCCACAGGGAACACTGCATTATCGAGATAGCGCCCCTAAGAGGATCTGGCCGGTAATGCACTTTTTCGAATTCAGAGAGTAGGGTACTTCTGCAGTGCTGCTCGGTGACATCGAGTAGGTTATTAAAATGGAATAAAAGCCAAAACAACCTTGCCACGGACATGTCCGTGGTTGGTCCTCAACCGTTGGATTCGAAACACGGACATCTCCGTGGCCGGGCGCCATTGTGTTAAAAGACATCCAGACCCATTACTTAGCAGTGAATTCACCTCTTGGTATAGTGGTCTGCGATGTCGCCAGCGGGGCGGGAGACCGGGGTTCGACTCCCACTCAGGGCATGTCAAATGAGTTTCATGTATATATATGAAAATACATACATACTGTATGTACATATTGATCTATGTGTCTTGTCTGTCCATTTATCTATCTATCTATATATCTATCTATAGACACATAGATTTCATTCATTCATTCATGTCATCAATATTTTCATCAATATGTCATCATCATGTCATCAACAGCTACAGACCTACAACTACAGCATGTAGTGGGAGAGAGGAGGAGAGGGAGGTGATGAGGACCAGCCTCCCCCTCTCCCCCAGCCCAGGAATCAGGGAGGAGGAGGAGGAGGAGGAGGAGGAGGTGGTGGTGGTGGTGGAGGAGGAGGAGGAGGAGGAGGAGGAAGAAGAGGAGGAGGAGGAGGAGGAAATGTGGATGCCTATGGTGGCTTCAGATAGGGTCAGCTCAACAAAACTTTGCAACCATCTTTTAAGTTAGTGACGGACGGTCAACTGTTAGAGCACTGTCATGAAGTGCGGGTAAACTCCTGGAGTAACAATGACTCTCTTAACCCAAAACTGTCAACACACACAGTCTACCAGAGTGACTGTATAGAGTCACACGATGATGCATAATACTGTAGTGGCTACTGGGTCATAATTCACGGCATTATAGCCTATTGTGGTGTTTACTACATCTCCCGTGACCCTTAGCGGGGGATGACGTAGTTAAAGAGAGACGAGTGAAAGATGAATGAAAGTGTTTGTGCGACAGTAGAGTGCGCAATAAAATAGTTTGTTTTTGCATCGGAACACGACTGTCTGCGCTATCATTACCGCACTCCTACCCTGATTTTCTCTTGGACGTATTTCGGAGATTATATCGAACATGTCAACTGAACAACAGAATGCAGATCGCAGATCTTTGAACTAGGTGTTAACAGAATTCGGCTATAGGGCGACAATAATGTGGTCAAGAGGCATGGTTTCTATCTTGAGCCGAAACTGGCGTGGTTTATTTATTCACATGTTCAGCAGCAGTTACTATAGGTCTTCTCTTACTGAGAGACATGGGAGAGAGAAGGAAGTGGGAGGATACATTTTCTTTTATACTCGCCACAAGGTGGTGTACCTGAGTGGCTCCGCCTAGAGCACCCTCTAGTGGAAACAGACATATATGCAACTAGACAGTTACTGGTGGAGACAGTTATATATACAGGTAAACAGTCACTAGTGTAAACAGCCATATGTACAGTTAGACAGTTACTAACAATCCTACACAGAACCTCTGATCTCAACACTATAGGGCTGGGCGATATCGCCTCTAAATTATATCACGATATTTTTTGGCCATATCACGATACACGATATATATCGCGATATTTTGACATTTCCTCTAAAGCAGTTAAAAATGCTTGATTTAACCCTTTGATGCATACAGTCACGCCAATATGATGATTATAATAAGTCCCTGCAACATATGTTTGCATTATTAAACCATGAAGATGCTTTAAAAAATTATTAAATGAAAATGTACTAAGAGTAGTCTACTGACACAAAAAATTATTTACATCTAAGACAATTTATATAAAAACTATTGGGTGCCTAAGACTTTTGCACAGTACTGTGTTTTCTATCCACTTTAGCCAAACACACACACACATATATATATATATATATATATATATATATATATATATATATATATATATATATATATATATATATATATATATATATATATATATATATATATACTACTGTGAGAAAATAATAATCACCACAAAGGGATAATGGCTTATAGCAGACTTAATGATTTTAGAATATTTCAGATAATGAAATTAAATGTTTATATCATCAACTATCCAGTTAGTATTTATACTGTAACGTTTGGCTACTTTAAATCATTGAATGTAGAGAGAGAGCGAGAGAGAGAGAGAGCGAGAGCGAGAGAGGGCGAGAACGCGCAAGAGAGCCAGCCCCCCCCCCCCCTCGGGTTTTGTTCTAGGTTTATGTTTTGATCGTCTAAGCTGCCGTAGTGATGATGTCACACTCGAATGTAAACAGGAAGAGTTTATCACACGGAGATGGAAACTGGATGATATTAAGAAACGAATAACCAATAAATATGAAGTTATGTTTAAACTTCTGTTGTCAAGCGTCGTCAATATAACCCACCCCTTTTCCTCACAAATGGAACTAGTGTTGTGGAGTTTGCTTTGAGCGTTTTCCAGGGTTAGCTGCTAACGCTAGGTAGCTTAGCCTATAGTCATCATGGATAACTTGGTTAGCAGCTAACGTTAGCCCATTGCTTGCGTCAATTAAATTGCATGTCATTAAAGGTCCGCGCTGGTCTGTCTAATGAAATTACAATTGCATGTCATTTAAGGTCCGCGCTGGTCATGTGTCTATAATGAAATGAGAGGCAGCTCTGCGCTAAAGCAAGTCTCATCTCAGCCGCGACGTGACAACATATACTCGATGTTCACGATATAGTAATTTACTACATCTCATGTAGAACAAGCCCAGTGGCGGCCCGCCAATAGGGGGCGCCGCCCCCCCTGGTAAAGAGAGCAGGAGAAGAAGAAAATGTTTTATTTTTATTTTGTTTTAGACCCCTAAAAATAAAATAAACATGTTTCAAATAAATAATATTTACTCATTTTAAGTATGTTTGTGTTTCAAATGCACAATAACGTTAATATATCAAATATAAATCATTGTTTTGTGATTCACATGATGTCACTGTCTGATATGATATAGAGAGTACCTCTAAAGCTGGGCGCATAGTAGCGTGCACACAGTGGGCCATCGCAGCCAATTAAATAGGTCAAGCAAATACATTTCGCCTATCAGTGCGTTCAAATATGATGTAATATGATGTAATCGGAGCGCGTTTTTCTACGCCCTATGGGCGGGCCGCCACTGGATCTAGGAGGCTCACGCAGAACATTATTTCCAACCTCGAATGCAGGTAAATCCCTCAAAACAATACCTTTTGAGAGATGAACACTGGAGTGAAAGAGTTTCGACCTCATCAGCCTGATATCTCTCAATTCAGAAACAATCAACAGACAGAGCAAGACGATATACTCTGTCGTTTTCTAGCTGGTGGTAAGAAGTGTTTGCTACTTTGGCTAACAAGAAGCTATATGGCTAGCTGGATGCAGTCATGAATGTCGTTGCTTTCAATTCCTGCTTTTTAAAACGGGGGACAGATGCAACATGCCCATGGTATGGACTGTTACTGGAGTTTCTTTTTGAGTGGATAAAAAAAAAAGTGGATTATGGCTTGTGGACAGCTGAATATCTCGCCCCCTTCAACTCTTGTGATGGTAAGTCTATGTTTAATAGCTAGCCTTGGCTCGTTTAACAATATGCAAAATATGCTGTACAGCCCTGTACTCATACTGAAGTTATTCTTGGTATAACTTGCTCGGGAGCTGCCTGCTCCCGAGAGAGAGAGAGAGAGAGAGAGAGAGAGAGAGAGAGAGAGAGAGAGAGAGAGAGAGAGAGAGAGAGAGAGAGAGAGAGAGAGAGAGAGAGAGAGAGAGAGAGAGAGAGAGAGAGAGGAGAGAGAGAGAGAGAGAGAGCGAGAGAGAGAGAGAGAGAGAGAGAGGAGAGAGAGAGAGAGAGAGAGAGATATTTGGGCGTGCATGTTTGTGTAGGCGCTATTGGAAATGTGGCTGCATTGACTGTGATAATATATGGATTGATGGCAATGGTGATAGTTGTACTGTACCTACTTAAATATTCGTACCTTGTGGTTTCGCCGAAGCTCTGACGTGCACAGTAGGCTACTCAGTGTGTGGTGTGTGACATTGTGATACCTCTGTACATGTTTGCAAAATGTTTGGTATAGCGCCCCCCCTGGAGAAGAATTCACCAGCTGCCACTGAACAAACCGCGATACATCCAGTGGCGTTGCGCAATATTTTGGGGCTCCCCCGCAGGTCGGACCATGGGGCCCCGCCCACTCCCCTAAATCAATAATAAAGTGACATGGGATAGACATCGCGGCCACTTAAAGCTTTTTTTTAAATGTTTACTTTTTCAGGCATCATTCATTGACAAATACAAGTGGCTTTGTATTTTTTGTAACATGAAGGTATTGTAGAACGTTATAGCCATATCATAAGCCATATCATAATTTGAGTTCACACAACGGAACGATTCACATAACATAATTCTGTATAAAAGAAAAGTAGTCTACAAAAAAAAAAAACACACATCCTATAGGCTACATATAGTAGAGGATGCAGTCAGGAGCTGCTTTCTATTGTAGTAGGCCTATTATTTTATACAAGCACGTCTCCTGGCATTCTTCTGCGCAAAGTCCAACACTCTTTAAATCTAGTGTCGGCTCTCAATACTAGAAACGTTAATAATAATAATAATAATAATAATAATAATAATAATAATAATAATAATAATAATAATAATAATAATAATAATAATAATAATAATAATAATAATAATAATAGCTTCATTTTATATAGCGCCTTTCAAAAGACCCAAGGTCAGGGGGGGAAATAACAAAAGTAACAAACATAGTGGACAGACACAACATAATTTTGTGCTGGCTGTTCGGTGTCTGCCCATCACCTCCACCAAGCGTGGAGAATAGGAATAAATTATTGTCAGGGTCTCTCTAAAAAGATTAAAGAACACGAATTATCTCGCTCTCATTTGGCAGCATGTGTCGTTTATGATACGTGGCGGCGGAAACATAATCTGACCATTGACGCGCAAATATCATCTGATAGTTTTACGAGAGAGTTGGGGTTTTGGACCGAGGTCCTAACCAGAATAACTGATACACTAAATACACAGAATAACTGTACACTAACACTGGGGCGGCGTGGCTCAGGGGTAGAGCCGGTCGTCCAATGATCGAAGGGTTGGTGGTTCGAATCCCGCTCAAGCCCATGTCCATCCCACTGCCGTTGTGTCCTTGGGCAAGACACTTAACCTACTTGCCTCGTATGAATGTGTATGCATGTGAATGAATGTTGGTGGTGGTCGGAGGGGCCGTAGGCGATGATTATTCGCCACGCTTCCGTGAGTCTGCCTCAGGGCAGCTCTGGCTGCAATTGTAGCTTACCACCACCGGGATGACTGTGTATGAACGAATAATGGACTCTGTGAAGCGCTCTGGGTCAGTGAAGAGCGCTATATAAATCCAAGTCATTATTATTATTATAACACTGGCCTCTCGCAACTCTCCTTTCCGGAGTCAGTGAGAGAAAATAGGTGATATAGATAATGGTAATTTCTTATCTATAGAACTTATGGCGCGTTATGCGCACAATTTAAACCATGTACTAAAACATTTACGGATTATATTCCAATTCCAATGTAACCTGTAGGCCTGGCTGGGCTGTGTGTCTGCTGTCTGCCTGGACTCGGAGCTGACCGGGGGGTTGCTAGTGGTGGCCGTGCTGGGTGAGGAGCTTACTGCTGATGCATCGTCAGTAATGTTAGAGTCAGTCTACCTTTGCTGCCTGCTGGCCCAATGATGTTCTTTTTGGTAGCTTTGCCGTCTCCTGTTCGGCTTTTGCTCATATCTTGTTTTTCTGAGAACCGCTTGGGTATTTGCGCTTAATTTTTACCTGCGCTTCCCGCTTTGTTTTGAACGCTGCCCAGCCTGCCAATGAACATTAGTTATCAGCCAGCTAGCCCTATCGCAGGTGAGCAAATAATTATAATGATACACTTGTACTACAGCGTACACATGACGGGGACGGGGTGCCTAGCAACATAGCAGGGAGGGGGGGGCCCCACCCTCTGCACCCTGTTCCCGCGTTACGAAATCTAAGAGGATAGCCTACAGTCGGGGCGGGGCCCCCTAAGCTCCGGGGATCCCCCGCACCGCGGGGGGTGCGGGGGCCTCCCCTACGCCACTGTATACATCGAGTATACTCGATATATCGCCCAGCCCTACTTTGAACGCAGTTTCACTCAAGCTGCCCGAGTTTTGGGAACAGAGTGCCAATGCTTGGTTTGCGCAAGCCAAAGCCCAATTCGCTCTCAGGGATATTACCGCGGATGCCACCAAGTACTACTATGTGGTAGCAGCCCTTACAAACTCAACTGCAGCGAGAGTGGTGAGTTCGCTGGAAAACCCACATGACAAGTATGTTACTATAAAAACACATCTTAAAGAGGCTTTTGGTCTGTCTGAATCTGACCGTGCTCGCCAGCTTCTCTCTCTACCTGGACTGGGTGACTCAAAACCCTCTGAACTGATGGACCACATGCTAGCTCTGCTGGGTGACCATGGGCCATGTTTTCTGTTTAAAGAACTTTTCCTGCAACAGCTGCCAGACCATGTTCGTTTATCTATGGCTAATTCCATCAAAACTGACTTTCGTCAGCTAGCTAGAGAAGCGGATGTATTTTTCTCAGCTGGGAAGAGGTGTTTGGCAGCATCGGCCTACATCATTGATGAGCAGGGGTTCCAACCACTCTTTATTTCTGCCGCGGTTATGCCCCGCCGGGTGAGGCTGTCAGGGTTGTGCTTTTACCACGCAAAGTTTGGGAACAAAGCTAAGCGGTGCCTGCCACCATGCAACTACAGTGGGTTGGGAAACGCACTGGCTGCCACTCATTAGCAGCCGTGAGTGTTGGCCATCCTGCAAGCTTGCTGTACGTCACTGACTCACTCTCTGGCCGCCGTTTTTTATGTGACACGGGTGCCCAGGTGAGCGTGCTGCCGGCGTCCACTCAGGACTTCCACTCGAGATGGGGCCCCGCCCTTGAAGCTGCCAATGGCAGTGCGATCCCTACGTTTGGCAAACACACCGTGGCATTATGTTTTGCTGACCAGTGTTTCACCTGGGATTTTGTGTTGGCCAAGGTGTCCACTCCCCTCCTAGGCGCTGACTTTCTCTGCGCCAACAGTCTCTTGGTAGACGTGGGGAATCGCCGGCTCGTCAATGCTGAGACGTTCGGCTCCTTGGCATGTGAGCGCAGTGACACCTCCTGTTGGAGTTCTCGGACATCACAACACCCACCTTCTCGTCCACTGCCACTAAGCATGGAGTCGTGCATTACATCTCCACGGAAGGCCCACCAGTACATGCTAGGGCTCGTCGTCACGACCCACACAAGCTCACCATCGCTAAGAATGCGTTTGCCTCCATGGAGGCACTGGGCATCATTCGTCGTTCCGACAGTCCTTGGGCCTCGCCTCTCCATCTTGTTCCAAAGGCTAACGGCGGCTGGTGTCCGTGTGGCGACTACCGGCGCCTTAATGACGCCACTACACCTGATCGTTACCCGGTTCCACACATACAAGATTTTTCAGCCCACCTAGCTGGCGAGTCTGTTTTTTCGAAGGTGGATCTGGTGCGAGGATACCACCAGGTGCCGGTTAGCCCTCAGGACATCCCCAAGACGGCAGTTATAACCCCATTCGGACTTTTTGAATTTCTGAGGATGCCTTTTGGCCTCAAAAATGCTGCTCAGACCTTTCAGAGGTTAATGGACACCATGCTGCGCAACCTGTCTTTCGTGTTCGTCTACCTAGACGATATCCTGGTAGCCAGCACATCCAAGGCAGAACACCTAACACACCGTCTCCTCTTCAGTCGCCTCAGAGATCATGGATTAATCATCAACCCAGCAAAGTGTCAGTTTGGACTGCCTGCCATGGACTTCCTTGGCCACCACATCACTACTGCTGCGGCGGTCCCATTGGCAGTAAAGGTGGAAGCGGTGCTGCAGCTCCCATGCCCTACCACTGTTAGGGCCTTGCAGGAGTTCCTGGGGATCGTGAATTTCTACCATCGGTTCATCCCTCAGGCTGCCCACCTAATGCGCCCCCTGTATGGGGCTCTCAAGGGCAAGACTCCCAAGCATGCCATTGCCTAGTCCGACAACATGTCAAAGGCGTTCTCGGATACCAAGGAGGCCCTTGCGAGCGCAACCATGCTGACACACCCTGTGCCTGAGGCTCCCGTGGCGTTGACAACTGATGCCTCGGATTATGCTGTTGGAGCTGTTTTACGAGCAGTTGGTCAATGGCATTTGGCAACCCCTGGGGTTCTTCAGCCGACAACTCCGTTCCAGCGAACAGCAAAATTCGCCTGGCCCAGGATGAAGGTTGATGAAAGTTGCTCTTAAGGCCAATCTCCGGGGCTTGGTCGACAGACTTCCTTGGGTGATGCTGGGACTCCGTACTGCACCTAAGGAGGACCTTTCATCTTCGGCTGAGCTGGTATACGGCCAACCCCTCCGTGTCCCAGGGGATTTTCTTCCCTGTGTTACGGTCTCCTGGTCAGCACTGGAACAGCGGCATGCTCTGCTGGACAAGGCCAAGTCTTTCTTGCCCATCCCTACCTCATGCCACGGCGTTCCGAAGGTGCGTGTCCCGCCTGATCTGCAAGCAGCGGGGTATGTGTTTATCCGCTGCGACGCCCATCGAGGCCCCCTACAGCCACCCTACGATGGTCCTTACCGGGTTGTGAAAGCAGGCGATAAGACCTTTGTCATTGACATGAGGGGGAGTGAAGAACGGATCTCGGTGGATCGCCTGAAGCCTGCTCACCTGGATTTGGACCGCCCCATTGAGTTGACCCAACCGCCCCGCCGCGGTCACGCCCCTGGTAGGGCAGTCACGACGCCGACTCTAGCTCCGGTGGACCCCCGGACCTGCCGTCCGAGGCCTGTTAAGTGTCAGCCTACTGCTTTACCACTGCCTTGGTCTCCTGTGCCTGCCCAGGGGTACCGGAGTCGTTTTGGGCGGGTCATCAGAGCCCCTGGCCGTTTTTTGGGGCCAGTTCTTGTGAATTCTGGGGGGACGTGTGTAGTGGCTACTGGGTCATAATTCACAGCATTCTAGCCTATTGTGGTGTTTACTACATCTCCCGTGACCCTTAGCGGGGGATGACGTAGTTAAATAGAGACGAGTGAAAGATGAATGAAAGCGTTGTTTGTGTGACAGTAGAGTGCGTAATAAAATAGTTCGTTTTTGCATCGGAACACGACTCCATCTGCGCTATCATTACCGCACTCCCACATTACCATATTTAAACCAATTTCTATACCAACGGCACAAAATAGCAGCGTTACTGAGTTGTTTGTCCATCTCTAGTAAATTAACAGTTATTGAATTGTTTGTTCATCTCTAGTAAATGAACAGTTACTGAGTTGTTTGTTCATCTCCAGGACATTAAGTTTGTATGAAATACTTGCAACTGTAGTGTAGCAGGGCCCCGTGGTCAGAGTTCTGGCCTGGTTCTGAGTGAAGACAAACAAGACAAAAAAAAGGGTTAATCAGTGGAGTGGATCTTCAGGAACCAACAACAGCCTCTGTGCCAACAGACAGGCTGCTGAAAATTAATGTTCTATAGATTTTGATATAGCAGTCATTTCAGTGGTTTCTCATCTGTGCCATTAGAAGTATGCAAGTTTATGATTTTCTTCTTCTTGTGAACATTGTATTTTATAATTATTTGCCATTATAGCTGTATTAACATGCACATAAAATGAATAGAATTAATTAGAATAGAATTTTACATTTAAAACAAGGGAGAACACCTGGGGATGTGGCGAGACGGTTTCACTTCTCTGGAGTATCTGTTCAAAACCAGCAGTTAATGTCAAGTCAAGAGTTTTAATTGTCACGGCATACAGGTATACAATGAAATGCGGGTGGTCTTGCCCGCAACGATGTGCAATACAGTGGTACATATAATAGAATCAAAAGAAGGAAACAACATTGTGCAGTAACAGGTAGCAGGTAACATGGAGTGACATCTCGGTATCTGTACATAGTTATTTACAGAGCATGTGGGACATGCTAGTTAGCTTTGGTAGTGCAATACACTGTTCCTGTTGTTCTAATTTAAAGTGTCCTTTCCTTTGGCCATAAGTGTGCGTGTGTGCGACATGAGTGTGTGCCCGCTCATGTTAAAGTGTTAAGTGGCTGCTCGTGTGTGAGCGTGCACAGTGTGCGTGTCGTGTGTGTGTTCATGTGTGCTTGTGTGTGGACAGTTCAATGTTCTGAGCACTCAATGTTCATTGTTCATGGCTCTGATGGCCTGGGGGAAGAAGCTGAGCCTAAGCCGCTCTGTCCTAGTAGCTGGGGTTCGCAGGCGTCTGCCTGACCTCAGCAGCTGAAACAGGCTGTTATTGGGGTGGTGAGGGTCTTTCATTATCCTGCAGGCTCTGGATTTGCACCTCTTGTTGTATAGAACCTGCAGGGGGGGTAGTGCAATACCCGTGGTACGCTCGGCTGAGCGCACCACTCTCTGTAGGGCCTTCTTGTCCTGTGCCGTGCTGTTTCCATACCAGGCAGTGATGTTTCCGGTCAGGATGCTCTCTACAGCTCCTGAGTAGAAGGACTGGAGTATCTTCCCCGATACTCTGAACTTGGTGAATGGTGAATGGTGAAACAGACGGATGTTCCCGTGGATGTTAAATTTTTTTGAGATTTCATGTTATTGCTACAAAACTGTGTGTCTCTCTCTCTCTCTCTCTCTCTCTCTCGCTCGCTCGCTCACTCACTCACTCACTCACTCACTCACTCACTCACTCACTCACTCACTCACTCACTCACTCACTCACTCACTCACTCACTCACTCACTCACTCACTCACTCAGAGGCTCACAGGACCACAGAGTCCACTGGGTCAGACCTCCTCCTCCAGCAGCAGCTTGAAGAGGCTCACAGGACCACAGAGTCCACTGGGTCAGACCTCCTCCTGCAGCAGCAGCTTGAAGAGGCTCACAGGACCACAGAGTCCACTGGGTCTGACTCCCTGCAGCAGCAGCTTGAAGAGGCTCACAGGACCACAGAGTCCACTGGGTCTGGCCTCCTCCTCCAGCAGCAGCTTGAAGAGGCTCACAGGACCACAGAGTCCACTGGGTCTGACTCCCTGCAGCAGCAGCAGCTTGAAGAGGCTCACGGGACCACAGAGTCCACTGGGTCTGACTCCCTGCAGCAGCAGCAGCTTGAAGAGGCTCACGGGACCACAGAGTCCACTGGGTCTGACTCCCTGCAGCAGCAGCTTGAAGAGGCTCACAGGACCACAGAGTCCACTGGGTCTGACTCCCTGCAGCAGCAGCAGCAGCAGCTTGAAGAGGCTCACAGGACCACGGAGTCCACTGGGTCTGGCTCCCTGCAGCAGCAGCAGCAGCAGCTTGAAGAGGCTCACAGGACCACAGAGTCCACTGGGGTCTGACTCCCTGCAGCAGCAGCTTGAAGAGGCTCACAGGACCACAGAGTCCACTGGGTCTGGCTCCCTGCAGCAGCAGCAGCAGCAGCAGCAGCAGCAGCTTGAAGAGGCTCACAGGACCACAGAGTCCACTGGGTCTGGCCTCCTCCTCCAGCAGCAGCTTGAAGAGGCTCACAGGACCACAGAGTCCACTGGGGTCTGACTCCCTGCAGCAGCAGCTTGAAGAGGCTCACAGGACCACAGGACCACTGGGTCTGACTCCCTGCCACAAAAGGTAACGTTTTTGACAAATATTGAAAGGCTTTCAAGTTTCTCTTCCCTATTGTTAACATGTAGGAACAATTAGATCTGAAATTAGTTTCAAAACGGTTGCACTGTGGGGAAAATAAAAAAGTACTGTAGATTACAGTAGATTTCATTATCTGTTATGCACGCCTGGTGATACTAAATCCAAATTGAACTCGGGCATTTGAAAGATAATATATGTATATATATATAAATGTGCGAATTGGCTATAATAAGGTAATTTATAATGCAAAGAAAAATCATAATTCATATTCTCCTTTGTTTCATCACAATTTAAGCAAGCCTAGTAATAGACACAATATTTCTGACACTGAATACATTCCCTGAGGTCCGTAGATGTCCCTAGATACCAAGAATATGTAAATAGACCTTGTAGAAGTGGAGCAATATTCCATTTATCTAGGTATATATTTTAGGCGGATTTTCAGAAAATATTCCACCAGTGGAACAGGTTAAGAGACAGAGTTTCTAAAAGAGTATATACATTTGAGGGGGAATAAACTGTACATTGGAGGGGGTTGGGTGGGGGGGGGGTTGGATGTTTACAGGGGCCAGTTTCTAATTGCAGCCTCCCATAGGTGCTCTTTGAGAGCGGTTTTGAAGGAGGGTAGGGATTCACATTCCTTTACAGCTTTGGGTAAGGCGTTCCACATTGATATGGCATAATTGCGAAACGTGTTTAGTCCCTTGTTTGAGCCGAATCTGGGTTGAACATGATGCAAAACAAACTCGTCTTACACAAACGGCCTGTAAGCCACCACTAGGGGGATAGCGGATAACCATGAGTGAGTGAGTGAGCGAGTGAGTGACATTGCTGGTCATAGAGATGTTTTGCATAAAGAATTGTGGAATACAAAAAAGAAACAAAGAATTGTTTTGCATAAATCGATAAACAACTAAACTGTCCTTAACTCATTGACTGCCATGCTGTTTTCCCATCTTTACTCCCTGGCGCCAGCGTTATTGACCATTTTCACAATGTTTGCGGACTCATCGTATATTCTATATTATATCTATGGAGACAATAGTATGGCTCATTTGACAGGCACTATTTATACTCCATCAGGGACAAAGCAGTTTATTTCTAGATACCTTCGTTTTGTGCGCTATACCATGCAAAAAATCGTCCCGTTTCACAATAATCCAGGCTGGTTTTCTAGATTGTGAGATATAGTGTTTTGTGCGGCGTATACACAAATCTCGCGGCTGCTCGCCTGAAACCTATATTATTGCCAGGTCAAAGGTAAACACGACCACGTTTCTTCACAAAGCCATCGGGCGGTGGGGGAGGTCGTTTTCCGACGCGATCATTACAAACGCATGTTTTATGATGGGGTTCGGTAAAATAGACATAAAATAGACGTTACCTTTGTCAGAAGGTACTCCACTCTTGCTCCAAGTGTCTTGAATCAGAACAGGATCAATACATATAACGTTAGGTTGCCCTCATCCGTTGTCTTCTTCGTCTATAGTCTGCTCGGACCAGACTATACCACGGAGCCGAATAGGTTTCCTCATCTGCCGGTTTGACTATAGTATTTTTATGATTTACCAGAAGTGCTGAGTCCAACATAGTCTGGTGGAAAAACGCACCTTATCGTCCATAATCATCATCCATATAATCCGTTTTGTCTTCTTCATAATATCCAATAGTTCGCTTTAGGCGATCGCTATTGTCGAACGTTAGATTGCTGTAGTTTGCTCAGTGCTGCCATGCCACGGCTGCCACTGCTGGGAGTGCCCTAGTGATCCCTAGTGATTTGGTTACTCTCAGCCCATGCAGTTCATAAGGTAGGCGATACTGCCACCTGTCAGGATTCAATCGTCATTGTAGGTCCCAGCCACACTCACAAGGCCTGCGCGAGTGTTTAGAATAAGAAAATAGAAAAAAAGGAACTGAAAACGAGATCTCTTTAGCTGGCTCTCAGAAACGAGATATCTCGTGATTGGCGCTCAATTAGTTAATAAGAAAAGTGGGCACCTTCTGTAGAAACACTTTGAAGCTATACATATGAACAAATAGCTGTCTGGATGAAATGGTCAATAACATGATTTTAACATTCTTTTGCTTTTGTTTCTTTTCTTAACAGCTTGCACCCAAATCGTCAGGAAATCATGTGCGACGGCCCTTCGCAAGATTAAGGAAGTCTGTGAAGAGTGTAGTTCTTCTTGCCAAGCTTGTTATTATTGGTATTATTGCTATAATTGCAGTATGTATTGTATTGTTGTAGTTTAGCTATTGATCAGCCAGCCAGCCAGCCAGCCAGTCAGCCAGCCAGCCAGCCAGCCAGCCGACGTGTTCCATAACAGATGCCTCAGAAGAATCCTCAGAATCCAGTGGCAAGACCGCATCAGCACTGTAGAGCTACTAGAAAGAGCCAACATGAAGCCGTTGAGCAAGGAAGTGACGTAGCGAAGATGGAAGATGATAGGACACATACTGAGGCAAGACCACAACAACGACTGCAACATAGCAATGACTTGGGCACCAGAAGGGAAAAGAAGAAAAGGAAGACCAAAGACTACCTGGAGACGCACAGTAGAGAAAAAAATAAAAGAGGCAGGGTGGGGCTCATGGCCTGAAGCAAGAACAATGGCAGCTGACCGGGAGAAGTGGAAACGCTCTGTGAAGGCCTTATGTGCCACTAGGCATGAAGTGGATAGGTAACAGGTAACTGTTTTTGCTACTATGTCATTTGTTTTGCAAAACTTCAGAGAGGTAGCCTGCTAATAGAGGCACTTCCTCCTCTTCCGTTCTGCTTTAAGCTGTTTCCCTCCTTCCTATGCCCTTCTGTGAAATGAAAATGGGGAGAGGCTGGCGGACCTGTGCGCTATGAACAACTTGGTCATTGGCGGCAGTGTTTTTCCCCATAAGAACATCCACAAGGCCACTTGGGTATCGCCAGACCACATAACCGAGAACCAGATTGACCACGCCTGTATCAGCAAAAGAATCAGGAGGTCCATGCAGGATATAAGAGTAAAGAGAGGAGCAGATGTGGCTTCAGACCACCACCTCGTCGTAGCCAGCCTGAAGCTGAAGCTGAGAAAGAACTGGATGTCGGCACATACAACACGACACAGGTACAACACAGCTTTCTTGAGAGATGTCAGTAAGCTGGAAGAGTTCAGAGTAACACTCAGCAACAAGTTCCAAGTTTTACAGGAGCTGTTGGAAGAGGACGAGTGCACCCTGGAGAACAGTTGGAAGGGGATAAAAGAGGCAGTAATGTCTACCTGCCAGGAAGTGCTTGGCCCCAAGAAGCACCAGCACAAGGAGTGGATCTCAGGGGACAGTCTGCGAAAGATCCAAGAGAGGAGGGAGAAGAAGGCGGCAGTGAACAACAGCCGGACAAGAGCAGAGAAGGCCAAGGCACAAGAAAGGTATGCAGAAGGAAACAAGCTAGTAAAGAAGAGCATCGGAGCAGACAAGCGAAGGTATATGGACGACCTGGCAACAGAGGCAGAGCAAGCAGCAAGAGAGGGGAATCTGAGAGAATTGTACAACATCACCAAGAAGCTGGCAGGAAAGTACAGCAAACCAGAACGACCTGTGAAGGACAAAGAGGGAAGACTGATAACAACAGGAGAGGAGCAACAGAATAACAGATGGATGGAGTATTTTGAAGAACTTCTAAACCGACCAGCACCACAGAACATCGCACAGGCTGACACAGACCTACCCATAGCCTGCAACACACCAACCAGGGAAAAAATTAGGAAGGCTATCAAGCAGCTAAGGAACGGAAAGGCTGCAGGACCAGACAACATCCCAGCGGAGGCACTGAAGTCGGATATAGAAACCACGGTGAAGATGCTACACCCACTCTTCATGAAGATATGGGAGGAAGAAGACGTGCCAGGAGATTGGAAAGAGGGCTACCTCATCAAGATCCCAAAGAAAGGCGACCTTAGCAATTGCGCAAATTACAGAGGGATCACACTGCTATCAGTGCCAGGGAAGGTTTTTAACAGAGTCATCTTGAACAGGATGAAGGACCTCATCGACGCACAACTCCGCGATGAGCAAGCTGGTTTCTGCAAGGACCGATCCTGCACAGACCAGATTGTAGTGCTGCGCATCATCGTGGATCAGTCGCACCTCTGTACATAAACTTTGTGGACTATGAGAAAGCCTTTGACAGCCTAGACAGAGAGACCCTCTGGAAGCTTCTTCGACATTACGGGGTGCCGACCAAGATTGTTTCCATCATCAGGAACTCCTATGAGGGACTGACATGCAAGGTGGTCCACAGAGGGCAGCTCACAGAGGCATTCCAAATGAGGACCAGGGTCAGACAAGGTTGTCTGCTCTCGCCCTTCCTCTTCCTGCTGGCCATTGACTGGATAATGAAGACCTCCACAGCACAGAGAAGGTACGGGATTCAGTGGACACCTTGGACGCAACTGGACGACTTGGACTATGCTGACGATTTGGCACTACTGTCGCACACCCAGCAACAGATGCAGGAGAAGACCAACAACGTGGCATCCACTTCCGCGCAAGTGGGACTCAACATCCACAAAGGCAAGACTAAGATCCTCAAGACAGAAATCTGTTCTGGCCCATGGACTATAATGGTAGGAGCAACATTCCATGTCAGCCTTCTGATGAAGCTCAACACAGAGATGTGGGACCTGCTGATGAGCTCCTGCTACCCGGACAGTGTCGACCATCTGGAGACAGCACCCTGGCAATCTCCCTGTGGTGTTCATCTATTGATCCTTAGTAGATTTTAGTTTATGCTTATGTTATCATTAAAAACATGTATTGTATTGTTTAAAGATCTTTTTTTGTTTATGCTTATGTTATCATTAAAAACATGTATTGTAGCGTTGGTAGCACTTTATAATAACACCCTGTTATAATACATTTATAAGGTATTTGTAGATAATGAACTAATCATGAACAAACCATTTATATACATTCATAAATGATTATTAAATCATTTATAACTATATTTGTATACCATTTACAAAGTATTTATAACGCATTAGTGGATAATGAACTAATCATGAACAAACCATTTATATACATTCATAAATGATTATTAAATCATTTATAACTATTTGTATAACATCTACAGATTAGTTCTACATTATTTATAACTCATTATCAACATTGTTTGTATTGATTTGTTCATCATTAAATAATGTTGTTTAATGTGTAGTAACACATTTGTAGATGCTTTGAAAAATGGATATGAAAAAACGACTAGTGTATCTCCATTTATTTTTCATGTTCAACAAATGATTTGTTAAGACATTCATAAAACATCTATAAATCATTTGCAGATGCTATCGTGGGGGCCAATCTAAAGTGAAGCCTATTCATCATTAACAAGTGTCTAATACAATTAATTATTTGTTTACTTTTTCATCACATGTTACAAATGTAGGCAGCTAGGGCGGTTAGGTGGTCGAGCGGAGATTGCGTTCGTCACCAGCCCCGGAGCTGTGAGCCTGGTTCGCCTGTTCGAATCCAGCTCACAGCTCCGGGGTTGTCACCAGCTTGGCTGGCCGTCTGCACTGATACAATTGGCTGTATCAGAGGGTGGGAGAAGCTGGCGGGGTGGGTCCGGGTCGTTGTAAACAGCGACTCCTACAGTTCGGTCGGGGCGCCTGCTAAGCGCGGATTGGACGTGAGGGGGATAGTGTGGTCCTCCCACACGCTACGCCCTCTCAATGAGAATCCACGCTGCCAGGTGAAAAGAAGCGGTGATTGGCTGGACGTGTGTCGGAGGAAGCACGTGGTAGCCTCCACTCTCCCAAATGATCTGACTGTGGGGGGTAAAGCGCAGCGACCAGGAAGGGACTGGGAATTGGCATACGACTAACATTGGGATGGGAGAAAAATCGGAGGAAAATGGAGGGGGAAAAAGACCAATAAAAAAAAAAAAAAAAAAAAATGTAGGCAGCTTTCGGATACACCCTTCTTTGTGACATCAAACAGTGACAGAATTAGGACTAAAGATAAATGCAATTTTATTAACATATAAAATACATGTGCATGACATAGTGTAACGTCGGGGGCACTAGGACCCAGGAGTACCCTGGCCAGGTATTGAAGAGTATCTAGAGAGGAAGTCTCACGCGAGCGAGACTTGACGTCACGTGTGTTGCCGTCTGTTTGAATGGAAGCACAAGTTATCCGTGCTGCGTCTATACTTTCGCTTTTAATAAGGTATGAGCAGGTTAAACACCTTTTTTTGTTGGTAAATCTATTCCATCATTTCCGCCCTACAAACAACTCTTATATGTTGTGTAGACGTTTGTGTAGATGTGGTGGCCGCTAACGTTACATTTGTGTGCTCAGTGATGATGACACGACACAAATAATTATTACTCTTGTGTGTCGTGTCGTCATCACATACATACTGAGCACACAACATATAAGAGTTGTTTGTAGGTCGGAAATGATGGAATAGATTTACCAACAAAAAAAGGTGTTTAACCTGCTCATACCTTATTAAAAGCGAAAGTATAGACGCAGCACGGATAACTTGTGCTTCCATTCAAACAGACGGCAACACACGTGACGTCAAGTCTCGCTCGCGTGAGACTTCCTCTCTAGATACTCTTCAATACCTGGCCAGGGTACTCCTGGGTCCTAGTGCCCCCCGATGTTACACTATGTCATGCACATGTATTTTATATGTTAATAAAATTGCATTTATCTTTAGTCCTAATTCTGTCACTGTTTGATGTCACAAAGAAGGGTGTATCCGAAAGCTGCCTACAACATTTGTAACATGTGATGAAAAAGTAAACAAATAATTAACTGTATTAGACACTTGTTAATGATGAATAGGCTTCACTTTAGATTGGCCCCCACGATAGCATCTGCAAATGATTTATAGATGTTTTATGAATGTCTTAACAAAATCATTTGTTGAACATGAAAAATAAATGGAGATACACTATAGTCGTTTTTTCATATCCATTTCCATCCATTTCAAAGCATCTACAAATGTGTTACTACACATTAAATAACATTATTTAATGATGAACAAATCAAGTACAAACAATGTTGATAATGAGTTATAAATAATGTAGAACTAATCTGTAAATGTTATACAAATATAGTTATAAATGATTTAATAATAATTTATGAATGTATATAAATGGTTTGTTCATGATTAGTTCATTATCCACTAATGCGTTATAAATACTTTGTAAATGGTATACAAATATAGTTATAAATGATTTAATAATCATTTATGAATGTATATAAATGGTTTGTTCATGATTAGTTCATTATCTACAAATACCTTATAAATGTATTATAACAGGGTGTTATTATAAAGTGCTACCGTATTGGGTAAAGATCTTAAATGAAATAAAAAATGTATTAAGATAGCTAACTGGTGTCCTGTGGGTGCGAGACAGCATATTCTATATGTTTTTGCAACATTTATTCTTTGATCAGTAAGTAAACTATTTTAAACTACAATCTTAGATTATAATCGAATTGATCAAATCACGTTTAGGTCAAGTCAAGATTGTAGTTTAAAATGGTTTACTTAACAATTTGGGCCCAGAGGTACGAACATTTTGTCCACCTGACACTGTTTACTTTGAAATGCTGCACATATTTCTAATAGGTGCAGTAATGGTACATAATGCAGTGTAGCCCTTCTAACTGGGAACTATAACAATGATAGTTTCCTTCTGTGTGTAGGCGGCGGAGAGAGAGATATAATTGCATCTTGTTGATGTGCTTTTTGTCCTGTGTGGACGTTTGTGTAGGCAAGTTTGTGTAGGTAGTCCAAAGGATTTCTCAACAGTCTCTTTGAGTTAGAGACGGAGAATTTACGATACATTTTCACAAGTTTGGTAGGCATTGGCAGTTTGCTATTTTGTTCTTGTTGAGGCATTTGGCAGTTGATAGAAGTGTGATGTGAATTAGAACCAATGGACCAGGGTAGTTGTGGATTAATGGGAGTACAGTCATCTGATTAGAGAAAAAGAAAAATCTGAGAAATAGCAACTGCTAATTAGATCTGATAATTGGAGGATTGCTGTAAAAATAAATAAATAAATGTATAAATAAAAGAAAATCAGATTTTAAAGGTCCTCTTGGAGAAATAGGTCATTAATTCATTAATTAAATGTGTAATTAGGAACACGCTCTTCATTTAACTGTATAATTTATGAATTTATATGGATTTTATGGAGTAAGATTAGGCCTATGCGATGTGTTTGATTATTCTAAGACTTTCGATCACTTGAAATGAGGACCATGTAGAATCAACCACACAGCTTCATGGAATAAAAAGCTATTTATGCATGAACTGAACTCTATTGCCTATACTACATTATCTACTGCCTTATACCACTATATCCAATCTAGTCTATTCATATAACACTATGATAGCAATGTACAATAACACTATACACACATATACATTGATCAATATCTAAATGGTGATTCTTTTTATATAGCATGTATATATATAGCATACATTATAAATATATATATAGCATTAAAAAAAAATCCTCACATTCACCCATTCACTCAAACACCGACGGTGGAGGCGACCATGCAAGGTGCCAACCTGCTCATCGGGAGCAGTTAGGGGTTAAGTGTCTTGCTCAAGGACACTTTGACACGCTGCCCGGAGGGGAACCTCAGGGAAGTGGTGGGAAACACAGTGATGATAGGCAGCCTGGGATGAGGGAGATAAGAGGGATGATAACTCACACCTCCGTCTGTACAGTAAAGAACAGATAGGGACGCACCGACAGCGACACCAGTTGTCGGCGATACAGGTATTGGTTTCAGATACTGGGTTGATACGATGTGATAATACTGTGAAAAACACTTACTCACAGCACATTCTCTGACAATTACACAGCAATAACAACTAAATATACCCAGGTGGACTGTTTAGGTTAAAAGGGGTTAAGTTGGCTTGGTGTATTGAAGCTACTATCTCTCATTAAACACTGTTAAGTTAGCTTGGTGTATTGAATCCACTACTACAGTATCTCTCATTAAACACGGTGTTAAGTTAGGTTTGTGTATTGAATCCACTACTATCTCATTAAATACTGTGAAAAGCACTTACTCACAACACATTTTCTGACAATTACACAGCAATAACAACTAAATATACCCAGGTGGACTGTTTCAGGTTTAGGTTAAAAAGGGTTAAGTTAGCTTGGTGTAGTGAAGCTACTATCTCATTCTTTTGTCAGGAAGGGGCGGATCCGGCGGTTAGGTGGCCGAGCGGAGATTGCGTTCGTCACCAACCCCGGAGCTGTGAGCTGGATTCGCCTGTTCGAATCCAGCTCACAGCTCCGGGGTTGTCACCAGCTTGGCTGGCCGTCTGCACTAATACAATTGGCTGTATTAGAGGGTGGGAGAAGCTGGCGGGGTGGGTCCGGGTCGTTGTAAACAGCGACTCCTACAGTTCGGTCGGGGCGCCTGCTAAGCGCGGATAGGACTTGAGGGGGATAGTGTGATCCTCCCACACGCTACGCCCTCTAGATGAGAATCCGCGCTGCCAGGTGAAAAGAAGCGGTGATTGGCTGGACGTGTGTCGGAGGAAGCACGTGGTAGCCTCCACTCCCCCAGATGATCTGACTGTGGGGGGTAAGTGTGCAGCGACCAGGAAGGGACTGGGAATTGGCATACGACTAACATTGGGATGGGAGAAAAATCGGAGGAAAATGGAGGGGGAAAAAGATCAATAATAATAAAAAAATAAAAATAAAGGAAGGGGCGGATCCTTCTGACGTTGCTCAGGAGGAATCTGCAGTTACTGGTCGTTTGCGGCGATGTGAGCAGAGAAGCTCAGCCGATCAAGGACTACACCAAGGTTCTTGGTGGTCGGGGACGAGGCCACGGCTACATTTTCCACTGTGATGGAAAGCTTGGTCAGCGTGGAGGATTTGGCAGGTGAAGCAATTCTGTTTTTCTTAGGTTCAGTTTGAGGTGGCTGGTCGTCATCCAGGCGGAGATGACGGACAGACAGGCCGAGATTCGCTCAGAGACATGGATATCTGAGGGAGGAAAGGAGAGGAAGAGTTGGGTATCATCGGCATAGCAATGATACGAGAAGGCATGAGACGTGATAATGTTACCCAGAGATTTGGTGTAGAGGGAGAAGAGGAGGGGTCCAAGGACCAAGCCCTGGGGGACACCCGTCCGAAGGGGGCAGGGGGCCGACAGGGTTCCTTTCCATGATACTCGGTAGGAGCGGTCATCAAGGTAGGATGTCAGCCATGCCAGTCACTCCCATTCCTGCAAGGGATGCGAGGAGGATCTGATGGTTGGCTGTGTCGAAGGCTCCCGACAGGTCCAGAAGAATCAGGACAGAGGAGAGGCCCTTTGCTTTTGCTAAGTGAAGTGCCTCTGTGACCGCTATGAGGGCCATCTCTATGGAGTGACCAGTCCTGAAGCCTGACTGATTATGTCTAGAAGGTCATTCTGTAAGAGATAATCAGTAAGTTGGTTGGATACATACAGCACATTCCAGTGATTTAGAAAGGAAGGAGAGAAGAGAGACAGGACGATAATTGTCTATGATGGTGGGGTTCATTTTTATTTTTTTTTATGAGCGGTGTGACTGGCTTGTTTTAGGGAGGGGGAAATCACCCCTGAGTTGAGGGAGGAGTTGATGGTTGCCGTTATGAATGGGAGGATGGGCGGCCGGGTAGCGCAGCGGACTAAGCGTCTGTCTACCACCGCAGAGAGAGTGGGATCGAATCCAGCTGTGGTACCTCCGGCTTGGTCGACCGTCCATACTGACACAATTGGCAGTGTCAGCGGGTGGGAAAGCCGGTGGGGTGGGTCCTGGTCGTTGTAAACAGCGACTCCTACAGTTCGGTCGGGGCGCCTGCACAGCGAGGGAAGGATCTGGGGGAGGTAGTGTGACCCTTCCACACGTTACACTCCCCCAGTGAGAGTCCGCGCTGCCAGGTGAAAAGAAGCGGTGGGCTGGCTACACATGTGTCAGAGGAAGCATGTGATAGTCTCCGCCCTCCCAGACCGACGGTAGGGGGTAGAGTGCGCAACGACCAGGAAGGGGATTGGGAATTGGCATAACGACTAACATTGGGATGGGAGAAAAATGGAAAAATGAGGGGGGAAAAGATAATACAAAAAGAAAATGAATGGGAAGATGTCTGGTGCTATGGTCTGGAGGAGTGGGGAGGGTATCGGGTCCAGCTGGCATATAGTGGGACGGTTCAACGTTACCAGTGTCAAGACCTCAGTGTCTGTAATGGGAGAGAAAGATGACAGGGTAAAGGATGAGGTTCTCGATTCAGCATTTGGAATGGGCGGGGGTTGGGAGAAGCAGCTGCGGATGCTCTCCACTTTTTTCTAGAAGAAAATCGCAAGGTCTTCGGCAGAGAGAGAGGAGGGGGGGTGGAGGAGGAGTGAGGACATGGTGGCATGCATTTTGCAAAGGTTCTTAGCCGAGGCCTTGATCTTATGGTGAAAGAAGCTTTGGCAGTAGTAATGGTTTTGGAGAAAGCTGACAATAGGTTGTGATAGGTGGTGATGTCACCTGTGAGGCGTGACTTCCTATACTTCCTCTCGGCCGCTTTCAGGACCTGTCTTTCTTCTCTCACTGGGTAGGATGTTGGAGGAGAGTGTGGATGGGGATAGGGAGCACATGTTGCGTCTGACTGAGACAAATTGGGTTGGAGTGGATGGTTTGGGGAGTTAGTGAGAAGGTTATGAAATAATTATCAGACAAATGGAGGGGAGTTACCGTGGTGTTAATGATGGTGGAGTTACGGGAGAATATGAGATCCAGGGAGCTGCCTGCTTTGTGAGTGGGAGGGATGACAGTGGGAGTCAGGTCAAAGGATTGTAGGAGAGAGACCAGTGTCTGACTGAGACGAATCAGGCAGGTTGAAATCGCCCATCTCTCTTAAACACTGTGTTAAGTTAACTTGGTGTATTGAATCCACTGCTATCTCTCGTTAAACACTGTGTTAAGTTAGCTTGGTGTATTGAATCCACTGCTATCTCTCAATAAACACTGTGTTAAGTTCATGGTGTATTGAATCCACTGCTATCTCTCGTTAAACACTGTGTTAAGTTAGCTTGGTGTATTGAATCCACTGCTATCTCTCGTTAAACACTGTGTTAAGTTAGCTTGGTGTATTGAATCCACTGCTATCCCTCATTAAACACTGTGTTAAGTTCATGGTGTATTGAATCCACTATGCATCCCAATTTTATTAGGCTTGCGGTCTGTACCATAACCAAGCAAAACAATGTAATCTAACGTTGCATCATTTTGTCAGAAGAACTCTTTATAAAACGAATTGTATACATTTTGTACAGTTTTGACATCAAACATCATCACTCGGCCCTGACACCACGACGACACGTGGGTCGCCTTCCCCAGACAGAGAGAAAAAAGAATAATAATGTACTGTGATTTCCCACAAGGACCAGTAATGGCAAACAGTAGCATTGATCTCTCGCCAGCCTCACCAGTAATTAGGATGCTGGTCGCGACATTGACACCCATTGATTTCTCCATGGTAGCCAGGTTATGCTGGGTGGTGTAGGACAACAATGACTAAATAACGGCCCGGGCCAGATGATCTTAATGCCAGAAGCCAAGCGCGGGTATTGATTTCATTACGGAATGCCTCCCAGGCTCCCGGCACATACATTTTTTTATTGATCAGCCGCGGTGTCCACATTACTTTCAGCACTGTCACATGCGCGGCAGCCGGCCAATCAATGGCCAGCGGAATGCTGAGCACACGGGATTGCATAGGTACATTGGGGGGGGGGGGGCGGGGGGCCATAAATTTGGTGTTGTGCGACCTGGGGGGGGGGGGGGGGTGCACGCGGAAGGTGACCGCACACACACACACGATGGACGGAATTGATGAGTAGGGGGTGCCTTCACTCCTCCTACCTGTGGGATGCAGCGGAGATAGAGAGTGATTAACTTGTCCGATCGGGTTTCGTTTGACCCGCGTACACCATCCCTTTGGGCCCCGGCGAGATGAGGGGGGAATTAGGATTCAGACTGGGGCTCCGCCGGCCGGTAGAAATCTCATCCGACGACTTCCTATTGATGACAGATTGGTCGTAATTTGCTTGGCCCTTTTAAACTGCAGTGTAAAAAGCGACTCTCTCTCTCTCTCTCTCTCTCTCTCTCTCTCTCTCTCTCTCTCTCTCTCTCTCTCTCTCTCTCTCTCTCTCTCTCTCGCTCTCTGCCCGACGTACACTAGACGATGTTACAAGATGATCCTGTCAAAAGTGATTGTAATGGTTTGATCCAGTGGAAAATAAGAGGGGGGTTTGTTTCGTTCGCACTGGAGCGAACACATTGTTTCACGTCTGTTCGAGTTCAAGTTTTGTTTTATTTGTCACATATAAGGTACATGGTGAATGGCTGCTTTTTTATATAGTGCTTTTATCCAAAGCGCTTTACAATTTGTTACTCACATTTTATCCATTCATTCACACATTCACACACCGACGGTGGAGGCAACCATGCAAGGTGCCAACCTGCTCATCGGGAGCAATTAGGGCTTGCACAAGGACACATCGACACGCTGCCTGGGAGGAGCGGGAATCGAACCGGGAACCTCCGGATTGCCAGACGACTGATCTACCTCCTGAGCCACTGTCGCCCCTTAATGTAATGTACGTTACAGTGAAATGCTTGGTTTGGTATGAGCTTCCTGAGAGTGTGCTTCATACAGGGGAACAAAAGTTAAAAGAATAAAGACCAAACACCATACAAAATATACAATATCCAAAACTAAAGTACAAAATGCAAAAAGATGTAGCGCAAATCTTTTGGTAATAAATAGATCAAGTGATGAGTCTGTGCCTGGCTCTCTCTCTCTCTCTCTCTCTCTCTCTCTCTCTCTCTCTCTCTCTCTCTCTCACACACGCGCGCGACACACACTGTGTTTGTAATGGCCTTCCCCTAATGGAGGAGGCCTGCCCCTGTGCTCGGGCAGGGCAGGCCTCGGGGTCTCGGGTCTCGCCTACCCGCGGACCTCCCTTCCAAATGGCTCTTAATGAAGAAGCTCATTAAGGACGAGCGTTTGCTCCACAGCCCTTAATGAGGACCACACAGCTGCTCATTAAGACTCACAGCTTCAGGCTTCGTCTCCTCTCCCCAACAGCCGAGCGATAATACATCCGTGTAAGTAACTCAAAAGAACCATATAAAGAATAAAAAAACAACACCACAGCTACCTGTTTTCTAGGGGTGGGAATCACCAGAGACCTCACGATATGATACTATCACGATACTTGAGTCACGATGCGATAGTATTGCGATACTAAATATATTGCGATATGCTGAGTATTGCGATATTAATATTGCGATATTAATATTGCGATATTAATATTGCGATATTAATATTGCGATTTATTACCTTTTTTCAACTGCAAAGTAAAACTTTGTCAACATGTTTTATCTAATAAAATAAAGTTCAGTCTGTTCATCTCACTTCAATAATCTTTATTGCAGAACATGGTATTTTCTCAAGCAGACAGATGTAAACACTGTAATCTGTGTTGCATGTACCTGACAAACTGAACTGTTTGTATTACAGTCATATTCCACCTTAACTGAATGCACGTGTGTGTGTGCGCGCGCGCGTGTGTGTGTGTGTGTGTGTGTGTGTGTGGTGTGTGTGGTGTGTGTGTGTGTGTGTGCGCGCGTGTGTGTGTGTCTGTGGACTACTGTACTATTACAGGTATTGAAATGAACAATGCAACTTCCTTATACAAAAATAATAATAATAATAATAAATAAATAATTAAATATTGATACTTGGCGTCCCTGTATCAATACAGTATCGCGATACTACTACGTATCGATATTTTTCCCCACCACTACTGTTTACTAACCCTTTTCTGTGCAATAGAAGAGGGTTTTTCTTCCAAGTGATGCAGGAGGTGGTTTCACGTCGAGGTCCTTGACCTGGCATCCGTGCAGCGGGGGGAACGGCTCCCTCGCCCCTGAGCTTTGTAGTGTTGTGGAATATTCAAATGAGCCAAACAGTAAGATGTAGAAATTAAGACTTGAGTCAATTTGTATATATAAAAATATAGAACATAGTTTATTTCTGTGCCCACAGAGCTCAGTTTACAATCAGACATACTAAACGTCTCACCAGAAAGTGAGAAAGAGCTCTGGTCAGAACTTAGATTAAATACATAATCGAAATGACATACATGATACCAGATATGACAGAAAAGGTAAACAAAATATGCCCTAGTGAGAGAATGAATAACAAAGACGGCTCTAGGGCTTATGTTATGTCTTCACACTAGAACTGAAGAGGAAAATAACCTTGGACCTCTCATATCTCCTGGCCCTTTGGCTGAGTTTAAGAGACACCATCAGACTGTCGCCTAGTGTCTTAAAGCTGTATACTAGTTTGATCATATTAACTAGTCAAGGCTATCAGAGATAGAATATGTATTTTAACACAGAAACTATATGACATGATAATATTTCTCTCACAGTAGCTAACACAGAATACATATTCAAGAAAGCTACAATGCAACGCTTGTATCTTCTAATAAAGTTGAATAGTTTTGCTATAAGTAGGGATATTCTAGAGCTGGTATACAAAAGTGTGATAACGTTTGATATCTTAACCTGGTATGGAAACCTTGGGGCCAGGAATAAGAACAAATTGGCAAGGATTGTTAACATGGCTACTAGTAAAGTTATAGGGAAACCACAAAAACAATTGCCTGAGTTGTATGTATTTCGGAATAGGGACATGGCTCAGCGAATAATTTGTCTGGTCCTTTGCATCCCCTTCATGGTGAGTTTGACAAGCTTCCATCTGGAAGGCGCTATAGAGTTCCTCGAGCCCCAAAAAACATATATAAGAAGTCTTTCCTCCCACATGCCATTGCTCTGATGAATTCTTAGATTTAAATGTTAACCATGGTACTGGTTAAGTACCTGAAGCTCTGTCCCTGTTTTTGTTGTTGTTGTTTCTCTTTTTGTCTATGTATTGGGCTGTTTTGGGCCAATGTCTCCTGTGCCTGTGTGGTGTTTGTAGTGTTGTGTCTTGTTGATTGCAATCATGGTGAAGCCAAAGACACATTTCCATGAAAGCGCGCAAATAAAAATATCTAACCCCCTACGCTCTGCATCTTCTGGACGCCTCAGACCCAGATCCGAGCTCCTGGGGAGGGGGGGGGGGGGGGGTCATCAAAACGAATCGGGCTATTCTCGGTCCTGACCTGTTTTCTCAATTAGTATTTCTGATGTCAACCTAGTTCAGTGCACTGTGTTCAATCGCAATGTGATCAGACGCCCTGAGAGATAAAGTGCTGTAGCTACACGACCACAGGCCAAGACCTCCGTCCACTAGGGGGCCTCGGCACGACCTCTGGTATTACCGGCACCCAAGACGTCCTGGACAACCCATTATGAAAAACTATGTGATTTAATGTTCTATTTATGCCTTATCGTGACTTTTGGTGCTGTCTATTTCATGCTCATTTTATGCTCATTGTATGTCTAATTCTATATCTGCACTTTATGCACTGCTCTTGATCTTGTGCTCATTTTATGCAGTGTGTTATGTTCAGCGACGTGATTTAGAATCCTAAACTGTCAACGGCTTCAATGTAATGAGCTCTCTCTTTCCCTCTCTCTCTCTCTCTCTTTCCCTCTCTCTCTGTCTCTCTCTTTCTTTCCCTCTCTTTCTCTCTCTCTATATCTCTCCCTGTCTCTCTCTTTCCCTCTCTCTCCCTCTCTCTTACCCTTTCCCTGTCTCTCTCTGTCTCTCTCTCTGTCTCTCTTCCCTCTCTCTCTCTGTCTCTCTCTCTCTTTCTCTATCTCTCCCTCTGTCTCTCTCTCTTTATATCTTTCTTCCTCATTCAGCCTCCATCTCTCTCTCTCACTCTCTGTCACTCTCTCTCTCACGATGCAATTCTTGTATGAAAGGTGCTATACAAATAAAGTATTATTATATTATTATTATTATTATTATTATTATTTATTATTATTATTATTATTATTATTATTATTATATTATTATTTTATTATTATTTATTATTATTATTATTATTATTATTATTACCAGTAAAGGTGGAGGTCGTCTTTAAATGCTGGTGTGTAAAAAGGTGTGAGTGACACACAGAGAGACGGAGGCCGTAACACTGAAGGACAAGCGCAGCGTTTTTCTGGCGACGCGATAACGACATAATAAGACCTCAATCATCTCTGCGCACCATCTCGCCGCCGCTCCTATTGTTATTAAGCGCCCGGGATAATTGAACCGCTTTCCCCGACCCATGTAATATACATCGGCGAGAGGGACGTGCGTCGAAAGCAGTGAACTTAATGCGCTCGCCGGCGTAGCCCTGTTTCTTTTTTTTCATAGGTTGATGGGCGGAACGTGGATAGGAAATAGAAATGGCTCGCGTCTCGCATTCCCGCCTCGAGGTGATTAGGGACGTGTCATTGTCCCTCTCCGTATCTCCCTCTCACTTCTCCTTCCTTCATCTGCCGGGGTTTAGGGGATAATAAGGAGGCCTCTCACGTCAT
>NC_140179.1:34604661-34752161 GCF_963971535.1 Notolepis coatsorum
TCTCTCTCTCTCTGTCTGTCTCTCTCTCTCTCTCTGTCTGTATCTCTGTGTCTCTCTCTGTCTGTCTCTTTGTCTCTCTCTCTGTCTCTCTCTCTCTCTCTGTCTGTCTCTTTGTCTCTCTCTATCTCTCTCTCTCTCTCTCTCTCTCTCTCTCTCTCTCTCTCTCTCTCTCTGTCTCTCTCTCCCCCCCCCCTCCTCTTTGTTCCTCCTCTAATGGAATGTGGTGTAATATCCCCGGCATCAGCACGGTTTAAGTCCACACACACACGCACACACACACCATTCCCGCACCGTGTTGATTTTCACCCTTTTTAAGGTAAATGAGAGATTGGGCATCGAGGCCGTATGGAACCCTGGGCCACACAATGGAACCAACTTAAAGAGAAGGCGAGTCGACGGGAGCAGATAACGGGTCTAACTGTGGGGCTCAAGGGCGACCCGGTCCTAATCAGCCCCGCACCCCCAACCAGGCGGTCAGCAGCACGCGGTCATTAGGGGGTCATTAGGGGGTCAAAAGCGTTGGATAAGGAACTCCAGTTTTGTTAATGCGCATCCAGAGCATCAAGGTTCACGCGTCATAGAGATGTTCTCTCCTCCTCTCGCCTGGTCTCTCCTCCTCTCTTGCCTGGTCTCTCCTCCTCTTGCCTGGTCTCTCCTCCTCTTGCCTGGTCTCTCCTCCTCTCGCCTGGTCTCTCCTCCTCTTGCCTGGTCTCTCCTCCTCTCTCGCCTGGTCTCTCCTCCTCTCGACTGGTCTCTCCTCTCTCGCCTGGTCTCTCCTCCTCTCGACTGGTCTCTTCTCCTCTCGCCTGGTCTCTCCTCCTCTTGCCTGGTCTCTTCTCCTCTCGCCTGGTCTCTCCTCCTCTCGCCTGGTCTCTCCTCCTCTCACTTGGTCTCTCCTCTTCTCGCCTGGTCTCTCCTCCTCTCTCGCCTGGTCTCTCCTCCTCTCGACTGGTCTCTCCTCTCTCGCCTGGTCTCTCCTCTCTCGCCTGGTCTCTCTCGCCTGGTCTCTCCTCCTCTCGCCTGGTCTCTCCTCCTCTCTCGCCTGGTCTCTCCTCCTCTCTCGCCTGGTCTCTCCTCCTCTCGCCTGGTCTCTCCTCCTCTCGCCTGGTCTCTCCTCCTCTCGCCTGGTCTCTCCTCCTCTCGCCTGCTCTCTCCTCCTCTCGCCTGGTCTCTCCTCCTCTCTCGCCTGGTCTCTCCTCCTCTCGCCTGGTCTCTCCTCCTCTCGCCTGGTCTCTCCTCCTCTCGCCTGGTCTCTCCTCCTCTCGCCTGGTCTCTCCTCCTCTCGCCTGGTCTCTCCTCCTCTCTCGCCTGGTCTCTCCTCCTCTCGCCTGGTCTCTCCTCCTCTCTCGCCTGGTCTCTCCTCCTCTCTCGCCTGGTCTCTCCTCCTCTCTCGCCTGGTCTCTCCTCCTCTCACCTGGTCTATCCTCCTCTCGCCTGGTCTCTCCTCCTCTCTCGCCTGGTCTCTCCTCCTCTCTCGCCTGGTCTCTCCTCCTCTCGCCTGGTCTCTCCTCCTCTCTCGCCTGGTCTCTCCTCCTCTCGCCTGGTCTCTCCTCGCCTGGCTCTCCACTCCGGGAATGTGTCACGCTTCTGCCGCAGTCGACTGTCTGTCCTCCGCTTCTGGATTCTGGCAGGTATGATCCATTTTTTCTCTCTCTCTCTCTCTCTCTCTCTCTCTCCATCTCTCACTGTCTCTCTCTCTGTCTCTCTTTCTCTCTCTCTCTCTCTGTCTCCCTCTCCTCTTTCTCTGTCTCTCTATCTGTCTCTCTCTCTCCCTCTCCATCTCTCTCACTCTCCATCTCTCTCTCTGTCTCTTTCCCTCTCCATCTCTCTCTGCCGGTTTGCATCCATATCTATCTCTCTCTCTCCATCTCTCTCTGTCTTTTATCTCTCTCTCTCTCTCTGCGTTGCAAACAGAACGTTGTTTAATTTTTTAATGATCTCCTCAAGTTCAGACATACCGGTCTTCGTTCATACCCTCTCCGACCCCCCCCCCCCCCCCCCCTCCGACCCCCCCACGCCATCCCATTTGTTTCTCAAACTTTGGGGGCATCTTGAAAGCGCTGCTTATCATTTCTGAGGAGAACGCGGCTCCCATCGTTCTTCTTCATTTGAGAGCCCCCCCCCCCCACACACACACACGCACACACATTCCTTCCCCCGCCCTTGAGTTTCTCACAATGTCAGCGCTCACTTCAAAAGCCTCGGAATGAGAGCTCTGAGGACTCCATCGAGATTTCCCATTGCAAACAATTATTCTGTCCGTGGTTCTTTGACAGAGATTTCACTAGATTTATATTACCGGGCCATGAATCAAAATCCCTCCCCACACACACACGCACATGCACACGCACACACAGTGTGTGTGGGGAGGGATTGTGATGCCCCCAGTGGCGCCTCTCTCGTCTAACAGCGTGGTTATACACTATTGACCCGACTGTTGAGCTGAATGTAGATTATTCTCTGAAAAGTGGTCCAGAAAACTGAGAGCAGGTCAGTTACCATCGAGATTTGTTCGGGGGGGGGGGGGGGGGGGGGGGGGAGCTGAGTTTGTAGAGAGACCACTGTCTCCTCAGAGTCAGTTCTCTCTCTCTCTCTCTCTCTCTCTCTCTCTCTCTCTCTCTCTCTTTCTTTCTCTCTGTCCCCCTCTCTCTCCCTGTCTTTATCTATTATTTTATTACTGCACCTTAAGTTTGAGTCCCAAATCTCGTTGTATGCAAATATAATGACAATAAAGTACAATCTATCCATCTCTCTATCTCTCTATCTATCTATCTACCTATCTATCTCTCTCCCTCCCTCCCCCTCAATCTCTCTCTCTCTCTCTCCCCCCCTCTCTCTCCCTCTCTCCCTTTCTCTCTCTGTCTCTCTCTATCTACATTTACATTTTACTTTACTCATTTAGCTGACGCTAAATACAACTTCTTCCTCTCTTTCCCCATCACTATCTCTCACTCTCCCTCTCTCTCTCTCTCTCTCTCCTCTCTCTCTTACTCTCTATCTCTCTCTCTTCCTCTCTTTCCCTTCTCTCTCTCTCCCCTCTCTCTCTCTCCCCCCCCCCCCCCCCCCCACACGCTGCCCCTACACCCTACCTGGCCCTGTGAACCTGAGACCCCCCCCCCCCGGGCCAGGGGGTCCTTTCATGGCGTGCGGCCGTATCATCCAGATAGATGAGAAAGCCTCCCTCGTTGGGAAAGCGGCACATTGTGAAGTCTCTCCCCCAGCCGTGCTGCCTGTGAGGCAACAGGCTCCACACACCTGCCATGAGAACGAGGGGATCTGAGGTTTGAAGAGGAAAACCTGAGCGGACGTCCCTCAGGTCACCAGCCACATCCAAGAACACCGCCTCAGCCACGTCCTGGAGGGAACGCGGGGTCTGAGGAAACACGATGAAATAAATCAAAACAACCCATGAACTTACTGTAATCTGATGTACTTTGGATGGTCGCTTGAGGTTCTTACAGTTGAAAACGAACTTAAGGACCACTCCGAGATACGTTGCACCAGAGGCGGACACACGTCGCCGGTAGAGAAGGATTCAATCTTTAAATCTGTGACTCCTGAACATGAATGAATGAATGAGGTTTATTTTTCGGTCTTGTTTACAGATAAAGCAAAAACACACTTGTGTGACTTACAAAAAGAAAAAGAAAAAAGAAAAAAAATCACAAATGTACATATTCAAGGTAATGTTCATATTCAAGGTAAGCTCACACACAAAATCCAAAATCAATGACCGAAAAAAAGGAATAGGCTGAAGCACATGCTTATTTTTGCCTATCCTTTACAAATTCTAAACTAAATATATTTTAATATAAAAAAGAAAAACTTATATAAAAATATGCTGCAAGATATAATTCTTTGAAAAAAAAACAATGCTTGATGTTTTACTCAAAACGTATGCCATTCATACAAAGATAGATGGCCCTTTACGTTAACTGAATGTCCACAAGATATTCATTAAACATCTATGAATGCATTAGTGGGAAATAACAGTGTCAGATAACACGTTCATCAACGCACATCCCTATAAGGACATGGCACTTGGTAAATTGCTGAAACAAGGCAAGTGTTCAACGTGGAAATTGTTACAAGGCCAGTTAGACTGTTACTGGAGCCTACTGTGGTCTCTGTGATTTAGTGCACGCAGATTAAATCATAAGCAGTTTAAAGAACGTATAATCAATGAATAGATGAATAATAATGGAATCATGATACTTTAAGGAACAGTTGAAAACGTTTTTATTCAGACAGGCTTTTAATACATTTGAATGAATTCCTGGTTGTGTTTGTTTATTTATAATTGTTGTTTTGTTTTACGACTGACATTTATGTTGCACTCATAGTTAGTTATTTAATTTACTTATGTTATGCTATGCTTACGTTGTGTCAGAATTGTTTTGTGTAGTGCATTTATCGCTCTGTAACTGTTGCTACGCACTTTGTGATTTTATCTGTGAAAGGTGCTATGCAAATACAATTTACTTACTTACTTACTTACTTACTTACTTACTTACTTACTTACTTACTTACTTACTTACTTACTTACTTACTTACTTACTTACTTACTTACTTACTTACTTACTTACTTACTTACTTACTTACTTACTTACTTACTTACTTACTTACTTACCCGAGTTCAAGTCCCGACAGCAGGACTTCAGACTTGGTCAGTCGTCCCCACAAACTCAATTGGCAGTGTGTTCGCGGGTGGGAAGCCGGTGGGGTGTGAGTCCCGTTTGTTGCAACAGCGACTCCTACTGGTTGGCAGGAAGGGGATCTGGGGGAGATAGCGTGAACCTCCAGCGTGTTATGATCTCCCAGTGAAACTCCTAGCTGTTGGGTGAAAAGAAGCGGCTGGCGACTGTATCGGAGGAGGCGTGTGGTAGTTTACATGGCTCGCTGATAACAAACTATCATTACATGGGCAAAACAGAGTCCATTCTCTTCGGTTCAAATAACAAACTCAGCAAGACCGACGGCTTCTCAGTTGCAGTGGGTGACAATATTGTCACAAGGAAAGACGAAATTACCTACCTGGGTTCCATCCTAGAGGCAAATCTTTCCTGTGACAAAATGGCATCCAATGTAATAAAAAAAAGTCAACCAACGAACTAGATTCTTGTACCGGATCTCCTCTCTGGTAAACAAGAATACCCTGAAGACTCTGGCAGGAGCACTCATTCAAGGGTACTACGACTATGCGTGCACCTCATGGTACCAAAGCACCTCAAAGGCGCTTAAAACAAAATTACAAACACCACAAAATAAACTGGTCAGACTACTACTTGACCTTACCCCCAGAACCCACCTCACCCCTGCCCACTTTGACAACCTAGGATGGCTTAGAGTAGACGACAGAGTACAGCAACTTGCAATGGGCCTGGTCTACAAGATACACTATACGACTAAGGTACCCATGTACATGTCAAAATACTTCCCAAAGGTCAGTGAATACCACAACCACTACACCAGAGGAAGCTCAACAAATCAGGTTAAACCCAGATTCGGCTCAAACAAGGGACTAAATACGTTTCGCAATTATGCCACATCAATGTAGAACGCCCTACCTAAAGCTGTAAAGGAATGTGAATCCCTACCCACATTCAAAACCGCTCTTAAAGAGCACCTACGGGAGGCTGCAATTCGAAACTGGCCACCGTAAATGCCCAAAACCCCCACCACCTCCTAATAGACAGTCTCCTCCCCACCGCATGTATATATTCCCTCCCCGCCGTATGTATATCTCTCTCCCACCCACCCACCCCCTCCTAATGTACAGTCCCCTCCCCATCATATGTATATACTCTGTCAGGATCTAGGGGTAACAGTACTGTATATTTGAATACCGTTTATGTCACAAATGTATCAGTACTAAATACCTATATGTCCCTATGCCATAAATGTCATGTATGTTGTGTATGTCATAAATGTCTATATGAATTGAAAATGGGGGACCCTGATGGAAACAAGACAAACGTCTTTCTCAGGTCTGCATCCCCTTAACAATTGTGTGTATTGAGCCGTACTGTATTGTACCCATTCTGCAATCTGTTAAATAAAGTTTTCATTCATTCATTCATACACCCTCCCTAGACCGACAGTAGGGCAGCATGTGGTAGTCTACACCCTCCCTAGACCGACAGTAGGGCAGCATGTGGTAGTCTACACCCTCCCTAGACCGACAGTAGGGCAGCATGTGGTAGTCTACACCCTCCCTAGACCGACAGTAGGGCAGCATGTGGTAGTCTACACCCTCCCCAGACCGACAGTAGTGCAGCATGTGGTAGTCTACACCCTCCCCAGACCAACAGTAGGGCAGCATGTGGTAGTCTACACCCTCCCTAGACCGACAGTAGGGCAGCATGTGGTAGTCTACACCCTCCCCAGACCAACAGTGGGGCAGCATGTGGTAGTCTACACCCTCCCCAGGCCAACAGTAGGGCATCATGTGGTAGTCTACACCCTCCCTAGACCGACAGTAGGGCAGCATGTGGTAGTCTACACCCTCCCTAGACAGACAGTAGGGCAGCATGTGGTAGTCTACACCCTCCCTAGACCGACTGTAGGGCAGCATGTGGTAGTCTACACCCTCCCTAGACCGACAGTAGGGCAGCATGTGGTAGTCTACACCCTCCCCAGACTGACAGTAGGGCAGCATGTGGTAGTCTACACCCTCCCCAAACCAACAGTGGGGCAGCATGTGGTAGTCTACACCCTCCCCAGGCCAACAGTAGGGCAGCATGTGGTAGTCTACACCCTCCCTAGACTGACAGTAGGGCAGCATGTGGTAGTCTACACCCTCCCTAGACCGATAGTAGGGCAGCATGTGGTAGTCTACACCCTCCCCAGACCAACAGTAGGGCAGCATGTGGTAGTCTACACCCTCCCTAGACCGACAGTAGGGCAGCATGTGGTAGTCTACACCCTCCCCAGACCAACAGTAGGGCAGCATGTGGTAGTCTACACCCTCCCTAGACCGACAGTAGGGCAGCATGTGGTAGTCTACACCCTCCCCAGACCAACAGTGGGGCAGCATGTGGTAGTCTACACCCTCCCTAGGCCAACAGTAGGGCAGCATGTGGTAGTCTACACCCTCCCTAGACCGACAGTAGGGCAGCATGTGGTAGTCTACACCCTCCCTATACCGACAGTAGGGCAGCATGTGGTAGTCTACACCCTCCCTAGACCGACAGTAGGGCAGCATGTGGTAGTCTACACCCTCCCTAGACCGACAGTAGGGCAGCATGTGGTAGTCTACACCCTCCCCAGACCGACAGTAGGGCAGCATGTGGTAGTCTACACCCTCCCCAGACCGACAGTAGGGCAGCATGTGGTAGTCTACACCCTCCCCAGACCAACAGTAGGGCAGCATGTGGTAGTCTACACCCTCCCTAGACCGACAGTAGGGCAGCATGTGGTAGTCTACACCCTCCCCAGACCGACAGTGGGGCAGCATGTGGTAGTCTACACACTCCACAGACCGACAGTAGGGCAGCATGTGGTAGTCTACACCCTCCCCAGACCGACAGTAGGGCAGCATGTGGTAGTCTACACCCCCTTATTTACTTTGTGACACAATAGGCAAACAAATGCAATAGTCATCAATATATTATGCTAAATGATTAGGGCCTATTACAATAAACAACTGTATTTATCAATTAACAAGTCAGAGTCCTCGTCTGCACCTTCCAATACTCTAGTCCAAGTCCGAGTCATCAGTGCTCAAGTCCAAGTCGAGTCACGAGTCCTGGACTCGAGTACTACAACACTGTCACAAGCACACCGTCCAACTAATGTAAAGTGCTTCACCCAAAAGCACTCGCACGTTGAAGGCATCGAGGACAACCCGCGGAGGACCTCGTTCCACCGTGGCCCTCGAGCAAGTTATCATATCGCTGCGAGTTCAAAGCCATCCATTACGATCCACTGTAATCAAACCATAATGGTCGAACACAGCTCAATCCTAATCGACCCGTCACCCGCACGAAGCCGTGGCCAATCAAGAGATCTATTGATAATATATATATATAATATATACAGTATATATACAATATATATATATATGTTTTTTTTTCTTTTTTTAAATCCCTTCGGTGGGATTTGGAAGAACTGAAGACAAAATCAATGGTGATCAACTTGGTCTTCAGCGAGGAAGGAGAGTTGTGTGAAAGTCTCGGTGCCGAGCGGTCTCTGCAGAGACAGGTGAGGCCCGCGCTCTGCCTTTTGATCTCTCAAACATGTATTCCATCTCTTCTCCACCGCGAGGGAGCCTCCTCCGAACCAAGGTCAGCAGCGCTCAAAGACGGGGTGCATCATGGGAAATGAGCCACAGCGCCAGCGAGCGTGCGCCTCTCTCCTCTCCCCGGCTCCCGGTAGGAGGGGGGGGGGGGGGGGGGGGGGGGTTGGGGGATCAGCCAGGCATCAGAAGGCTCGTCCTGACACTTGTGAAGTCCCCGGGTATCACCTATCACTACCTATTTCTGCCGCGGAGGAAACCAAAGCCCCGCTCTAATTGTATCACTAATATCACCGCAGTCTGAGGGCCAATTATTCTCTCTCTCTCTCTCTCTCTCTCTCTCTCGGAGCTGGGCCCTATTCCCCGTACCTGGTTCAACTACGTCGATCAAAAGTCCCATTATCCAGATTCAATTAACCCGATGTTTGAATCCAGGCTTTCCCTGTTCCTCGAACGCTGATTCAGTCTTGTTAATTCTAACCAGACTTGATACTCAGGATAATTGTGCGCGGCCGCCTCACCTGAAAAGAGAGCAGGTGTCGATCGCAGAAATCCTGATTTTCTAACGACATTGATTGATTGATTTAAAACTTTATTAACAGATTGCAGAATGGGTACAATACAGTTACCGCTCAATAGCCTCGCCGACAAGTTAAATGCATAATCTATAGGCTAATGTTAAGTCCCTGATTACCCCAATCAATCAGATTATATTTCTTTAAATGTGCCTGCTGGCAGTAGGCTTAATGGAATGAATAATCGAATGAGATCTTGCTAGCGAAAATAATTTGTTCTTAGGTATCGGCTTAGGTATCATGTACTTTATATATAAATACATGGTTCCCAAAGTTTTCAAGGCGCGACCCCCTGAAATAACGGTGTCAGAGAGGCTTGGAGGGAGGCTTGCAGTTTCACTATTAATCAGGTTTTAATCTGTTTCGGACATCCATACATGCATTGATTTGATTAAGCTTTGGTTTATACCAGTGACACCTTGTTCATCATCAGATAACAGTGCTTGAACAGATAAATGCATTTTCTCAAATGCATTCATCAAATGTCAACGGCTCATTAAATTTCTCAAATCCGTCAAACAGTGCATCTTATCAGACATTTTAATCCCAGTTACAATATCACAATAACGTGTGAGTGACAGTGATACAATTCAACAATCCACAGATTCAGATTCCTCGTAATTCATAATCCACAGTCCACGCATAAAGACGCTTCAATTTATGCTTGAATGAAACACAATCCGGGCGCTCCGTTAAGCAAATACATCAACAGCGGAGAATATGAAACTAATCAGAGCCAAACGCCCGATAGGTTTCATTCATAAAAATATCCCTGCGGGATTCACATTTGCAATGCCCCCTTATTAAAATAACCACTAGTGTGTGTATCACGACTCCGAGCGCCGTATATATGACGTGCATTATTTAGGTCCATAGGCTGAATATGATTTATTATCAGAATTTTAGGTCTATTATTTTACATTTCAAAAGCCCTGTCTAGAAAAAGGAATCACAAAAACATAATTCAGAATGGTATAATGGGATCTAGACTGTGAGAATTATTTCAGGAAGCTCTTTGCGAGGGTGTGGCCATGCAGGTTATCGAGCTAACTGAACTAAACGCTGCCCTCGACCAGGTTCAAACTTTTTGATCTGTTGCCATAGCGATTTAGAAAATCTGACGCCGGGGAACGGAAAGTTCTGGCTTAAGTCAAGCTATGCTGAAAATGATCCGGCTAACTCAGTTAGCCAGGTACGAGGAACAGGGCCCTGCTCTGTTGCTGCTGATGACACCATCAGAGTTCTGTGATCAAAGTTGTATGATTATTTTTTCTTTTTTTTTCTTTGGGGGGGAGGACGGGGGGAGGACGGGGCTATTAGCTTAAATCTACATCATAGATGGGGTCCAAAAGTATCCGTTTGCGGGGGATATCCTGGAGCTTATCTCTTATTGAACGTATTCTTCTAGAATGACAACCTATTAAATATGGTAAACGAGCACCCGGGCGTGTATTATTGTCCTTTCTTCTGCATCCAGAGTCAGTGTGGTGTGGTTTGATTCCATTGTGCGCCCATTACCCTCGATGGGGGCCGAGCCGCCATTAAGCACGCTTTGTCACACCGGCACGAGAGGCGTGTCTCCTCTTTACAACTAGTTACCAGAACCAATCAATGTGCTGCTCACTGATAAGAGTCATCTAATCAATAACGCCCTGCAACGCTCCATCACAGCTGACCGGCGTGGACATATTTGCCGCTCATCAATCTGGCGCATTAACATTTTCTCCTTTTATTTCGTCCCTATGAGTTGTTCTCGTCACCGGGGGTGTGGAAGTGTGTGTGTGTGGGGGGCGGGGGGGGACTGACAACCCAGGGCCCCAAGCTGGGGGGGGAGGGCCCTCAGAGAGACCAGGCAAAAAGGTTTGTTTTTAAAGGTTCATGTTCCCAGAATCATGTTGAAACGTAGACCTTTATACCAAGAGAAAAAGGGTGTGTGGTCTGGTCTGCCCAGGTGGGAATGAGATAGGAGGATTGGGGCTGGGGAGGAGGGGTGACGGGATGGTGAGCTAGGAGGGGGAGGGGGGGTTGACATGGTGGTGGTGGGGGGGGGGGGTAGACAATGGGGAAGGTGTATTTGAGGGGAGAAGCCAGACGGCCTTCCACCACACTAGCCACAACTTCAGCGCGTCCGTCCGTCCGTATCGAGAGTAATAGTTAACATCACTTTACCTCCACTCTGTCTGCACTGCAGCAGCCTCTCTCTCTTCCACTCACGGAAACGATCCAAGATGCATTTGACATGATCTCCTGATGCTATAATATCAATGTATTAACACTAGTGAGATTTATCGACGTGCTGCTGGGAAAGATGTAACCAAAAAGAAAAACAAGAAAAAAACGAGAGATACAAACATTTCATTTCTATTTTTTTCCCAACACGCCCATTTTGCTCATTTGTCCAAAATCAACGATTTCCTCGCAGCGTGTTTTCATTCAATTTGACTAACTCTGAAATTATACCCCCCCCCACCCGTCAGAGGCGTGAGGTATCCATCACGCGCTCCCCCGGCCGCGCCGTCTGAGGGGAGAAAGCAGGGGCTACTTTGATATTTATAAAACCATGTACAATGTGTTTCCACCCCACCCCCCCCTCCCCGACAAGCTATGGACCCCCGCTAACGGCGTGACAAATTAGAATGGGGGGCCTGGTAATGGATCGTGGAGGCATTACTGACACTAACCCGCGTCTGGCTATTTCTTCTCCATCATAAACTATGTCCTTCTCTCTCCGCTGGCTCTGACGCTGTCGTTTTTCACACCTGCTTCGGGGCTAAAAAAACATTGATGAATAAAACAACAGAAAACCAATCAATCTGAGTGAGCCGATTTGTCAGGTGTGAGCGACTGGCTCACCGGCCTGATGACAAATTCAGCCCTGGCGCTTGCTACTATAGTGTGCGTGTGTGTGTGCGTGTGTGTGTGGGGGGGGGGGGGGGGAGTGTTTGTGTGTGTGTGTGTGTGTGTGTGTGTGTGTGTGTGTGTGTGTGTGTGTGTGTGTGTGTGTGTGTGTGTGTGTGTGTGTGTGTGTGTGTGTGTGTGTGTGTGCGTGCGTGTGTTCAGACAGACCCTCCCAGGCTCCAGGTTCACTCTGCAGGCTGTCAAACACCAGACTAACCAACTCACTTGAACTCACCTCATTTTGAGCAGCAACTGCAAAAAGAGTTCCCAACCTATTTTCTAGCAGGTATAACTCTTTATGACAATAGTAAAAAAAAGAAAAAATATAAAAAAACATGAAAAACATGTAATTCCCCCCTGGGGGGACCAAAAAGTAGACATGTGTAGACATTTACTATCCAATAGCATTGTGAGGCTGAATAAGAGGACCTATTGACTATGTAAATGTGCTTAAATTATATTTTTTTAAACATTTCCTTTTTTAATTATATAGCTAAAAGTGATGCTGTATTTTGCAACCGAGACGGCCTCACAGGGGTTGCATTGCACGGTAGCGCTCTCCACCTTCCCCTCTGTGTGTATTTGTGCGTCTGTGTGTCTGAGGAGGAGGAGGAGGAGGAGGAGGAGGAGGAGGAGGAGGAGGAGGAGGAGGAGGAGGAGGAGGAGGAGGAGGAGGAGGAGGAGGAATGCCGGTGCACCGGTGAGGAAATCAATCTGGGCTCGCCCTGCCATGGCTTCAGTCTTATCAACAGAGCACCGCGCCGCCGCGCTGACCGATGGGCCAGATTTCAGATGATCTACATGCCTTTATGTAAGTGTAGCTAATCCATCAAGGTCTGGGAGGGCGGGGGGGAGGGGAGGGGAGGGCGGGGGGGAGACAGGCCCCAGTCACTTCATCACACACACACACACACACACACACACACTCACACACACACACGCACACTCACACAGACACTTAGTCCCTCCACCAAAAGCTATTAAGTGACACCACTTAAAGGGTACATAAAGCGTTATAATGGTATTTAGAATTAGCTTTTAATGCACCGTGTTGTGTGGCTATTAACACCACTGACGGATAATGATGTGCTTTATCAATAACCAGACAGGATCAGAGCTTTGACCGGATAGTAAATAATAAATATAATCCTTCTATATAATTATTCTATATACTTATATACATACACCTGCACATAACACATATAACTCTGTATGATAGCATGTATAATCATGCTGTATATACTGTATGTATATATATATGTGTGTATTCTTACTGTATGTATATATATACATCTGTCTGTACATACCTGCATATAATCCTTTTTACATATCTGTAGATACTATATCTATATCTGTCCATATTCCTTACTAGTTACGCTGCTGGCCAGTATGACTTACTACCATAGTGTCTGTATAACTTTATCACTGTACATATTAATACTACAACTCTGTACATACATCTGATTAGCACTATTACTCAGTAGTACTAATTTATACATTCTATACCCAGTTTAATCACCTGTACATTGTATATTACTGTTGCACTTTACTGTTACATTTGCACTCTGGTTGGATGACAAACCTATTCTCGTTGTACTGTACTTGTGCTGTATGATGACAATATATTTGAATATAATCTAATCTAAAGTTAAGATATTCATTCAATTTACTGCAATGGTTGTGGGAAAATGTGTATTAAGATAAGATCAGATAAATTAAGATTTAGATTTATTGATCCCCTGGGGAAAACCGGGCATCATAGCAGCATGGGGAGGGGAGGTAAAGCCTAAGAGGGAAGCAACAGTTGCGATTGGAGGATCAAGAATAGGGCGGGGTTTGAGATAGGAAATGATCTGTCACGTGACAGGCCTATCATTTTACACCAATCCACACAGCATGCTATCTGAAGGTCACGCCCCAAATCAATGTCATTTTCAGAATAATAGTATATAATATATACCGGTAATAATATTCCTTTATGTCAAAACACAAAACCTACCGTATAACCCTGCAGATGCACCGCCTACCCAGTTACTGTAGCATGGCCCTGTTCCCATCCTCATCCAACACTCTATACTAACCCTAGATGGCCCTGTTCTCATCCTCATCCAACACTCTATACTAACCCTAGATGGCCCTGTTCTCATCCTCATCCAACACTCTATACTAACCCTAGATGGCCCTGTTCTCATCCTCATCCAACACTGAACCCTAAACTCTACCCCTAGGATGGCCCTGTTCCCATCCTCATCCAACACTGAACCCTAAACTCTACCCCTAGGATGGCCCTGTTCCCATCCAACAGCGCCCTAAACTCTACCCCTCTCCCACGAGTTCTCTTTTCCAAACTTCCTGCACTCTTCTCTCTCCATCAAAAGCTCACATCCCATTCATTGATTCATTCCACAATTATAATTTACTCGTTTATTCTCTGCGTTACGCCTCAAGGTCAAGCCCTGTGATTTCTTAATTAAAGAAAATGGGAGGGGGGGGATGTGAAAGTTTTTTTCGTGTCTTCAAACGAAGCCTTGAACATGCGAGCTGCTCAATCAGATCATTTAAACTCACTTAACCCCAGCTTAATCCCAGACACTCTCCCAGAGTTAGCCCAGCTCCTCGTTAATGAAATTAAATAAGACCAAAGGAAGTTCCCCCCCACCAACCCATCACATATTCACCACCACACCGTCCCAGGACAGGTGGGGGAAGAGTTCAGAGAAACGTTCACATGAGATCCTGCGGACGGCCGTATTCCAAAGAGATCTGGGACGTGATTGAGATTGAGGCTCTCTGGAGGGGAGCTGTGTGTGTGTGTGTGTGTGTCCGTCTGTCAAAGTGTTCTAATACTGTACATAAGGTGTGCAAGGTTCAGGAAATCTCATGATTTCGGTTCTAGGGGTCACATTTCCATTCAAAATCGATTCTCGATGCAATACGTGCATAGATTTGATTCTAGATTGCAGTTTTGAGTTACTTTTCCCAATCGACTGCGGTATACACTTTAATAGGCCTAAAAAAAAACACTGACTCAAATGTAAACCTTTACTCAATGTCAACCTTGAGTACGTTTTATTTTACAGTTTAGCCCACTCGATATGAAACATAAATGCAATAATTTGAAAAAATAACAAAAAAGCAATAACTAAGCTTAAAAAAAAATATATATATATATATATATATATTAAAAGAAATTCATAATCGATTTTGAATCTGCAGATAGAATGCACACCCCTACTGTACATCTATCTGTGTATGTGTGTGTGTGTGCGCGTGCTACCTGCTCAACCTTCCTACAGGATCTAGGCAGTATGTTGCCTGACCGTGCATGAAGCAGACTTAGACAAATATATTTTACATTTTGCATTTATTGATTTCTTTCAAAATTTTGGGCCAAGTACAGTATATAAGATGATAATAAAACAGGTGTTCTATTTTTCTTTTTACAATCATGGTATATAAATGAAAAACCAAAAAGACAACTAGTATATTAATATATTATTTTCACAACATCATCGTCACATCATCTCATTCATTAGATATTCTTTTCACTTTCACTACAACAGGTTTGATTTAAACATGGCATATCCTTCACATTGATGGACGGACAAGTGTAACATACAGGCCCGAATATAAGACGACGTTCTTTTGCCGAAAAGGATACCTGAAAAAGTGCAGTCCTCTGTGACTCGTGCACTAGAGATTGAGAGGAGTAGCGAGGAGGAAAGCTCAACCACGCTGGAGCGATGTTCAGCTCCGTTCTCAGGAAGCTAGCGGGACGTGTTTGGTATCTAGGTGATCCCTAACAAAAAAGGGTCTCTGCCGGTTTCAACAAGTTCGATTAAAGACTTTTTAAGACCTTTTCAATACCACTTAGGACGAGATTTAATACCAATTCCACTACCATACTAGCAAAACAAAATACAGTAACTCTGTATTACAGTAACATTAGTGTCAGATGATCATCGTTGGGTTTCAGTTCACAGTAAAAGGCCAAGTTAACCAAAGCACTGAGGAGGTGCAAATCAAGCAGTAGGCTACAGCTTAACTTCTTCATAAAAATACGTTTTGATCTGCAATATAAAAAGAAATGGGGTGGGCTTTTATAATCACAGTCGCCTTATATTCGGGTCAATACGGTATTATGTCAAGGCACAAAATACTGTAACGAATACAGTACAAGAGTGTGTGTGAATGAATGAATGAATGAATGAAAACTTTATTTAACAGATTGCAGAATGGGTACAATACAGTACGGCTCAATACACACAATTGTTAAGGGGATGCAGACCAGAGAAAGACGTTTGTCTTGTTTACATCAGGGTCCCCCATTTTCAATTCATTGTGTGTGTGTGTGTGTGTGTGTGTGTGTGTGTGTGTGTGTGTGTGTGTGTGTGTGTGTGTGTGTGTGTGGTTAAACTGTAGACTAATCGGATACTAGTCAGAATGTGTGTTGGAATAGGTTGAAATCTGTATAATAATATTACATTAACACTTTGAGTGCCAGCCACGAGAAATCTCGTTAGTTCATGCCATGCGTTGAGTGCCAACCGACGAGAAATCTCATTTTTAACCGTAATTTTTTTTATTATCGATTTCCATAAATTTTTCATCAATCTAGCCTCACGTTACCAGTGGGGATCTGTCTGAGGTCGAACAGGGAAAATACCGCCCCCTATCGTCTCTCCGGATGGTATTGCACCCCATTGGATTGGACTGAATGAAATGGATGGGAGATTTTTTTTCCGGATTCCACATTTTACTTGTCAGGCATGTAATCCGAGCCGATCCCATTCATTGCCCACCATCAGAACAGTGTGGAATATGTCTTTCGACCACCCAGTGTTGGATCAATAAACATGATCGATATTTGGAATGGCGATCAGGAATTGGAGTAATCTTTTTGGAGAACATCTGATCTGAGGTAAGGAATCTATTTTACCAGTCTTGGGATAATCAGAGCTGTTTTCAGCTATATATCAACGTGTCCCATATGTGTGTGTGTGGCTGTGGTGTGTGTGTGCTGATCAGGAAATAAGATAATAGATTTTTCAGCCCGCTTCTATAGCGTGCATAAGTACACATATACTATTGATAATCTAGCGTTTATTTGAAAACGATGCATAAATAGGCCGAAAAATGACAACGTGTTTTGTGTATTCCAGTAAAGCGTGATTCCTGCAGAATCTTTTTTTTTCTGAAAGTTTCAAAAAACGAGCGTTTTTCAAAATGGTATAAAACGGAAATGAACCGATTAAAAAACAATCCGTTTCGACAATGTTGACTGCAAACAAGTCATTGATAAGCGACGGGCGTATTAGACCCATAATTTAAGATATAGTTTATGCGTTCGCAAATATGATCGCCCTCCATTGACTACAGCGTTGGCACTCAAGCGCCTATTTCTGGCACCCCCTGCTGGCACGGAAAGTGTTAATAAAAGTATAGAATAACTGAAATTTGTAATTAGTTCCTTCTTATTAAATTAAACATTTACCTTGCTTTAAAAGAAAAATTTCACAATTTTCAATTTGAGGTAACAGAATACTTGAGGTCTGGTCTACTGGGGCACAAGGTGAGTTAAATCAAGGGCACCCCTTTATTTGATTGGCACGCCAATGAGCAGCGATGCAGTCGGCTTGAGGTTCCGATTGGTGCTGGGATCGCCATGGTTTCACGCCATCGGGAGCTCATGGAAGGCCGCGTACTGTCCCGTCACGTAATGGTATATCTGTAAGAACAAATAAACAAACATATATATATGAATATATACAGTATATACCGGTAGTTGAGAATTAACTAATTGTTAAAAGGTAGAATCTATGATTGTGGTATGACGTCCTCTGTTGAAACACCCCACTACTGGCTTCATAGTAATTCATTGGACAGAGGATACATAATTATTTTAGTAATAATAATAATAATAAATGTTATTTGTATGCCCTTTTTATGTCACAATTAGATTATGGTGACATAGTTTATAGATTTGCTTGTCCTACTGCCTTAGCCAAACTCAATCCGCTTTACCATGCCGCTCTGAGATGTATCTCCAACTCACCATATAGGATGCATCACTGTACACTGTACTCACTGATTGGTTGGACTTCACTGGCTACACGCAGGTTGCAGCACTGGTATTTTTGCATATATAAGGCTGTTCTTGGTAAACTTCCATGGTACATCAGTTCCAAGCTTGAATTAATTCAAAACTACCTCAATCTCAGATCCAGCTTTCAAATGTGCGGACTGAGGCAAGTAAAAGAAGCTTATTTTATTTCGGCCTGACACGTCTCCACACATCTCAAATTGGCCTTGCCGATCGATTTGTATTGCTTCAAATAAAACATATCTGAAATCCTTGCCACCTGCTGCTCCGGCTTTGATGAGTAGCACTCGCTGAGGTTGATTGTTAGTTTTATTGTGCTTGTATTAAGGTGAATTAAATTTTTCATTAAACATTTCAGTTGTATGGTAGTCTACTGACACTTGTATGTGTATTGTGATTTGTTATGCATGTATTGACATAATTCGTGTTTGCCTTCTTGGCCAGATCACCCTTGAAAAAGAGACCTCGGTCTCAATGTTTTTTTTTCTTTTTCTGGTTAAATAAATAAGGCAGGACTAAATCTGGGCTGGGGAAGTGAATTCATAACTCTCTCCCATCCCCCTAACACCAACCGCTGAAGTGCCCTTGAGCAAGGCACTTAACCCCCAACTGCTCCAGTGGAGTTGCTCAGTGGCCAATGGTGTCAGACTGTGGTTGTACTGGGCAGCTCCCAGGTGTGAATGGAACTGTGTGAATGTGAAGCAGGGCTTCCTGAAAAAGAGCATCAGCTCAGCGAACCTACCCTGGGTAAATAAAGGTCAAACAAGAAAATAAATGTATAGCACCTTTCATACAGGAATTGCAGGCCAAAGTGCTTCACAGGCATAAAAAGAGCAGAGAATTGACAAGATAAAAGTGTGGACATAAAATGTGTATAAAATAGACAATAATCATAAAATAGACAACATGCATTCACAACTGACCTGTGCTATCGATTGATAAAACTCGATGAATTTCCACGTTTTTAATACTCTATCCATTAGCTGTGTGCTATAGTATCTGAAATGTATTGTCCGAGCCTTCGATGCAAGAACTACGCTCTATGTTACAGATACATGTGACTTTTACGTGACTTTTGGGGGGACTGTGCTTGCGGCAGGAGGCCGGATCGTAACTGAAAGGCTGCGGTTCGATGGTGCCTGGTGCCCACTAGGGATGGGCAAAACGTGACATAATCAAGCAAGCAAGCTAGCTGGCTGCTGTCATTGCAAACAGATAAGATATTTAGGAGTCGCAGCAGGCTAACGTTATTTCCAAGGACAAAAGCATTCATTGTTACATCACTGATGCTTGAAATGTGTGAACTTCGTGAAACATGACAAATGTATAAAACGTTGCTACCGTGTAACATCTCCATTCTCTCTTTCTTCATCTTTCTGTTCTGTTCTCCCAGCTGTTAACAGACTGTTATGCTACCTGGCTAGCTAGCGAGCTGTACCCAGCGTGCCGTTCAGCGATGTAACTGTTAATAGGGTCCCCTCTCAATACACTACACAGTGTAGGTGCCGGTAAAACAAAAGGGAATTCTTTTTGTTTTGAGACAAAACAATATTCACATAAACTAATCATTTTTATAATTTATTTGAATATTCGAAGATCAATGCCCATCCCTAGTGCCTACAGGAGGGTGTGTTCCAGTTGCGAGTGAGCGTCTGGAGGGCGGCTGCTATTACCATCTATGGTGCCCGACTGCTCAGAGACTAAATCAAATTGGAACAGGAACCAAGGGCGATTAAATATTATACATAAATTTAACAGAAAGGCCACGTCGTCTTGTGGGCCACGTCTCACGCCTCACCGCCCCTCGACATCGTGTGAAAAGGTTCTGCTTTCAGTCTTCATAATCACCTGAAATACAATATGTGTGCTAAAAGGTTCTCGTCGTGCAGTTAACACTGTGCAAATTAATAATGCGTGTGGGCTGCCCGCGCACGCTCCTACATACAGAACGCCTGCTGTCGTGTGACAGCGTTTGGTCTGTAGATGGAAAATAAGAGTAAGTCAGAGTATAGATCTGTTCTGTACAAACAGCACCAATGTAAACACACATTTTACAGCCATAGTGTTAAACCTTGTATCAAAAGGTCGGCCAATCAACTAGAGGCCCTTGTATCAGAAGTTCAGCCAATCAACTAGAGGCCCTTGTATCAGAAGCTCAGTGAATCAACTAGAGATGTCTAAAAACAAGTCTACGTTCCCATTTCAACATTTTACTGGTGGAGCTCCCTATTGGTTTACATATGGATCACTGATCTGGCCTTGAAAGACCCATAAAGTACAAAAATATATATTTTCCATCTCTTGTCCCCTCCTGTCCTTGGATGCACCCCCCCCCCCCCCAAAATTCCATTGTTCTCCATTCCTGGAACATGAAAATTCCATTTGGTAAAATATGATGATAGATTTTGAAATAACCGCACTTGTCCCGTCTCCCATCATGTAAAAACCAGCCGTCCTTCTCCCGTCAAAGTGAAGGCAAATGTCATTCGCCGTTTTGCTTAACATTTAACCGCTATTTAACGTTACCATTTGCCGTTATTGCTCTTTCATTAAAGCCAGCATCGGTAATGCCGCCAACCCGCGACCTCAAGACAGTCTGCTGGTCTGCTTGGTGTTACAGTCTGCTTGGTGTTACAGTCTGCTGGTCTGCTTGGTGTTACAGTCTGCTTGGTGTTACAGTCTGCTGGTCTGCTTGGTGTTACAGTCTGCTGGTCTGCTTGGTGTTACAGTCTGCTTGGTGTTACAGTCTGCTGGTCTGCTTGGTGTTACAGTCTGCTGGTCTGCTTGGTGTTACAGTCTGCTGGTCTGCTTGGTGTTACAGTCTGCTGGTCTGCTTGGTGTTACAGTCTGCTTGGTGTTAGTCTGCTGGTCTGCTTGGTGTTACAGTCTGCTGGTCTGCTTGGTGTTACAGTCTGCTGGTCTGCTTGGTGTTACAGTCTGGTGGTCTGCTTGGTGTTACAGTCTGCTTGGTGTTACAGTCTGCTGGTCTGCTTGGTGTTACAGTCTGCTGCTAGTCTGATGTGTGGGATGGAGGGGAGTGGAGATAGGGGAGGGTTTGCTACTGCTGGCAAAATTATATATACATGTATTTTTTATATATACAGTATATTATAGCTATTATAGTTACTTATCATAGCTACTGTGAGTTTCATGTTGTTTTATTTGTCACATATAAGGTACATTACAGTGAAACGCTTGGTTCTGTATGAGCCTCCTGAGATTGTGCTTCATACAGTAAAACAATTAAAAGAGTAAAAAGAATAAAGACCAAACACTATACAAAATTTACAAAACTACCGGTAGTACAAATGCAAACAAAATGCAAAAATGAGGTAGAGGGCTCTTGGCAGAGCCTGAGTTGAGGCCAGCAGTAGCAGCGACCCCTGCTCCCTATCCACCGCTCAACTCCAGAGGCATCGACGACGACAACATTACAGACCCCCATCTTTAAAAATAATATCACTTCTTGCGGAGACACCGGGTGCTCCGCCGACAGCCGCGCTGCACGTCTGTTTTCGTAATTATTTTACGATTAATTGCAAATATTTTCATGTTGAGCTATAGATTGTGGATGAATACGCACAGAAAGGTACACCATGCAAATGTTCACGCTTTATTTGTTTTAAACGAGACGATTTAGAAATGGGCAATGGGGAAATACATTGCGATTTTAAGCGAGGTGGACCGGCCGGAAACAACAATGTCAATGTGGAACAGCCTCCCCATCCAGCTGAGGGCACCACAGAGCCTGGACTCTTTTAAAGCAGGCCTGAAAACATATCTGTTCAAAAAGGCCTTTGACTGTTAGCTTTTTATTTAAATTTGATTGCGCTTTGTTTTTAAATTGTCTGTTTATACTATGTTTTTAATTAACTATGTTCTATTTTTATTCAGTATTTTATTTGTTTTACTAATAACTATTTTATTCTATTTTTTTTAACTGTTTTAACCATGTAGTGTAGCACTTTGGGATCCCAGCGAACAAAAAGTGCATTACAAATCCAATCTATTATTATTATTATTATTATTATTAATGACGTAACCACTACACCTCCCACTACAACTCTGTACACCTGATTAGGGTCCTCCACAGAGAGCAGAGCTGCGTGTCTCTGTTTCACGGGGGTTCTGTTTCCTGAGTGTCATGCGTGTGAGTGAGTGAGTGAGTGAGTGAGTGAGTGAGTGAGTGAGTGAGTGAGTGAGTGAGTGAGTGAGTGAGCTCTCTCCCCCCACCTGCCTCTCGATGTCAGCCAGCAGGCTGCTGGCCCCCAGGCGGAAGAGGTGCGGCCCCAGCCACTCGTCCCCCAGCTCCTCCTTAATCAGGGAGAGCCACACCAGGGACTCCATGGCCGTGCGGATGCCCCCCGCCGGCTTAAAGCCCACCTAGGGAGCGGGACACACAGAAAGACACACACACAGACACAGCTCTTTCAAGAGGGACAAAAGGACCAAACCCCAACGGCGTCAAACCCACAACCCCTCTTGTCATTATGTGACACTTCGGGGCGGAGACGGAGATGATCGTTTGCCGTGTAGGAAACCACCGACAGACCTCGGGTTATTCGGTTGGCATATTTGACATTTGCTCCCGTCGTGTGAGGTGTGACTCGAGACGATTTTTCAAATGGTTCGGGCCGTTCAAAGAGAGGTCCGCGAGGCTGGTGAAGGTAGGAGGACATGGAGAGGGGGCTTTGAAGGCGAGCAGGGGACATATTGTTATGGAAAATGGGACTTTCCTCGTCTTGGATTTGTCAGTTTCAGATGTTACTTAGGTAGGGGGGGGGGGTTGACAAACTCCTTTGAGCAGGGTTTGAAGTCTTCTGATTAACAAGCCCAAAACAAGCTGTTCAGGATTATCGTTATCGTTTGTGACGTCATAAGGGGATGAATTAGCTCCGACGAATCAATTAGCGGTGCTTTTTCGGAGCCAGGAACACTGCCTACCTAATATCTACTGCTGAATTTGTGATTTTATTTTATTCTTTTATGTATTTTGTAATACTCGTCGGTGTGGCCAGGCAGGGAAGGAAATAATTCATTTTAAATGCAGTGTGTTGCCACAACCTCCAAAAAACAACCTGTCTAACACAAGGGTCGAAAGAGGTGGTGGAAAATAAATCATTAACACTTGATTTTAGACTAGAAAGATAAATGTACACGTTCCTCCTAGATGCTCCCCGTGTTAACACTTTCTCCTTCAAATTTTCTCGGAACGAAATGCAAAATACTTTGAAAAATGGAAATGGACTATATTGAGTTGTTTACACACACCTGCAACTGTCACCCAGCCTTTTAACTGTAATTTGTCTGTTCTGCTTCATGTGTTACATACCTTGTACTTTAAATTTGTTGCTTGTTTGATGTGTGTTTTACTTTTTAATTATTTCCCTTACCTCTGTGATATATGTTTTTTTCCCATCCCCTTTCCCAGTTACCCTTCGAGAGGCCCTTTTGTACTCTCACCAGCCCGTCTTGGTAAATAAGAATTAGCTCTTACCCGACCTGGTTAAATAAAGGTTAAATAAATGAAAATAAAATGTTCCACAGATTCAAGGACGTCTCGTGAAACTGTTACAAAGATACATAATACGTCTCCTTTAAATTAGGAGAAAATCTAAAGCTTGGAAGAAGAGAAGACAACCTACGGCTAGGTCGTGTCCTCATAGTTGATCTATATACCTATCGCCAATCTATGTAACAGCAGGGGGTGGGGGGCGCTTTCTTCCTCCTCATTAACTGGGAAATAATGACATCCTTTAAGGGCGTTTAGGCTGGAGTTGTGAATGAGTCAGAGCCTCTTTAGACCGTGTACTGTACCTTGTGGCCTGTGCGCAGGAAGTAGGCACGAATGGCCCTCACCATCACTATGGCAACGGGGTAAGTGGCGTTGACGGACTCCTTTCCCGTGGACGTCTTGATGAAGTCCGAGCCTGTTGGGAAGAATCAAGTTAAAGTTCAAGAGTCATATCCTCTTATAATGTGTACTTGTTCTGTTGTATGTTTTTGTATGAGTCTTTTATTTATTTTTTGTTGTGTGTTATGTGTTCCGTTTCTGTATTACATTGCACAAAATGTGGGACCCTCTCAAAAACGAGATTCTGTATCTCAAGTGGTTTTCCCAATAAAGAATTTCAATATATATATTTATTTGTCACATATATACACTAACTTTGTATTACAGTTTATTTTATCCTCACAACTCTTACTGCAATATAATTTGGGCCAACACTTACCCTTCTTACTTACAAACAATCCATAGATTGCTCAGAAATCCTTTGTAAGAATTGCAACCAAGTCTTCTTATTTAGCCCCAACCAAACCATTATTTAAACAACTGCAACTACTCACAATTTATGAGGTCAACAAGTACCAAACAGGGGTTCTTATGTATAAAGTAATTGGTCTTCTTTCATCTTTACCCATTTTCTTTCAAAGTTATTTTGAGTTTAATTCTCATTATGCACATCTCACAAGAAGAAATAATGACTTACGCATTCCTTTATTTCTGTAGGACCTCTGTTGCCAAATTCTCCTTTGTCTATCAAGGTGCAGTGATGTGGAATTATATAAAGAAAATCTAACAGAAACACGTTCCACTTTAAATACATTTAAAAGCAAGCATAAAAAATAACTACATATCCTGTAGTCGTTAGTATCCTTGCGAGTAGTCTTTTTTAGTTTTTTTTCCTTCTATTTTTTCAACAAGGTAATTGTTGTATAATGCTGTATTGTATGTATCTGTTGTGTATGAGAGAGGGATATCCACATGTGTGTTTGCGCATAATGTGTGTCGGGAGGAGGGGTGTGGGGGGGAGACATTTTCTGTGTAGTTATTCTATATAGGTTTAAGAGGGGGGGTCGCTTATAAGCCCTTGGGCTTTATGACATTTCCTGCAAATTTTAACTGTTCTTCTTTTACATTTAAATTTTTTTTTATAGACTGGTCAACATGGCTTTATTTCCGGTGTTATGTGATCACAGCGCAGGCGCATCAGGCAGCCAAAGCCGGAAATAAAGCCGCTTTGAGCCGTGTTGACCAGTGTATACAAAATATTTTAAATGTTTATTAGCAAAGCCGAGCTTTCAAACCCTAGCGTTTGTCTGTCCGAAACCCTCGTGCAACTGTGAGTACCATTGAAATTTCTCTGCGATACTTGATAAGAGAAAAGCGAGACAGAGTTAATTGTGAGATTTTTCCATGGTCGTATAAGAGGGACTGTGTATTCACTCATCCAACCATGTTGGCGTGCATCACAGACCCGAAAGGGGCTAAGGGCTGTGGGAACATACAGTAGGGCTGTGGGAACATACAGTAGGGCTGTGGGAACAAAGGGCTGTGGGAACATACAGTAGGGATGTGGGAACATAGGCCTGTGGGAACATAGGACTGTGGGAACATAGGCTTGTAGGAACAAACAGTAGGGCTGTGGGAACATAGGCTTGTAGGAACAAACAGTAGGGCTGTGGGAACATAGGCTTGTAGGAACAAACAGTAGGGCTGTGGGAACATAGGCTTGTAGGAACAAACAGTAGGGCTGTGGGAACATAGGCTTGTAGGAACAAACAGTAGGGCTGTGGGAACATAGGGCTGTGAGAACATACCAGTAGCGTGTTTTATCCCCGTTATCGGCCTAATATCCCACATCCCTCACCGAAAGTGAACTGACCACCGAGCCACCCTGGTTTCAACACAATCCGGCGCGACCGCCCGGCGCAGTAACTCAGCCGGCTCCGCGCGCCAGAGAGAGACAGACAGGGCATTACTCTCGCCAGGCCGGCGGTGGTCGGGCCAGACAAGAACATATGCTGCCACTGACGGTTAACAGAGAGCGGGTGCCTGTTCATCAATAAAAGGGGTGAGGGGGGGTGGCATGGAGGGAGGGGGGCGGACGTCATTTTTCCTTTCCTCCTTCAGAGCCAATTATGTTTTATCTGCTTTCTTGATAAAAATAGAAGATGAAATGACGCTTCTTTTAATAGATGAACCACAAACTGTGTGGACTGGTAAAAAATAATCACGCACCCCCCCCCCCCCCCCCCCCCCTCTCTCTCTCTCTCTCACCCCCCCCCCCCCCCACCCCTTGCCTCCCCTGGTGTATAATGACTGTTCATTACCGAGCAGAACAAGATGAACATTTTCCAGTTCATTAAAGACATGTTCTATGTATTTTTCCAGTCAGGTCTTTTTTATCCCCCCCCCCCCCCCCCCTCTCTCACTCTCCCTCTCTCTCTCTCGCTCTCATTGCCTGTTCCTCAAACTGGGGCGTAATCCTTAAGATTCGTTATGGGGAGTCTTAATTACCAGATAATGGATAACCGTTATTAAACGCGGGTGGCGGTAATGAAGCTCTATTCATTTGCGTGGGCAGTGGGGATACTGCGGGGGGGGGTGAGTAAAATAGCCCGCATTGGAGATTAATAGGTGAAATTATCATTCAATTTCAGGAACCTCATACGCAATTCATAGGAACAAGGGGAGATTAAGGAGCGAGCGTGGTGACAAAAGCAATGCATTTTAATAATGATCTCTATCAAGCCCGCTGACAATTTGGTGCTGTAATCGCCTTATTGTGTGATGGCTAGTTAAGCGTACAGTGCGTGCGTGTGCGTGTGTGTGTGTGTGTGTGTGTGTGTGTGTGTGTGTGTGCATGAGTGAGTGAGTGAGTGAGTGTGTGAGTGTGTGAGAGAGAGTGTGTGTGTGACTGTGAGAGAGAGTGTGTGTGTGCGTGCATGCATGAGTGTGTGTGTGAGAGAGTGCGTGTGTGTGTGCGTGAGTGCGTTTGTGTGTGTGACAGAGGGTGGGCGCCTATTCATCATGTTAGTCACAAAAGAAAACAAAAAAAAGGGGGGGGAACAGAGGGGGGAAAACCTGAGCAACAGCGCCACAAGCTGGAAAAAGTAGGGAATTGCAGCGGTTCGATGTGGTATCTTTCTTAAAAGGTACCACTTCTAAGGTGCTGCAAGTGGTATTTCTTGGTTAAAATATGTGTTCAATAGCTCTATATTCCAACAGCCATCACCGGCGACACGACAGTTCCCGGTTCGATTCCCGCTGCCGACTATACACAATGTATACCTGCCTACTGCCTTCACTGTAATCATAACTACCTACCTGTGTAGACTACCTACTATAATCTACACATATAGTATGATGGCATGTACAATAATGCTGTATATAGCGTGAGTATATATATATATATATATATATATATATATATATATATATCCATATCTGTCTGAATATACTTGCATTGCATATAATCCTTTTTACATACCTGTATATATATACATTATATATATATATATATATATATATATATATATATATATATATATATATATATATATATATATATATATATATATATATATCCTTACTAGTTATACCACTGGCATGTATGACTCATTACCATAGTGTTTTTATATCTGTATCACTGTACATAATCCCCTGAATTTCCCCAAAGGGATCAATAAAGGAATATCTTATCCATCTTATCTTAATACTATAACACTGTACATACATCTAATTATGTATACATTGTATATTTCTATATTGTACCGTTATATTTGCACTCTGGTTGGATGCCAAACGTCTTTTTGTTGTACTGTATGATGACAATAGATTTCAATTTAATCCAATGCATCTCTAGAGTTTGTACCGAATTCGGAAGATCTTGTCGTTTCTGTGCTCCTGACACGTGGAACATCGTACGACAAACTCTAATTTCAATACTTTGGTGTCCTTTGTTTATACAAACTGGATTAGGTTTGCATTTATTGTATATTAATTGTATTTATTGTGTATTTATTATGTTTGTGTGCTCCACGTCATTGAAAATGAGGGCGTGCCCTCAATGAATTTTCTAGTTGAAATAAAAATTGAATGAATTAATTAATGAATTATGGTATAGCGAGTAGCGATAGAGGGATGATTTCACCTCCAATACCAATTCAACACTGATCTGATCCATTACTTTTACGGAAATAGAAATTATTGCGATATAATTAACCTTTTCAGGTCAAAGATGGAGTCGGTTCTTCTTTCACTGCCATCAGATTTCAGGTGTAAAGGGGAACTATAGCATTCGCCCATTATTCCTACGGTCTAAGATGGCCCAAAATATTTACGGAAAAACAAACAAACTCTCTCCCTAATCCAAAAAAGCTAGAGTAGCTAAAACTCCAACATCTGATGTCATCAAGTATAAAAATAAAGAATTTAAGAATGTTTGGGGAATTATCTTTTACCAAAACCCTATTATAATCGCATATCGCCGATTACACCCGATATCCAATGCCAGTAACAGCATCTGTGCATCAGTCTGATCCTCATATTTGTAGTGTGGGTCTGATGTTGTGACGGACGGCCAAATGTGTAGGAAACACTTCTTAACTCTTCTACCTGCGTCCTGATTGGTTGGACATAAAGGAGATGTGAGGAGAATGCTAAATGTTGAATGGTGCATTTATATATAGCCGCTTTTATCCAAAGCGCTTTACAATTTTTGTTCCTCACATTCACCCATTCACTCAACACACCGACGGCGGAGGCGACCGTGCGAGGTGCAGACCTGCTCATCGGGAGCAATTAAGGGTTAAGTGTCTTGCTCAAGGACACATCGACGCGCTGCCCCGGGAATCAAACCGGGAACCTTCAGACTACCAGATGACCGCTCTACCTCCTGTGTCTCCCCAGAGAAACCAGAGAAAGAGCCGAGGAGAGCGAGAGTACACACTACTCATGCATCCACTCAACTCATAGAAAATACAGCATCAGGCTATTCTAAAAGTATTGATACTAATACTGATACTAATAAAAAGAGTATTGAACCGTTTTTAACAACTGGGTATCGAGATACCTTTCTAGTATATAGTAAAGACATTTATTTTGACATTCTGATTTAAGAACTTTCTAAATAAAAGTTAATTTATCTGACTGCTTGTATTAATTTGATGAAAAAGTAGCCATGTGCAGTAATATAGATTATAAAGTTGAGGATGTAATATATTATTGAGCTGCATCGAGATGCATCGTAATCGAATCGTGGACAGCTGAATCGTAATCGAATCGAATCGTGAGGCCAGTGAAGATTCACAGCTCTACTGACCGGCCATCATGGACACCAGAGAGCAATGCGGGGAAAGAGAGGAGAGAGAGAGCAGAGCAGAGAAAGAGAGGAGAGTGAGAGCAGAGAAAGAGAGAAGAGAGAGAGCAGAGCATAGAAAGAGAGGAGAGTGAGAGCAGAGAAAGAGAGGAGAGTGAGAGCAGAGCAGAGAAAGAGAAGAGAGAGCAGAGCAGAGAACGAGAGGAGTGAGAGCAGAGAAAGAGAGGAGAGTTGAGAGCAGAGAAAGAGAGGATGAGAGAGCAGAGCAGAGTGAGAGGAGTGAGAGAATAGCAGAGAAAGAGAGGAGGAGTGAGAGCAGAGAAAGATAGGATGAGTGAGAGCAGAGAAAGAGAAAGAGAGGAGTGAGAGTGAGAGCAGAGAAAGATAGGATGAGAGTGAGAGCAGAGAAAAAGAAAGAGAGGAGTGAGAGTGAGAGCAGAGAAAGAGAGGGGGAGAGTGAGAGCAGAGCAGATAAAGAGAGGAGAGAGATAGCAGAGAAAGAGAGGGGGAGAGTGAGAGCAGAGCAGAGAAAGAGAGGAGAGATAGCAGAGAAAGAGAGGAGAGTGAGAGCGGAGAAAGAGAGGATGAGAGTGAGAGCAGAGAAAGAGAGGAGTGAGAGCAGAGAAAGAGAGGAGTGAGAGCAGAGAAAGAGAGGAGGAGAGTGAGAGCAGAGAAAGAGAGGAGTGAGAGTGAGAGCAGAGAAAGAGAGGATGAGAGCAGAGCAGAGAAAGAGAGGAGAGTGAGAGCAGAGAAAGAGAGGAGAGTGAGAGCAAAGCAGAGAAAGAGGGGATGAGAGTGAGAGCAGAGAAAGAGAGGATGAGAGCAGAGAAAGAGAAGAGAGTGAGAGCAGAGAAAGAGAGGAGAGTGAGAGCAGAGAAAGAGAGGATGAGAGCAGAGCAGAGAAAGAGGAGAGTGAGAGCAGAGAAAGAGAGGAGAGTGAGCAAAGCAGAGAAAGAGGGGATTAGAGTGAGAGCAGAGCAGAGAAAGAGAGGAGAGTGAGAGCAGAGAAAGAGAGGAGGAGAGTGAGAGCAGCGAAAGAGAGGATGAGAGTGAGAGCAGAGAAAGAGAGGAGGAGAGAGAGCAGAGAAAGAGAGAGTGGGAGCAGAGAAAGAGAGGATGAGAGCAGAGCAGAGAGGAGTGAGAGCAGAGAAAGAGAGGATGAGAGAGCAGAGCAGAGAAAGAGAGGAGAGAGAGAGCAGAGAAAGAGAGGAGAGTGAGAGCAGAGAAAGGGAGGAGTGAGAGCAGAGAAAGAGAAAGGGAGGAGTGAGAGCAGAGAAAGAGAAAGGGAGGAGTGAGAGCAGAGAAAGAGAGGAGTGAGAGCAGAGAAAGAGAGGAGTGAGAGCAGAGAAAGAGAGGAGGAGAGTGAGAGCAGAGAAAGAGAGGAGAGTGAGAGCAGAGAAAGAGAGGAGAGTGAGAGCAGAGAAAGAGAGGAGCAGAGTGAGAGCAGAGAAAGAGAAAGAGAGGAGTGAGAGCAGAGAAAGAGAGGAGAGTGAGGGCAGAGAAAGAGAGGAGAGTGAGAGCAGAGAAAGAGAGGAGTGAGAGCAGATAAAGAGAGGAGTGAGAGCAGAGAAAGAGAGGAGGAGAGTGAGAGCAGAGAAAGAGAGGAGAGTGAGAGCAGAGAAAGAGAGGAGGAGAGTGAGAGCAGAGAAAGAGAGGAGGAGAGCGAGAGCAGAGCACACAGGACTGACCCGCCATCATGGACACCAGGCTGGCCTTGTAGACGTTGGTGAAGGTACCCAGCTCCCCGATGGCCAGGATGGTCTTCATGTGGGCGTCACCACAGGCCTCCCGGAACTGACAGATCTCATCGTACATGGCTGTGGGGAGGGAGGCGCACAAACACTGAATGAATGAAAACTTTATTTAACAGATTGCAGAATGGGTACAATACAGTACGACTCAATACACACAATTGTGGATGCAGACCAGAGAAAGACGTGTGTCTTGTTTACATCAGGGTCCCCCATTTTCAATTCATAGTGACATTTATGACATACACAACATACATGACTTTATGGCATGGGGACATACATGACATACAGGTATATAGTACCGTTACATTTGTGACATACGATATGCAAATATACAGTACTGTTACCCATAGATCCTAACAGAGAATATATACATATGATGGGGAGGAGACTGTACATTAGGAGGGGGTGGGTGGTTTGGACATTTACGGTGGCCAGTTTCGAATTTAAGAGCTGTTTTGAAGGTGGGTAGGGATTCACATCTTTTTACGGCTGTGGGTAGGGTGTTCCACATTGTTGTGGCATAATTGCGAAAAGTGTTTAGTCCCTTGTTTGTGCCGAATCTGGGTTGCACATGATTTGTGGAACTCCCTCTGGTGTTGTGGGCGTGGTATTCACTGACCTTTGGGAAGTATTTCGACTCACGCTTAAAACAAGGTTTCTTCCTACAGTTTCTGTTTATTACATTTTATTAGGGCTGTCCCCGACTAAGGATTTGGATAGTCGACTATGATTGGCCGAAATTTGCCATTAGTCGACTATTAGTCGACTATAAGAAATAAATAAAAAAGTATATATATATTTTTTTTTATCATTGCATTTGGGCTGTGGGGGGTGCTTAATGTCTGTAGGAGTCGACTGAAGGCTTCTTGTCCTCTGCAAAAGCATGCAATTGGTCCACTGATGGATACATCTTGATATTTGTCTAGTCTAGTGTGTTCATTAGATGGGTGAAATCCTCTTTCAGTGCCTCTGTGCCTGTTTTCTTAGGCAGTTAGCCTCTGGTATGCGTGCCATTAGCGTTAGCCACGCTTCTAGGCCTATTTTCTTTTGGAAAGAATGATATAAAAAAAAAAAAAAAATCTTTTATTTGTATTCAACTAAGAGGTTGGCAGTCGACTACGGCTCCTTTCGATCGATTAGTCGACTAAGAGGGGTCAGCCCTACATTGTATATATATATATATTTTTTTTTAAATAAGGTGCACTATGTACCAAACATTTTATGAACAAACTGAATTTCCAGACTTTTGTAATTATTACTTTTGTGATAAGATAAGATAAGATATTCCTTTATTGATCCCATTGGGGAAATTCGGGCATCATAGCAGCATGGAGGAGGCGGGAGGGGAGGTACAGGTATGGGCAGAGTAATAGTAGAAATACATAAATATAGGCAATACAATTAAATATGAATATTAGAAATATTAGTAAAATAAACAGTGTAAACAATATAATTAACTCTGAATATAGAAATAGGAGAAAGATAAACAGTGTAAACAATATAATTAACTGAATATAAAAATAGGAGAAAGATAAACAGTGTAAACAATATAATTAACTTTGAATATAAAAAATAGGAGAAAGATAAACAGTGTAAACAATATAATTAACTCTGGATATAAAAATAGGAGAAAGATAAACAGTATACACAAGGTGCAAAGTGAGGGTCTGTCCCTTAACTGGCATGCTATACTGTAAAATAAGACAAGATAAGATATTCCTTTATTGATCCCCTTGGGGAAATTCAGGGTATACATCCTACGTTATAGTCCGTGTAGCTGATTTGTACAGCGTGACGTGTAAGATCCTCTGAAAACAGTTCGAATGCAGGTTATACAGCGGGCCATACAGCAGATTATAGAGCAGATTATACAGCAGATTATACAGCAGACTATACAGATTATACAGCAGATTATACAGCAGATTATACAATTATACAGCAGATTATACAGCAGACTATACAGCAGATTATACAGCATATTATAGAGTAGACTATACAGTATATTATACAGCAGATTATATAGATTATACAGCAGATTATACAGCAGGCTATACATGCCTTATTGGACAAGTGGTTTGAAATACCAAATTAGGAGGATACTCGTCGAGCGCTTCATTAGGAATTCCAGGGCCGTGGTCGAAGTGATTTGAAAATGTATTTATTTATTTTTTCGAAAAGATAAAAATTCTTCGACATAACGCCGCGCATCACATAAACATTAAGGTTACCTTCCCACTGTCCCGTGAGAGCCAGTGTCCTGTTGATGACTATATCGATCTCGCTGGCGCCGTCCGCCACCGCCGAGCGCACCTCGTCCAGGCGGGTTCTCAGGGGCGTCTGTCCGGCAGGGAAGCCTGTGGCCACTGGTGGTGGTGGGGGAGGAGGAGGAGGAGGATGTAGAGGTAGAGGAGGAGGAGGTAGAGGAGGAGGTAGAGGAGGTAGAGGTAGAGGAGGAGGAGGTAGAGGAGGAGGAGGTAGAGGAGGAGGTAGAGGAGGAGGAGGTAGAGGAGGAGGGAGAGGAGGAGGGAGAGGAGGAGGTGGTAGAAGAGGAGGAGGGAGAGGAGGATGTAGATGAGGTAGAGGAAGGAGGAGGAGGTAAAATAACATCTTAAAATAACACTTGATAATGATTATAATGACACTATTCAAAATACAGTCTCATATATATCCTTACTGTCCCCAGAGTTTGCTCAGAACAGGGTAAATCTGCATTTACAATGCAATTCTATGATGCCCCTCTAGCTCATGGAATCAACTCCAACAGTCCTTAAAGCTTGAGATTCTTCCCCCTTCACTCCAAGTTTAAAACCTTGATCTCCAACCTTTGCCAATTCATGCTACTATAGAGTAGAGTAGGTCTAGAGAAGGATGTAGTGGAGGATTAACCAGGCCTAGAGAAGGATGCTACCTTGACTCGTTTTCTCTTAACATATTGAATAAATAATATTATATTATTGTTCCCCCTCGTATTTTCTTGTCTCTTTCATAAATAAGAAGCTAAATAAGTTGAAACAAGTTAAATAATTGTATTAATAATTCCATTTCACAGCGTCTGTACAGCCTTGTTTATTCACAGCGTCCATGGAGCGGTATGGTTTCCTCGCGCAGAAAAGATAGTCTGTTTACTTTTCACTGCATAACTCATAAATGTTCAGACAAGCTTAGTTTTGGGTTATTGGGTGATAATCTGTAAACACCCAGTTCAAAGTCACCCCCTAGTTGCAACTCGGCACCATCTCGTTTGAAAAGCCCTGCGATATCTGTCAAAACAACGCAGTGTGATGTTGTGTCTGTATCGTGCAGCCTACGGGTCTTTTTTTTCTTCTTTTATTTATTTTTTAATCAAAATAAGATAAACACATTTGATAAGAGTTTATGAAAGGCCAGCTGCCCCTCCTTACCTGAGGCGACGGGCAAGCTTGAATTGGCCGCTTTGAGTGTTTTGACAGCATCTGCCACTCGGGACGGATACACACACACTGCGGCTGTAGTCACACCTAGAGACAAGAGAGACAGGGCAGCAGAGAGATGGGTACACTACACACACTGCGGCTGTAGTCACACCTAGAGACAAGAGAGACAGGGCAGCAGAGAGATGGGTACACTACACACACTGCGGCTGTAGTCACACCTAGAGACAAGAGAGACAGGGCAGCAGAGAGATGGGTACACTACACACACTGCAGCTGTAGTCACACCTAGAGACACAGAATATCAGTGAGTGAGGAAGGAGATGGAAGGAGGAAGAGGAGCATGTGAAGCACAGGGGTGTGTCGCCCTCTGCTGGCTGAGAGTGAGTTACACTAGCAGCAACAACAAGACAAACAAAACACATCTACTGTATTGAGTCATTAAATCTGTGTGTGTGTGTGTGTGTTTTCATAATTATATTATATTTGATTGTGCTTCCATCTTAATTTAGTTCATATTCTATACTTGATCTTATTCCACCTTTTTATTTTATTATCGGTCCGTTATTGTCTGTCCGTTAACACATTAACTGCCACACTTATATCCATCGATGTTTGATCACTGCCAGCACTGTAAGTCTATGGAGATGTTCACCTTCTTTGCAGGGCTATAACTTTTTAAATTGTATTGCTAAATTGACATTACTATGGCCCATTCAACATCGATTATCTATCGTTCAGGATGTAGGAACGTTTTACTTCACACATTCATACGAAAATACCGTCTAGAGTATAAATATGTTTTTATCGTTTTCTGCAGTAATTCCTAGAACGTGAGATATAGGCATAAATGCATATATTAGATTATCAAATGCCGTTTGATACCGATCGACGCTATATAAAAGATTTCAACTGTACATGGTCCTAAACGTTATGACTGATCATGCGCGGGTGAACGGGGGGGGGGGGGGGGGGGGGTCGTTTATAATTCCGTGATCGTCGTTAAATGCTTCATGTAGTATGGGTGATATATAGATCAGAGCAGTTTGTATGGATAATAATAATCAAAAACGCTGAAACTCACGGCAGCTTCCTCTTAGCGATGGGGGATGATACTGGAGCAAACAGATCCCAGTTATGTGATGGGGATCGAGGCGATCCATTTCCGGTTTGTATAATACTAATATACGCCCGAATCATGTAGATTATTGAGTTATGGCAACGATCCATATCCACGGTGTGTGTCTTGAGTCCCGCGATGATAAACGAGTGGCCGGACGGATTTAGGGGACGGACCGAGCTCCAACGAGCATATCTGGTTTGGCAACTCGCCATTCAGTCACCAGGTGGCAGTATTGAAGCGTTGCAGAGTTGTTCCGGCTCAGACAGCATCTGACAAGGCTCCGTGAGTGAAATATGAATACCATGGCAAAAATATGAAATATGATCAGAATAACGTCGTACGCCGTGATCTGGCAGAATTCGCATTAACTTGAAACCCGTTGTATGACGTTTCTGGCGGAGAAAGTGTTAATGTCGCACCGAAAATGACAAAATCAAATTCCTTGTATGTGAAAACTACTTGGCAATAAAGACCTTTCTGATTCTGATTCTGAACCGTGTGCATTTTTCATCCGATTTGGTTCAAGCTTGCTGGACGGATTGACATTCAATCATTGAAGGTTTTTCATCTATAAATCTGTTTGGAAAGTTATTTTGAACTTCCACCTTACAGTACTTGGAGACGTACTGTATTATCAAGCCAAATCACTTGTGCACAAGTGAAAGTGCACACACACACACACACAACCCATACTTTCTGATACTATGAACATGGCACTTGATCGTACAGCACAGAAAATTGTATTTGAAACCATAAATTATTCAAAAACGTTTCAATTGACTTCTAGGATTGTCGATCTGAAGAATTTAATTGCAGACAGGTCAAGTGAATAGAATCATTCATGTCTAAACCAGAAGCCGATACATAACAGTAGCCATTACGGTTTGGGGAGAAATGAATGATTCATGAAATAACCGCGATTGATATCTTTTGCGATTCTGCATGGATGTGCAAAATGGATCTGATTTGCACTATTACTCAGTAGTACCAATTTATATATTTTATACCCAGTTTAATCGCCTGTACATTGTATATTGCATTTTACTGTTACATTTGCACTCTGGTTGGAAGCCAAACTTATTTTGATTGTACTGTACTTGTGCCGTTTGATGACAATACATTTGAATATAATCTAATCTAATTTAATATAACTCAGTAGTTAACATGATTGAATAGATGACTACTGTTTGATGAACATTGTTACTCAGCTGAAAGAGTTGTACCCTTCCTGCTGACCTGTTGTACAGAACTTGTAAGTTGCTTTGGATAAAAGCGTTCAGCTAAATGACTAAATGTAAATGTAATGACTAAATGTGAATGTAATGACTAAATGTAAATGACTAAATGTAAATGACAAAATGTAAATGACTAAACGTACACCTCAATAAATTAGAATATCGAGGAAAAGTTCATTTATTTCAGTAATTCCATTCAAAAAGTGAAAATCATATATTATATAGATTCATTAGACAGAGTGAAATATTTCAAGCCTCTATTTCTTTAAATGCTGATGATTATGGCTTACAGCTAATGAAAACCCAAAATTCTGTATCTGAGAAAATTTGAATATTACACAAGACCAATAAAAAATATATATATATATTACAGAAATGTCGGCCTACTGAAAAGTATATGCAGTCAATACCTTTTGCATGAATCAATGAGGCGTGGCGTGGAGACAATCAATATATTTTCCTCAATATTCTCATTTATTGAGATGCACCTGTAAATGTAAATGACAAAATGTAAATGACTAAATGTAAGTAAACCTTTGTCCTCCATGTCCATGGCCCTCAGCAGGTCGTGGCGGACGGGCTGCGTGGCCTTCAGACACAGCCGGTGGACGTTGGAGGGCGTGTCGTCTCCGGCCAGGGTGGTCAGGTCGATGCAGGTGATCGCTTTGAGCAACCAGGCGGCCTGGAGGGGAGGAGGTGGAGTTATAGCTGACAGCACGTGTTATCAGAGTCCTCTCTCTCTCATACATAAAAACGGATTACATAAATACAGATTACAGCTTGGTCTTAAACAAAGTATCCTGCCTTCTCTCCCAAGCTTGGCAAATACAAGTTCCCTTCCTGAAGCACAACTCAAGTTGTTCATATTCATCCAGCTCAAGAAAATCAACCTAAATGGAGGACATTTTACAAAAAAAAAGTACTTCCCTTACGTCCTCGTAAACAGGACAGTAAAACACAAAGTGAACCACATTCTCAGTTCCACCTCTAACTCACACACCTAACACGCATCCTCAGTCTAAGATAAGATATTCCTTTATTGAACCTCTTGGGAAAATGCGGGAATCATAGCAGCATGGGGGAGGGGGGTACAGGTATGGGCAGGGCAGGTTTAGAAATTATGTAATATTTAATATATATATAATATAATATGTATGTCTTTCTGGACCTGCCCTGCCCATACCTGTATTTTAGGCAATAAAATTACTTTAGACCAAAATATAAAAATATGAGAATGTGAATCTGAATATATACTACGAGTAAGAGTAAAAATAGTAATACACAAGTATACACAAGGTGCAGTGTACTCCGGGCTGGCATCAAACCTGCCGGTCTCCAGGGCTAGCGGTAATGTCCCTGACCCTCCCTGTGCACATAGGGATCTTTGTCGTTTTGTTTAAATTACACTTAACATAAATTTCTGCACTGTTTAAGTTTATTTGGATCCCCATTAGCCACAGCAGTGCTGGGGCTATTCTTCCTGGGGTCCATAACACATAAAATACAGTTACAGACGTATACACTCACAACATTTACATGTCATACAGACAATTAAAACAACAATAAAAACCCTTATACACTCATACCATTTACATGACATACAGACCATTAAAACAACAATAAAAACCCTTATACACTCACAACATTTACATGTCATACAGACAATTAAAACAACAATAAAAACCCTAATCAAATTCATAATACAAGATAAAAATATCAGACACATACATTTTCATTTACGTACACACTATCTATTAGGGAATGTCAATTTCTTTGGTTGAAAATGTTGTTTTACCACGATTTTGAAACGGCATTTACTATTCTCCTGCTTAACATGTCTGGGAAGAGAGTTCCATTCCTGCATACCACGGAACATGACAGTTCGCTTCATTGCATTCGACCTCACTTTTGGAAGTGTAAAACCTCGTGCAGAAGCATGTCTGGTGGAATGGTTGTGTCTGTCAAGACTTATTGATAAATTGTTATATAAAATTGAGGGGATCTTTGTAACAAGAATATTCCTAGTGAATACAAGGAGTGAGCAGAGTAATTTATGTTTGACAAGTAACCAAGTTAAACAACTGTGCATCGCTGCAACATTAGTTCTGTACTCACAGCGAAGCGCTATACGTGCTGCTTTGTTTTGTACCATTTGTAATTTTTTCAGTTTATTCGTTGTTACATTCGACCATACTGCAGGACAATAGTCAAGATTTGACAAAACCAGAGCTTGAATTACCTGTTTGATAGAATTTTGTGGTAACAAATGAGCACATCTTTTAACAACAGAAATCCCTCTTCCCATTTTCACTACTATATTGTTTATATGGTGTGACCATGACAATTTACTGTCTAATGTTACCCCTAGGAGTTTAGTCTCCTGGACTTGATTAATTACCACATCACTTATCAAAAGTTTCAAGACTGGGTTCGTTCTTAGAGTATGGTTTGAACCGAAAATGATGCTACTTGTCTTTAATATGTTTAGAACTAGTTTGTTATTCTTTATCCATTCCATCACTGATTGCAACTCTGCCTTTAGAACCGTATTTAATTCATTGGCTGTTGAGGCTGATGTGTAAATCGTTGAATCATCCGCATACATAGAAATATAGGACTTATTTAGGACAAGAGGCATGTCATTTGTAAATATGGTGTAGAGCAAAGGCCCAAGGCAACTTCCTTGGGGTACTCCACACCTTACCGTTTTAACTTCTGAGTAACTCCCATTAAAAAAAACTATTTGTTTCCGGTTTGCTAAATAAGTTTGCATCCAAGATAGTGCAGATGAGGAGAAACCGTAACATTCAAGTTTTTTAAGTAAGAATTTGTGATCTATGATGTCGAATGCTGCAGTAAAATCAAGCAAGACAGCTCCAACCATTTTCTTTTTATCTATCTCTTTCAGCCAATCATCCGTCATTTGGGTTAAAGCAGTCGCTGTTGAATGTCCTTCACGATATGCATGTTGAAAATCAGTGGTCAATGTGTTAAAAGAAAAGTAGCTTTTAATCTGTTCACTTACTATTCTTTCCATCAGTTTACTCAAAACTGGCAGTAAACTTATGGGACGACTATTAGATCCTGAGAATGGCAATTTCAAATTTTTTGGCAGTGGTATTACTTTGGCAGTTTTCCACTGTTGCGGATACAAACATTCACTAAAGGATTGATTTATAATATGACAGATAGCAGGGGCAATTAAATCAGGGACCAATTTCAGAAGTTTCCCGTCAAGACCGTCAACACCTGGTGGTTTGTTTTTAGTGGTACTTAACATATATTCTACATTACTTATAGTCACACTATCAAAATTAAATTGACAATTTTTATCTTTCATTATTTTATTCTTTATTAATAAATAAGATTTTTCATTATCTATTGTTTGCATATTATTTCTTAAATTATCTACTTTTCCAATAAAATAATTGTTAATATGATTAGCAATCTCAACTGGTTTGGTGAGGAATTTTCCTTCCGTTTCTAGAAAGGATGGGGTAGGTTTCTTATTCCTGCCCATTATTTCATTTAGAGTATTCCATAATAATTTACTGTCATTTTTTATATAATTAAACCTATTTTCATAATACAATTTCTTCTTCTTCTTATTACATTTTGTAACAACATTTCTTAATTTACAATATACCTCCCAGTCTGATTTATAACCTGATGTATTTGCTATTAATTTAGCTCGATTACGTTCTATCATATAAGATAAGATAAGATAAGATATTCCTTTATTGATCCCCTTGGGGAAATTCAGGTATATTCTTTTAGTTCATCATCCAACCATGGTGTTCTGACGCTTCTGACTGTAAACTTTCTCAATGGTGCATGTTTGTCAACAAGTGGCATAAAAATGGTATCAAATTCCCATAGAGATTTTTCAGGATCTTTTTCCCTCAACACCTTTGACCAACATAGATTTTCAACATCCTTCACAAAGCTGTCTTGATTAAACATTTTATACGATCTTTTGTAAATTATTTTAGGTCCTAGTTTTGGCATTTTAGTCTTCCTCACAATAGCAATTAAGTTATGGTCGCTACAACCAACAGTTACAGATACCGCCTTGGAACATAGCTCCGCATTGTTAGTAAAAATGTGATCAATGCAGGTTGAGACCTGGTTACCATCCTTTTTCAAACATATCCTAGTTGGTTTGTTAATTACCTGTGATAGACCACATGCATTTGCTACAGTTAGAAGTCGTTTTTTCAATGGGCATTTCAATGAAAACCAATCGATGTTAAGGTCACCCATAAAATAAATCTCATTACTCAAATCACACACTTGGTCCAACATGTCACATATTTGTTCTAGATACACATTATTTGCACTAGGTGGTCTATAACAGCAACCGATCAACATAGGCTTCAAATGAGGCAAGTGTACTTGCAGCCATAATGTTTCAATTTCATTATTCATTAAATCTTCCCTAATCTTCACTGGAATAAGATTCTGAATATAAAAAGTTTCAAGTTTCTTTAATAGTTGTCATACAGAAGTACAGAATACTTTTGTACAAAATGCTTCTTACTGTTGCGCTCCAGAGACTGTGCATGACAAGATAAGTATGAAATAAAAACATAGTAAAAATTAGAAGAAAAAAAAAGAGGTCACAGTGTTCAGTTTAGACATATGTACAATGTTCGTAGACGTAGTTACCATACAATATACAATACTGTATACAATACTGTGCAGTGTACTAATATACAATACTATACTATATAGTGCAAGGCATAAATGGACGAGGTGCAGTTTAGGTACAATTCACAGTAGGTGTACGAGTTGTAGTGCAAATCCTTTATCAATAAATATAAAGTGTAAGTGTGTTTGTGTGATCTAAAGTGTGGAGAGTGGGTGCTGCAGTGTGTTGTTTGTTTGAGTGAGTGTGTGTGTGCGTGTGGGTGTGTGTGCTGTGTGCATTTGATGGTTGTTGCATAGTGATTATTGTTCGTTTAGCGATTATTGTTCGTTTAGCAGCCTGATGGCCTGGGGATAGAAGCTCCTTCTGAGTCTTTCTGTGCTCGCCATAAGACTCCGGTATCGCTTGCCTGACGGCAGCAGTTCAAAGAGGCAGTTGTTCGGGTGGCTCGAGTCCTTAATAATTCTCTTAGCCTTCCCCTTGCACCGCTTGTTGTAAATGTTCTGGAGGGTGGGAAGCCCCCCTCTAATTGTGCGTTCGGCTGAACGTGTCACTCTTTGTAGTCTGCTACGGTCTTGTGCAGTGCTATTCCCAAACCAGGAGGTGATGTTGCCGGTCAGGATGCTCTCTATTGTACATGAGTAGAAGTTCCTAAGGATCTTCTGACTGACTTGGAACTTCCTTAGGCGCCTGAGGAAGTAGAGGCGTTGTCGTGCCTTCTTCACAACACTGTCAATGTGTGTGGTCCATGTCAAGTCCTCGGATATGTGGGCTCCGAGGTACTTGAAACTGTTCACTCTCTCAACTGGTGCCCCGTCGATGCTGAGGGGGCTGTAGTCCTTGACCCCCGACCTCCTGAAGTCCACAATCATCTCTTTTGTTTTGCTGACGTTCAGGGAGAGGCAGTTCTCCTGACACCACTGTGACCAAATGCATTCCTGTCCTTTCTAAAAATGTTGTATCCATCAATTTGCAATGCCCCATCCTCAAATGTAGAATCAAGGTGTGTTTCTGATATAGCTAAAATATGGAAATTGTCTGATAGTAAAATCTCTGATATCTCAACTAGCTTGTTTCTTATGCTACATATATTTATATGTGCCATCTTTAACCCCTTTTTGGGTAGGTTAGTATTAATTAGCATTGTATACTTTATTCAATCATAACGTTGGTAGGTGTGGCAAGGGCAACAACCATTCAACTGTCCCTCGGCTGCTTTGGGGTGCTACTTCGTGGTCGGATTATCAGTCTGTCATACCTCAGAAAGGCGATCTCTCCTCTCTCACGAGCAGCTCTCATCTTGGGCAACAGTTCTTTTCTTTTCAGACGGACAGCGTCTGTGTAGTCCTCGTTTATGTAAATGTTTGTCCCTTTGAGTTCTTTGGCTCTCTGAAGAACCGCTGATCTGTCCTTGTATTTTGAAAATGTCACCACAATGGGTCTTGGTCTCTCGCGTCCCTCCCCAGGTTTCCCTGTTCGGTGCACCCTCTCCATCTCAATGTCCCTCTGTAGCTTGAGATTGTCCACCATGACGCTCCTCACCTTCTCTTCCGTGTCTCCCCAGGTTTCTCCAGGCAACTCAGCTATGCCATCAATGACCAGGTTGTTTCTTCTGTATTGACCTTCTAAATACTCTATTTTATCTGTGACTGTTAGCAGAGCTAACCATCTTTTATGAGACAGTAAATTGGTAATTGATGCATCATTCTGTGCTCTCTCTCTCCCCTCCATGCACGGAGGATGAAGAGCCACAGTGGGACGCATTAATGGAGCAGCCGGGCAGCTGCACAAACACAAACTAAATCACAACAGATGTGCAAAACGTGCACCAGGAGTGTAATCCACCATTAGGAATTAGAAGGATGACTGTTGTTTTTATCAACCCCGACTTCTTCGGCCAGGAAACGGGTGCAGGCACGTGTTATTTTTGGAGCCTCTTCTCTCTGCCTTCTATAGTCTGAGCTCCGTCCCGCTCTGTATAATCTGAGCTCTATCGCTCTGTCTCTCCGTCTCTCTCTGTAGTCTGAGCTCCGTCTCTCTGTCTCTCTCTGTATAATCTGAGCTCTGTCTCTCTCTGTATAATCTGAGCTCTGTCTCTCTCTGTATAATCTGAGCTCTGTCTCTCTCTGTATAATCTGAGCTCTGTCTCTCTGTATAGTCTGAGCTGTCTCTCTGTCTCTCTCTGTATAATCTGAGCTCTGTCTCTCTCTGTATAGTCTGAGCTGTCTCTGTCTCTCTCTGTATAATCTGAGGTCTATCGCTCTGTCTCTCTCTGTATAATCTGAGGTCTATCGCTCTGTCTCTCTCTGTATAATCTGAGGTCTGTCTCTCCGTCTCTCTCTGTATAATCTGAGCTGTCTCTCTGTCTCTCTCTGTATAATCTGAGCTCTGTCTCTCTCTGTATAGTCTGAGCTGTCTCTGTCTCTCTTTGTATAATCTGAGGTCTATCGCTCCGTCTCTCTCTGTATAATCTGAGGTCTGTCTCTCCGTCTCTCTCTGTATAATCTGAGCTCTGTCTCTCTCTGTATAGTCTGAGGTCTGTCTCTCTCTGTATAGTCTGAGGTCTGTCTCTCTGTCTCTCTCTGTATAGTCTGAGGTCCGTCTCTCTGTCTCTCTCTGTATAGTCTGAGCTGTCTCTCTCTGTATAGTCTGAGGTCTGTCTCTCTGTCTCTCTCTGTATAGTCTGAGCTGTCTCTCTCTGTATAGTCTGAGGTCTGTCTCTCTGTCTCTCTCTGTATAGTCTGAGCTCTGTCTCTCTCTGTATAGTCTGAGGTCTGTCTCTCTCTGTATAGTCTGAGGTCTATCGCTCTGTCTCTCTCTGTATAGTCTGAGCTGTATCTCTCTGTATAGTCTGAGGTCTGTCTCTCTGTCTCTCTCTGTATAGTCTGAGCTCTGTCTCTCTCTGTATAGTCTGAGGTCTGTCTCTCTGTCTCTCTCTGTATAGTCTGAGGTCTATCGCTCTGTCTCTCTCTGTATAGTCTGAGGTCTGTCTCTCTGTCTCTCTCTGTATAGTCTGAGCTCTGTCTCTCTCTGTATAGTCTGAGGTCTATCGCTCTGTCTCTCTCTCTCAAATAACAAACTCAGCAAGACCGACGGATTCTCAGTTACAGTGGGTGACAATATTGTCACAAGGAAAGACGAAATTACCTACCTGGGTTCCATCCTAGAGGCAAATCTTTCCTGTGACAAAATGGCATCCAATGTAATAAAAAAAGTCAACCAACGAACTAGATTCTTGTACCGGATCTCCTCTCTGGTAAACAAGAATACCCTGAAGACTCTGGCAGGAGCACTCATTCAAGGGTACTATGACTATGCGTGCACCTCATGGTACCAAAGCACCTCAAAGGCGCTTAAAACAAAATTACAAACATCACAAAACAAACTGGTCAGACTACTACTTGACCTGAACCCCAGAACCCACCTCACCCCTGCCCACTTTGCCAACCTAGGATGGCTTAGAGTAGACGACAGAGTACAGCAACTTGCAATGGGCCTGGTCTACAAGATACACTATACGACCGGGGTGCCCATGTACATGTCAAAATACTTCCCAAAGGTCAGTGAATACCACAACCACTACACCAGAGGAAGCTCAACAAATCATGTTAAACCCAGATTCGGCTCAAACAAGGGACTAAACACGTTTCGCAATTATGCCACAACAATGTGGAACGCCCTACCCAAAGCTGTAAAGGAATGTGAATCCCTGCCCACATTCAAAACCGCTCTTAAAGAGCACCTACGGGAGGCTGCAATTCGAAACTGGCCACCGTAAATGCCCAAAACCCCCACCACCTCCTAATAGACAGTCTCCTCACCACCGCATGTATATATTCCCTCCCCGCCGTATGTATATTTCCCTCCCACCCACCCACCCCCTCCTAATGTACAGTCCCCTCCCCATCATATGTATATACTCTGTCAGGATCTAAGGGTAACAGTACTGTATATTTGAATACCGTTATGTCACAAATGTATCAGTACTAAATACCTATATGTCCCTATGCCATAAATGTCATGTATGTTGTGTATGTCATAAATGTCTATATGAATTGAAAATGGGAGACCCTGATGGAAACAAGACAAACGTCTTTCTCAGGTCTGCATCCCCTTAACAATTGTATGTATTGAGCCGTACTGTATTGTACCCATTCTGCAATCTGTTAAATAAAGTTTTCATTCATTCATTCATTCATTCATTCATTCATTCATTCACAAAATATCATCGTAAAATAAAACATCAAGTATTACGGCGTAAACATGTCAGGTGACTGTCACTCACGCTGCGGTTACACCTTTCGTATCATCTTCGTATTGTTTTCTTATACGTATCGCCGCGTATCGCCGCAACGTCATGCGCCTCGAGTCACACTTTCGTTTTTTTTTCGTTTTTGTCACCAGAGCACACTGATGTAGTACACTGCCAAAGCAGTAGGTGGCAGTAGGTGGCAAACATGAAGGCAATTTCAACCAATCAGAACGAATGTGCCAATACACTTCCTGGAAGCTCCAGCAAAGAAAATGTCAAATGTCAATAAGGCAGGCGCCTATGCCGCGCCACCATCTTGCCTATTTACTCAATGCAGCAATTCTTTTTTCAGCAAAGCCTAATAAAAGTGCAATAAACAAAACGGATACATTCACTGTGTGTTCTGCCTGTCATTTGTTGATGAAACAAAACTAACATCAACACAAGTGACCACCAAGAGCGGATAGTTTAGTCTAAAAAACGATCGGTAGCATTGTTAGCTGCATGCTAACGTCAATGGAGTATGCCATTATAACAATATAGCATTGTGGCTAGAAGCTAACGTTAGCTCACGCTACTTAGCCAGCATCAAAACTGATGATATCGCGAGCTATCAGTAGTTAGATAACATTAGAGACAACGCTGTGTGTATTAAACAAAGGTGAATAGATGACTGGGCCATTTTGTTTAATGCTTGTTAAGTTGAAAGAGGAACTCTGAGCTAACGGGGTCTGAATCCTGATAGCTCACGTTAGCCAGCTGCTCATGCAATCGGTAATGCTAGCAGAATGAATGGATGTAAACTTTATTTTACATATTGCATATGGGTACAATACAATACGGCTCAATACAAACAATTGTTAAGGGAATGCAGACTGTTGTAGCTTGGACTGGGGTCCTTATAACAATAACTTGACAACACATGGTAGCTGAAGCTATTTGGGACACGGAGCTCTGTCCCAAACACACGGAAGGGCACGCAGATGGTATCTACTGCGCATGGGCGTTTTCGCAACAACTGCTCCGTGCTGACTACACGCTGTTGTCGACTCGTTTTTTTTGCGTATCTCCAAACGCAAACACAATTTTGCGTTTCAGCCGTATCCACAAAAAAACGCCAAAAAACGCATTTCTGTGTAGATAGGACATCAAACGTCGTCAAAAACGTATAAAAAAAATGCCAGGAATACACTAGTCTAACCATAGCCTCACTGTCCCTCAGTTTGTGGCAGGCAGCAACATATGCTGCTGCTAGCTCACAGCTTGTTGCGTCCTCCCCTAGTAGGACTGGTCGTTTTTCTGTATCTGGTAGTGCGAGAAAGCCTTTTTTTATTAATTCAAATTTTTTTTTAAATGCGTTTCTCTAATATATTTATATTTTTCACATTTGGTGAGGAAGTGCGACTCAGTTTCAGGCTCACTGAGGGTGCAATGACAGCACAGCCTTTGCTCTGCAGGAAGCCAGGTTTTCCTGTGCCTCCCCTTTTCAACAGCGAGGCTGTGCTCACTCAGTCTGTATTTTGTCAAGGTTCTTTTTAGTTGTTGATCAGTCACCATGCTCAAATAATCTGCTATGGTGTACTGTCGATTTAGAGCCAGATAGCACTGCATTTTGCTCTGTGCTTTTGTTTGTGTTTTCCAATAGGTGATGTAGTTTTGTTTTAGCTGTGTAGTAATTTGATTTATTCTGATTGGTGACGTGTTCTGTTCCTGAGGTGTGTTAAGAGAGCAGGTTTGTGGACAGCTCTTGGCACTGCAGGGCTTGATAATGGTACGAGAGGGGGTCACTTCGTTTTAGGTGTGTCCAAAAGTTAATTGCTCTTTTTGTATTTTTTAGTATTAGTGGGTAACGGCCTAATTCTGCCCTGCATGCATTGTTTGTAGTTTTCCTCTGGACATGTAGGATAATCTTACAGAACTCTGCATGCAGGGTCTCAATGGGGTGTTTGTCCCATTGGGTAAAGTCTTGTTTTGTAAGTGGACCCCACACCTCACTGTATAGTCTGAGCCCTGTCTCTCTATCTATCTCTCTGTATAGTCTGAGCTCTGTCTCTCTCTGTATAATCTGAGCTCTGTCTCTCTCTCTGTATAGTCTGAGCTCTGTCTCTCTCTGTATAGTCTGAGGTCTCTCTATCTCTCTCTCTCTGTATAGTCTGAGCTCTGTATCTCTCTGTATAGTCTGAGGTCTCTCTATCTCTCTCTCTCTCTCTGTATAGTCTGAGCTCTGTCTCTCTCTGTATAGTCCGAGTTCCGACGAGAGAGCAAGTTATATATTAGACGACTCGGATTACTTGAATGTTTCAAACTTGCTTTTTGGGCAAAAGTGAAAGCCTTGGTATCAAGCGGTGTGGCTTTCGGAGCGTTCTCGCTGTATGTAAATAAAGGTTACGACAACAGAAGCCTCCTAACGTACCTGCCATTGTTTCTTGGCCACCTTGCATCCTTGGATCTGCTGGGCTCTCTTGAGAACAGCCTGAGTGTTGACCCTCACCTCGGACACCCACTCCAAGTCTGAGGGAGGGAATCGGGAAGGCAAGAAGAGATGAGTGAGATTCTTCCTCAAGTCAATCGCATTGAATGTCACCGTTTTGATATTGATCTACTACTGCAATATGTTGACACATTTTCCATTCTCCATTTCAATTAGGGATGCAGCCTAATATTGATACTGGTGTGGGATATCAGTCTGATACCAAGCTAAAACTGGGTATCAGAGACTTTTCCCCAATATAAAAATCCGATACCAAGAAACATGTCTAATACCAAGAAACATGTCTAACAGTCAGAAATCAAAACAAATTTATTTGATTTGTCTTTTTTGTACCACATGCTGCCCTACTGTCGGTTTGGGGAGGGTGTAGACTACCACATGCTGCCCTACTGTCGGTTTGGGGAGGGTGTAGACTACCACATGCTGCCCTACTGTCGGTTTGGGGAGGGTGTAGACTACCACATGCTGCCCTACTGTCGGTCTGGGGAGGGTGTAGACTACCACATGCTGCCCTACTGTCGGTCTGGGGACGGTGTAGACTACCACATGCTGCCCTACTCTCAGTCTGGTGAGGGTGTAGACTACCACATGGCATGCTGCCCTACTGTCTGTCTGGGGAGGGTGTGTAGACTATCACATGCCTTCTCTGATACATGCATAGTCACCAGCCTCTTATTTTTACTTGACAGCTAGGAGTTTCACTGGGAGAGCATAACGCGCGTGGAGGTTTACGCTATCTCCCCCAAATCCCCTCCCCGCTGAACAGGCACCCCGACCAACCAGTAGGAGTCGCTATTGCAACAAACATACCCCACCAGCGAACACCAGCAAACACCGCCATTGTGCTCGTAAGGAGGTACCGCTGCTGGGAATTGAACCCGGGACTCAGCGGTGGTAGACGAGTGCTTAGACCTCTACACTACCCCAGACCCAGCCTCATTTGCTGCATTTTTGACACAAAGAAGCATGTTAGATCTCTGGAGATCTGATCTGAGGTGAGTGAACAGGAACACTTTTCCTCGTGACCTTATTCAAAACTAACAGACTCACACAGACTCAAGGTCAATACTTCCACTTTTGAGAGGCTTTGTGAATATGGACCGCTGCGTTTACACAACGCACGGTCACGGCCCCACAACATGTCATTCCAAAGTACCAACCCCCTCCCTCTACTGTACTGCAACGTAGGGCTCTGTCACGGACAGTAGGGTTCCTGTACTTTGGTCACGTGACCAGGAGAGGAGGCTGTTGTCATGTGCACCACGTTAGACCGTCTCATGAGAGATCTGGGAATTTCAGCAACAAGACCCTGGCTGTATGTTCAGGGTATCTGCAGATTTACAACAAGTTCAATTTAAGACTTTTTTAAGACCACTTAGAGCTAAATGCAATACCAATTTTACGATCATACTAGAAGAAAAAAAAAGAAAAACATAGCGACACTGAACTGCCAGCTGCACTTGCGCGGCAATTTAAATGTCCGCCGCGCTCCATACAAGCTCTCGCAAGCGGCAAGACGCACCAAAACAACGACTTGAATAGAAAAACATTGAATATATTTAATATTATTACATCTCTCGAGTCTCGACAGCCGGGCTCCCCCCCCCAAGAATTTAATACCTGTGCAAATAAAAAGTAGGAATTTTTAATACCTTAAATTGAGAATTATGAATATGAATACTTTTTAATACCACGCAGATAACTTGATGTTGCTATAGTGTTAAACTGTCCCGTTGATTTTTTTCTCCTCGAGTCCCCATCTCACCTGGATGAACATTTTGAGTAGTGTGCACAGGGCTTGACATTTTTCCCCAATGAAGAAGAAAGGAAATTTAGGAGCACAGTGAAAAATATTTGTACCGATCCTTTTTTTCAGTAGGGTTGGGTATCGTTCTGGATTTTATCGAATCCGGTTCTTATCGAATCTCGAATTTGTGATGGGGGAGAAAATTAAATATCAAGAACCAAAACTATTCTACCCTTCATTCTTGACAGATTTAGGATATAGTCTGTAAATTGTGAATGAAAGATATCTTTCTCTCTTTACCTGCTGTAATTGCCATCTGTTTCTGATGCATTATGATAGGAATATATCAAAAGGAGGCTTATTAAATTAATTAACATTGCTGTGGATGATAAATGAATTTTGCTTATCTATTACCTAAGGAAGGAAAACAACTGTCCCCAAGGAATATAAACCGTTTGATTGATTGAAAACTTTATTAACAGATTGCAGAATGGGTACAATACAGTACGGCACCTTAAATCGCTGCTCAGTGACATTCATCCACTCTTTCTGTGCTCATCTAACCATTTATGGACCAGATTTTAGTAGTCATCTGTTGGAGACTCGAGATTTGACATGATTGATTGATTGATTGAAAACTTTATTAACATATTGCAGAATGGGTACAATACAGTACAGCTCAATACAAACAATTGTTAAGGGGATGCAGACCAGAGAAAGACGTTCGTCTTGTTTACATCAGGGTCCCCCATTTTCAATTCATCAGGACATATATGACATACAGATAGACAGTACTGCTACATCTATACATTTATGACATACCAGATTTGCAAATACAGTACTATTTGTGATACAAAAAGAGTCCAGATGATTGATTGATTGATTGAAAATTGTATTAACAGATTACAGAATGGGTACAATACAGTACAGCTCAATACACACAATTGTTAAGGGGATGCAGACCAGAGAAAGACTTTCGTCTTGTTTACATCAGGGTCCCCCATTTTCCAATCATCATAACATATATGACATACATGATAGACACTACTGCTACATCTAGACATTTATGACATACCAGATTTACAACTACAGTACTGTTTGTGCATCTTCAATGCCCCCTTGTATAACTTGAACATAGCGAATGACCCACTGGCCTCTTCGGGTTAACGTTACCTATTAACCTACTCCTGACTGTGTGCATACATGATGTTACATACTGTACTTTGATGGTGCACGTGAGACAGGGCTGTTCTCTCTTTCGCATAAACATTTCGCATAACGTAATGTATAATATGTGAGCAAAACCACATCCACAATGCAATCCCTGTTTGGAGACATAGGTAATAAACAAGTAAACAAAAGCATATCCCAGTTGAATAGCCTGGTATTGCCCAGCTAACGTCACTGCACGTGTTTGTCATCATCCATCCATATTATAGAAGTATAATCTTACCGAGGTCCATTCCCGGATTTCTTGCAGACATGTTTTGAAGATGGAATCACCACAAATATATATATCTATAACAAACGGTAACGTAAAGTTTTAGTTTTGCAGGAGAAACGAGCTAGCTCGCTACTGACAGTTCATGGACCTTCTTCTTCTTCTTCTTCAATGGGTTTAATGGCAGATCGCGACCACAAAAGGCGCATACCGCCACCTACTGTACAATCCATTTTACAATATCTTCTTCTTCTTCTTTGGAATTAATGTCGGTTCGCAATCACAAAAAAGGTGCATACCGCCACCTACTGTACATCCCAGCAACTGGCCGGATAGCGTGAATACTTTTGGCAGCCAACTTGCCCTTCAGCATTGCTCTGATTGGCCGAGCGCGCGCATGTGCATGAGCCGCGACGCGCCCCTCAGCCAGAAGCAATACTAAGCTCCGCTTAACGCGATTTATACAAATGGAAGTATTGATTACGCCGTAACGAATCATTAAAAAAATATACCCTTAACTGGAATATGTTGTGCCTTTACACATATGTTGGATTATGTAATTGGTTTGTCATGACAAACCAATAAAAAATCGCGAATTAACCGGTGGCTACAACAACACACAGTAACTACATGCATCATTGTTTACAATGAACGGTGGGGCTAATCGAAAGGACTGCACAGGGACGCGTTAAACTAACCTAAAGTTAGTTGTTCACCAACAATCTACAGACACAAACAAACACAGAACCGGACTGTTATATTAAATTAATTGATTGCTGTTTAACGCGTCCTATCCAGTCCTTTCGATTAGCCCCACCGCTCATTGTAAACAATGATGCATGTAGTTACTGTGTGTTGTTGTAGCCACCGGTTAAAAATCGCGATTTTTTATTGGTTTGTCATGACAAACCAATTACATAATCCAACATGTGTAAAGGCACAACATATTCCAGTTAAGGGTATATTTTTTTAATGATTCGTTACGGCGGAATCAATACTTCCATTTGTATAAATTGCGTTAAGCGGAGCTTAGTATTGCTTCTGGCTAAGGAGCGCTCTGCCAATCAGAGCAACGCGGAAGAGCAAGTTGGCTGCCGAAAGTATTCACGCAAATAGCCCAGAGGATTGATTGATTGATTGATTGATTGATTGAAAACTTTATTAACAGATTGCAGAATGGGTACAATACAGTACAGCTCAATACACACAATTGTTAAGGGGATGCAGACCAGAGAAAGACGTTCGTCTTGTTTACATGATCAGGGTCCCTCATTTTCAATTCATCAGGACATATGACATACATGACATACAGATAGACAGTACTGTACAGGACTGTACAAACTACTTCGAAGTGGTTATGCTTTGGCCCTCTTTCGAAGTGGGTTATGCTTAGAGTTATGGTTAGGTTAGGTTAGGTCTTCGCGAAAAAAATCACGCCTTGTCAGAGTGCCGGTCCTGAGAGCGCCGGTTCTGCTCTGCGGCTCTGCAGCTGCATGCTTCTCGAACGCGTCATTGCTTTACCCAAATGATGCATGCTTCCGCGTTCCCGGTTTGCGCTCTGATTGGCCACTGATGTTTCTGGTCGCACCAATCGTGTGACGGCAAGTTCTTTCCCCGGTTAAGCTTAGGCACTCTTTCGAAGTTGGTTAAGGTTAGAGTTTGTCTTAGAGCATGGCGATAGAACGGTTAGGGTTAGGGTTAGCCGGGTTAGGTTAGGGTTAGAGTTTGCTGCTGGTCGAGGCGGAAATGGGCGCGTCACGCGATTGGGCGCACATGTCACATGACCAGAAACGTCAGTGGCCAATCAGATTCGCAAAACGCATGAACCGTTTGGGTAAAGCATAGACGCGTTATTTTTTTCCGTAGCCGCATTTTGCGGAGACGCTCTCTGATTGGCCACTTCATGTGACATGTGCGCCCAATCGTGTGACGCCTGTTTCTACACTGGTTAAGCTTAGGCACTCTTTCGAAGTTGGTTAAGGTTAGAGTTTGTCTTAGAGCAGGGCGATAGAACACCAGCCCTGATTCCAAACTCTAACCATAACCAACTTTGAAAGAGTCGCCTAAGCTTAACCAGTAATAAACTAGGCGTTAGGCCCTCCAACCTAACAAGGCCACTGGCCATGACAACATCCCCTCCAAATTCCTCAGAGACTCAGCAGCCGCCATCACCCCAATCATCACACACATAATAAACCTCTCCATAAAACAGGGACACGTCCCCAAGGACTTCAAAATTGCGAGGGTGACCCCTCTGCACAAAAAGGGCAGCAAATTAGACCCAGGCAACTACCGCCCTGTTTCTATTCTTACCTCCATCTCGAAAGTCATGGAAAAAATAGTCTACGAACAGGTCGAAAAGTACCTAGCGGAAAAAAATCGAATCTACGAATTCCAATCTGGCTTCAGAACATCCCACTCCACTGACACATGCCTTCTCTATTTGAATGACCACATCAAACAAGAGGTGGACGCAGGCAAATACTGCGGCATGGTCATGCTGGACCTACAAAAGGCCTTTGACACGGTCAATCACTCCATTCTGATTGACAAGCTAAAAGCAATTGGTTTTGATAGTCAGTGAGCTGGATGCAATCCTACCTTGAGGGGAGGGAACAGATGGTGGAGGTAAACGGTACCCTATCCCCCCCCCTCACAGTGAGCTGTGGTGTTCCACAAGGAAGTGTGGTAAATATTGACGTTGAATTTCATAAATAATATGTGTGAATAATTAGAGAGTCATAATGTAGGAGAGACAGACATTCCACACTAACCCCCTCTCATGAGAAGGCTGCTTACCCAAATGGTATGTAGGGGAATAGTTACAGGTCACAAAGCCCTCACTCAAACTGACTGTATGTAAATGCTGATTACATGCTGAAGAGTCATGGATCTATTAATCAACTGTTTAGTATCAAAAGAGTAAACCATAATATTAGAAATAAGGTTTGACGGGTGATTACACTCTTGTTAAAGAAGTCATCACAGCTACTCTGTCAACTAGCAGAGTGGGTTTTCAGTGCTAAATATGGATGGAACAGGGGTGACAGAGAGCCATTCTCCACCCCCACTATGTGACCAGATTAGTACTGTATGGTAATATGGCCCAAAGGGTCAAAGCGTATTCACACCACCCCACCAGAGGACATCATGCCAGCCCCCACCCGTGAGACAAGACCCAACAGGAACCCACAGAGAAACCCAGAGGTGGGGGCTGCCAGCCCCCACAGGAGATCGCCCACGGACCAACTGTATTCTATTATTGGCTAGAAATTATAGTATATAAGAGGACACAAAATGGTAGTTCGGGAGCCCAGACCAAACCAACCCAGGAGTCTGCGGCTCCACCGCTCCACCACCGAGAGACTGACTGATGCTGTGCTGTTTGCATTTTATGTGAGTAAATACATGGGAAACACCATTTGTTGTTTAAGTTTAGTGTAATCCTTAATATCTGAAACCAGATTTACTCATGTATAATGTGTGCAGTATGGTCAAATGTATGTTCAAATTATGTTACCAAGTGACTGTTTATGTACATATTGAGGTTTGAGAATGCAAACCTGATTGTGATTTCTGTACACAGACAGCCCTGTTAATGTTTTCTGATAATCTTTTGTCTTATTCACCTTGGCCTCTGGCTCTGATCAAATAAATGTTGAATTGGACTATAGTTCATGATTTGTCTGGCTACACGTTTAATTCTTCATCTGTCAGATGAAGAGATCAACAATTCTATCAATATGATCCCTTTCTCCTCCTTCCAGATAAGCAATCTCATTTGTACTGTACTACAATAACCTCAGATTATTGTAGGGTTCTGTGGGAATTTACTACAGAAATGGTGCCGTTCTTCCCACCCTGTTGTGTCTCCCCCTGAAGAGGTGCGGTGAGGTCTCTGGACCTTGCTGTGTGTTGGGGACGCCTGTACGTTAATGCCAAGCAAGCAGTGCAAAAATGCTTCCGCATTCGTCACCGCACGCTAGTGCGGTAAAGCGCCCTTCTTTTCAGACAAATGCTACCGTGCGTGCACCGGCGGCGGCGTGCTCGCTCAGGTGCGTGCGTGCGCCGGCGTGCTCGCGCGAGGTGCCCGCGCATGCGCATGAGATCCCGCCTTGGTTGGAGCTCAATATATATAAGTCACCGCCCCTTATTCAGTATCTAGCAATAGCTCAATTGGCAAGGACACATGGCTGTGGATCCTATGGCTTGTTTGCTGGCGAGTTCGAATCCCATCGAAAATATTTTTTAACGTGATTTTTTTTTAACGTGTATTCTTTCGCCGGTTAAGGTTAGGCATGGTTAAGGTTAAGGTTAAGGTTAGGCATTGTTTCGGAGTTGGTTAAGGTTAGAACGGTTAAGTTTAGGCGCTGTTAAGGAGCTGGTTAAGGTTAGAGTTTGTCAAAGAGAATGGCAATATAATTTCTATGGTTAAGGTTAGGCATGGTTAAGGTTAAGGTTAAGGTTAGGCATTGTTTCGGAGTTGGTTAAGGTTAGAACGGTTAAGTTTAGGCGTTGTTAAGGAGCTGGTTAAGGTTAGAGTTTGTCAAAGAGAATGGCAATAGACAGCCTATTTCCGCGCGACCTGGGCGCTGGGCGGCGGAAAATGAAAGGCGCATTACTGCATGCCACTACGGTAAGTTTTTGCACTGCTTGCTTGGCATAAAGCTACACGCGTTGGGGACATACGGGGGAAAAGAGCTGGGGGTTGCTGCGTTTGAAGTTATAGACGAGGGGCTTGTTGTCTGAAATGGAGGAGAGAGGGACAGGATGAAGGTTGGTTGTGTACGCCACTTGTTGGGACCCACGGTGAATATGGCTTTTGCATGCAGGGATGGGGGAGCGGTGACTTAGGTTAGGATGTCCGGAGGTATGAGGATCGCGCTTGTTGTGCAGTGAACATGCAAACGTGGACTTTTTATGTTTGTGTGTTTGTTCAGACACAGGAGGCCGGTCGCGGCCTATGCGGGCCACGGGGGTTGAGCCTCGTATGGAATATACTTTATGAACTATACGAGGGGGGTTGCACCAAGAAGCCTCATGGAAACATGAAGAGACATTGGAGATTCACAGCCTATCTGTTTTACGGGACAGGTTATAAGCGTCGTATGGCGACTGACTACAGGTTTTCCTGGCCAGGGAACCACGGTGGTCTTTGGCATACGATAGGGTGGCGCTTCCTGAGTAAATACTAGAACCCTAAAAGGTATTCTCGGGAAACGGAGCGCGGTAATGAGTGATAATTTGAGTGTTCTGAATGGAAAAAGAGCTGTGTCCGATGAGCATTATGACCCTGCTTATAGTCACAGATACGCGGGACGTGGGGCCGTGAGGGACTGGACAGTATGGGCATAAATGCGTCGGGCTCAATGTACAGTATAGACTGAGCTCTGTTACTATTGAGAACATGCAAATCAGGTGTGGTGAGCATGAGTGGGAACCTTCGTAAAATCTGGGAAATGGCGTGTGAAGTTACAGGGGAATACGTGGTTTTTTGATATAAACGGGGTCTAGAATAAGTTGGTTGTGAATGTTATTGCAGCTATGGTTAGGCATTTATTCGTGTTCGTGCTTGAAGGGCCCAATAGGGATGGTTTACTGTCTATTCGCGTGATAGTCTGGACGTGTCCTGCAGGAACCATCCGGCCGAATTAAACGAAGGTGCGTGTTCGTGGTTAGGGCCGTGCCGAGCAGACAACGGGTCTTGTTTGACTTCAAGCAGAACAGGCGTGTTAGTTAACTACGTTACGCTGTAACAATAAATAAGTACTTGATAAAACAGTTCGGTCGAGATGACTGATAAGTACTTAGTGGGAATTCAACGGAGCTATGGTAAGCTTAAACATTCAGTAATGATTGTATGAGGGACTATGGCTATGGTTAGGAATGATTGGCGGAACGTAGGAGCTTATTGTTGTATTGTTATGATATTTTAATGACCAACGAACATAGGTCTGGGGCGAGTCGTACTGGTGATGGGGGCTAGCTAGCTTAGCTCTGTGGAAAAGTCCGCGGTGAAACTGGGGACGTTACGATGGCGTTATAAGAGAATTGATTAAACACTGTGGCGGCGATTGCAGGTAAGAGGCGAATCGAGGCGTAGGGTGGCGAGATTGTGGCCGTTTTGAGGGTTATTATTGATGCGGTAGCGATTGTGTATGATATTAAGAGGTCGCTGCTTGATGACGTCATGGTGTTGAAGAGAGTGTGTAACGTTCGCGGTACTATGAAGTGAGGCGGAGAGAAGGGTAGGAGAGAGGATTCGTGTTGGACTATGTGTGCAGCGTTGGATGGTGAGAATGTTTTAAAAATTATTTTCTTTTAAAGTGGTTGGTTATTTTAAGCTTGTGTGAATTGTTTATGCTTGGATTGGTACTGAGCGAATTGCGTGGATGAACGGATCTTGAAAGGCACGGCTCCCGTGAGGGCATTGAACGTCGCATTAGAGCTGGCTAAGCTAGTTAGCTTGCGTGCCGTTGTTTTGTGGAGTTTGCGAGCGACATATGTTACGTTTCGAGTTTTGAGAATGATGTTTGGGAAGGGTTGGAGAACGTGGTTAATGTCGTGGCGGTGTGTTATGTTGGAACAAGGCGTTTATGATATTAGTTATGCTTTGCCGTAATACATCGTCCGGGGAGCAACGTTGGCCACTGCGCATGCGCGGTACAACGTGGATTGGGTCTAATTCATTCGGGGTAATTCGCTCAGGGGCCAGGGATAACGGGTAAGGGTATATTCTGCATTTTGTAAAATGGTTGTGTTAGTATATTGAGCATTCTAGTGAATATTCTGCATTTTGTAAAGTGGTTGTGTTTGTGTATTGTGCATTGTGCATTCTGTGGGTTGTGGCCTCCCGTCTGCATTTGTACTGTGCCATTTGCTGTATACAGGCGGTTAAAATAGGATTAGATGGATTTAAAATACATGCCCCTTAACTTACACTGGGATTCATAAACCAGATACATATTGTACTTGTAATAAATGGGCAATATATATGTTACACAGGGGGTGTCTTATCCAAGGGGGTGGCATATCGCTTGCGTCATATTTTGAGTAATACATCTACATTACTTTCACATGTCACCTGTATACAGGGCTAGGTGTTTCCAGAATATTCTGCTTACAGTTATGAGACTTAGCATGATTGAAACTTAACTGATAATAATGTTTAATTGCTAAAGGGTGGTGGTTGATAGACATGCTTATGTGTGTGTTGTGCATGTACAAATGTGATTTTAAGATCTGTATAGAAAAATCTGTATAGAATGGTGATTATTTTTAGGTGCTTGTATGAGGTAAATCTTTAATACACTGTTAAAATGTTGACACAAGCCTCCGACTTGTAGGAGATTATAATTTATTGATAGAGGCTTGCTGTCTGGGTCAGGAAACAATGTTATTGATGCAATGACGATTTAATGATTTGATTGTGTTGGCAATGCTTGTTTTAGGTTGTTAAATCTTTAATACACTGTTAATATGGTTAGGACATTTAATGCTTGATACAAGCCTCTGAATCATAGGGAATTATAATTTGTTGATGGAGGCTTGCTGTGTTGGAATACACTTTTATTGCTGCAATGACAAATTTTGATATAATTGTGTTTACAGTGATTGAAATGATTGTTTTTATTCCGTGGTTATCTGTACTTAGGACAATGTCTGTGACTAGGTGAAATTGCAAATATGTGCTACTTAACCTCTGGGGGGAAGGGATTTAGCCTCCCCTGGTGGCAGTAGGAATGTGTGTTTTATTCAAACCTGGGGGGGCGGCTTGCCCCCAGGGTGAGGTGTATGAAATGATTAACCTTTTGATGAAGTTGCAGGGGGCCTGCATATGGTGGTAGCGCCTGTTATTTATGATCACTGTTACGCTCACGGGAAAGACCAAGAATATCTTCACAGTAGGAAGTGATAACGTTGTATGCCCAGGCGGGGGCAAGGGGGACAGATGTTGTTTACAAATGGCTGTTTGACAGGATGACGAGGCAAGATGCAACGGGGGAGAGGTCACAGGTGGAGATAGGAGAGAACAGTCATAGTGAGATAACAGATGGAGTTATTTTTAGAGCAGGGGACAAGAAGGGTTATATTGCCCAGGGGGGTAGGAATCCTTTTGTAACAGGTCTCAAGGCTCGAGATGTACAGCTGTTACAATGGCTGTTGTTTTATACGACAGGAAGACGGAGCGGAGCTAATCAGAGAGAAGCAGGGGAAGTAGAGGTCAGAGGTGAAGATTGCAGAAAGTGAGATAACAGTTGACAGTTGTTTTTTACAACAAGGGACATGGAAGGTGTGACAGGAAGCGTGCTAATACAGAACACGGCTGGGTGAGTGAGTGAGACAATCAGGGAGGTAGTCGTTCAATGGGGTTATGACTTTTGGAGGGCTAGCTTTTTGGTTAGGGGGAATAGCGGTAGGCTCTCAAAGTACTAGGAATGCTTTGAGGTTCTGTCGTTGAGGGAGAGTTCCTAGACTCTCTCTGGCAGTAGGTAGGAGTGTAGAAATTAAGTGTGGATTGTATTAGCCGGAGATGAGTGTAGCCTGAGTTCAGAGCAGAAAAGTTGAGAGCAGAAAAGTTAAGAGCAGGAAAGGGAGAAACAAACTAACATTGTTTGTCTGTCTGTGGTTGATTAACGAGTGTATGAGAGAGAGTTTAAAAGTATTTGTTTATGATATGTGTAATATATGTTGAAAGCGATGGTGTTTGCAGATCAGTGACTGTGGAAGATTGAGTCTGTTTTTGTCTATGTCCTTTTGATTTCAGTGAATGATTGAGCTGTTGATGACATCGTAAACCGATTCTGTTATCTAGTTAAGGCCTAACAATAGACAGGATGTTAGATCTTGTGTCGGGATCAGATGTCAGCTGGGTGAGCCAGCAGACCACTTTTAGTATAAGTCATATCTAGGTAAAATAAAACAATAATGACGTTAATGAGTAGTAGGGCTGTTATCCTGTCTATCAGAATAAGGAGCGTATCAAACCACTTGGGTTATACCACAAATAGACCTGGGAATTATTGTAGCTTATCATTTGTTTCATATCATTTGTTTTACTGAAGGAGTTTATTTTTATTACTTTCATTTGATTTGATTTCTTTTGAATGTTTTGTATGGATGAGGTATTGAATTTAGATTTTTAGATTTCTTTTCTATTTTTAATCTATGATTGTGTGGCCTGATTGGGTGTGAATGGGGCCTGTAGAGGGTGAATGTGCTGGCTTGAAAGGTGTCAAAATCACAATGACAGGTGTGATGGGGTTTTGATGTAGGGTTTTAGATTTCTTTTCTTTTCTTTCTAAATAACCATTGAGGTGGTCTGCGGTTGGAGCTGGTTAATTTCATTGATTTGCTTTCACATCTGTTGGAATGTTTTTTTGATTATTTGCCTTTTGTTTCTTATTTCTCTGTTATGGTCTGAGTGAGTGGAGAAAGCTGGAAGCTGGAGGAAGTGGCGTCGAAGCGTCAACGGAATGTCAACAATAGATAAGTGGTCCCATCACGTTTGCATAATGATTAACATTTGGCTTCTCTTGAGAATATTTGACATATTATGTAAAGAAAATTTGTTTTGTGTTTTGTTCCCTCGCAGTTTCAGTCGAGGGGGGAGGACGGACCGTCACAGGTAGAGGGATCATGGAAGATGTGTAGGAATACATTTCATTAGATTATGACACAATGGTGTGAACCCGTTCAGTCATTTCCTGTGGGAGATTGTTGGATTGTGAAGAGAGGTCGCTTGTGGACGCTGGCCCCTCCTTCAAAATAGCCCCGAGAACAGCGGCCGGAGGTTTGGGACAAATCGCCAGGCTGACAGAGTCGTCTGTAGATCCAAGGAAATACAGTCATGGGTCAAAATATGACGAGGTCACAGGCCTACAAACAGTGGCTACAGCTGAGGCTGGCCGACATGGGGTGGAGGGGGGGGGCGAAAACGGTCAGAGACTGTGCAAGGAGTTGAGCAAGGGCCTCTGTGGGATGTGGTGTGATTGGTATGTTGAACGGGAGGTGACTGATCGGTAACAACTGGTATAGATTATGACACAACGCAGGAGTACTAAACACATTCACATAATATATAGAATATTACGTGTAGATTATGGCCAAAATGAGGTGGTGAAAAAAAAATTCCTTGAGTGATGCTCCGCCTTCCCTGCCCGACTGTGCGCCGAGGTGGTAGGTATTATGTCCATGGTATGTTCATAAAGGGGGGAGAAGTGAGAAGACCAACTGAGTTGATTAAGCAAATGTGATTGTGCTGTCTTGGAAAAGGAATTAACAAGAGAAAAAAGCAAAATGTATGAAAGAATGAATAATAATTTCTGTGTCTTCCTCAGATCTTATGAAAGAATGTGGAATCAAAAGTGCTGTAACTTAAGAAAAATGGGTTTTTTAAAATTGTGTTTTATTTAAAGGTATAATGATTAGATTAAATTGTTTTATTGTTTTCAACAAGCCCAAAAGTTGTTGTTTAAAAAGTAGGCCTCTGGCTAGGAGCCATGAGGAGCAAAAGCTAATTGATGATATGTACCAAAGAAAAATGGAAAAAGAAAAAATGGAGAAAATTTGAAAAAAAGAATTTTAATTTTGGAAAAAATGAATTTTAATTTTGGAAAAAAATGAATTTTATTATTATGTATGGTTAGTATGTATAGAAAATCAAGTCAATATATCATATGTGACGATAAGAATCGTCAAAACGGGGAAATGTGGTAAATATTGACGTTGAATTTCATAAATAATATGTGTGAATAATTAGAGAGTCATAATGTAGGAGAGACAGACATTCCACACTAACCCCCTCTCATGAGAAGGCTGCTTACCCAAATGGTATGTAGGGGAATAGTTACAGGTCACAAAGCCCTCACTCAAACTGACTGTATGTAAATGCTGATTACATGCTGAAGAGTCATGGATCTATTAATCAACTGTTTAGTATCAAAAGAGTAAACCATAATATTAGAAATAAGGTTTGACGGGTGATTACACTCTTGTTAAAGAAGTCATCACAGCTACTCTGTCAACTAGCAGAGTGGGTTTTCAGTGCTAAATATGGATGGAACAGGGGTGACAGAGAGCCATTCTCCACCCCCACTATGACCAGATTAGTACTGTATGGTAATATGGCCCAAAGGGTCAAAGCGTATTCACACCACCCCACCAGAGGACATCATGCCAGCCCCCACCCGTGAGACAAGACCCAACAGGAACCCACAGAGAAACCCAGAGGTGGGGGCTGCCAGCCCCCACAGGAGATCGCCCACGGACCAACTGTATTCTATTATTGGCTAGAAATTATAGTATATAAGAGGACACAAAATGGTAGTTCGGGAGCCCAGACCAAACCAACCCAGGGGTCTGCGGCTCCACCGCTCCACCACCGAGAGACTGACTGATGCTGTGCTGTTTGCATTTTATGTGAGTAAATACATGGGAAACACCATTTGTTGTTTAAGTTTAGTGTAATCCTTAATATCTGAAACCAGATTTACTCATGTATAATGTGTGCAGTATGGTCAAATGTATGTTCAAATTATGTTACCAAGTGACTGTTTATGTACATATTGAGGTTTGAGAATGCAAACCTGATTGTGATTTCTGTACACAGACAGCCCTGTTAATGTTTTCTGATAATCTTTTGTCTCACCTTGGCCTCTGGCTCTGATCAAATAAATGTTGAATTGGACTATAGTTCATGATTTGTCTGGCTACACGTTTAATTCTTCATCTGTCAGATGAAGAGATCAACAATTCTATCAATATGATCCCTTTCTCCTCCTTCCAGATAAGCAATCTCATTTGTACTGTACTACAATAACCTCAGATTATTGTAGGGTTCTGTGGGAATTTACTACAGAAGCATACTAGGACCGCTACTGTTCCTAATTTATGCAAATGACATGTCGTCAGCTTGTGACTGCAACTTGTTCCTGTTTGCGGACGACTCAGCCCTGCTGGTCTCTGACAAGAACAAGTTACAGGTTGAAAAAACCCTCAGCTCGGAACTAGGCAGAATCTGCATATGGCTCGCTGATAACAAACTATCATTACACATGGGCAAAACAGAGTCCATTCTCTTCGGTTCAAATAACAAACTCAGCAAGACCGACGGCTTCTCAGTTACAGTGGGTGACAATATTGTCACAAGGAAAGATGAAATTACCTACCTGGGTTCCATCCTAGAGGCTAATCTCTCCTGTGACAAAATGGCATCCAATGTAATAAAAAAAAGTCAACCAACGAACTCGATTCTTGCACCGGATCTCCTCTCTGGTAAACAAGAATACCCTGAAGACTCTGGCAGGAGCACTCATTCAGGGGTACTACGACTATGCTTGCACCTCAAAGGCGCTAAAAACAAAATTACAAACATCTCAAAACAAACTGGTCAGACTACTGCTTGACCTTACTCCTAGAACCCACCTCACCCCTGCCCACTTTGACAACCTAGGATGGCTTAGAGTAGACGACAGAGTACAGCAACTTGCAATGGGCCTGGTCTACAAGATACACTACACGACCAAGGTACCCATGTACATGTCAAAATACTTCCCAAAGGTCAGTGAATACCACGATCACAACACCAGAGGGAGCTCCACAAATCATGTTAAACCCAGATTCGGCTCAAATAAGGGACTAAACACGTTTCGCAATTATGCCACATCAATGTGGAACGCCCTACCCAAAGCTGTAAAGGAATGTGGATCACTACCCACTTTCAAAACCTCTCTCAAGGGACACCTACGGGAGACTGCAATTCAACACTGGCCCCTGTAAATATCCTAACCCAACCCCCTCCAATGTACAGTCATTTACCTAGTATGGTTTTGTCAATAGTCCAATGTACAATTTTGTTTGTTTGTACAGTGTCTCCTCCCCCCCCCCTCAATGTACAGTTTTACTTGTTTATACAGTGTGCCCCCCCCCCCCCCCCCGCCAACCACCTCCAATGTAAATTACCCAGTATGGTTGTCAATATCCCAATGTACCCAACCCCCCCCCCACCCAACCTCCTCCAATGTACAGTTTCTACGTCAAATGTATATACTCCCTTTTCTTGACTCCTTCTGTATCACAAACAGTACTGTATTTGCAAATCTGGTATGTCATAAATGTATAGATGTAGCAGTACTGACTATCTGTATGTCATGTATGTCATATATGTCCTGATGAATTGAAAATGGGGGACCCTGATGTAAACAAGACGAAAGTCTTTCTCTGGTCTGCATCCCCTTAACAATTGTGTGTATTGAGCTGTACTGTATTGTACCCATTCTGCAATCTGTTAATAAAGTTTTCAATTCAATCAATCAATCAATCAGGTAGTTTGCAGGCTGTTAGACCCAATAGTACCCAGCTGCAGCTCCGGAGAACAGCGCTTACAAGCCCCCGCACATACAAGGCCGCACATAGCAACCCCTCGCTTCCATTGGCTGATTTTGGTCACGTGATTTTGGCACGTTGCACTGCGGGATTGATTGATTGATTGATTGAAAACTTTATGGTGACGTGATTTTGTGTCACGTTGCACGTTGCACTGCGGGATTGATTGATTGATTGATTGAAAACTTTATTAACAGATTAACAGATTGATTGATTGATTGAAAACTTTATTAACAGATTGTAGAATGGGTACACGTGACCTGACCGATTGATTGATTGATTGATTGATTGATTGATTGATTGATTGATTGAAAACTTTATTAACAGATTGCAGAATGGGTACAGTGACCGATTGATTGATTGATTGATTGATTTATTGATTGATTGATTTATTGATTGATTGATTGATTGAAAACTTTATTAACAGATTGCAGAATGGGTACAGTGACCGATTGATTGATTGATTGATTGATTGATTGATTTATTGATTGATTGATTGATTGAAAACTTTATTAACAGATTGCAGAATGCAGTACAGCTCAATACACACAATTGTTAAGGGGATGCAGACCATGCAGTACTGTTACATTTGTGACATACAGTAAATATATACAAGGGGGAGGGAACTGTACATTTATGATGAATTGAAAATGGGGGACCCTGATGTAAACAAGACGGAAGTCTTTCTCTGGTCTGCATCCCCTTAACAATTGTGTGTATTGAGCTGTACTGCAGATATATTTCAATTGCCTTACTTATTTACATAAGTATTATAGGCCTACAGCAGTATTGTACAGACAGTCTGTGTGAAGTCTGTGTGGTTATCCAGCTGCACAAAGGCAGAGCAAGAGGCTCTACAGAGGGTGGTGAAGGCGGCAGGCAGGATTGTCGGGACTCCTCTATCAAACATCACCTCCGTCTTCACCTCCCGCTGCCTCCACCGCTCCAAGTGTATCATCAAGGACCAGTCTCACCCAGCACATCACCTCTTTCAGCTCCTTCCCTCAGGGAGGAGATACCGGTCCATACATGCCAAGAGTTAAAGATTTAAGAACAGCTTTTTCCCCCAAGCAGTCAGACTGTTAAACGCTCATTGACTGACCCCTCACGTGCACCATGCACTTACCTGGACTTGATAATCACTGTTACCACTCATCATGCACTTTATTTAAAATATTCTGTTATGTACAGTGTTATATGTGTTTCATGTATGTATATATTGTACTACGGTCTGTGGGAGCTCCCCTGAAATTTCACTCACGGTCATATAAGAGTTTTAATGTAGACGGTTTTATTAATGAAATGTTGGGTATAAACTGGGAGGAGGTATGTTGTGAGGATGACCCAGAGGTTGCACTGGACTTATTTATGTCAGAAACAAATCAGCCCCATGGATAGATAGTAGCTTTTAATGAATTTTAATGAATGAGAGAGACATACTGTAGCCAAAAAAGCATCAGTGTGTTCCAGTTCTGCAGATGACAGACAAAAGTACCGTTCCTTACGTAATCAAGTCACAAAGTTAAATAAGGTGAGAAAAAGGGAATATTTTAAACCATGGTTATATGATGTGAGAAATGATGGTAAAAATCTATGGAATGTTTTAAATCAAATTATGGGTAGAAAATCCAATGTCTGTACACCTTTTGTTGAGTCATATGGAATTGTCCTAACCAAACCATGTGATATTGCCAACCATTTTAATGATTTTTATGCAAGTAAGATATCTCAGCTCAGGCAGGGAATGCACATCTCAAACAATACAAAATCAAATGACATAATTAAGAATATCATAATGAAAGATAAAGGGTGTACATTTGATTTTCAACAGGTTGAGGTTAGTGATATTGAAAGGTTACTCCAGGCTCTACCTGACAGCAAGTTAGCTGGCACAGACAACTTGGATAGTAAATTATTGAGAATTACTGCTACGATCATAGCAAGTCCAGTGTCATATTATTAATAGATGTATACAAGTGGGACTATGTCCAAAGATATGGAAGGAGGCTAAGGTTACTCCTTTACCCAAAGACTCCAAATCAGTTTTTAATGAGGGCAACTCCAGACCTAATATAGAAAATGTAATGTACATATACGTTGTATACATCTATTAATAATATGACACTGGACTTGCTATGATCGTAGCAGTAATTCTCAATAATTTACTATCCAAGTTGTCTGTGCCAGCTAACTTGCTGTCAGGTAGAGCCTGGAGTAACCTTTCAATATCACTAACCTCAACCTGTTGAAAATCAAATGTACACCATTTATCTTTCATTATGATATTCTTAATTATGTCATTTGATTTTGTATTGTTTGAGATGTGCATTCCCTGCCTGAGCTGAGATATCTTACTTGCATAAAAATCATTAAAATGGTTGGCAATATCACATGGTTTGGTTAGGACAATTCCATATGACTCAACAAAAGGTGTACAGACATTGGATTTTCTACCCATAATTTGATTTAAAACATTCCATAGATTTTTACCATCATTTCTCACATCATATAACCATGGTTTAAAATATTCCCTTTTTCTCACCTTATTTAACTTTGTGACTTGATTACGTAAGGAACGGTACTTTTGTCTGTCATCTGCAGAACTGGAACACACTGATGCTTTTTTGGCTACAGTATGTCTCTCTCATTCATTAAAATTCATTAAAAGCTACTATCTATCCATGGGGCTGATTTGTTTCTGACATAAATAAGTCCAGTGCAACCTCTGGGTCATCCTCACAACATACCTCCTCCCAGTTTATACCCAACATTTCATTAATAAAACCGTCTACATTAAAACTCTTATATGACCGTGAGTGAAATTTCAGGGGAGCTCCCACAGACCGTAGTACAATATATACATACATGAAACACATATAACACTGTACATAACAGAATATTTTAAATAAAGTGCATGATGAGTGGTAACAGTGATTATCAAGTCCAGGTAAGTGCATGGTGCACGTGAGGGGACAGTCAATGAGCGTTTAACAGTCTGACTGCTTGGGGGAAAAAGCTGTTCTTAAATCTTTAACTCTTGGCATGTATGGACCGGTATCTCCTCCCTGAGGGAAGGAGCTGAAAGAGGTGATGTGCTGGGTGAGACTGGTCCTTGATGATACACTTGGAGCGGTGGAGGCAGCGGGAGGTGAAGACGGAGGTGATGTTTGATAGAGGAGTCCCGACAATCCTGCCTGCCGCCTTCACCACCCTCTGTAGAGCCTCTTGCTCTGCCTTTGTGCAGCTGGATAACCACACAGACTTCACACAGACTGTCTGTACAATACTGCTGTAGGCCTATAATACTTATGTAAATAAGTAAGGCAATTGAAATATATCTGCAGTACAGCTCAATACACACAATTGTTAAGGGGATGCAGACCAGAGAAAGACTTCCGTCTTGTTTACATCAGGGTCCCCCATTTTCAATTCATCATAAATGTACAGTTCCCTCCCCCTTGTATATATTTACTGTATGTCACAAATGTAACAGTACTGCATGGTCTGCATCCCCTTAACAATTGTGTGTATTGAGCTGTACTGCATTCTGCAATCTGTTAATAAAGTTTTCAATCAATCAATCAATCAATAAATCAATCAATCAATAAATCAATCAATCAATCGGTCACTGTACCCATTCTGCAATCTGTTAATAAAGTTTTCAATCAATCAATCAATCAATCAATAAATCAATCAATCAATCAATCAATCGGTCACTGTACCCATTCTGCAATCTGTTAATAAAGTTTTCAATCAATCAATCAATCAATCAATCAATCAATCAATCGGTCAGGTCACGTGTACCCATTCTACAATCTGTTAATAAAGTTTTCAATCAATCAATCAATCTGTTAATCTGTTAATAAAGTTTTCAATCAATCAATCAATCAATCCCGCAGTGCAACGTGCAACGTGACACAAAATCACGTCACCATAAAGTTTTCAATCAATCAATCAATCAATCCCGCAGTGCAACGTGCCAAAATCACGTGACCAAAATCAGCCAATGGAAGCGAGGGGTTGCTATGTGCGGCCTTGTATGTGCGGGGGCTTGTAAGCGCTGTTCTCCGGAGCTGCAGCTGGAAGCATCTCGTTAGACCCGCTAATGGGCAAAGACACAGCTCGGCCAATCAGAGAGCGTCAGTCAGTGGCCAATCAGAGAGCGTCTCCGCAAAATGCAGCTACGGGGAAAAAATAACGCAGCATAGACGCTTCTCGAACGCACCCCTACGAAATTGAAACTGTGACGTATGCGGAAACAGCTGTGTGTACAGCCAGAGCCGAGTGACGCAGCCGAGTGCGACAGAAAACAGCTAGAAAACAGCTTCCTGATCAAAACCCGTAGTTTCACATTTGATTATTTTAACACAGAACTCACAATGGATACCGAAAAATACCCAAGATCATCTATCGAAGATGATTTTAATTATGGCACAAATGTCGCAACTGCAAGTGTTCAGATTCGGATGGGTAAGTATTAAGTAACGTGATGATGATGGCGTTGGTGTTGTTGGTGATAGCGGGCCCAACAGCTAGTATTTAAAGCTAACCTAGCTAAAGGGTTTGAGTGCTGCTTACATGACAAACAAACAACCCCCCATTCCAGTATCTATAGGACTGATTAACAACTGACCGAATCTGTAATAAGTATTGTCCAGTCTTTCCAATGGATGTGATGTCCGAATCCCATTTGGTGGCGGTTTTGATGTTCTACGTGTTTTTAATGTCTTTAGTTTATGCCACCGACGACTGTACAATACACATCTCCTAATGGACAAATACATTAATGAATTGAAATTCAACGATGACATGTTTTAACTATATATATATATATATATTTTTTTTTTAATCAGATTTCCTGCGAAAGGTGTACACCATTCTCTCCTTGCAGATAATCCTGACTACGGCGACATCAGCCCTCTTCATGTTCTGTGACACCATTAAGGATTTTGTTCATGCAAGGTAAGGTTATTAAATAATATAAATGAATATATTAAATGGAATTTGATCATAGAGGGGGTCAGCCCTATGTTCCCACAGCCCAATGGTCCCACATTTCTAAGATGTATCTCAAAATGAGGCCATATGTTCAGCCCTATGTTCCCACATTTCTAAGATATTTCTAAACATTAGGCCCTATGTTCCCACAGCCCAATGGTCTCACAGCCCTATGTTCCCACATTCTAAGATCTTTCAAAAAATTAGGCCCTATGTTCCCACAGCCCAATGGTCCCACAGCCCTATATTCCCGGACGAACCCTCTACGGTTGGGTGTAATTGGCTACCAAATTAACACTTTGGTTGCCTAAGGTTAAATTCATGATATACCATAGATTGCCAGCGCTATTTGTCTATGGAGAAAGTCCCCTTCTTTGCAGGGCTATAACTTTTTAAATTCTATTGCTACATTGCCATTATTAGGGCCCATTCAAAGTCCTATATGTATTGTTCATTGTGTAGCAACGTTAAACTTTTTCATTCACATATTCATAGTAAAGTATGGTCTAATGTATAAGTATGTTTTCATCTCTTTCTGCAGCTTTCTCCAGAACGTGATCTATAGCCCCAAATACATTATATTGATGATGCAATACAGTTTTATGGCAATCAGCGCGATATAAAAAATTACAACTAGACGTACTTCTAGAAGTTACTACACGTCATCTGATGTTGACCGGATGGGCTAGGGGCCGTTTATAATTCCGTGGGCAGCGTTATACCAATCATCTAATGTGGGTCAAATGTTGATAATAGCAGTTAGTATCGAAGACGGTAACGTTACACGCTGAAACTCACCCCAGTCTCCGCGCGCCGTTGGGCGATCATCGTAGAGTTGAAATCTTATCATTATGGGATGTAAATTTACCCGGTCCATCTCCAGCTTGTATAATGGTATATACGTCCAAATCATGTTGTTTATCGAGTTATTGGCAATCGATCACTGTGTAGCGTGACGAGCCAGAGTCGCGGGACCTATAGCGAGCACCCGGAAGTACTACGGACGTAGCACAACCTCTATGCCACTTCCTGTTAAAGCGATTGCGCCGATCGGCCACCAGATGGCGCTCCTGAACCGCCAGAGAGCTCAGTGGGTCCTGCTGGTGGATCTCAGGCCAGCGGAGGGGACATATGAATCCGATCGCAGATTTTTGAAATATTGATCCCCCGGCAACTTGAGCATGGCCAGCAATGACGTCAAAACACGTTTCATGGCAGTCAAAGTGTTAAGAGAAGGGGGATAAAATTCATGAAAAAAGGAAATGTGGGAACATGGGGCTGTGGGAACATAGGCAGGCTCCCGGTCATAGCTAGTGTGGTGGAGTTTCCTCGAGCAAGCCATAGAAGATGGAAAGTCGATCACATATCTGTTATTTTTTTAATTTCAGAGTCCAAAACAATCAATCCATTAGGTAGATTTATTACACAAAGTTAATAAACTGAGCCTGTCCTAGGACTGAAGAGTGCCCTCAAAGCTCTATACTGTCTTTTTGCAATCTATTTGTAACATACAGAGTGTTGGGGCACTCAAGGACATTGTATGTAGAGATCAGCTCGGAACTAGGCAAAATCTGCATATGGCTCGCCTACAACAAACTATCATTACACATGGGCAAAACAGAGTCCATTCTCTTCGGTTCAAATAACAAACTCAGCAAGACCGACGGCTTCTCAGTTACAGTGGGTGACAATATTGTCACAAGGAAAGATGAAATTACCTACCTGGGTTCCATCCTAGAGGCTAATCTTTCCTGTGACAAAATGGCATCCAATGCAATAAAAAAAAGTCAACCAACGAACTCGATTCTTGTACCGGATCTCCTCTCTGGTAAACAAGAATACCCTGAAGACTCTGGCAGGAGCACTCATTCAAGGGTACTACGACTATGCTTGCACCTCATGGTACCAAAGCACCTCAAAGGCACTAAAAAAACAAATTACAAACATCTCAAAACAAACTAGTCAGACTACTGCTTGACCTTACTCCTAGAACCCACCTCACCCCTGCCCACTTTGACAACCTAGGATGGCTTAGAGTAGACGACAGAGTACAGCAACTTGCAATGGGCCTGGTCTACAAGATACACTACACGACCAAGGTACCCATGTACATGTCAAAATACTTCCCAACGGTCAGTGAATACCACGATCACAACACCAGAGGGAGCTTCACAAATCATGTTAAACCCAGATTCGGTTCAAACAAGGGACTAAACACATTTCGCAATTATGCCACATCAATGTGGAACGCCCTACCCAAAGCTGTAAAGGAATGTGAATCACTACCCACCTTCAAAAACACTCTCAAAAAACACCTACAGGAGACTGCAATTCGAAACTGGCCCCTACAAATGTCCTAACCCAGTTGTACAGTAAATTACCAAGTATGGCTTTGTCAGTATTCTAATGTACAGTGTACAGTGTCCCCCACCCCCCCCTACCCATGTATATATATATATATATATATAACTATATAGGCCTATATAGTTTCGGCTAATTATAATTTCGAGAGCACTGATAAGGTTTGGCCAGCTAATTATCCCTTGGATTTTATGTGGGGGGTATAATGAGAACAGGTAGAAATACTATAACACTCACTACAAATTTATGGAATCAAGTCTTAATTTATTATTATTGGATACAGGAGCTTCTTCAAATAACTTTCTCATTATCTTTTGTTCAGGGGGTTGATACTGTTATTTCGATATAAACTCCATTGCAGAGATGTTTATTAACACTTTCAGCGCCAGAGGTCGCTGTGGGCCGTGTGGTAAGAATGCCAGCGCTTTAAAGAATAGGGATACATGGCAGTGTTTGCAGGGCTAAAACTATATTAAATATCATGGCTATGGATATAAAACTATTGGCCATTTGACATCGAGTATCTATCGTTCAATTTGTGAAAAATAAATAGTTTTTCCATCCATACATTTCCGTTTTATACCGTGGTGAATATGAGTATAGTTTTAGAGAGAGCGTTTAGTGCATTTCACTAGAAACCGTGGCGTTCCTCGCCTGGATCAACAATCGATCTGAAATCAACGCTATATTATCGGTATTATGTTTCATCATGAAAGGGGGGGGGGTCTATGCTTCGACCGTCACCAACGGAATACGTTACACACACATTACACACATACGTTCGGATCACGGGGAAGGGATTCTTCGACAACGCAAGCCTCCCGTGACCAGTACGTAGTCAGTACTCTTAACGCAGCAATGTGTGCATATGCGCTACGTTATATGCGTAAATGTGCGCCAAGACTTGACAGTACTCAACCAGATTTTGTTTGTTGCATGATTACAAACGATGGTTCGAACGTCCGTTCGAAAAACCCTGTGGCGAATGTTCAAATCCTAAAAACAGGCTTGGGGACAGCTCTACTGTGTTCTAATACACTATTATATGTGACCGTTCCTTAGCATTAGTATATAATTAGGGATGTCCGATATTATCAGCCTACCTATATTATCGGACGATATTGGCATTCAAATGTAATATCGTTATCCGTTTTCTTTACATTTATTTAACCTTTATTTACCCAGGCAAGCAAGTAAGAACAAATTCTTAATTTATTTATTGTCAAAAGTATGCATAATGTTGTGTTCATTCCATGGCAAGAGATGAAATTATTCTGTTTTTTTGGGGGGGAACCCCTGCATATATCTGTATCGGTTGATATCTGTATCGGAAATTAAGAGTTTGACAATATCAGTATATCGGATATCGGTAAAAAAGCCAATACAAGATACTTTAATGCCACACAACGATGGTTGGTGGTAATTGTTTTCGGTACAGATGTTGTTACCTGTTACCTATCCACTTCGTGCCTAGTGGCACATAAGGCCTTCACAGAGCTTTTCCACTTCTCTCGGTCAGCTGCCATTGTTCTTGCTTCAGGCCATGAGCTCCACCCTGCCTCTTTTCTTTCTTTCTCTACTGTGCGTCTCCAGGTAGTCTTTGGTCTTCCTTTTCTTCTTTTCCCTTCTGGTGCCCAAGTCATTGATATGTTGCAGTCGTTGTTGTGGTCTTGCCTCAGTATGTGTCCTATCATCTTCCATCTTCGCCACTTCACTTCCTTGCTCAACGGCTTCATGTCGGCTCTTTCTAGTAGCTCTACGGTGCTGATGCGGTCTTGCCACTGGATTTTGAGGATTCTTCTGAGGCATCTGTTATGGAACACGTCGACTGATTTGTTGTCTCCCTTGTTCATCTTCCATGTTTCACATCCATACAGTAGGACTGGCACAACCAGTGTTTTGTACAATCTCAGCTTTGTTCTTCTTGAGATGCTGTTGGAGTGCCAGATCTTTTTGAGTTTGATGAATGCACCTCTTGCTTTGGATAGTCTGTTCTTTAGGTCTTTCATACCTCCTCCCTCTTTACAGATGGTGGCTCCCAAGTATGTGAATTGGTCTACATCCTCAATCTCTTCGTCGTTGATGTTGATTTTGTCATGGTTTCTTGCATTAATTCTCATGGTTTTTGTCTTTCCGGTGTTAATCTTGAGTCCCACTCGTCTGGCTTCTCTCTCCATTCTTGTCGTTTTTTCCTGGATTTGGTGTTTGGTAGAGGAGAGTAATGCTACATCATCTGCAAAATCCAGATCGTCGAGTTTTGATGTCAACTTCCATCTGATTCCATTCTCACCTTGTCCAACTGTTCTTCTCATTATCCAATCCATGATCATTAAGAATAAAAAACCTGACATGTTGCATCCTTGTTTGACACCGCTGTTGATGTTAAACCACTCGCATATTTCTCCTTGGTCTTCTACTGCACACTGGAAGTCTTCATAGAATATTTTCACTATCTGGACAATCTTCTCTGGTATTCCATATTTCTTCATAATTAGCCATAGGCTTTCATGGTGGACTGAGTCGAAAGCCTTTTCAAAATCCACAAAGTTCAGGTGGAGTGTTGCTTGCCACTCGTTTACTTGCTCAATGATGTTCCGCAGTATGAAGACTTGTTCTGTTGTTCCTCTTCCTCTTCTGTAACCGGCTTGTTCTTTTCTTAGCCGTGAGTCGATTCCAATTCTGATTCGGTCAATGATGATCCTGCCAAGTATCTTGCCTACAACTGGAAGTAGGGTGATGCCTCTTGAGTTCTTGCATTCTTTGAGGTTTCCTTTCTTTGCTAGTTTGATGATAAGCCCCCTCTTCCAGTTCTTCGGGATCTTCTCCTGCCTCCATATTTTTTCCAACAATTGATGTGCCTTCTTTGCTGAAAACTCAATGTCTGCCTTTAATAACTCGGCTGTGATGTTGTCGATTCCTGGTGCTTTCCCATTCTGAAGTCCTTTAATCACTTCCTTTACTTCACTTAGTGTTGGTTCATGTACAGGAATCTCTTCAATCATGTTAGTGAGTTCACATTCTTCCTCATCAGTTATTGGGTTTTCTGGTGGTTCCCTATTCAGTACTTCCTTGAAGTGTTCTGTCCACCTTGCCTGCACTGCATCTTTTCCGCTGATGAGGTTGCCATTCTTGTCCAGTACTGCTGTGCTCTGTCTAGGTCTCTCGTTGCACAGTGCCTTCGTAAGACCGTACAGTGTCTTCATTTGTTGTTTCCTTGCAGCTTCTTCTGCTTCACTTGCAATGTTCTCCATCCATTTCTTTTTGTCCGTCTTTATACTTCTCTTTGTTTCTCTATCCTTCTCTGTGTACTTTGCTTTTAGCTGTTTCTTGATTCTTTCCGAGTGTGTGCCAAGGATCCTCTTGTTTATTGTTTCCCGCTGGTCTACAAGGTTCCATGATTTTTCACTGATCCATGGCTTCTTATTCTTCCGTGGTCTACCCAGGATTGCTTCAGCGACTTCTGTGTAGGCTTTCTCCAGAACCTGAGAGTCACGATCCACCTCTTCGTTGTCTTCTATTCCTCGCCCTTCATCTTCCAGCACCTGAAACCTGTTTCTCAGGTTGATGGTAAAAGACTTCAGGATGGCTTCATCTTTCAGCTTTGTTGTGTTGTACTTGACTCTGGTGCTTTTCTTTTCCTTCTGCTTCGTCTTCAGTCTTAACTTGACCGTTGTACACACGAGGTAGTGGTCGCTTCCAATGTCTGCAGATCTGCATACTCTTGTGTCTTTCACTGAGTTCCTGAATCGTTTGTTAATTAGCACATGGTCTATCTGGTTCTTGGTCTTCCCGTCCGGAGATACCCACGTGGCCTTGTGTATATTCTTATGTGGGAATAGTGTTCCAGTAATGACTAGCTCGTTCATGTCAGACATTTCACACAGTCTTTCTCCGTTGTCGTTACGCTTTCCGATCCCGTGCTTGCCCATCACTCTTTCGTAGCCCTGGTTTTCATCTCCCACTTTGGCGTTCATATCCCCGGTGATGATCAGCATGTCGTGTATGTTCCTGCTGTCTAGGACGTCTTGCAGTCTCCTGTAGAATTCATTTTTTACTTGATCCTCTGCATCTTCTGTGGGTGCATAGATGTGGACAACTGTGAGCTTGATGTGTTGGGAATGGTACCTAGCTTGAATGATCCTTTCACTGACTGGTGTCCAGTCTATCAGTGCTCTTGCTGCTTTTTTAGACATCACTATGCCAACCCCTTGTCTGTGGTTGTCATCATCTCTTCCTGAGTATATTATGGATTCTCCGGTTGCAAGCTCCACTTTTCCTTGCCCGGTCCAGTGTGTTTCGCTGATTCCTATGATGTCGATTCCTCTGGTTGTCATCTCTCTTGCTACTATGGCAATATTGCCGCTCCTGTACAGTGTTCGTACGTTCCAATTCCCAATTTTCATGGTTTCCTTATAATGCACTAGTGGCCTATTCGGCCCAAAGGCGTCCTCGCGGCTTTGGCCCTTGGGTCTCATGGTGTCTCTCCTGTTACAAGAAGGACTGGCTATGGCGTCTCGAAGATTGTGTGAATTTGCTCTGTTTCTGGTTTCTGTAATAACGTTTTTTTTCCGGGAGCGGGTTATCGGCCCTCAGCCCAACCCCCAACCTGGAGGACCAGTTGGATCACTCTTCGTCTGGTCTCTCTCCTTCGACCTGTCCGGCTTGGGTGACCCTGCTAGGAGTACAAGACTCCTGCCGACATAGCTCTAGGGGTCATTGAGACGCACAAACTGCCCCACCGCGTTAAGGTGGTGATCCGTTGGAACAGATGTTGAGCACTGGTTATATCAAACATGAAACGGACATCAAACATCAAAAACGTCAAAACATATATACATAAATATATAGGACAGTCATGGTAACAGTGTCGGTCGGTGACAGATGCTTGCCCGTTTGTGCAAAGGGGGGCGGGCCAGGGTGTTCAGTGTTCGGACTGTATCGAACATCCCTAGTAATAATGTCATAATCTGCTTATTATAATTATACACTTGTATTTTGCATACAATTCTTCACACTAGCCATCATGCAAAACTATAGCCCCTTTTGTGACTGTGATGCACAGAGTGAATACACAGTCCCTTATTCCTCCATAGGAGAATCCCACAACTAACTGAAGAACTGGTCCTCAGTGATCACAGCGCAGGCTCATCAGGCAGCTAAAGCCGTTTTGAGCAGTGTTGACTAGTTTATTAAAATGATTTTAAATGTTCATTAGCAACGCCAAGCTTTCAAACGTAGCGTTTGTCTGTCCGAAACCCTCGTGCAACTGTGAGTACCTTTTGAAATTTCTCTGCGATACTTGTACAAGAAGAGTTTTGATAGAGAAAAGCGAGACAATTGTGTGATTTTCCTATGGAGGAATAAGGGACTGTGTATTCACTCGTCCAACCTTGTTGGAGTGCATCACAGACTCTAAAGGGGCTAGCAAAACTACAGCTCCTGAGACTCTGACTCTGGGTTCTCTCCTCCTCCTCAGTCCTGCGGTGGTTCTGGTCTCTGCTCTGGGCTCCCTGGTTCTGCTCCTGGCCCTGGCCGTCTACAGACACCGGCATCCTGTCAACCTCTACCTCCTGCTCGTGTTTGTAAGTGTTTCATTTGTTCTCTTTGTAATTAAAGTTTATTTATTTACACATACATCGAGCGTACAATCATAAAAATCCAGAGTAATGTAAAACAAACAGAAGTTAGACCCAGCGGTACTATATTATCACAGTTTAGTAGGGCTGACCTTCGAAAGCTTCAGGGCCGAGATTTTATTTTAAATCGAAACTTCGAGATTAAAACATTTTTATTTTAATTTTTTTTATGTTGTGGGACTTGTACAGCACTTTGTTCAACTTTGTCAGTGCTGTAAAGTTTAAACCTTTTTAAATCTTAGACAAACGAAACACTTTGCTTTCATGAAATATTATAAGCCGTCATTTGAGGCTTTATAAAAGCAGCACAATGAACACAAATCTGTCAGTGCCAAGTCCAACCTCATCTTTCCTTTTGCATCCCTTGCGCTGGTGGAGCTCATTAGGCTTAGATGATGAAAGTATGGATCAAGTTCAAAATCATATCATTTTTAATTTGTAATTATTAAAAGAAAAATCCCACGATTAACATTAAGAACCTCAATATATCGATGACAGATTACAAATAGTTCCGAATTTTAACCACTTATATTCGTGTTTGTTTGATAGTAAGTCCGTTTTTATGGGGGGGAAAAGCAGAAAAGGGCATATTTATCATATCATATCATTTAGACTCCATATTCCAGCGTGTGAAAACTGCACAAAGTCCCTGTGAATAAGAAACTGCCCTTATAAAAAAAATTGTTTACTAATTCGGTCATAAATAGCTGAGACGCTAACGTTAGTAAGCACTGATTATTAGGGCTGTCTTAAATACTTCGAAGCTTCGTTCGATGGCACAAGCTTCGAACATAAAAAAATAAATCGAAGTTTAAAAAAAAAATGATTTTTTTTTCAATTTTTTTTTACTTCGCTTTTTGTGTGTGCGCGCGCGGGTGGGGCCGGGGGACAAATACACTGGAGGAAAGTAACCCAGCTCATCACTATTGCCTGTTTGAAGGATATCATCCTCAAACACATATACACCTGCATGCCTTGTAGAATTCCACACATAAGAAAGAAAGATACTGGGATGAATAAACAAAATAGGAAATAAAATGTAGAAATGCATGCAATACATAAATAAATATGAATCTCCATATATGAAATAGAACATTTAGATAAGGTGCTACTGAGATGTTTTGGTGAGTTCTTTGTTTTTTTGTGGAAGTAGCCCTTCTTAAAAATGCATGAACATTCACTGATAATTGGTCTGTAGTGGAGTCTACAAGGTCTACATTGCCGGACCATGTAGAATCCGGACCTTGTAGACTGACATAATTCTGTGCATAGTTTAGTCTACACAGGCCATATTTCAAATAATCTAAATCTTACTTCATTCATCTTAAACATTCTTGATTTGGGGGATTGGTAGTTCCCCTGAAATCTGAAGTTGTTCAAACGACAACAGCGATCCACCTTGAATTAAATCACACAGCCGAGTGAAACCTTGTTGGCTGCGTCACAGTCACGAAAGGGGCTACTTAATTCATTAATCCAATCCACTTTATTTATAGAGCACATTTAAAAACAACAAAGTTTACCAAAGTGCTGTACAAGTCCCACACCATAAGATAAAAAAATAAATAATTTTTTCTCTCCGAAGCTTCGAGCAGAGCAGCACTATATCATCACAGTTTAGTATCAGAGCACTATATCATCACAGTTTAGTATCAGAGCAGCACTATATCATCACAGTTTAGTATCAGAGCAGCACTATATCATCACAGTTTAGTATCGGAGCACTATATCATCACGGTTTAGTATCAGAGCAGCACTATATCATCACAGTTTAGTATCAGCAGCACTATATCATCACAGTTTAGTATCAGAGCAGCACTATATCATCACAGTTTAGTATCAGAGCAGCACTATATCATCACAGTTTAGTATCAGAGCAGCACTATATCATCAGTTTAGTATCAGAGCAGCACTATATCATCAGTTTAGTATCAGAGCAGCACTATATCATCAGTTTAGTATCAGAGCAGCACTATATCATCACAGATTAGTATCAGAGCAGCACTATATCATCAGTTTAGTATCAGAGCAGCACTATATCATCAGTTTACTATCAGAGCAGCACTATATCATCAGTTTAGTATCAGAGCAGCACTATATCATCACAGTTTAGTATCAGAGCAGCACTATATCATCACAGTTTAGTATCGGAGCAGCACTATATCATCACAGTTTAGTATCAGAGCAGCACTATATCATCACAGTTTAGTATCAGAGCAGCACTATATCATCACAGTTTAGTATCAGAGCAGCACTATATCATCACAGTTTAGTATCAGAGCAGTACTATATTTTATTTTATTTGTATTTATCCTTTATCCAGGAATGTCCCATTGAGATACAAGATCTCTTCTTCCAGGGAGTCCTGAACAACACTGCACACAACAAGTTTCAACATAAAAACAAAGGCATTAAACAAAAAACATACAAGTCAAATACAAACACAGAAGGCCAGTGAATGTGAGTGAATGGGTAAAATGCGAGTAACAAATTGTAAAGCGCTATATAAAAAAGCAGCCATTTACAGTGTAAGTAGCAGCTGTGTGTGTGTTTTAATAAGTGTGCTTGTGTGGTGTGTAAGTCGAGGTTCATTTGTGTGTATGTTCATGTGATAATTCAGAGTCTATCCGTCAGTAGTTTGTTTGCCCGGTGGAAGTAGCTGTTCAGTGGACCTGAGACCGCGGTACCGTCTGCCAGATGGCATGTGCTCAAACAGTTTGTGGTTTGGGTGGCAGGGGTCTTTCAGGGTCCTTGCTGACATGCCGCTTTCCATAAACCTTCCATAAGTGTTTGACTCTTGGAGTGTTTGCAGTCAGCTGGCTCTCTACCTACTCGCCCATCCGTCTATGTTTTAGTTTGTTAAACCATAACAAGCCACTAACTATTTGTTTGTTGCCCCACAGACTTTGCTGGAGGCCGTTTCAGTGGCGACTGCTGGTGAGTTATTTTCTTGATTGGTTAGACTGATCCATATTAAATCCAGATTACCAACACCGGTAGCGATGGCAGGACTCGCTGACTCCAATTCCATTCTGTTATCCCCTTCTTGCTACAGTGACCTTTTACGAGTACGCCATAGTGCTTCAAGCGTTCGTCCTCACCTGTGCTGTGTTTGTTGGACTGACCGCCTACACCTTCCAGTCCAAGAGGGACTTCAGCAAACTGGGAGCAGGGTATGTATTAAGATGAGATATTCCTTTTATTGATCCGCTTGGGGAAATTCTGGCATCATAGCGGGACCCCTATGGTAGGTATGGGCAGGGTAATAGTAGAAAGACATAAATATTGGCAATAAAATTAGATCTGAATATAGATATATGAGAAAATAAAACAGTGTAAAGAATATAATTAACTCTAAATATAAAAAGATGAGAGAAAAACAAAGGTGCAGATGAGGGTCTGTATGCCCTATCGGTTTAGCGTTTACTGAAGAGCCTGCTGAGATGATGGTCATCGATCTGCTCTCTTCCTATGGACATTGGACAATCCTGTCCGTCTTGACCGTATTTGTTGTGTATCCTAAACACGCTCAAAACTGGACGTGTCTCCTAAACTGGGACGTCCTAAAGAGAAATATGTAGAGTCCACTCTGGTTCCTAGTGTTTTCTTTTCTATGGCTGTAGCCTTGGAAGTATGGAAGATTAGCTGTGATCATTTTACAACACAGCATAGAAGAAAGTTTGTAAGGGGCAGTTCCCAGCTTGCACAAGCTCAATAGAAACAAATGCAACTGGTTTACAATCTTTGAACCGTAGATGGAGCAGGCCCATGCAGAGCTCAAGAGGATATTTTCTATAATGACCACAGTATAAGCCCTGGCATGTTTCCCCAGTCATTCCAGAATGCTGCTTCTGTCTTAGAACTGGTGAGACTGGTTTTTGTGTCTTGTAGATTGTTCGCCTGCCTGTGGATCCTGATCATTGCCAGCTTCATGAGGGTGAGTCTTGTACATGTCTTCAACCAATGCTCCCGTTAACCACCCTCTGACCGCAATATTATACGCATTATAAGATTAGATACTCTTTTTTTTGCAGATGACGCAGTGATAATACGTCACATAGACAGCCAGTCTCTTTCATGCACACGCCTCCACTTAAAGTCTTACTCGACATCTTATCTACGCATTATAAGATCAGATACTCTTGTTTGCAGATGACACAATGATAATACAACACATAGACAGCCAGTCTCTTTCATGCACACGCCTCCCCTTAAAGTCTTACTCAACATTTTATCTACTCATTATAAGATCAGATACTCTTGTTTGCAGATGACACAATGATAATACAACACATAGACAGCCAGTCTCTTTCATGCACACGCCTCCCCTTAAAGTCTTACTCAACATCTTATCTACTCATTATAAGATCAGATACTCTTGTTTGCAGATGACACAATGATTGATATTCCAACACATAGATAGCCAGTCTCTTTTCATGCACTCCCACACGCCTCCCCTTAACACATTGGGTGCCACGCCCCTTTGCCCAGATAACCCCTTGAGTGCCAGCGCTTTAGTCAATGGGAGGTCGGGGATTTTTGCGAACGCTTAAACTATATCTTAAATTATGGCTATGGGTCTAAAACACCCCTTATCAATGACTTGCTTGCAGTCAACATGTACGAAACATTGGTTTTTTCATTGGTACATTTCCGTTTTGAATAAGAGTATAGTTTCGGAGAGTTCTAGTAATTTCAGAGAAATTCCGCTATAATAGCCCTTTAGTGGAATACACAAAACACGTTGTAATTTTTCGGCTGATTTATGAATAGTTTTCAAATAAAAAAAAATCTGATGCACATGGCCACTCAATCCAATGATGTGCATTGCCATCCAGGAGACGATAGGCGGCGGTATTTGCCCTTTTCGAGCTCAGAGCCACTCCCAATGATGACGTCAGGCTGGATGGATGAAAAATTAATGGATATTGCTAATAAAAGAAATAACGAGAAAACAACGAGAACTCCTCATTGGCACTCAACGCATGGCGAGTTAAGACGACTAATCTCGTCGTTGGCACTCAATGTGTTAAAAGTCTTACTCAACATCTTATCCCCTCAGCTGTTCTTCAACAATGACGCCACGGAGTTGGTCTTTGCCGGAATGGGAGCACTGGTCTTCTGTGGCTTCATCATCTACGACACTCACCTGCTGATGCAGCAGCTGTCGCCCGAGGAGCACATCCTGGCCTCCATCAACCTCTACCTGGACATCGTCAACCTCTTCCTCCACATCCTACGCATCCTCGACTCCATGAAGAAGAACTGAGGTCCGACTGGAGAACTCCCCCTGTTGGTTCTCTGTGTGTGTAATATGGGGGCTGAATACATGTTACCACAGCGATTGTCCAACTGTAATTTAAGCATTAAGTTACCTTCTGTTTTTTGCTTTGAGAACTGAAATTGTTGTTTTTGTCTTCTTTTTTTGGTCCAAATTGTTTAAATCTGCGTGTTGGGTGAATGAGATCCATACGTCCGGGCCTGCTGATCGTCATTTGATGTATGAATTAGATTTATATTATTTTAATTATCTCTACATTACCTTATCTACCACCCCTGTCGTTTATATAGGTATATGTTTCTGAGTGAGTGTGTTTACATGTTTTATCATTTGGCATACTCTAATGTTCTGTGGAAGTACTGTTGTGGCCTGTAGGTTTTCACATCTGCGTTAGCTCAGTTTCCATGGTAGAATGTTCAATACAATATGAAAAGCCCGCCTAAGACCTTAACTGGGATATGAGAACTCATCCGCAGTTCTTTGCGAGTGTAGACACACTCCATTACATCTCCGATCCTTGCATTTGTGACGAAGTGTGAACATTTTTACCGATCTTTCCAGTGGCCGGTCACTGCATGTTTGACGTTCTTTAATAATTGTGAATGCACACGTTAATCTACCAACAATGAGGGGTGTCTGGGACCAGCTAATATGAAGTGGATAGCTTACAGAAAGTGTTGACTATGTATGTGATGGATGGAAGCCGCTTTTAGGAAAAGGGAATCTCAAGGATTCAAATACAAAAGAGTTTTCTCTGCCGAGTTGTGTATTTTAGGATTTGAATCTGCTTAAAAGGTGCACTATGCAGTTTCTGAGGAGGTGGGTTTGTCTAGCCTTCAAAAGACATTTACTGTAATTCTTAGAATGTTTTTTATCTTATTATATCATCATACATTACCACAAAGTAATTTGTAGACACTGTGAAACCAAACGGAATACTAGAACATGTTTAACAAGATGGCGCCCCTGACATTGTAAACGAAAACAGAAGTCATTTCTCAGGAAGCTTTCTAGCTTCAGGGATCCAAGTGTTTAATCAGTTGTGAAAATATACCTTAGAATTTATTCACTAATCTTGACTCACAAAACGACATGTGCACCTCTAAACAAAACTACACAGTGCACTTTTAATGTTTAATTTATGAAGAAGACCACAAGTGCAATACAGTTGTAATCTCAAACCTAGTGTAGTGCACGTTTGAAATGAGAAGTGTCATGTGTATACTTTGGTTTTCCTACATTAAAATGTGATGGATGTTATTTTCTATGGCACTTGATTCCAATCCATACTGAGGTAATCGGGTATGGCTAATACGTACACAGAATGGTGTACCGATCAGGCCACAGGAATGAAGACGAAGAGACATAATTTCTTTCTGGACTGTGGTCTTTGTCCAGCAGGATTTATTGCACAGGGTTGCGATATTCAGTATTGTCATCAGTTTTCCGCCATTGATTCAATACTCGGAATATCGCAGACTGGAATCACACAAGATCTTACCTGTCACAGGTAAGGTAATCAAACTTAACACGGAGCGCATGTATACACATGACCTGTATATTAAAGGGATAGGCACCTAAATGATCCACTTTATGCGTCAAATGCACCGCATTCACAATAATTGGTCTTTGTGATATTGTTGCATGATAACAAACTTATTGATAACCTAAATTCTACTTGGGCAACAGGGCCTCGCACCCAGTGCAAGATATCTATAAATTAGTATGTACCTTAGTAATTGCATTGCAATTACAGCATTCCATAAAGCTGTAAAGGAAGTGGAGCGTGGCAGGTCATTTGTGTGGTTATTATTGGCCCACAACAGGTCATGATAGCCATATAGAGACGGAGTGCAAATATATACCTACAGTATAGAGACCAACTGTCACAGAATACAAAGTCGATGGAACGGTTTCCCCCACACGGGAAACCGTTCCATCACTCTCCGTTTACTTTGAATTCTGTGACAGTGGGTCCTTGTCGTTTTGGTCAGCTAGCAAACGTCAGAAAAACACCTAAAATATACTGTGTGGTGGGATGCACTACAGACAGGGTAAAGAACCCAGAACTAAGTTCTCATACGCTTATGAACCGAAAAACAGCCTTTATGAGAAAAGTGGATATAGGCAAGATGTACCCATATAACTTTGTATGAGCACGCACAATAATACTATATACACCATATATATTTATCATATATATTTCCATCTATATATACACCTGTATTTAATCCTTTCTATATACCTACTTATACACCTGCCTATAACCCATATAACTATGATAGCATGTACAATAATGCTGTATATACCGTACACACATTTATCCTAATCTATCTACATACCTGCATATACGTAATCCCTTTTTACATACCTGTAGATACTATATCTGTACATATCCCTTACCTACTCTTACTACTTATGCTGCTGGCCAGTATGACTTACTACCATATCTACATACCTCCATATACGTAATCCCTTTTTACATACCTGTAGATACTATATCTGTACATATCCCTTACCTACTCTTACTACTTATGCTGCTGGCCAGTATGACTTACTACCATAGTGTCTTTAAACCTGTATCACTGTACATAATAATACTATAACACTATATACCGTATTATCAAAAGATTTCCTACCCAGATAGGTGAAAATGGTAAATGGTGCATTTATACTTTTATCAAAAGCGCTTTACAATTTGTTCCATTCACACACCGACGGCGGAGGCGACCATGCAAGGTGCCAACCTGCTCATCAGTAGCAATTAGGGGTTAAGTGTCTTGCTCAAGTGGGGGCACCAGTGTTGCTGCGCCTTCTTGCCCCTCCCTGTATTTGCAGCGGAGCTGCTTGTTAATTTTGTATGTAAAAAAAAAGTTAAATAAAAGACTCCAGAAAGGCAACTCAGCCAATCAGAGTAAACTGATTGCTGACCAGCTGCTGCTGGAGGTGCCTAGGACTAGGCTCAAAACTAGGGGAGATAGAGCCTTCACTGCTGCTGCCCCCCGGCTCTGGAACAGCCTCCCGCCCACATAAGATCTGCCCAGAGCCTAGAGGCTTTTAAATCATTGCTCAAAACACACCTCTTTTGGGCGGCTAAGTGGCGCAGTGGGCAAGGCGCTCGCCACTAATGCAGGAGATGCTGGGTTCAGCTCTCGGCATTGCTACCAGCTTGGCTGGTCGTTCATACTAACGCAATTGGCAGTGTTAGGGGGTGGGAAGCTGGTGGGTGGGGATCGGACGTTGTGGACAGCGACTCCTACAGGTCGGTTGGTGCGCCTGCGTAGCAGAATCAGGAAGCAACGGGGGCGGCGTGTCCCTCCCACGCAGACCCTCGCCGCTGAGAGATCGCGCTGTGCAGGTGAAAAGATGCCTCCTCGAGTACCGGAGGGGACACGTGATGCAAGGCTTGGTCCACATTGCAGCCGGCCTGTGGGAGGCATGGCCTAACAGCGTTCGAGACAGGGGAGGGTAGAATTGGACAATACGAAATTGGGATGGGAGAAAAATAGATAAAAAAAAAAAAAAATCTTTTCCCTGGCCTTTGACCAGAGCTAGCCTAGCATTTACATATGACGTCCGCTGTCACTCTGGACTTTTTATCCAATTTTCCTGTCTCTTGCCCTTGTACTGTACTATACCCTTTTTCTGTAATTTTAGTGTATTTTATTGCATTGTATGTGTTTTTGTCATGTGAAGCACTTTGGTTTGGCTTTTAGTCATTTGTAAATGTGCTATACAAATAAAACTGACTTGACTTGACTAAACGGGCTGTTGCCCGGGCAACAATAAGATAAGATAATCCTTTATTGATCCCCTTGGGGAAATTCGGGTGTCAAAGCAGCATGGAGGGGGGGGGGATACAGGGTGGGGGATGCATAGCTTCACAGTACAAATACAATATAGTAATATAAAAAGTACATATTACTATATTGTATTTGTACTGTGAAGCTATGTATCTCCCCCCCCCCCCCCCCATGCTGCTTTGACACCCGAATTTCCCCAAGGGGATCAATAAAGGATTATCTTATCTTATCTTATTGTTGCCCGGGCAATAGCCCGTACCTATGCACATCCCTGTTGCTTTAGTTCAGTTGACGACAAGGCTCAATCCATCGAGCTCCTTCAGAAGGTCGGGAGGCCGGCCGAGGCGCTGCTTCAGGGAGCCCGGGATGTCCAGGACGCCGTAGTCGTCCCCCTTCACCAGCGTCCGGATGCGCATCAGACAGGTCTCCTCTAGCGAGTACACTGGGAAGGGAAAGGAAACATGGATATATTTTTTTTTGGTCCCAAATTGCTTTCGCTTCGGACGACAGTCCTGCTGAGCAAAGTACAGTAATAATATACGATAAAATGGCTGATTATTTAAAAAAATAAATTATAGCGCTTTTATCCAAAGCGCTTTACAATTCGTTACATTTTTACCTATTCACTCACACATTCACTGACACATTCACACACAGACGGCGGAGGCAACCATGCAAGGTGCCAACCTGCTCGTCAGGAACAATTAGGGGTTAAGTGTCTTGCTCAAGGACACATCGACACTCGGACAGATGGAACAACAGTAATACTTCATGTGCAGGTATAATTAATTATCTTCTCTTCTTCCTCTCCTCTCTAGACAAGGGCCTGTATGGCCCATTGTTTATATTATGTTACTACAATAAATATAGTCAATAAATAATTAGAATCTAAATATATACTATGAGTAAAAGTAAACAGTGGGCTGGTTGAGATCAGAAGGAACTGGACTGAGGAATGTGAGGTCATGACCTTTTAAACACGTTTGTCTGGTCCTGTGGCAGAGGCCCAGAGGACAAAAACAAACAAACAAACAAACAAAATAGTTGAGATTCTTTTCGGACACGTCAACGTCTGACGCAAACACTTCAATGTCTGACCACTAAGTGTGTCTGACCCTTAACCACCAAAACCTGCTCGGACTACAACGTACATCATGCCAGTTAGGATACAGACCCTCACCTGGGCCCCGTTCCCCGTACCTGGATAACTGAGGCTATGGTTAGACTAGTGTATTCCTGGCGTTTTTTTATACGTTTTTGACGACGTTTGATGTCCTATCTACACAGAAATGCGTTTTTTGGCGTTTTTTTGTGGATACAGCTGAAACGCAAAATTGTGTTTGCGTTTGGAGATACGCAAAAAAAACGCTTCGACAACAGCGTGTAGTCAGCACGGAGCAGTTGTTGCGAAAACGCCCATGCGCAGTAGATACCATCTGCGTGCCCTTCCGGTGACAACAGTGTGTGTGTTTTGGGACAGAGCTCCGTGTCCCAAATAGCTTCAGCTACCATGTGTTGTCAAGTTATTGTTATAAGGACCCCAGTCCAAGCTACAACAGTCTGCATTCCCTTAACAATTGTTTGTATTGAGCCATATTGTATTGTACCCATATGCAATATGTTAAATAAAGTTTACATCCATTCATTCTGCTAGCATTACCGATTGCATGAGCAGCTGGCTAACGTGAGCTATCAGGATTCAGACCCTGTTAGCTCAGAGTTCCTCTTTCAACTTAACAAGCATTAAACAAAATGGCCCAGTCATCTATTCACCTTTGTTTAATACACACAGCGTTGTCTCTAATGTTATCTAACTACTGATAGCTCGCGATATCATCAGTTTTGGTGCTGGCTAAGTAGCGTGAGCTAACGTTAGCTTCTAGCCACAATGCTATATTGTTATAATGGCATACTCCATTGACGTTAGCATGCAGCTAACAATGCTACCGATCGTTTTTTAGACTAAACTATCCGCTCTTGGTGGTCACTTGTGTTGATGTTAGTTTTGTTTCATCAACAAATGACAGGCAGAACACACAGTGAATGTATCCGTTTTGTTTATTGCACTTTTATTAGGCTTTGCTGAAAAATTATTGCTGCATTGAGTAAATAGGCAAGATGGTGGCGCGGCATAGGCGCCTGCCTTATTGACATTTTCTTTGCTGGAGCTTCCACCAGGAAGTGTATTGGCACATTCGTTCTGATTGGTTGAAATTGCCTTCATGTTTGCCACCTACTGCCACCTACTGCTTTGGCAGTGTACTACATCAGTGTGCTCGGCTGACAAAAACGAAGAAAAAAAACGAAAGTGTGACTCGAGGCGCATGACGTCGCGGCGATACGCGGCGATACGTATAAGAAAACAATACGAAGATGATACGAAAAGTGTAACCGCAGCCTGAGTTAGCCGGATAATTTCCAGTCAAGCCTGACTTAAGCCGGACCTTCCCATTCCCCGACGCTCGATTGTCTAAATCACCATGACAACAGATCAAAAAGTTTGAGCCTGGTCGGGAGCAGGGTTAACTTCAGTTAGCCGGATGAACCATGGCCACGCCCCCGCAAAGAAATGACAGCTCGCTTCCTGAAATGATTCTCACAGTCTAGGATCTGCATTATACCATTCTGAATTACGTTTCTGTGCTTTGTTTTCCTAGAGGGGGCTTTTGAAATGTATAATAATAGAACTAAATGCTGATAATAAATCATATTGAGCCTATAGATTTACTTTGTCCTAAATAAAATAATGCACGTCATATACGGCGCTCGGAGTCGCGATACACGCTGCATGTGGTTATTTTAATAACGGCGCATTGCAAATGTGAATCCAGCGGGGATATTTTTAATGAATGAAACCTATCGGCCGTTTGGCTCTGATTAGTTTCATATATTAATCTCTGCTGTAGATTTGCTTAACGGAGCGCCCGGATTGTGTTTCATTCAAGCATAAAATTGAAGTGTCTATGCGGGGATTGTGGTTTTTGTGTGATATTGTAACTGGGATTAAAATGTCTGATGAGATGCGCTGTTTGACGGATTTGAGAAATTGAATGAGCCGTTGACGTCACATTAATGCATTTGAGAATAAAGAGATAAAACTTCATTCAAAAGTAAAATATTCTAAACACGGGTCTCTCGTCCATTAATGGATAAACAATGAATTTATCCCGTCTGGCACAGTGGCGCAGCGGCTAGTGCTGAATCCTGGCAACCGGGCGACCGGTGTTCGAAACCCCGCGTTTCCAATATAAAAATTTTGGAATATAATATTAATGATTATACGCAAAAGTAGCCTAGTTTTAAGTTAAAATATTATAAATCTACATGCATTGAGGATGTCATTCTTTATATAGCTCTCAACGTGCACCAAATTGAATTATTCCTACATTGCAAAAAGAAGGAAAAGACTAGGATTCGAACCCGGGCCGTCTGCGTGAAAGTCAAAACCACAAACCGTTACACCACAGTGCAGATAAGTAAAAGATCCACCATACATCAATCAATGGGTAAGAGAGCCGTATCCTTATTCTGTATAACAGTTAAACTAATTATTTTCGCTAGCAAGATCTCATTTGATTATTCAATCCATAAACCTACTGCCAGCAGGCAAGTTTAAAGAAATATAATCTGATTGATTGGGGTAATGAGGGACTTAAAATTAGCCTATAGATCATGCATTTAACTTGTCTGCGAGGCTATTGAGCCGTACTGCAATCTGTTAATAAAGTTTTAAATCAATTAATCAATCAATGCCGTTAGAAAATCAGGATCTCTGCTATCGATACGTGCTGGCTTTTCAACTGAAGCGGCCGCGCGCACTTATCCTGGGTCTCAAGTCTGGTTCGAGTTAACGAGACTGAATCCACCTTCGAGGAACAGGAAAATCCCGGCTTCAAACATCGGGTTAACTGAATCTGGATAATGGGACTCTTGATCGACTTAGTTGAACCAGGTACGGGGAATAGGGCCCTGCACCTCGTGTATATATACTGTTTATTTTTCTCACATATTTACATTTAGAGTTAATTGTATTGTTTACACTGTTTATCTTTCTCATATTTTTATATTCTGAGTTAATCATATTGAATATATTTGTCTTTCTACCATTACCCTGCCCATACCTGTACCCCACACCCGCATTTCCCCAAGGGGATCAATAAAGGCATATCTTATCATATTAAGTCTATTGCTATTGCTGCATAGGGAGCTTGGTCTTCCCTTCATAGCTGATGGTTTGTTGATATGGGTGGCACTGGCAGGATGTTTTCAGGACGCCCACGTCGATACACTTTAGGTTGCGGAGCCCCGTTTGATAAAACCTGGTCTTTGATTGATTGATTGAAAACTTTATTAACAGATTGTAGAATGGGTACAATACAGTACGGCTCAATACACACAATTGTTAAGGGGATGCAGACCAGAGAAAGACTTGTTTACATCAGGGTCCCCCATTTTCAATTCATAATGACATTTATGACATACAGATATATCATGCCATTTATGACTACATGACATACAGTAGTGTTACATTTGTGACATACACGATATGCAAATATACAGTACTGTTAAACAGAGATCCTAACAGAAAATACATACAAGGGGGAGGAGACTGTACATTGGGAGGGGGGTCTAATGCCAATAGTATCCAGCTGCAAGACGACAGCACCAACACTCTCAGGACCGCAACACTTTAAGGACCCACACTTTAAGGACCCTCGCTTCCATTGGCTGATTTGGGTCACGTGACCGTCCCACCCAATGGCTGAATTGGAGTATTGCACTGCGGGATTGATTGATTGAAAACTTTATTAACAGATTGCAGAATGGGTACACGTGACCGTCACAGGCCCGGATTGATTGATTGAAAACTTTATTAACAGATTGCAGAATGGGTACAGTACAGCTCAATACACACAATTGTTAAGGGCAAGGATGCGTTCTTCATGGGACGAGGCTGCACTCTGTGCAGCCAAATATTTTAGCAGAAGCACGTGCACGGCACGCGCGTGCACACAGGAATGCGCTGCACTCACCAACTCGCTATAAGTACCCACCTAGGCTACTTTGCATATCAATAGCGCTGGTCGTCAGGTGTGTTAAATACGTTCTCAGATACATTCACACCTAACTTGTGAATGATATGTATTACATTCCATTCGTAGAGGCAATTAGGCACTGTCTTTAGTCTGTGCTCAAGCGAGGGGACATTTATTCACATGCACGGGAGCAGGCTGAATGCTCCGCGACGCTGGTTGAAGTGGATCTAGGTAGCCAGCAGGCTGAATGCTCCGCGACGCTGGTTGAAGTGGATCTAGGTAGCCAGCAGGCTGAATGCTCCGCGACACTGAACTGCCTGGGCCGGTCTGTCTGTCGAAGACCGAGGGAACCGCGTCCGGCTTCAGCTGATTAGTGGTCTTCTGGACAAACATCCCACCCCAACAACATAATCCGAGGCAATGAAGTGTTCGCTGCAGATCCTCCTTCCCTGTCCAACAGGCTGGTCGCGCCGCCTGAGTGCAGCCAGCCTGAGCCAACGTGCCAACAACACTGTTTTTTTCACTGGTAGTTTGTGGAAATTAACCAACTTTCCTCTCTTTCACATGGTAAAATTAGTTTGAACAGCCAGGAGCAATACAAACAGAACCACCGCGGTCCCGTTGTTTTGTAGGCAACATTTTATTTACTGACTGACCCATTCACTATAGGCAGCTAACCAGCAGTGTATACACCAAGCCAGCCTCATGACGTCAGCCATGGCGTCAGCAACAAAATGGCGGCGCCCATGTTGAAAACAGGGATATTATATTTGATTTTTCAGACAAATAAGATAGATTTCACATTTGATTATAGAACCCCGTCTTACACAAGGTACACAACAAACAAACTAGGATCACATTGTTCACTGCTTCATCTCCACTTTAAAGTGTGGGTCCTGAGAGTGTGGGTGCTGTCTGCCTGCAGCTGGATGCATCTCTCTAATGCAGGCAGCGAGATGACAGTGGAGTGAAACCTATGATCATAATAATCGTTCTCATATGTTCCCTGACTGGACTGAAATAATAGTGAAATCAACTCACCTGGAGACGTTATGGCCACACTGATTAACTCTGGGTAATCATCTTCATCATATTCTGCTGGAGTGGGCATAAAAACTTCTTTCAAATTCCCCAAAAGTTTGGCTCCGTTTCGAGGGGCTCTGAATATCCACGGATGAGCTGCAGAGAGAAGGGACAGATATTGTTATTATCAATTGATTTTGAATATCGGCTAATGATAGTGACGAGAAGCAGGTTGTATTTTGTATACAATCCGAACATTATTCTGTATTGACTCACTCAGATATGTATCCATTGACAGAGTTCCTCCGGGTGCTATGTATCCATAAGAAACGGGATTTCCGGAAAAATCCACCCACCACGCTTCGACGAACTTTTGCGTTTTATTGATAAATTCAACATGCGTTTCGTCGTCCGAGTTTAAAGATCTCAGACGGTGATTTATTTGGAATTCCTGTTCGTCCATGATGTCTCTTCTTCAGCTCCAGCCCCAGCTCCGAACACCAAGACGCTGTTTCCTAAACGGACCACAAGAGGGCGACATTGTTAAGGAGGGGGGAGAGGGAGGAGTGAATGAATGAATGAAAACTTTATTTAACAGATTGCAGAATGGGTACAATACAGTACGGCTCAATACATACAATTGTTAAGGGGATGCAGACCTGAGAAAGACGTTTGTCTTGTTTCCATCAGGGTCCCCCATTTTCAATTCATATAGACATATATGACATACATGACATACAGATAGTCAGTACTGCTACATCTATACATTTATGACATACCAGATTTGCAAATACAGTACTGTTTGTGATACAGAAGGAGTCAAGAAAAGGGAGTATATACATTTGACGTAGAAACTGTACATTGGAGGAGGTTGGGTGGGGGGGGTTGGGTACATTGGGATATTGACAACCATACTGGGTAATTTACATTGGAGGTGGTTGGGGGGGGGGGGGCCGGGGGGCACACTGTATAAACAAGTAACACTGTACATTGAGGGGGGGGGGGGAGGAGACACTGTACAAACAAACACAATTGTACATTGAACTATTGACAAAACCATACTAGGTAAATGACTGTACATTGGAGGGGGTTGGGTTAGGATATTTACAGGGGCCAGTGTTGAATTGCAGTCTCCCGTAGGTGTCCCTTGAGAGAGGTTTTGAAAGTGGGTAGTGATCCACATTCCTTTACAGCTTTGGGTAGGGCGTTCCACATTGATGTGGCATAATTGCGAAACGTGTTTAGTCCCTTATTTGAGCCGAATCTGGGTTTAACATGATTTGTGGAGCTCCCTCTGGTGTTGTGATCGTGGTATTCACTGACCTTTGGGAAGTATTTTGACATGTACATGGGTACCTTGGTCGTGTAGTGTATCTTGTAGACCAGGCCCATTGCAAGTTGTTGTACTCTGTCGTCTACTCTAAGCCATCCTAGGTTGTCAAAGTGGGCAGGGGTGAGGTGGGTTCTAGGAGTAAGGTCAAGCAGTAAAACAGCCTCTCCCTGAACGTCAGCAAAACAAAGGAGATGATTGTGGACTTCAGGAGGTCGGGGGTCAAGGACTACAGCCCCCTCAGCATCGACGGGGCACCGGTTGAGAGAGTCAACAGCTTCAAGTACCTCGGAGCCTACATATCCGAGGACTTGACATGGACCACACACATTAACAGTGTGGTGAAGAAGGCACGACAACGCCTCTACTTCCTCAGGCGCCTAAGGAAGTTCCAAGTCAGCCAGAAGATCCTTAAGAACTTCTACTCATGTACAATAGAGAGCATCTTGACCGGCAACATCACCTCCTGGTTTGGGAATAGCACTGCAAAAGACCAAAGCAGACTACAAAGAGTGACACGTTCAGCCGAACGCACAATTGGAGGGGGGCTCCCCACCCTCCAGAACATTTACTACAAGCGTTGCAAGGGGAAGGCTAAGAGAATTATTAAGGACTCGAGCCACCCGAACAACTGCCTCTTTGAACTGCTGCCGTCAGGCAAGCGATACAGGAGTCTCAAGGCGAGCACAGAAAGACTCAGAAGTAGCTTCTATCCCCAGGCCATCAGGCTGCTAAACGAACAATGAATGAACACTACACAACAACAACCAGCAAACACACATAGCACACACATCCACACGCACACACTCACTTTAAACAAACACACTGTAGCACCCACTCCACACACTTTATAGCACACACCCACTTTAAACAAACACACTGTAGCACCCACTCCCCACACTTTATATTTATGGATGAAGGATTGCACTACAACTCGTACACCTTACTGTAAATTGTACCTAAAATTGTACCTCATCCCATTTCTGCTTTGCACTAGATAGTACTGTACATTAGTACACTGCATAGTATTGTGTATTGTATATTATATGGTAACTCAGAACATTGTACATATGTCTATACCGAACACTGTGACCTCATTTTCTTCTTCTAAATTCATGCTATATTATGTTATTATGTTATTTGATACTATCTTGTCTAGCACAGTCTCTGGAGCGTAACAGTAAGAAGCATTTTGTATGAAAGTATTCTGTACTTCTGTATGACAACTATTAAAGAACTTGAACTTGAACAGTAGTCTGACCAGTTTGTTTTGAGATGTTTGTAATTTTGTTTTTAGCGCCTTTGAGGTGCTTTGGTACCATGAGGTGCAAGCATAGTCGTAGTACCCCTGAATGAGTGCTCCTGCCAGAGTCTTCAGGGTGTTCTTGTTTACCAGAGAGGAGATCCGGTACAAGAATCGAGTTCGTTGGTTGACTTTTTTTATTACATTGGATGCCATTTTGTCACAGGAGAGATTAGCCTCTAGGATGGAACCCAGGTAGGTAATTTCATCTTTCCTTGTGACAATATTGTCACCCACTGTAACTGAGAAGCCGTCGGTCTTGCTGAGTTTGTTATTTGAACCGAAGAGAATGGACTCTGTTTTGCCCATGTGTAATGATAGTTTGTTATCAGCGAGCCATATGCAGATTCTGCCTAGTTCCGAGCTGAGGGTTTTTTCAACCTGTAACTTGTTCTTGTCAGAGACCAGCAGGGCTGAGTCGTCCGCAAACAGGAACAAGTTGCAGTCACAAGCTGACGACATGTCATTTGCATAAATTAGGAACAGTAGCGGTCCTAGTATGCTTCCTTGTGGAACACCACAGCTCACTGTGAGGGGGGGGGATAGGGTACCGTTTACCTCCACCATCTGTTCCCTCCCCTCAAGGTAGGATTGCATCCAGCTCACTGATAGACTATCAAAACCAATTGCTTTTAGCTTGTCAATCAGAATGGAGTGATTGACCGTGTCAAAGGCCTTTTGTAGGTCCAGCATGACCATGCCGCAGTATTTGCCTGCGTCCACCTCTTGTTTGATGTGGTCATTCAAATAGAGAAGGCATGTGTCAGTGGAGTGGGATGTTCTGAAGCCAGATTGGAATTCGTAGATTAGATTTTTTTCCGCTAGGTACTTTTCGACCTGTTCGTAGACTATTTTTTCCATGACTTTCGAGATGGAGGTGAGAATAGAAACAGGGCGGTAGTTGCCTGGGTCTAATTTGCTGCCCTTTTTGTGCAGAGGGGTCACCCTCGCAATTTTGAAGTCCTTGGGGACGTGTCCCTGTTTTATGGAGAGGTTTATTATGTGTGTGATGATTGGTGTGATGGCGGCTGCTGAGTCTCTGAGGAATTTGGAGGGGATGTTGTCATGGCCAGTGGCCTTGTTAGGTTGGAGGGCGCTCAGTTTATTGAGTACCTCATCTGTTGTTACCATTTCCAGCTTGAAGTCGTCCTTGCGGACCCCTAGGTTTTTGTAGTAAGCTACTATGTGTTCTACCCCATAAAGCCCTGAGTGGGAGGGTAGTTTGTTTACCAGTGTTGTGGCTATGTTTGTGAAGAAAATGTTTAAGTAATTGGCTACATCCAGCTTGTCTGTGATGAGCGTGTTGTCCGTTTTTATGTTTATGTTTGAGAATCTGGTTTTAAGTTTTTTACTGCATCCTAGTTGATTATTGAGTAATTTCCAAAGTTCACGTGGTTTGTTTTTGTTTTCCTCAGTTTTGTCATTGATGAAATTCTTTTTTGCAGTTTTGATCATGGAGTTTACGTCGTTTCTTAGTCTGTTTCTTTCTAGTTTGAGTTCAGTCACGTGGGCTTGGAGTTCACTGCTCGTGCTTTTAGTAAGCTTTGACTGACTTTTACGAAACTCAGAGCATTTTTTGTCTCTGGTTTTCATAGCGGCCGTGAAACCGTGAATGAATGTTTGATTGATTGATTGATTGATTGAAAATGGTATTAACAGATTGCAGAATGGGTACAATACAGCTCAATACACACAATTGTTAAGGGGATGCAGACCAGAGAAAGACTTTCGTCTTGTTTACATCAGGGTCCCCCTCCCCCGTTTTCAATTCATCATAACATGACATACATGACATACAGATATAGATACTGCTACATCTAGACATTTATGACATACCAGATTTACACATACAGTACTGTTAGTGATAAAAAATAGTCTAAAAAAGAGAGTATACATTTGACGAAGAAACATTGGTACATTGGAGGAGGTTGGATAGGTGGGGTGGGGGGGGGGGGGGGGACTGTACATTGGAGGTGGTTGGGTGGGGGGGGGGGGGTGGGTAGGCCTTGATTAGAGCCTTGACGTAAGTGAAGGCTCTAATCAACATTAATTAATTGTATCCCTTCGCGCTCTCTTTCTCCCCTCCCTCTCACAAGCTCAATTTAACGCGGAAGTGCAGTGGTCTATACAGTTCTATGGGTCCAACAAGTCAATAATGAAAGGGCTTCCTGGTGCCCAGATGTTGTCTGGCGATTCCCATCATCATCACCATTAAAGGCAATATTTCTATATTTACAAATGGACGAGTTATGCTTTGTTGGGGTATAGACGGTCTTTCTGGTTTTCCTCTTGAGGTTTTCTCCTCTGAATCCCACTGGGATTATAAACAGACAACTTCTGAGCAGCTCGCTATTTGATATTAATTGGATAAATGAGGAACAAGGGTTTTGTGGCTTCAACATGACGTTCCTTCCAAAAAACAACTTTTCTTTCGTTTAAGCCTTTGCTCTTTCAGCTGCCTCCTCACACGAGGTTTGCTCTACTCCTGTAAACCACAGCGACTTTGATGAATTACCATGAATTACCATGTCACACACACTACTGAATGAGCTGTAGGCTAATGTAAAAAAGTCAGAATGGGTGGTTCTCGCTATTTAAAGGGGAACATCACCCAAATTAAGAATTTGTTTATGTTAATTCCATGGCCTATAGGAAAATTAAATCAAAGTTACTCTCTCCGAGAGCCAGAAACCAGAGAAGCCAGGATAAACTGGTGATGTCATCAGGTATAAAGTCTGGAGCTGCTCCGTAGTCGGGAGACTGACTTTGTTGGTCTTCACAATGTTTGAGTTTTTATAGATTAGATTAGATTTAATTTACAAGAACAGTACAGTGAAAATAAATTTGGCATCCAATCAGAGTGCAAATGTAACAGTAAAGTGCAATAGCAATATACAATGTACTGGGTATAAAATATATAAATTAGTATTACTGAGTAATAGTGCTAATCAGAAGTGAACTCACTGCTTTGTAACGTGTCTATGTGTCTTTTGAGGATGAGAGTGAGTTTAACCCATAGCACCGCTACTCACCCCAGCCCTTCGTGACTGCGCTTCACGATATCATCCGTTACACCCTCCTTAACTCAATCAGCGCCAGAGGGCACTGTGTACTGTGTTGGTTAAAAGGCCAGCATTCTAAAATTCATGGGAGGCTGGTAATAGCCCCCAACGTGTATTATACTAAATGCATTGGCGTTCCGTCCCTACACACGCTACAATTCAAAAATCAAATGCATATGATGGGTATTATGTTCCATCATGAATGCATGGGGGGGTGGGGGGGGGGGTAATTTTTTTATTCTTTGATCGTCACCAACGGAATACGTTATGGACTAGCGTTACACACATACGCTCGGATCACAATGAAGGCATGCTTTGATCAACGCAAGATTTATATCATATAGCCCTTACCTTGACTAGGATCTGCCCGAAAAAGAATATTCCAATTATCTGATCGCGAGTCCCAGTATTGGTGTCGATCGTGTCGCCAACATAATCCGCCATACATCATCGATCTGGATCTGGAGCATTTGACGCTCCTCAAGCTGATCGGGACAACCGCTCTCCTTGCCTGACATAGAAAAGTCCGCCCGGACCAATATAATCGAGGCACAGCCCAAGACACAGAGTTTCAAAGGATGTGCAATACCGGCCGCATCCTACCAGGTATTGGACTTTTGCGATCTCAGACTCATTCCCTATGATAACACCAGGCTCCCTGGATGGATAATGAATGGAAATATCGAATAAAAGAAATAACGATTAAAACCCGACTTTTCTCGGGTTTGGCGCTCAAGCGTCGGCGAGTTAACCCGACTTTATTTGGGTCTGGCGTCCATTGAGTTAAACTCACTCCACTCCACCCAAGGCATCCGGGTCAGTCGGCACCATTGTAACGGTTGTGACAACGTCACCTCAAACTTCGATGCCCCGAGGGAGTTTCGAACACGGGTCTCCCACGCCGCGTGGAACAGCACAGACCGCTATACCAAGAAGTGAACTCACTGTTTTGTAACGTGTCTATGTGTCTTTTGAGGATGAGAGTGAGTTTAACCCATAGCACCGCTACTCACCCCAGCCCTTCGTGACTGCGCTTCACGATACCATCCGTTACATATATATATAAGGTATATACAGCATTATTGTACATGCTATCGTACAGGGTTTATGGGTTATATGCAGGTGTATAAGTAGGTATATAGAATAATTATATGCAGGTATATTCAGACAGATATTATACACAATAAATAAATATATATATGACACTTCGCCAAAAAGCAATGCTCATTTATTTTGTGCATAATCTCACAGACATCCAAAAACTCTCAACACAAGGATCCAGTGTCCCTGATAATCGGAATCAGAATCAGAATCAGAATCAGAAAGTAGTTTTCACATACAAGGAATTTGCTTTGGTAGTTTTCGGTGCGACATTGGCGGACAGCAGGGGTGTTTTTAGGGTTAGAAAACATTGGGGGCTCCAGCCCGGGGGGTGGAGTTTTTTTATTTTACAGAAATATGCAATTTCTGAGTAATTAGAGACGAATACTAAATAACTAGATTAGAGGTTTTTAAAGTGAGGTCCATGTCCATGAGAGGGATCTGGGCAGTCCCCATAGAAAATTCAAAGTTAACAGGACCAAATCATCAGTTTCTTATTTATTTATTTAACCTTTATTTAGCCAGATAAAACATTGATCTGGTCCAAGAGGCCCCAACAGGAGTACAAATATACATATATACTGTACACATATACATACATATATATATATACATATTAGAGGTGGGCATAGATTTTTTTTTAATCTAGATTAAAATGGCCCAAAAAAATTATCTGCCGAAGGCATTCAAAATATGTGTGTTCTACCCAAATAATGACCAGAACAAGTAAGTCCTTACTTTTTCTTTCCTCCTTATGTTTCTCAGGCCAGGTGGCCCATTACACCATGAGCCCATCTCCCGTTTCCAAAATGCATTACAGACTGTTTGAAAAAGCTGTTTTGCTATGATAATTGGTAATGAAATATCAAAATAATGTTCAATAAGATGTACTTGTGTTTAATAAGTTGTTTTATTCAGAAGTTAACACAAATAAATAATATTACCAGTACAGTACTGTTACAAAGGGTCAGATTAAACCAAATATATATATTTATTGCCTGAGATCCCATGTATAATATTTGCATATCGTTTGATATCCCTTGTATATTCTTTGTACAATATACGGAATATCCCTTTACCTGGTAGCAGGACAGACCATAATATTCGTTCTCCTATTGGAAGCGATCCCCCGGCGCCACTGCCTTACCCCCTAGAGCTGACTTCAAAGGTACCGACGAGATATGTCTGTACATGCCCAGCTTCTGCCCATGAATACGGCTACTGAAATACGAATGGTACTATTTGTTCACAGCGCATATATATATGGCGCAAGTAAAGTAGAACTTTCTCTTAGCCTCTTAGTCCATTGTACCGTTCAGTCTAATTCAGTTCCAGTTATCCAAGCAACGTCTCACCCACTACGCAACGTGGGCAGAGCAGGGCTCGCATTGCCCCAAGATAGTCTCGTGTTATCCTAATACATTTGTTCAATGTATCGTTCGCTATTTATTAGTAAACCTTCATTACGAGTCAAAGACCACGTGGAGTGAGTAATTGTGCGTCTACATAGAGCACTTATTGCCCGTGCTAATAGTATAGTAACGTCAAGTTCAACCGTGCACTACCGCACCGGAGGATATCTACACCGGACCAGCAGCACCACGGAGGATTTACACCCCGCCAGCAGTGCCACTTTTCGGCAAGGATTATTATTCTTCATTCTTCACCAAGCTGCTGGAAGCAGAGAACCGTCTACACCCACTGCTGTGGGATCCACGTGCCCGTGGGGACATCACTCAAGCCCGTCTCTGTCGTACCGGAGACCCCACGGCTTTCACCTGCACGGCGCGCATCCTGGGACCAGGCTGCTTTTCCCCGCTGACTCAGGGAGTAAAACACCGTCTCCAGGTGCCTTGCCACAGCTCCGTGGACCATTGACATTCATAGAGCATTGCCCCCCTCTGCTGGCTTACAACCGGTAGTACCCCCTTTCCCAGAGTACCATAGAGATCATCCTTAATATTCATTATTGATTTGCCTGCACATTCTATTTGCCTTATAAGCGCATCTAAAGTGACAAAGTAATGTAATCTAATATCCCTTTTATGTAATAAATATTCTAACCGAGTATTTTGTGTGGAAAACCGTGTTATTGTGGAAGTGTTCTAATCTAATATACTTGTGTACAGTATTGGCCAGCAGTACATAGACGGTAGTGATTTAATGATATCAATACTTGATTAATACAGTCAGGGAATTGTACCCCTCAGTTACAAGTACAGTATCTAGCACACTCTCAGGAGCAAAACAGAAAGAAGCATTTCAAACTTGAACTATGTGACATGGCTTGACTCAATCAGTCCAATCTCTATTTCTCCTTCTTCCACCAGTCACTCAGGCAGACCAGCTTGTTTGCGGTGTCTACTTATAGTGCCTATAATATTTTTCCCGTTGGGTGCCAGACAGGGCCAAACCCTGCCAATGCAAATCGACTGCTCCAGTGGAGTTGCTCAGTGGCCAATGGTGTCAACTGTGGTTGTACTGGGCAGCTCCCAGGTGTGAATGGAACTGTGTGAATGTGAAGCAGGGCGTTCCTGAAAAAGAGCATCTGTGCTCAGCGAACCTACCCTGGGTAAATAAAAGTAAAAAAAAAAAAAGTAAAAAAAAAAAAAAAAAAATAGATTAACTGCGTCAATTATATTATCACGCGATACTAGTATCGCGTTAACGCAGCACGTTAACGCCGTTAGCGGCCCAGCTCTAATACATATACATACATACACACATATACACCAATAACAAAATAAAAACACAGTTAAGAATCATACACATAAGCAAATAAACAAACAAACAAACAAACATATGCACAGCCTATGTACAAAAGAAATAAACAGTTAATCTCTAGTCTTTACAGTTTTCTTCGGTTGCATAAACACTCAAATCAAAAGTATTACACAATTATCAAAACTAGGGATGTCCCGATCCGATCACGTGATCGGGATCGGGGCCGATCACGTGATTTTCCGAAGATCGGAATTTCTTTAATCGGGATTTTTTTAAATTTATTATTATTATTTTTTATTCAACAAACATGACCATGTTCACATCTTAAACTCATACTGAGGCCTTAGTTTAATTTAATTATACATCAAATTATTTATGTCAAGGATTGCAATGCCTGGCTTGAATGAAGTTAACTTTTCACATGGATAACGTCAACATCCATTGTGAATGTAATGTGAGAAATTGGGATAAAAAAAAAATATATATATATATATATATATAAAATTATCGGATCGGGAAAGATCGGTATCGGTAGATACTCAAAATCACATGATCGGGATCGGATCGGGAGCAAAAAAATTTGATCAGGACATTCCTAATCAAAACCTTACACTCAAGGAGAAAAACATAGGCCCAGATTTGCACCCCTATAAGCACAAAGTCAGCCTCACACTTTTTGCAAAACAATACACACAGTGATTTGCAAAACACTAAACACACTTGCATTACATTAGACACAGAATGTCAAATTACCACACATATGAGCCAATTGGTTAGACACAGCCATAAGATGCACAAACACACCATTGCTTAATTGTAGATACACCAATCAGGTTTAAGCACTATAAAAATGCAGCAGGTGAGTTGGTCTTCAACCAAAATGGAAGGAGAGTGAAGTACTGTACACAGAGAACGTGAAAATATACAATACATTCACCAAACACTACACAACACAACCAATGATGCAGACTGATGAACATAATACATTTTCTCTCCATATACCCAAATCAGTCAACATGTCAACATGGAGAATCACAACAAAAAATTCTCTTGCCAGATCCAGCTAGGCAAAGAGATAATGTCTAGTATTTTCTGTACTCTATTTAAATGTTTTCTATTTTTGTTTTCGTTTTACTGTAATTTTAACCTGTACTGGATACAGTATTTTATGTTTGTCTGATATTTGCTGAGCTTACACTGTTATGCACACTGCATGAGAACTGGGACATGTTTTGTTGTGATTCTCCATGTTGAAATGTTGACTGATTTGGTTATATGGAGAGAACATTTATATTTTCATCAGTCTGCATCATTGATTTGGGTATATGGAGATAAATAAATAATATTTTCATCAGTCTACAGCATTGGTCTTGTGTAGTGTTTGGTGAATTTATTGTATAGTTGCACATTCTCTGTGTACTTCACGTACAGTACTCTAATCACTGAGAAGTAGAATTGCTAAATGTGTTTTAGGTTAAGCACAGCAGTGTTTAACTGGTTCAAACAGAATTAAGTCATATGAAACGTGTTTCATATGGTAACAAAATGTAGTTTTTATAAATTAGTGTATAGTTAAGTGTTTAATTTAGCAAAGGATCTGAGGTGTTCTGATAATTGTGTGTGTGGTTGTGCTAATTGTGTGTAGTGTTTTGAAACACCGGGCCCTGTTTTCAAAATCGTGCTTAAGCAATCGAAAAAAAACTGTATTGTGTGTTTCATTATATACATAATATGTTTCAGTCTTCTCATAATTTGTTTTAGATTTTTAGGTATTTTCCTGCCTTTGGTCCACTTTGCATTCACATCTCAAATGAACCGCAGCAGGCTTCACTTGCAAGAGTGAATGAGCTTTCACACCACCCCAAACCAACCAGACTATCTGAGGAAATGAACCAGGGTTTGATTAAAGCTTATTATAGTTTATCACAGTATCATGAGCATGTCTTTGTCAGTGGACACTGGACATGGGTATGATGGCTCCAGGTGCTGCGTTAAAGTGCACATCTTCACACTCAAAGGTTATCGCACCTCAGAGATGGCAGTGGACATGTATGACAGGACAAAGGCCATATGTAATGGCCTTGGGATTGAGGAACATACTACCAGCCAAAGGAGGAAGCAGAAAAGGATGGACGAGTATGTAGTTGAGTCATCTTGTGGCACAAGCTCAGACCTCAGCTCAGGAGATCAGCTGAGACAGAGACTGTTCTATCCAGTCCTCGACAGAATGCTGCAAGAGCTTGAGAGCAGGTTCTGATGAGTTGGAGAACAACTTATGAGAGGCATACAGGCATGTTATCCAGCCTCAGACCAGTTTCTCTCAGTGGAATTGCTGCAACCCCTCACCACACATTACAATATCCAACTACTGCCAGAGGAGATCACAGTTGCAAAGTGTTTCCTGGCCAGGACAGGCAGAGATGCAGTCCCTACTATCCAAAGTGTCTTTTCCCTCCTGGATGATAATAATAATAATAATAATGCATTTAATTTATAAGGCGCCTTTCAGGACACTAAAAAAAGAAGTCCACAAATCGGTGAATGAAAAAATTATTGTGAGGATGGGGGGGTTCTTGCGGAGCCCAATAGCAAAACACAGGAGGAGAGAATGGAGCGGTTTAGGGTTCTTTAATTATTCTTCCCAACCAAGCAGAGTATAACAGGAATGTGAAACAGGAATGTGAACAACACGGAGGTTATAATGTTCTTGGGGGGAAGAAGAATGAGAGCAGGTGCACTTCAGTGCAGCTGTCGGCAGCGAGAGAGAGAGGACACAGGTCTTGCGCTTGAGAGCGAGCAGGAGTCCTCTTTGCGGGGCTCGAGACGTCAGGGTGGAAGGACGCTGGGGCTCGAGACGTCAGGGTGGAAGGACGCTGGGGCTCGAGACGTCAGGGTGGAAGGACGCTGGAGCTCGAGACATCAGGGTGGAAGGACGCTGGAGTGAAGTCCTGGGGCACAAGAAACAGAAGGTTAGGGCAAGCATAAACAGGGGTAGTTACAGCTGGTCTTCAGGTAGCGTCGACGTACCTCGGTAGGCAGTTTAACACTGCGACGTTGGATGACGGGTTCTGCCAGTTGAAGTAGGGAACGCTTGATGAGGTGATCTCTTGCAGCCGCGCTGATTGCTCCTCATCTGGCAGACATGAGCTCTGATCGTGACAATTATAGGATCAAATGAAAACTACTACTTACTAAAAATGGATGTTTAAAAGTACTAAAAACCAACAAAAAATACCAAACACTAACAAACATTCAGCACAGACAATGGGGATGCTGCCATTTAAAAAAGAAAAAATAAATATATATATGTACATTTTAAATTTTTAAATTTTTAAGATCCGGGATTAGGAGAAAAACATCCGGGGCTAAAGCCCCGGAAGCCCAGGGCTAAAGCCCCGGAAGCCCAGGGCTAACAACGCCACTGGCGGACAGACATTAACAGACAGATAATACAATAAAGAGGTGGAGTAAAATAAAATGAAATATGAACTAAGTTAAGCACAATAGAATAGAATATAATTGTGGAATAAAATAAAATATAGGCCAGGGCTGTACAACTGTAAATAAAGAGGTCAAGTAATATTAAATGGGATATAAACTAAATTAAATATAGCACAATAGAATATAGTACAATAAAAATAAAATACATCACTGATGGCCACATTCAAACTCATTTACATTTACATTTAGTCATTTAGCTGACGCTTTTATCCAAAGCGACTTACAAGTTTAAGTTTAACAGTTTATTAGGACAAGTGCATGACAGTAAGGTTAGTTAGGGTTAGATTTAATTTTTTTAATTTATTTTTTTAATTTAAGATACATTTACCCTCAATGACAGTATATACAGCACCATTGTACATGCTAGCATGCAGAGTTATGTGGGTAGACTATAGTATGAGGTAGGTAGGTACTGTATACCCAAATGAGTTTCATTCTACAGTAGTCGATTAGGAAACAGGAAATGTAGGCTACCTGACCCGTATATCCGGAGCGTCCCCCTGGGCGCTCCCAGTACCTTACCATCTCTCCCATTGTCTGTGAAGCAGCTGCTGACTTTATACTTAAAGGAACACGCCAACATTGGGGGAAACTAGCTTTCCCTCTTCAGATCTATATAACAAGAAGATAGATACCAGTTTCCTCTCTGCGCGTTCAGTAGAAAGCTATCTGGCTGCACGTTAGCCTAGCTTAGCACTATGAATGGAAGCGGACAGTGCCGGTTAGCCTAGGCATTGCCCAACTAACACCTCTCTTGAAGGCTGCCCGCCACTGTCCGTGTCCATTGATTGTGCTAAGCTAGGCTAACGTGCAGCCAGATAGCTTTCTACTGAACGCACAGAGAGGAAACTGGTATCCATCTTCTTGTCTCTCTCTGGAGAAGACAATAAGCGAATAAGTGTTCCTTTAATGACATCACAAATGTACGTTTTAGCACCCTAGTTTTTAGATCTGGGAGAGAGATGGTCATGTTCACTAATATATGTCTTAGACTGCAGGAACAACATTTATGAGTTATCACACTGGGTTTGGGTTCCCTTTTTAAAGGTCCCCTATTGTTCACTATCTGGGCAATTTTACATAATTCTTGTGAGTCTATGGAACACATCTGTACGTTTTTTTTCAATAAAATTCATTGTTTTGTATTTTTAATCAAGTACTTTGTAACTTTGGTGCACCACGTTCTCCCCTTCCAAAGTACAAGCTGTTTTTGGCTGGGCTCCGCCCATACTCGCAATGCACTTTGATTGACAGTCACCCACCTGCCCTGGCAGATACGCTGGGATGGAGGAACCTTTTCAAAGCGCACCAGTAGAGAGAGAGAGAGAGAGAGAGAGAGAGAGAGAGAGACAAAGAGACAAAGCAAGAAGGGCTTTTTATGCCATAAAAAGGAACATCATATTAGACATTCCAGTCAAAATCTGGCTCAAAATATTAGACTCCGTCATAGAACCGATTTCCCTATATGGTTGTGAAGTCTGGGGCCCACTTGCAAACCAAGACTTCACCAAATGGGACAAACACCCAATTGAGACTCTGCATGCAGAATTTTGCAAATCCATTCTCCGCACCCAACGGAAAACGCCAAATAATGCATGCAGAGCAGAACTAGGAAGATACCCACTAATCATAAAAATTCAAAAAAGAGCATTAAAATTCCACAACCACCTAAAAGAAAGCGACCCAGACACACTCCACAACATAGCCCTCACCCACAGAGAGACCCTCGATAGATGCCCACTCAGCCAGATGGTTCTGGGACTCTGCTCACAAACACAAGCAGAACCACCAGACAGAAACCACACTGGACTAAATCAAATTATAAGAAAACAAAAAGAAAACTATCTGACACATTGGAAAGAAACAACCCAAAACCAGAGCAAATTGAAATGCTATTTGGCCCTAAACAGAGCGTACACAGTGGCAGAATACCTGAGCACCGTGACTGACCCAAAACTAAGAAGATCCTTGACTAGGTACAGACTCAGCGAGCACAGCCTAGCCATTGAGAAAGGCCGCCATAGGCAGACCTGGCTCCCAAGAGAAGACAGACTATGCACCCACTGCACACAAGAAGAGGTGGAAACCGAGCTCCACTTCTTAACAACCTGCCCCCTATACCAAGACATCAGAGACATATACTTCCCACAAATTGCAAACACCCAAAGAGACTTTGAAAACATGGACAATAACTCAAAACTCCCATACCTACTGGGAGAAATACAAGAATGTGCAAACACAGCAGCAAGATTTGTGAGCTGCTGTGACAAGAAAAGGACATCCAGCGGAATGCAACCACCATAAAGACTGTACAAGAAATTCCGTCTGTAATGTACTGATTTATTTTGCTTTATGTTTGATTGTTCTGTTTTGTTTGGCTTTGGCAATGTAAACGTATGTTTCCCATGTCAATAAAGCCCATTTGAATTGAATTGAATTGAATTGAATTGAGAGAGAGAGAGAGAGAGAGAGAGAGAGAGAGAGAGAGAGAGCTCCACCCAGAGTCCCAATCCCTCCCACCCTTTTTTACTAGTGAAGCTGCTGTCTTCTCTGTCTGTGTGACTGGGTTGGCTAGTTAGCGGCTAACGTTAGTGGGCATCAGGAATAACGAGGATGCATAGCAAAGCTTATTAGAAGCATTGAAGTTTTCACTGCACATAGAAACAGTGCGGGGGGAAAGCTGGGATTTATTTCGACCAAAGCACTCTGGAGCTATGCTGTCGAACACTTTTGAGGAAGTGCTGACAGTGGAACAGCTGAAGTTGGCAACTCTTCTGTCGAAACCGCTTCCGCATTATTTCCACTCACTGCTCATAATTTCAACGTATCACAGTTGATTGTGGGCGGGCGGTGGCAGATCAGCGCCTCTTCACGTCACAGAGCGAGTCAATTCTGAATGGCTTGTTTTAGCAGGGGGAGTTCTTGTCTCAGCTGAACTGCATAAATGGGACGCGGTACAGATTTCACATTTAGTCAGTGTTGGTACAACCCCACATTGCTTGAAAACAATGCAAAACACTGGAAAAGGCCATTTTTACAATAGGGGACCTTTAAGACGTTGACTTAACCTTACAGGGGCACTTCGTCAAAGCAATGCTGATGTATTTTGCGCATAATCTCACACACGTCCAAAAACTCTCAACGCAAAGGATCCGGTGACTCTGATGACATCACCAGTGGCCACATTCAAACTAATTTACTCTCAATGACTCACAAACTAAATTAATGTGTGCAACATTTCTTTGAGAGGTTTTGGACGTGTGTGAGATTATGTGCAAAATAAATCACCATTGGTTATTTTTGGCGGGAAAATATTTCCTTATTTGTTTAATAAAAGCTCAACAACCTGTTAGCCTTATTCACGAGGCAGACATCTTTAAAGGAACACACCGACATTATGGGAGAGACAAGAAGATAGATATCAATTCCCTCTCTGTGCGTTCAGTAGAAAGCTATCCGGCTGCAAACTATTTTAACACAAAGTAATGGAAGCGGATTACGGACCAGCTAGCCTAGTTAGCTCGCAGCCGGATATCTCTCTACTGAACGCACAGAGAGGAAAGTGGCGTCTACTGTATCTCCTTGTCTGAGTCTGGAGAAGTCGATGAGCACATTTCCCCATAATCTTGGTGTGTTCCTTTAATTAATCGAGACAAGTCTGGGGGGGAACCAAGAGGACCGCATTGACTCTCATAAAGACTTCTCCAAAGTCCAGTTATTATTATTATTATTATTATTATTATTATTATTATTATTATTATTATTATTATTATTATTATTATTATTATTATTATTATTATTATTATTATTATTATTATTATTATTATTATTATTATTATTATTATTATTATTATTATTATTATTATTATTATTATTATTATTATTATTATGTTATGACTGCTAAGAATTTAATTAAAAAAAATAGCTCCTCAGTGACTCACTTTTCCTATGTGGCTCACGCAGCTGCCTTTCTTTAGACAGTGCTATTTACTTAGATGGTTAAGATAAGATAAGATATTCCTTTAATGATCACCTTGGGGAAATTCAGGCATCATAGCAGCATGGGGGAGGGGAGGTACAGGGAGTAGAAGACATGATACAGGTCATAGAATTATAGTACAGTGGAGAAGTAAACATTTAAATAGAATAAAAATAGGCAGTGTTAACAATATAACAATATAATTGACTCTGGACATGCACATATTATGGGCAAGTAGGCAGTGTAAAAAGGTCAAGGTGCAAGATGAGGGTACATATGCCCTCACAGTTATATTTGTTATTAGATTAGATGTTGTGAGGACTGCACCTGAACAGGTACCTCAGCCTGTTAGCTCCCCCCTGAGGTCGCATGGCGCTGTCACTCAGCCCGACATGCACGTTTCCCTAGAGACGATCTCATTCCACACCAGATGTGAATCTTCAATCAGAGGCTCCTGTCTTTTCCCTGTAACGGGGGAGAGTATAAACGTTTGACAAGCCCAGAGGACAACGCAAGTTTGTTCTGCTTGGAACACAGTACACTGTAAAAAAGAAATTTAAACGTTTTTTCACAGGAAATTCACTGTATTATTTTACAGATTACCGTTGCTTTTCTACTTTAAGTGTAAATACCATAAAAATACAGTAAATGACCTTTTATCAAAATATTAACCATTAAATAAAGGTTGTAATCTGTAAATGTATTTGATTTTACTGTAATTTGACAGTAAGTATTTGGAAACCATTGATGCCAGACATTTACCAATTTCTTGCAGCTTTTTTTCTTACAGTGTTTGCATTGTAATTATCCCTCTTGACTATTTTGTCTTTCCTCGTATTGTGATTGCATTTTAGTATTCTGATGTAGTTGAATCTTCGTTTGCTAATGCGCGTATTATATCTCTGTCCTGATTCTCCTAGATCTATCTGCAGCCTCCGACACAGTCAACCACCAGATCCTCCTCGCGGCCCTCGCAGGAATGGGAGTGGCTGGCTCTGCGCTGACATGGCTGTCATCATACCTCAATGACCGCTCCTACCAAGTGTCATGGAGAGGGACCCTGTCGGCCACCCGCCCCCTGCGGACGGGTGTCCCTCAGGGCTCGGTTTTAGGACCCCTTCTCTTCTCCCTCTACAATAAATCACTGGGTAACATTATCACGTCTCATGGCTTCTCCTACCATTGTTATGCCGACGATACTCAACTCTTCCTCTCCTTCCCTCCCTCAGATATCCACGTCTCTGAGCGGATCTCGGCCTGTCTGTCCGACATCTCCGCCTTGATGACGACCAACCACCTCAAACTGAACCTAAGCAAAACAGAATTGCTCCACCTGCCGGCCAAATCCTCCGCCCTGACCGACCTTTCCATCACAGTCGAGAATGCAGCTGTGACCGCGTCCCCGACCGCCAAGAACCTTGGTGTTGTCCTCGACGACCAGTTGAACTTCTCTGCTCACATCGCAGCGACAACCAGAACCTGCCGATTCCTCCTGAGCAACGTCAGAAGGATCCGCCCCTTCCTGACAAAAGAAGCCACCCAACTCCTTGTCCAATCAACAGTCATCTCCCGCCTCGACTACTGCAACGCACTGCTCGCTGGCCTCCCGGCCACTGCCACTAAGCCTCTTCAACTCATTCAGAACGCAGCGGCCCGCCTGATCTCAAACCTACCGAAGTCGGCCCATGTCACCCCACTTCTTAGGGACCTGCACTGGCTCCCCATTGCTGCACGAATCCGCTTCAAGGCCCTCGACCTAGCATACCGTGCGGCAAAGGGAACCGCTCCCACCTACCTCCGGTCAATGGTCTCTAACTACACACCCTCAAGACCCCTACGCTCTGCATCTTCTGGCCGCCTCAGACCTACTCCTATCCGAGCTCCGGGAGGGTCATCAAAGAGAAGTCGCCTATTCTCAGTCCTTCAAGTTTCAAGTTTCAAGTTTCTTTAATAGTTGTCATACAGAAGTACAGAATACTTTTGTACAAAATGCTTCTTACTGTTGCGCTCCAGAGACTGTGCATGACAAGATAAGTATGAAATAAAAACATAGTAAAAATTAGAAGAGAAAAAAAAAAAAAAGAGGTCACAGTGTTCAGTTTAGACATATGTACAATGTTCGTAGACGTAGTTACCATACAATATACAATACTGTGCAGTGTACTAATATACAATACTATATAGTGCAAGGCATAAATGGACAAGGTGCAGTTTAGGTACAATTCACAGTAGGTGTACGAGTTGTAGTGCAAATCCTTTATCAATAAATATAAAGTGTAAGTGTGTTTGTGTGATCTGAAGTGTGGAGAGTGGGTGCTGCAGTGTGTTGTTTGTTTGAGTGAGTGTGAGTGTGCGTGTGGGTGTGTGTGCTGTGTGCATTTGATGGTTGTTGCATAGTGATTATTGTTCGTTTAGCGATTATTGTTCGTTTAGCAGCCTGATGGCCTGGGGATAGAAGCTCCTTCTGAGTCTTTCTGTGCTCGCCATAAGACTCCGGTATCGCTTGCCTGACGGCAGCAGTTCAAAGAGGCAGTTGTTCGGGTGGCTCGAGTCCTTAATAATTCTCTTAGCCTTCCCCTTGCACCGCTTGTTGTAAATGTTCTGGAGGGTGGGAAGCCCCCCTCTAATTGTGCGTTCGGCTGAACGTGTCACTCTTTGTAGTCTGCTACGGTCTTGTGCAGTGCTATTCCCAAACCAGGAGGTGATGTTGCCGGTCAGGATGCTCTCTATTGTACATGAGTAGAAGTTCCTAAGGATCTTCTGACTGACTTGGAACTTCCTTAGGCGCCTGAGGAAGTAGAGGCGTTGTCGTGCCTTCTTCACAACACTGTCAATGTGTGTGGTCCATGTCAAGTCCTCGGATATGTGGGCTCCGAGGTACTTGAAACTGTTCACTCTCTCAACTGGTGCCCCGTCGATGCTGAGGGGGCTGTAGTCCTTGACCCCCGACCTCCTGAAGTCCACAATCATCTCTTTTGTTTTGCTGACGTTCAGGGAGAGGCAGTTCTCCTGACACCACTGTGACAGGTTCTCTACCTCTTCCAGGTAGGCCCTTTCGTCGTTGGCAGAGATCAGGCCCACCACTACTGTGTCATCAGCTAATTTGATGATGGTGTTGTTGTTCCGCTGTGCTACGCAGTCATGTGTGTACAGGGAGTAGAGGAGGGGGCTCAGAACACAGCCCTGGGGGGCCCCACACGTCCAATCTTTCGCCGTCGACTAAAGACGCACTTCTTCAACCATTATCTGAATTTAAAAAAGAAAAAGAAAATATATCTAACCCTAACTAACCGTACTGTCATGCACTTGTCCTAATAAACTAACCTACACTGTAGCACTCAACACTTTGATGAACATTGTTGCTCAGCTGATAGAGTTGTGCCCTTCCTGATGGCTTGTCGTACAGAACATGTAAGTCGCTTTGGATAAAAGCGTCAGCTAAATGACTAAATGTAAATGTAAATGTATATCTACCAATTGATAAACCTAACCTCGTTCTCTCCCTTGTAGCTTGGTTAAATGTTTTGCTGGTTAACTAACCCTCGCCTCTCTTCTCTTGTGTCTAGTGTGGGAGGACGCCGCCCTCGAACCATGCCACGCTCGTCGTGTATTTCCACTCGCTTGCCCCTCCCGTGTTTTCCCCCCACCTCGCCTACCCCTCACGTTTAATTCCCTCTGGGTTCCCGATTTGTTTTCCTGGCGTTGTTTAGGCAACCCTGACCCACTACATATTTCAACACGGTAAGACTCCATTCTACATTTTAATACACACACATAGTCATCTGCTTCACAAACAAATTTGGGTAAACACACACTTCATATCCCAGGCCTCCGACCTGTCCGCACTACACCCACCACTGTCGTATCGTTTTGTTGTACTCTGTTTTGTCTTTGAACATTTGTGAATAAATATATGCAGTTTTTTTGGCGTTTTCCTGTTGAACCGGTTGCATTGCTTTATTACGGGTCCCGTTCCTCTGTTCCCTCTGTAGATTAGATTAGATTAAAATGTATTGTCATCATACAGCACAAGTACACTAGAAATTAAAATAAGTTTGGCATCCAACCAGAGTGCAAATGTACAATGTACAGGTGATTGAACTGGATATAAATATATAAATTAGTACTACTGAGTAATAGTGCTAATCAGAGTTGTAGTATTCATATGTACAGTGATGCAGGTATAAAGACACTATGGTAGTAAGTCATACTGATGATTATATGCAGGTATGTACAGACAGATGTGGATAAATATATATATATATATAAATATATATATATATATATATATATATATATGGTAAGAATAAATCTATGGTACAAATACGTAGGATCATCTTTTATTCAAGATTTCACAATTTTTTTTCCAAGAGTTTTATTTGTCACATACCTACACAAGACATGCAGTGAAATGTAAGTGGCCATGCCCGCCTTGATTGTGCAAAAATTGAATCATCATAAAATACAATGCTAAGCGTAAAAAGTAAAAGGTAATAAGTAATAATATACAAGCTACAATACATATACAAGCTATTTAATCCCAGTGTGTGTGTGTGTGTGTGTGTGTGTGTGTGTGTGTGTGTGTGTGTGTTTGTGTGTGCTTGTGTGTGTGTGTGTGTGTGTGTGTGTGTGTGTGTGTGTGTGTGTGTGTGTGTGTGTGTGTGTGTGTGTGTGTGTGCGTGTGTGGGGGGGGGGGGTACTGCCTCTCATTACAATCACCATAACCAGACCCACTTCCCCCTCCGCTGACCGACAGGGAAATGGTTAAAGCCACTTAAAATTCCAGAGTGGTTGGTCTCCTTGCTGAGGACACTGGGAGATTCCTGGGTGGTGACGTACGAGTCCTTTGAAGTCAGTGGTTTTTGTTTTTCCCCCGAGAGAGACCGCTGTGTGCCAGTGTGGTTCAGAGGCGGCCGATGTTCGGATGTCGCTCGACTGACTGATGATGGAAATGGATGAAGCTTCTGGTCCCAAAATCAGATTTGAAACGTACCAAAAAAATACTTCTGGCATGAAAGTAAAATTGAACCGCTGAGTAATGCTATATTGACTATTATAAGCTCATGAAGGTTACCGAATGCGATCATATAAGATGAGATCAGATATAACTCTGTGCATACATCTGATTAATTCTACAATCAGTAGTACTCATTTATATATTTCATATCCAGTTTAATTACCAGTGCATTGTATATTGCTGTTGCACCTCTGGTTGGATGGATGCCAAACTTCATTTTGTTGTACTGTACTTGTGCTGTTTAATGACAATACATTTGTATCTAATCTAATATTGCTTTATTGATCTCCTTGGGGAAATCCGGGTGTCATAGCAGCATGGGGGAGGGGGGAGGGGAGGCACATGGGCAGGGTAATAGAAGAAAGACATAAATATAGGTAATAAAATATTTTATATAGATCTGAATATAGAAATATGAGAAGAGACAAATGTTCTTTTGTCAGCTAAACCTCTTTATTACTGTATCCCACATAAAAAGATTATGTGTACCAACACTGTGGTACAAATTTGTATTTTTGATTAATTATTAATTATTGATGATATAGGCTACAAATGAATGTGTACCACCGTGTCGTATGAATAATCTATAGAAACGCATAGTGTATGGTTTGTGTTGATCAGTGCCTGGCACCGATTTGAACACTTTTGAAATGACCGTTTTGAGTCATTTGACCGTTTCCACAGTGATCTCGCTGTCAAGAATGCGTCGCCCTCTTACTAAAAATTCCACATATGGGTTCTGGACCCGGTTTCAACCCTCCACGACGGCCATTACTCACATTTAATTAGGACTGGAAGTGATGCGGGAAGTTTGATATACATCACGAGAAGCCCAGCAACAACACATCTACACACTTTGTTAAGATAAGATATTCCTTTGTTGATCCCCTTGGGGAAATCCGGGTGTCACAGCAGCATGGGGGAGGGAAGGTACATGTATGGGCAGGGTAATAGTAGACATAAATATAAGCGATAAAATGTTATCTTAATATAAAAATTCTAGAAAGATAAACAGTTTAAACAATATAATTAAGTCTGAATATAAAAATATGAGAAAAATAAACAACAAAGGTGCAGATGAGGGTCTGTATGTCCTATCGAATATATTATATGTTACAATAAATATTGCCAATGAAGTGTATCTTCTTTGATTCACGTATCTCTATCTAAATTCATTGATCGTATAGTGTTCTATTTCACCCTTTCCTCTGCATGGTTTTAGGTATTTTCAGATGTTCGGTTTCAAGTAAGAGGAGACTGACGATATGGTCAAAATCAACGGGCGGCGGTGTTTTATTAATAAAACAGCTTTAGGAATTAAAACAGTACATCATCTCTTTCATTTGGCTGTTGTCGTCTCTCGGTGCTGTTCGCTGTCTTAGGTTTGTCCATGGCCAACACCGAGTCCTCTCTTGTGGTTCGCTGGTCTGGTTGTCAAGACAACCTGGTCTCCTCAGTCTCAGCGCTCAAGCAAGGAGCGCTTGATTTCATCTCTCTCCGTGGCAGGATCTCCTGCTGCGAAGCGATCTTCTGTCATTGGGTGTCAGTGGCTCTGAGTCTCCGGCTCGGCTCTCAAGCTCCGGGTGGTGATCCTCTCTCCGTCGGTGGAGGTTCAGCGCTCAAGTTGCGATGCGATCTCTGTCATCGTCTGTCCCCATGTCTCTGGGTCTTCAGGTCCTTTCTGGTGTGTCAGCGCTTCTCCTGATGCGAAGCGATTTCGTCTGTCATCGGGTCTCCGTCCCTCTGTGTCACCGGGTGTGTGTCTTGAGTCTCTCCAGGTTCCTTCTGGTGTGAGTCGTGTGTCTCATGAGTCGCCATTCGCCCTTTTTATTAGCGGGGAGAGAGAGAGGGGGAGACAGAGAGAGAGAGAGGGGGGGAGACCCTGCCTATTCCTGTCACATTCCAGCAGAACTTGTCTGAGGGTATCCTGTGACCACATGTTACACAATTTCCTGGGTCTTCTGACAACGGTTTTCTCAGTTTGAATCTGCTGACACTTTAATCATTACTTAATGAGAGGGTAGTTTTCACTGAGTAATACAACATCATACTTGTGACTAAACGGTTTACATAGTCTAGATAAGAACCAGACTACTTTTCCAGACAGTGCCCAGATAACAAACCCTATATATCCGTTCTTTAATAGAACACCTTATTTTCCTGATGAACATTTGACCAATACGGTATAGTTTTACCTTCTAGCTTTAAGAGTTTCTTTTCTTTATTGTGACTAAGTTATTCTAATAGTTTCTAAAAGTTTATGCCGACATGTAACCTTATTAGTTTTCTCTATATCCTGGATGCATTTTGAACATTTGGCCTTACTTGAGTGCTGCTGACTCGTCTATCTGAGAGGCTCTTTTTACCACTCCTTTTACTCTGTCCCCTAACCATTCTGCCATGTCGTAACTTGAAAGTCCTTACTTAGGGTAAATATGACCTTTTGATCTCACTGTTATTTTCAGTTTGTTTTAGTTCCTTCCTTCTGTCTGTTATTACCAAATAGGTTCGACCGGTGGGGGCAAATGGGTCATTCTTGAGTAAGCTTTTGTTCCTCTTTTAGCTAGAGTCCTTCCTGCCTTATCTTAATATAGCCTGGAGGGCCCAGTAATTATCTTAAGGTCAGCCATCTGTTGGGGTGATGGGAGAGTCGACTTGGCTCTACCCTCTTTCTACCAACATGGTGTTTTTCCGGCTCTTTCTTATAACTCAATATTTTGGTACATTTATAGTTTGCTTTATTCATGTTTTCATTTAGAAATATACGACAATCCACCCTTAGGGGGTTTAATAACCTCCTATACAACATTAATATTCTAAATTAAACATGTTTAAAATCATTCTCATAATTTTTGCTAATATTTTCTAAAATTTTCAAAAAAATCCAAAATTTACCCAAATCAAACTACAAAACCCCTTTCCATCTGTACAGTTACAAAATCATCATTTCACCTACCTTTCCCTCCTTTCACAGTTTATATACATTATCAGTTATTATTATGACATCCAGTCTAGGTCCGTCTCTCTATGCAAAGAGATGATCGTACCATTCTCAGCTTCTTTTCGTTTAAGACTATATTTATCCATGTACTTAGCTTAAATGTCTATTTTGTGTAATGGACTCTGCAAGAAAAGATTAATACATCACACCACTAAAAGATTAACTCTCTAAACATTTGAGGGAAATTCAAACAAGCAACATAAATCATTTTTACTCCTTAAAAAGACCACTGAGGCCTCAATTATCCTTTGCTTTCATCCCTGTCAGTTATCCCTGTTTAAACTTCCTAAGGCCTTTACTGCTAACTCGTTTTTGACCGTTTTCTTCTTGTTGTATCTTGTGCTAACCACCGCCTCTTTCTTCGTTGTATGCAGGTCTCTGGTACTGCTCCGATTTTCCACAGAAGGAATCGATTTTCCCTCTGTCCTTTTTGCATTTTGGATTATTATTTACAAAACACACAATAGATTGGAAACATTTATTTTCACAGATACATCTTTACTGTTCTGCATTTTGACAATACATTTTTCTCCAATTCATTATCTATGTATTTCACAGCTTCTTACGTTAACATTCAATCAAATCATCTTTGTCTCATTTCTTTTTGTGCTGTACTGTTTTACTAGATTCAATATCTCAAGATCAACACAACTACCTCCACCCTTGACAGTGGAATAACCATTATTTCACTTCCAAATACCTCGTTTCCCGACAGCTCCTCGGTCCGGACAGTCAGCTCTAGACGAGGCCAATCACCAACAGATCCTATGTGCATGGTCAACAAACCACAGTCCCTTTAAACACACATCACACACACTCCGCCAGCTTTCAACAAGCCGGTGCAGAGTCTTCCATAAGTCAATCATCAAATTCACATGTCTGCACTCTACACGAACACTGTCTGGCCAATTTGCGACCAACAACCTACAGAGCTTTCTTATAGACAGAGAAATATGTTCCCCCAACACTTATCATAACCCAAAAAGTGACACAACCCTCCAGATTCTGCATCTGGAGTCTCAATGAGCGGAAAACAAACCATGAACCAGCTCCCGTCCATTCTCAGTTTCCAGCACATTATATCAGACCTCCTACCAGTCTCGCTGTGTCACCACCACCTGCTACCCCGACCGGCGAGAGAACCCCCCCAGCCAGCCAGTTCCTAAAAAAAATATAGTCAACCAAAAACAAAGAAAATTAAAAATAAACAAAAAAAAAACTGTGAGTGCCTACATGCTACACACCCATCCAACAGAATTAAACTATCACCCAGAGGCATAAATACCCCCGCAAAACTAAGACAGCAAAATTAGAAATCCAAAAAGAAATAAAATAAGCAAAGAAATAATAATATTGTTGTTGTTCTTTTTTTTTTTTTTTTTTTTTTTTTTTTTTTTTTTTTTAATTCCTTAATTCAACCTTGACCACCCTTTGATCAAGTATTGTAATCACTACTATAAATAGTCCTTTGTTTCTAACTCTGTCTAATATTATATGTTCCATTGTTCCTGTCTAAAACCCAACTGTTTAACCCTTCTCTGACACCGTCTGGTTCAGAGTTCACATGACCACAAGAGCCATTGCGGTGACCATTTATCTCTCTCTCTCCAATCTGTGCAGCCGGGCCAGGCTGCACAGGTGGGAGATACCAAAAATCGTCCACCATACCATTCTCCCTTACGTTTTCCTCACTGCCACAGCAAGAGTTGATCAGACACACTGTAGCAAAAAGGAAAACCCATGATTTGTCTATTAATTAACTGTTAGTACGATTGGCTCATGCATCCGTCAGTCATTTCATCTCTCCCTGTTAGTTGCACATCCATCTTAGTCGCTTCCACTCATAATCTAATGTATCAATGCTCCTATATATTTTTTATTCTATTTTTTGTTCCAATCAGTCCTTCTTCCCATTTTAACTTATTAATAACTCTATTTTCCCCAGCACCTAAAAGACTTTGTTGGTGCATTTCCGCTTTGCTCTTAATTAACCTATGACCTATGCAGACACCCCCTCTGACAATGTCCCAACTCTCCACATTCCCAGCAACCCTGTTTGGCTCATTTCTTTTTTCTGGACGTTCGCTGAGGCCTCCACCCTTTGTCACATGACCGAGCGAAATGGCCAACCTCCCCACAACCCCAGCACACAGCCGACGCCGGCCATCCCAGGGGTTCCAGTTCACCCAGTTTACCACGACTCCCACAGTCTCTCGGCTGGCCTCCCACCGTCCTCTCCAGGTCCACCCCTCTCCTGTCCTCTGGTCGCATGTCCTGTTGCCTGGAGGAGAGAGGGGCATACCTGTCCTTTTCTGCTGCCTCTCCTCGGGCCTTCTCTTGTTGGGAGGGGCCTGGAAACTCACCCCTCCTGCGGTTCTGTTCACCCTGTTGCGGCCCAGTTCCCTGTCCGGGCAACAGAGCACAGGGCATTCTTTGATCACAGCGGCCTAGGTCAGACGCCCGAAGCATGATCTCAACAGCTGTCGCTTCTAGTAGCACAGTCTTTCTCGCCAGTTCTCGTCCCAGTCTCTGAGTCTCGTGTGCGGCTTGACCGATCTCCAGCTGTATCTTCATCAGATCTCGATGAACTGCCTCGTGTTGTTCGAACGCCGTCACAAACGCTCTCTGTTGTCTATAGTATGCTGCCTCTTCCCCCATCTCAGCACGGGCGGCTTGCCGTCCCACCGTTGGGCTCCGCCTCTCATCTTGGCTTTGGTGCTGAGGGCAGGATGGATGTGGGAAACGGGTGGGCCGTAGAAACTGTTCGTGTATTCCATACCTGCTGTCGGTCTCAGTTCCAGCCATCCGGCCAGAGTGGACTTCGTGGGACGGCTGTAACCTCAGTCTCTTTTTCTGCCCCTTTGTTAAACCGCAGTCGCCTGCAATGGACACTCCAGCTTGAATCGGTTCTGGTTGGAGTAACACCGTTGTCACTGGTTCACTCCCCTGTGTTGGAATCAAAGTCATCACTCCAAGTCCTTCTGTCGTACTGGTCACATGAGAGAAGTCCATATTCAAATCAATCAGATCATCACTGGTATAGTCTATCCGGGAAATGTCTGCAGAGGCCCTCGGCCTACTCCCCCCAATGGCCCGATCACTAAGGCCCTCTTCCATATTGTCGTTGTTGTTATTCTATTGTTATTGCATCTAACGCTTCAGTTGTTCCTATCAAATGTCCCACTAAAGTGAACTTCCTATGTTACTGTCATTCATTCCACTTTCAACACTCTCTTGTAATCACCGTTTGAAAAAACAAATTTCTCCGTCTTACACTATTTTCTACTTACTTGAGTTAAAACACTCACACTGTCAAATTTTTACTGTGCAGACAAGGATTGATAACTGGCTTATCATTCATACTTATACCAAGGCCTTTAAAACCGTTTTCCCTAGATGGTTGTGGAAGTCGTTAGAGCATCTGTCCGGCCGAGCACCTGTATCGAAAGAAAGCAGAAATCCAGCTTAAGATCAATGGCATTTCCCTTATTATTTCCACTCTTCGTTATGCATTGGAAATGTCGGGCAACACTATACTAATATATTTAAAGAGACACAGTGTGATTTGCTTGAAAAAATAACGATACAGCTTATCTTGTTTTTTGTCCGTTCCTTCAACAGGAACACTGGAGTTTTCCAATCTCCTGTGTGCTCTCTCCTCCTGATTTCCTGGGAAATATAATCATTAATCCCCTTCCTATCCATTGTCTAATAATCCTTTGTAAACCTGGTCCCTCATCTGATTCTAATCTCTCTTTGCTTGATGAATCTGTTCATCCTAACCTTATTTCTTACTTTTAAATGCCCGATTAGCGTATCGACTAAATGTATTATTTGCTTTCGCTTCACTTCTCATACTACATCCATTTCATTCATCCTTTGTAATCCTATTTTAGCAAGTAACACTATTTTAATATAACCAATACTCCAAACCCATGATGAATTGAAAATGGGGGACCCTGATGTAAACAAGACGAAAGTCTTTCTCCGGTCTGCATCCCCTTAACAATTGTGTGTATTGAGCTGTACCGTATCGTACCCATTAAACAATCCGTCAATAAAAATGTTCAATCAATCAATCAATCAGGCAATCCATACTAAACAAAAACTCCCTTTGTGCACCTGTCCCCTCACAAAGTTAAGCCGGGAGACAGGGATGGAGCGGAGGGGGGCGGGGGGGGGGGGGAGGGAGGGAGGGAGGGAGGGAGGGAGGGAGGGAGGGAGGGAAGGAGGGAGAGAGGGAGGGAGGGAGGGAAGGAGGGAGGGAGGGAGGGAAGGAGGGAGTGTGAACGAGGGAGGAAGAGACAGAGGAAAAAGGGGGGGGGGGGGGTTTCACGCCAATCCCACCAGCGCCATTACACCTGGCCCATAACAAATACAGACCTATAATCAAACCAGTAAACACCCCCATCATCAACAACAGAAAAAACCGAACATAAAGAATTTATAAATCCCCACAAATGATCGCTTACCCAAAACCTATAATAATCACAAAACCCTTCTCTACTGCCTACTGCACCCCGTTTTACCTGTATAGGCGAAACTATAAAAGAGGCAACAGCGCCCTCCACTGGAACGTACGCTCATCACCACCAACGCACTACAGCACTCACCACTTCCTGTAGGAGGTGCCCACGCCTCCCCCGCAAGTGCGTCATTACGTAAACCACCCCAAGACGGGAACTCGACGTTCCACCTCAACCATAAAACTACAATTCCCAGAACCCTCTACACCGGAAGTCACTGTCCATCGCCTCTCTAAGATCCCGCACTAGCAAAGAGTAGCAACACGCGAGATTCCCCGAGAGTCCAACCATGCTACATAGTTAGCACAGGTAGCTTAGCATCTTAGCTTCGTTAGCTCAGCGCCGCCAGCTCCTATTAGCTTAGCTTAGCATCCAACACCACTCCTCCTAAACGGCCCAGTCCTGTTGACTCGAGCGGCACAACACATCGCAATTTTTACACAACCCCTGCTTTCCCCCATAACATAACTTTAATCCTATTAAGCCCCCGTTCACAGAACATATATTATTATCTTTATCTTAGTACGCTCGCCCGCTTGGCCCCGGCCGGCTCCGTATATTAAATCTAACGCTCCCGATCTAGCCCCGTTATTCCAAATCTAACGCACCCCAAGCTCCGACGCTCCCTATGACGTCACCAGCTCTAAAATCCCCGTTTTCTTTGATCTTTACTACATTACTTTTAAACTTCCACACCACCGTTATGAAAAATTTCAACGCACACTACACATCTCCTAGGTTCCATCACACATGACATTCATTCAATTCACTCGACAACGCAACACAGCGTCCACACGTTAGTCGCGTCGCGCTCAGCTAATGCTGGCAGGACAGGGGTGTGGTTTCTCCGTTGCAGCCTTGGCCACCAGCTGGTTCATAATAATACAAAAAATACCTTGACATTTACTCAGAGCTCCCAACATTCATCCATTCAAACACATATACTTAGTAAATTAATGTCTCATTCATAAGCATACCATTCATTTATGCACACATTCCTTCCTAAACGCATTTGCTGCCCATTTCACACAATATCCTCCTATTTTCTAATCTCATGTGCAGTTACCCCACGCATTTCCCCCACAAGTGCATTATCTCCAAAGGTTACTTTCCCCCCCCCCATCATTCCTCTTCTCAGCCTCTCAATCTTCATATTCAGCGCCGTTTGGGGAGCTTTTACCTGTCTCACCCCCAAATCGACCAAATACCTTCTTAAAAATCCGTACCAAAGGCGAATTTTTTAAGCAGATTCCGTCGGGTCACACTACAACAGATCTGTATGAAAACGTCTTTCTAAACTCGTCTGTTATACGTGCCGATTCTAAGAGTGAAGTCCGCGAATGATGGCGCGGAAAAAAAAGCAACCAATTATCTCCCTGTTCTCTATTTCTCTTCGCGGAACCAGGCTATCCCTGAACTTCACCACGGCTATCTTTTTCTCAGTACTCTACACTACACTCCGTTCTCTGTTCTCCTCGTGGAACCAGGTACCCTGCACTACACCACGGTTCCCTCATTAAACTCTTTAAGATCTGACTACTCCTCTTTACCCTTCTTATGAACCACTACGTCACGCACAGTCCCACTTCCCGCTATCTGTGACTAATCTCCGTTCTACTGCTCCTACGCCGGTACCCTCAAATATTTTTCCTAATCCCTAGCCTATCCCCTAAACTGATATAACTAAATACAGACATCTATTTCCTCTCCTCACTTGGCCTCGTACCCACTATAGGTATCCTAACTGAACATCCCTAAGTGCAGCGCCGGTGTGTGGCTGAGACCAGAGCCAGGTTGTGAAACCTGGACCCCGGTACCCCTCCAACACCAACATTATCCTGGTCCATTTACAACTCATTTCTACCTAATGCAATAGCAACCCCAAAATGCGAGACTGCTTCGACCATTTACCAATTTTAAACACATTAGTACTACTTACCTATTCCCACTGGCCTCGGTCGCAACGGTGACGATCCTCTGTCCTCAGTCGTAGAGAGCATCGATGAGGGGGAGAGAACCTCTCCGTGTCCTTGAGAAGTGGCTGCTGTCGTTTTTCAACCGGTACTGGCCCAATGCAGGACGGGTCATGGCACCAATTGAAGTGTATCTTCTTTGATTCACGTATCTCTATCTAAATTCATTGATCGTATAGTGTTCTATTTCACCCTTTCCTCTGCATGGTTTTAGGTATTTTCAGATGTTCGGTTTCAAGTAAGAGGAGACTGACGATATGGTCAAAATCAACGGGCGGCGGTGTTTTATTAATAAAACAGCTTTAGGAATTAAAACAGTACATCATCTCTTTCATTTGGCTGTTGTCGTCTCTCGGTGCTGTTCGCTGTCTTAGGTTTGTCCATGGCCAACACCGAGTCCTCTCTTGTGGTTCGCTGGTCTGGTTGTCAAGACAACCTGGTCTCCTCAGTCTCAGCGCTCAAGCAAGGAGCGCTTGATTTCATCTCTCTCCGTGGCAGGATCTCCTGCTGCGAAGCGATCTTCTGTCATTGGGTGTCAGTGGCTCTGAGTCTCCGGCTCGGCTCTCAAGCTCCGGGTGGTGATCCTCTCTCCGTCGGTGGAGGTTCAGCGCTCAAGTTGCGATGCGATCTCTGTCATCGTCTGTCCCCATGTCTCTGGGTCTTCAGGTCCTTTCTGGTGTGTCAGCGCTTCTCCTGATGCGAAGCGATTTCGTCTGTCATCGGGTCTCCGTCCCTCTGTGTCACCGGGTGTGTGTCTTGAGTCTCTCCAGGTTCCTTCTGGTGTGAGTCGTGTGTCTCATGAGTCGCCATTCGCCCTTTTTATTAGCGGGGAGAGAGAGAGGGGGAGACAGAGAGAGAGAGAGGGGGGGAGACCCTGCCTATTCCTGTCACATTCCAGCAGAACTTGTCTGAGGGTATCCTGTGACCACATGTTACACAATTTCCTGGGTCTTCTGACAACGGTTTTCTCAGTTTGAATCTGCTGACACTTTAATCATTACTTAATGAGAGGGTAGTTTTCACTGAGTAATACAACATCATACTTGTGACTAAACGGTTTACATAGTCTAGATAAGAACCAGACTACTTTTCCAGACAGTGCCCAGATAACAAACCCTATATATCCGTTCTTTAATAGAACACCTTATTTTCCTGATGAACATTTGACCAATACGGTATAGTTTTACCTTCTAGCTTTAAGAGTTTCTTTTCTTTATTGTGACTAAGTTATTCTAATAGTTTCTAAAAGTTTATGCCGACATGTAACCTTATTAGTTTTCTCTATATCCTGGATGCATTTTGAACATTTGGCCTTACTTGAGTGCTGCTGACTCGTCTATCTGAGAGGCTCTTTTTACCACTCCTTTTACTCTGTCCCCTAACCATTCTGCCATGTCGTAACTTGAAAGTCCTTACTTAGGGTAAATATGACCTTTTGATCTCACTGTTATTTTCAGTTTGTTTTAGTTCCTTCCTTCTGTCTGTTATTACCAAATAGGTTCGACCGGTGGGGGCAAATGGGTCATTCTTGAGTAAGCTTTTGTTCCTCTTTTAGCTAGAGTCCTTCCTGCCTTATCTTAATATAGCCTGGAGGGCCCAGTAATTATCTTAAGGTCAGCCATCTGTTGGGGTGATGGGAGAGTCGACTTGGCTCTACCCTCTTTCTACCAACATGGTGTTTTTCCGGCTCTTTCTTATAACTCAATATTTTGGTACATTTATAGTTTGCTTTATTCATGTTTTCATTTAGAAATATACGACACCAATAAATTATTTTAATCAGGATATATACAGTACTATGAGTGAGAGTAAAAGTAAACAGTATACACAAGGTACCCTAACTGGCATGATATACGTCATACATTATAGTCCATGCAGGTTTTGGGGGTTAAGTGGTTGTATAGCTACGGCTGTGGGGGTGCTGGAGACATGATCCAATAGACTTGTATACGCCTGAGTCTCCTGAACACGGAGAGACCTACTCCCGAACCGCATGCGCAGATTGCCCACAGAGTCTCTCTGGATTGTCCAGAGATCTAGGTTTATCAATCTGCGCATGCAGAGTTCAGGAGTAGGTGCGGAAAAGTGACTATAGCTCGGCCGAGAACAGTGCAGATCGACATGGGATTAGTCTCTCCGTGTTCAGGAGACTCAGGCGTATACAAGTATATTGGATCATGTCTCCTACACCCCCACAGCCATAGCTACAACCACTTAAATGTCCCATGTTTTGCTATTCCTTTCACTATTTGGGCAATTTTACACAATTCCTGTGAGTCTATGGAACACATCTGTAAGGTTTAAAAAAAAAAAAAATAATAATAATTCATTCAGCATTTTTCCACTTCAAGATTTCAAGCTGTTTTGGGCTGGGCTCCGCCCATACTCGCAAAGCGCTTTGAGTGACAGTCACCCCCATAGAGAGATAGAGAGTGAGACTAATTAATTTCGCGGCGGGGGGGGGGGGGGGGGGGGGGGGGGGGCATAATCCCACGGGACAATGCATTGGTAACTTGTTTCAAATGACAATATATACCCCTGTGAATATTATTGCACGGATCGGAATACGCGTGGGAGTGTGCGTGTGCGCTATGGTATTTTGCAACAGGTTGATGTGACGCGAGTGCCGACAGAGAGAGAGCAGAGAACGAGCAAGCGAGCGAGAGAGAGAGAGAGAGAGGCATACGGAGCATTTTACACACACTCCCGACTGCGTGAGTGTGTTTCACACTAGTTATGCAGATCAGCTCCTTGCTACGTATAGTAGGATAGCGAGTCAAATCAGAATGGCTTAGTTCACTGGGGTAGGATCTTGTCTCAACTGAATTGGAGCAATCCGCCAAAATGAGAATTAGAGACACAGAACCCATTGATACAAACCCCCATTGCTAGAAAACATTAGTTTTCTCCCCCCACTCTCTCTCCCATGATTTTAGAATACCGGAAGTGTTGCGGTGGTCTATATACTCATGTCGCACAAGCAGCCAGAAGCAATCCAAATCTAAACTGACGCTTGTTGGCTGTTTGGTTTTATAACACGAGATTGGAAGCACCTAATAGGTCAAGCATGGCGTCAATCAAACGGCAGCCATTTTTTCCATCCCGCATATACAACCACAATCGCCGTCTCTCACGCGTTGTGCGCTCATTGTGCAAAACTACCATCTGGAAATTAAGCACAAGAAAGGAACTGACAACAACGCGCCTTGTCTCATAGATAAGTATCCCACGGTTATAGAAACTATTTTGTGATGTTGACATAAAACAGGTTTTTGTCTTGTGTGTGTGTGTGTGGGGGGGGGGGGGGGTTACATCCCAGTGACGCTGTTTCTTGTGTGTCCACCGTGTTCAGCGCATTAACCCTTTCACTGCCACACTACCAACCGGTTAACCCTTCCACTGCCGCACTACCAACCGGTTAACCCTTCCACTGCCACACTACCAACCGGTTAACCCTTTCACTGCCACACTACCAACCGGTTAACCCTTTCACTGCCACACTACCAACCGGTTAACCATTTCACTGCCACACTACCAACCGGTTAACCCTATCACTGCCACACTACCAACCGGTTAACCATTTCACTGCCACACTACCAACCGGTTAACCATTTCATTGCCACACTACCAACCGGTTAACCCTTTCACTGCCACACTACCAACCGGTTAACCCTTTCACTGCCACACTACCAACCGGTTAACCCTTTCACTGCCACACTACCAACCGGTTTACCCTTTCACTGCGACAATACAGAAGGTTAACCCTTTCACTGCCACACGGCAGCAGGTTAACCCTTTCATTACCACGCTAATAATAAATAATAATTCATTTTATTTATATAGCGCTTCTCAAGAACCAGGAGTTACCAACCAGCTCGACGGGAGCCCTCTTATACACGGTTTGCTGAACGTTCAGTGTCGGGTCGTTTTGGTCACCACCAAGCTACTGCTTGTGCCTCGTTCCTCTCTCTGCCTCCGTGGACCCGTGCCTCGTATTTACACTTTGCCCTTGGTGAGTTTTTGGATATCTATTTTTGATGAACTAATATCCTCATTTTATCCTGGACTCAATACAATCTGTTTTTGTGTGTTCCTTAACACTGAAGACAATACCTTCATCTGTTTTTGTGTGTTCCTTAACACTGAAGAATTGTCACTTTGTTTTGTTACCAGACTCTGTCTTGTTACTGGACTCTGCCTTGTAGATTTCTACGTTTCTATTACTGACATTCTCTGTTTTCTTTTTCTCCACAAGTGGATTATTATCCAGCTGCAGAGCCGCAGAGCCCTACTCGGCTAAAAGGATTATCAAGCTGCAGAGCCGCAGAGCCCTACTCGGCTAAAGGATTCTCCTCGGATGGATTTACTTTATTGTTGCCCATTTCTGTTGTGAAATAAATACGCCCATCGTTTTTGGCTAACTCTGAACTACCTGTCTGTGTCGTGCTGTTGGGGTTGTTTACAAACCATAACAATAGTAGCTCTAAAAAGTTTCCACGGTTTGATTAACTCTGACCCAGTCTCATCATGCCCTCGTAGAGCAAGCCCTCGGCCTCAGGTGATCCGTGTTATGCCCAGGCGGCATGTAACTTGGAATGGAGTTCCAGGTCTTGGCAGCTCTCACGGAGAGGGCTGATTTGCTAAATGTACTTGTCCTTAATGGAACAGCCAAGTCACCCAGTACAACAGTTCTGAACCCGAACGCGGAACTGCAAGTTTGTTGGTAAAAGACACGCGAACCTGGAGGTGAAAAATCGGAAAGTGGGGGTGGGGCTAGACCATGGAGGGTTTTGAAGACCAGACTGGCATCGGTTAGTTTGATGATGCGGCGTGATTGGTTACTGCCTGCAGTCTGGAATGTTAACGGCCACCACACCTACTGTCATTGACACCTTGGTTGGCCGACCCTTGCATATTGTCACCACCGGGCTGCAGCAGCCCACACACACACAATATCGTAGCCTAGGCTGCCTATAATAATGCGCAGACTGGGTCGGCATTGCCTCCCCTGGCCTATACCCGTCGCCTATGGTTCTACTGCAACCTACGGCAATGTTCACACTGCAGGCAAAAAGTGGCCAGAATCTGATTGTCTTGCTCATATGTGACTCAGAACAACAGTGAACAGCAGAAATCACACGGAATCTGATCTTTTCAATTCAGATTATTTGGGCCACTTTCATTATGTGGTCCTAAATCAGATACATTGCATTTTCTTTGCAATGCGACCTCAGTCTGAACAGTCATGCGACTTTCATGCAACTTTTACGTCACTCTCTAGATCGACATTTGTCACAATTATTTACAGTACGTCCATCTTCGTTATTCTTCATTTTTGCGCACGCAGGGTCAGTTCAGGAGCGTGACCGGTTCACACTGGAATCTGATCTAGGGCAAATTTTTTAGTAAAAGAAAAACGATGTGAACCGCCAAACAAAGACATAAATCGATTCCGAGCAATAAATCACAATTGAGTACTAAGGCTTGCAGTGTGAACGCAGCCAAAAAGCGCTTTCATGTTGTTTCTTCTTACACGTTGCTTTAGCCCCTCATCCCCCCCCCCCCTCCTTTATTTCCCTCTTAATTCCCAGAGTCTTCATCTTGGACATATTTTTTTATGTGGCGTGAGACGAGCCCAGCAGGGCTTCCCTCTGATGTCGGCTGGCAGCTTTTCCCGCGGTTCTGGGCGAGGTTTTGTGCCCTCTGATGTCGGCTTGGCACGTCCCAGAGAGTTCCAAGGGGGATACAGGCGAGGTGTGTGTGTGTGTGTGTGCATTTGGCACTTTTGTTTGCCTGCAGTGGCTACGGAGTGGATGTCGATTACAAACCTGCACACGTTGTGATGACGACTCTGCACTACATGCACGCACACACACACACACACACACACACACACACACACACACACACACACACACACACACACACACACACACACACACACACACACACACACACACACACACACACACATGGGGGCGACAGTGGCTCAGGGGGTAGAGCAGTTGTCTGGTAATCCAGAAGTTCCCGGTTCGATTACCGGGCGTGTCTTAACCCCTAACTGCTCCCGATGAGCAGGTTGGCACCTTGCATGGTCGCCTACGCCGTCGGTGTGTGAATGGGTAAAATGTGAGGAACAAATTGTAAAGTGATTTGGATAAAAGCGCTATATAAATGCACCATTTACCATTTACTCACCTTGCACGCACGTTCAAAAACACAAACAAGGTATAAACGTTTCATACAATGCTACTGATATCACTTCTTTAAAGGAACATGCTGACATTATGGGAAACTTGACCTTCTCCAGACTCAGACGAGAAGATAGACACCAATTTCCTCTCTGTGTGCGTTCAGTAGAAAGCTATCCGGCTGCAAGCTAGCCTAGCTTAGCACAAACGAACGGAAGCGGATACGGACAGCAGCTAGCTAGCTTAAAACTCCGGGAGAGGTGCTTTCGGGCCCAACAGCTATAGGCTAGTGGCCCGTATCTGCTTCCATTAGTTTGTGCTAAGCTAGGCTAGCTTGCAATACATATCTATACTTATATATATATTTAGTGGTTCCTACAGCATTTAGTGCTTTTTTTTATTGACAGGAGTGTTTGGAAATTGGAAGAGAGAGAGAGAGAGAGAGAGAGAGAGAGAGATGGGAAGGACCTGCAACACATGTCCCTGGGCCGGATTCTAACCCAGGACGTCTAACCCAGGACCTCCCCTGCTGCACCTACATTTAAGAACCAGTAGGAGCCGCTAAAGTACACACAAAGTTACACCATAAATTCAGTGCAGTTACACTGTAAATCCGGGTGATCACACTGTACAGCGCGGCTGCGTTAGAAAGTGTTACCTCACGGGGCGACAGCGGCTCGGCAGGTAGAGCAGGCCGTGTGGTGATCCTCCCAGGGCAGCGTGTCAAAGTGTCTTTGAGCAAGACACTTTTTAGTCATTTCTTCTCCGTCATCGACACGGTTTCCTCCGTCATCGGTGTGTGAGTGTGTGAGTTAATGGGTGAATGTGAGGCATAAGTTCTAAAGTGCTTTGGATAAAAGCTGCTATATAAAATGCAATCCATTTACCATTTACCTTTTAGACAAGGTAATAATAATAATATGATAATAATAATAACAGGAAACCCGAGGACAGTAATTTCCCCACAATCTCTTGAATGATTCTACTGCCGTGTGTGGCGTCTTGTTCCAGCGTGGGGGAAGGTTTCTGCTAACGAAGCCTAACCGACCAGATCCTTGTGATTCTTGGTTGCTTTCAGAGCACAGACAGCCTGGTCAGCAAAGCCCCCGGCCTGCAAGCTTAACGGCTTCAATACATAATCATATTCATACCTACCTACTGCTTTCACTGTCTACAACTTGCCCTACACTGTAATCATAATAATCACAACCACCTCGTGCTACACTGCCCTGCAGGAGCTAACCGCAGTAACTACAATTGAGTTATGAGTGAAAGTGAACTTCTCAATGTCTGTTTTATCTTGTGACAAAGTGTCAGAGTTCAATCTCGCTCTGTTTTGAGATAAAAGGGGTATAAAGAATTGCACTAACCTAACTTTAAAGCCATTTTTCTCAGTTTCACCGTTTGTGTAGTTACTGCTGGCAGCGTATTCTACCCATATAACTCTGTATGATAGCATGTACAATAGTGCTGTACAGTATACATATATTTATCCACATCTGTATTGTACATGTACATACCTGCATATATACATTTATATACACAGTAACTCTGTATGATAGCATGTACAATAAAGCTGTATATATATATATATATATATATATATATATATATATATATATATATATATATATATATATATATATATATATATATATATATATATATATATATATATATCCACATCTGTCTGTACATACCTGCATATAATCCTTTTTACATGCCTGTAGATACTAGATGTAGATCTAGATCTATATCTGTACACATCCCTTACTTTACTCTTACATTTGTACTCTGGTTGGACAGCAAACTTATTTTCATTGTATTGTACTTGTGCTCCATGATGACAATAAATTTGAATTGAACCAAATCGAATCGAATCATATTTCTTTCTAAATGTAGTACAGAACAGGTCTCCCCCCATATTTGCACATCACCCAATAGGAGCTCTGTATTTTTCCACAGTGTGTTGGACATCCGATGCTCTTTGATGGAGACGCTCAGCCTTTTGATGTTTGATGTGATCCGCTCTTCGCCCCCTCCTCTCTCTTCGTGTTGTGATGATGTAACCGGGACATAGAGGGGGGCGGGGGGGCTCGCTGCGGCGGGCATGGTGAGCCCCTCTGGCCTTTGTTGGCATTGAGGGGGATTAGCCAAGCTGGTACATGGACCCGGGCACTAGGGCTGGGCGATATGGCCTCTAAATGATATCACAATATTTTTTGGCTTTATCACAATACACGATATATATTGCAATATTTTGACATTTCCTCTAAAGCACTTAAAAATGCTTGACTTAACTCATTGATGGATACGGTCACGCAAATATGATGATTATAATAGTCCCTGCAACATATGTCTGCATTAAACCATGAAGATGCTTTCAAAAATAATTAAATTAAAAGTTTAAAAAAAAATTAAAAGAGTAGTCTACTGACACACTAATACAGAAAAAAATTATTAACATCTAAGACAATTTATATAAAAACTCTTGGGTGCCTAAGACTTTTGCACAGTACTGGGTTTTCTATCCACTTTAGCCAAAAATACACACACATACTGTATGGATGAGGGTTTGTGCAAATCATCACGATGTCCAGGATACGTTTAAAAAGTGTATCGTTAACACTTTGAATGCCACGAGGTGGCGCCAGAGGTAGCGCTTCAATGCCACCATCGTAGCCAATGTTACGCTTAATATCGCCTAATCTATGTTTTAAATTATGTGTCTAATCTGCCCGTCGTTTATCAAAGAAGACTTTTCCAGTCAGTGCTGTCAAGGCAGATTGGTTTTTTATCGCTTCATTTCCATTTGAGAGCATTTAGAAAAGCACCCGTTTGGAGGTAAAAAACAGTTCATTCTAGACCATTCTATGATAATCGTCTTTTACTGGAATATTCCAGAACGTTGATATTCGTCGGCCTATTTATGAATCGTTTTCAAATAAACGCTAGATGATCAATATTATACGTGCACGCAAGCACATTGGAGCCGCGCACGGATAATCGCTGTGTTCATTTCCTCTCTGACTTTTACAGTGAAACCTAAAGAGCCCATTTCACAAAACAGCCTATATCTTCATCAAAATTAGTCTGATTATCCTAACACTGATAACATAGACATCAGATGGTATCCAACTGGTATATTCCAATTCCTGATCACCATTCGAAAAAATCGATACGTGTATGGATCCAACGTGTGTACCATGCAGTACATGATTCCGCGGGGCTGAGAGGCTCCAGAATGAACTGTGGTAACCCCGGCTGGATCAGTGGACTGGAAAATGTGGAGTACCGGATTTTTTTCCCCATCCATTTTCATTGAGTCCATTCCAAAATCCCTTATGTCATCTGGGAGACGATAGGGGGCACTTTTTTCCACATATGATCGCCGGCGGCGCTCGGGTATACTCGGGTAGGCTCGCGTGATGCAATATGATTTCAGATCGCTAAAAAAAAAAAAAAAAAAAAATCAGAGAAATCTCGTGAGTGGCTTTCAACCACATATTAATAATTCCGAGATATCTCGTGAGTGGCAGTGAAAGTGTTAATGAACTGTACCCGATATTTATTTAATATCGTCATATTGCCCACCCCTACCGGGCACTATCTATCTATCTATCTATCTATCTATCTATCTATCTATCTATCTATCTATCTATCTATCTATCTATCTATCTATCTATCTATCTATCTATCTATCTATCTATCTATCTATCTATCTATCTATCTATCTATCTATCTATCTATCTATCTATCTATCTATCTATCTATCTATCTCTCTCTCTCTCTCTCTCTCCCTCTCTCTCCCTCTCCCCCCCCCCCTCTCTCTCTCTCCCTCTCCTTCTCCCTCTCTCTCTCCCTCTCCTTCTACCTCTCTCTCCTTCTCTTTCTCTCTGTCCTCCCAGGCGAGACGTGGCCCTCTCTCTCTCACTCTCTCCCCTTTGATTACAGGAGCAGAAACGGTGTTGTTACGGCGGTGGCTCCCCCCCCCCCCCCCCTCTGCCCTCGGCAAGAAGCCAGGGAACAACAGGGTGCAGCAGCGTCTGCCTCCCTGCACCCGGGTATTAAAGAGCAGGGCAGGACCAAAACAAACTGAACGCGGGACGCGGCTAATGGCTTTTTAAATGACAACGCAGCCCCGGCGCATTCATAAAAGAGCTCTGGGGAAAACCACACGACCGCGAAATTACAGGCCACGTATGCGCACCATTGTCCCGGCGATAAGTAGGTAATGGCCGATGGCCGAGCTTCTTTGTTTAGATGTAAAAAAAAAAATTGCCACATCTCTCTGTCGTTCCTTAGACGAGCCACTAGTAGGAATGCCATCAAAATGCAAAAGCCTACTTCATCCCAAGGGAAAGGAACAGAAACTTATGTAAACCGCCGCAGTCAAAGTGTATATTTTCAGCACTACGTTTGTTTACCAATGATTTTAAGTGTAGAATTAGAATTAGCTAAATATACAGGAGACTCAGGCGTACGTGTTCAGGAGACTCAGGCTTATACAAGTCTATTGGATCATGTCTCCCGCACTCCCACAGCCGTAGCTACAACCACTTAATGTCAAGGCTCTCATCCACATTCATTCATTTTCTCCCCCCGCTCTCTCCTCCATGAGCTCAATGTAACGCGGAAGTGCAGTGGTCTATCCCGGCGGAAACCGGATGAATTCGATCGAAATAAAGGAAGCTGTCATACGTGTTTGTAGTCTTATGAAATAAGAGACCCAGGGCTTTTGATTTTCATAAAACTACACTACCCAGCTCACGCCAGCCCCTGTCAAACTTGGAGCCGTCTGGCGTGAAATTATTTTTGATTATTATTATGTCTTACGGGTCGAACAAACCTGAACGTTATTGCCATAAAATAGAACATAGTTTGTTTCTTTACCTTTCTGTGAACATCTAGAAAAAAAACACATCTCAATCTGATGAAAAATGCCGGAGCATTTTTCATTACAAAAAAGTAACTGTACTTACAGTAGATTTCATTCATGGTCTTTGCTTCCCTGTTACGGGCGCCTGGTGGTACTAAATCCAGATTGAACTCTGCCATTGGAAAGAGGAGATTTGGCCCAATCCATAGATGTATGACTTGGCCATAATAACGTAATTTATAGGCCTGATATTCTATATTCTATATTCATATTTCAAATTGCATGTGTCCAGATGGCAAAATTCAGTACTGTATCTACAAAAAAACCTGTAAATCATCTGCTCTTTAGTCTTTTGCTTAGATTTTTTGTTTTGTACACTTGATCTCAAGAAGGTACTGAATGAGCTCAATTTCTCACATCTGGTCAATGTTAGCGTGGTGTTATTCTCCGTCAAAAAAAGAAAAATAATAATAATAATTTATATTCTCCTTTGGTTCATTACAATTTACTCAAGCATAGTAACAGACACAATATTTCTGACACTGGGAATACATTCCCTGAGGTCCATAGATGTCCCTAGATACATGCAAATGGACCTTGTAGAAGTGGAGCAATCAGGGCACCCCAGTGGAGAACCACATAACGCGCTGAGTCGCGGCACGGCCGACCCGGGTTCGATTCCCGAACCTGTCGTTATTTGTCGAATGTCTTCGCCCCACTCTGTCTCCTGTTTCACCTCTCTCTCTCTCTACTGGACTGCCCAGTAGAATAAAGCGATAAACGCAAAAAAATATACAAAAAAAAAAAAAAAAAAGTGGAGCAATCTTCCATTTACTTGGGTATGTACTTTTCGGCGAATTTTCTGAAAATATGGCTAGGGTTTAAGAGGTTAATATTGATTATACAACAGGTAGGTCCGACCACACATTGTGATTGGTCGAGAGCATTCTAAACAGTGAGCTCCATCGTAAAAATATCCTACTTTCACCTCCGCAACATTGCAAGAATCCGTCACTGCCTCTCCCCCCCTGCTGCTGAATCCCTCATTCACGCCTTCATCTCCTCCCGCCTGGACTATTGCAACTCCCTCCTCACTGGTATCACCTCCCGCTCCCTCCATAAACTGCAAATGGTCCAAAATTCAGAACAAATCACTCCTGTCCTCCACTCCCTCCACTGGCTCCCGATCAAACACTGCATAAACTTTAAAACACTACTCCTCACCTTCAAAGCCCTCCACAGCCTGGCCCCCCCTACCTGACTGATCTCCTCCTTCCCTACCGCCCCACCCGTTCCCTCCGGTCCTCCTCCACTGCCTCCCTCACTGTCCCGACATCCAAGCTTAAAAACTTCGGATATCGGGCCTTCTCTCGTACTGCACCCCGACTCTGGAACTCCCTCCCCCAGTCCATCAGAGAGTCCCCTACACTCTCCACCTTCAAAGCTCGCCTCAAAACCCACCTGTTCTCCCTTGCCTTCAACCCCCCCCACCCATAACCCCCCCCCCCCCCCCCTCCAACCTGATTGATGTCTGTCTCCAGTCTTTTTGTGCTATCATGCTGTCTTCCCTGTTCCCCCCATGGTCTCATGTTCCTTTTGTTTTTGTTTCTTTGTTGTTTCTTTGTTTTTGTTTCTTTGCTTTTGTTTTTGTTTTTACTTTTGCTCCCGACTATTGTCAGCGACTTCGGGTTATTGAGAAGCGCTATATAAATTAAATTAATTATTATTATTATTATTATTATTATATTCATGATACACCGCACGAGACACCGGTATCGAATCTGGCTGTCGGCGTTGCCTCCGGCTTGGGCCGGCCGTCATACTAACTCAATTGGCAGAGTTAGCGGGTGGGAAGTTGATGGGTGGTAATCTGGACGTTGTAAACAGCGACTCCTACAGGTCGGTTGGGGCGCCTGCACAGCAGAGACAGGAAAATGGCGGGGGCAGTGTGAGCTTCCTACGCGTTACTCCTCGCCAAATGAGAGTCTGCGCTGGCAGGGGAAAAGATGCGACTGGCTGCCTACACATGTATCGGAGGGGACATGCGATGGGCTTCTATCCTCCCTACAACCGGCCAGTGGGGGGCACATGCGAGCAATGTTCAAGACAGGGGAGGGGAGAATTGGCACGGCTAAATTGGGATGGGAGAAAAAATAGAAAAAGATGAGAAAAAAAGTGAAAAAAAAGAATATACCACGGCGCTGGCTTTAGAATGTTGTAGAAAGTTTCAAATGCCATTCATCAAACGGAAACTGTCAACATGACCTACTCCGCGGACAACGTTACGTTTGATTTAACGTACCCGTTAACTATAAACGAGTGGATAGATATAGAGGAGTCTAATGCAAGCGAAAGTCTGAAGAAGTCATCAGCACCTCGGACAGTTCTGGGAGTTGGCCCAGGCCGTCGACTTGGTGGTGTTGAAGGATTAATTGCGTTTTTTCTCCAGCGCGTCCAGCTCATCTTTCGTTGGATTGGCATGTCTAATAATGCTGTTTTTATGAATACCGTTAGATGTAGACCCGTCCTCTATATCTATCCACTAATTTATAGTTAACAGGTGTAATATCTTAGATATTAACGGACAACGGAACAGTTGGTTGGTAAACAAGACGCTTTATTACTACCTCAGGTGGTTCCTCAATCCCCACAATCCCTGCCTCTCGCGCCACTCCCACTTACTGTAACTGTCGTAAACATGTCGTAACGTATACTCCTCTTGTAGTCAGTTAACAATACTATGACATCTCCCTTTTTCCTTTTAACAATATCAACACATATCAATAACTTTGATATCTTCTCTTTAACAGTATCAACACATATCAATAACCATGACATCTCCCTTTTTTTTTTTTTTTTTTATATCAACACCCTTCAAAAAAAATTATTATTGAACTCTCCCCTCACAGGTCAAGTCTCTGGACAGGTTTAACAGGTCTACCAGACCTGGTTTGGATCAGTCCATCAGTGTTCCTTGTTGGACCAGGCGAGCCATGGTTTGGGCTCATCTGAATGTCAGGTGTGTCATTCCCGGGATTTGTGTCATCATTCGCTGGAGGCCCCGCTACGGGCACCGCTTGGAGATGTCGACGGTTACGCCTGTACAGAGCACCCTGCTCTGTCTCGATGAGATAAGACCTCTGTGTAACGCTCTCACCTGCCACTACTGCAGGTGTGGACCAGGTCTTTTGATTGTCCAGTCTGGTGAGAACATGGTCTCCTCGCTGCAGTGGTGTGAGCTCTCTCACGCCATGGCGTTTGTTATAGTAGAAGGCCTGTTTGCTCTTCTCCGCAGCATCTCGAGCTCTGACGTGATGTTTGTTCGGCCACCTTGGTTGCAGGTTCTTGGCCAGAGTGGGCAGTGTCGTCCTGATTTTCCTGCCCATTAGGAGCTCTGCCGGACTGACACCCGTACTGCTGTGTGGAGAAGAACGGTAAACCATTAAAGCAAGTAGGGGGTCCTTTTGTCTCAGAATCCCCTTGGCCGTTTGGACTGCACGTTCAGCATAACCGTTTCCTTGTGGGTTGTGGGGACTAGAGGTTGTGTGCTTAAAGTCCATGTCACAGGCAAAGCCTCTGAAGACATCACTGCTGAACTGCGGTCCGTTGTCACTGACAACCTCCTCCGGTATTCCGTGCCGGGCAAACGTGGCTCTCAGCTTCAAGATCACATGTGCACTAGTCGTGGTAGGCATGTGGAGTATCTCCAGGTATCTAGAGTAGTAGTCAGCTATGACTATGTAACTCTCTCTCTCATGTTCACATAAATCTATGCCAATTCTCTTCCACGGCCTGTCTGGGAGAGGTGTTGACAGGAGAGGCTCCCTGTTCTGTGCTCTCCTCTGCTCACGACAGTACATGCAGTTCTCAACTTTGTGTGTGATCTGTGTGGCTATGCCAGGCCACCACACCGAAGTGTTGGCCCTGTCTCTGCACTTGTTAAGACCTTGATGGCCCTCATGTATGCGTTCTAGTATATCCGACCTCAATCTCCCTGGTATCACTATTCTACTCCCTCTGGTCACTACCCCATCGTGCATAGACAGTTTGTTCCTAACGGGAAAGTACTCCCTAACACAGGTGTTTATATGTGCTAGGTGTTCAGGCCACCCCTCTTGTATGTACCTGATCACTTCTTGGAGCTGCTCGTCCGCCGCCGTCTCCGCGCGGATGCTTTCTATCTTTTTCGGCGATGCTGGAATGTTGCTCATCACAGCTGCTACGTAACACTCCACGTCTGTGTCCCTACTGAGCCCCTTGTCTGCCTGTGGGCTCCTGGACAGTGTGTCTGCCACCACCAGCGTTTTCCCCGGTGCATACTCAGCCTCCGGGTTGAACCTCATCAACCGCATGAGGAGTCGCTGGCAGCGGAGTGGCACATTGTCGAGATCCCTGGAGTTCATCAGTGGGATGAGGGGTTTGTGATCCGTAATCAGTTTGAATGTTGGCAGGCCATAGAGATACATCTGAAACCTCTCACACGCCCACACGCTCGCCAGGCACTCTTTCTCTATCTGAGCGTACCTGGTTTCAGCGTCGCTCAGTCGCCTTGAGCAGTATGCTACTGGTCTCCAGTCCTCGCCATGGAGCTGCAGCAGGACACCGCCTATCCCATAACTGCTTGCGTCTGCTGAGACCACTGTGCTCCTGTTAACATCATAGTACACCAGGGTAGGTGACGTTGTGAGGAGCTCTTTAACTCGCTCAAAGGCTGCTTGTTGCGCCGGACCCCACATCCACACTGAGTCTGCTTTTAACAGTGCATATAGTGGCTGGCCCACTGTGGCGAGGTCTGGAATATATTTCCCCAGGTAATTGATCATGCCGAGTGCTCTCTTTAGTTCCTGCACGTTTTCTGGTGGTTCCAGTTTGCTGACTGCAGACACTTTGGCTGGGTCGGGTCGTACACCATCTTTGTTGATCACCTGACCCAGGAAGTGCAGCTCCTCCTTTCTCAGCACACACTTCTCATCGTTCAGCTTCAGGCCTGCAGACTTTAGCCGATCCAGAACCTTCTGCAGCCGCTCATCATGTTCGCTGGTGTTGCTGCCATGGATGATGATGTCGTCCATGTAGACGGCAACGCCGTCCAGCCCTTCCAGCGTCTCCACCATCTTCCTCTGAAATATCTCAGGTGCACTGCTTATCCCAAAGGGAAGACGTTTGAAACAGTACCTTCCGTACGGTGTGATGAAGGTGGTTAACCTCTGGCTGTCTTTGTCCAGTGGGATCTGCCAGAACCCTGACGCTGCGTCAAGTGATGAGAAGACTGTGGAGCCGCTGAGCTGAGCTACCATCCCCTCTGATGTCGGCAAGATGAATCTCTCCCTTTTGACAGCCTTATTAAGCTTCTTTAAGTCCACACAGATGCGTGCTCTTCCAGACTTTTGGCGCCATGGGTGCGCACCACTCTGTTGGGTCAGTCACGGCTTCAATGATGTCGTTGGCTTCCATCCTCTCCAACTCCTCTTTCACTGCACTCAGGAGCGGTATGGGGACCCGGCGTGCTGTGCATACTGCATAGGGCTGGGCATTGTCCTTTAGAGCTATCTTCACAGGCTGTGTTTTCAGTAGGCCAAACTCCTGTTCACTGGTGTTGACCTCGCCCACTCGCTTTACTAACCCCATAGCTACAGCTACTGGCCTGCTGAGTAGGTTATTCACACTCTGCCCCCTAATGACATAGAGCCTGCATGTGTATGTTTTCCCCTTGTAGCTGGTCTGAGTCATAAACTGCCCTAAACAGTTCAATCCACCCCCTGGACCACTCAGCACCTTCTTTGGCCTCTGTAGGACCCGTTTTGGCTCCAGTGTTTTGTACACAGTTTCACTTATGATACAACAATCGGCTCCAGTATCTATTTTAAATTCTACAGGTGAGCTGCCAATCTCTAATGTGACTGTCCATTCATTATCATTTTGAGGTATGCTATTAACTGAGCCCAGATAATAATACTGTCCATCTTCTGATCCCTCACCCTCAGTCACTTCCCTCACCTGCTTGCTTTTGCACACTTTTCCCCAGTGTCCACTCTTCCCACAATTATTGCAGTTAGACCTCCTTGCTGGGCAGTCATCCTGCTGACTGTGTGGCATTTTGCCGCACCGCCAGCACTTCCTGTGGTCATTCTCACTCTCTCTCTCCTGGCGCCTCTCTCTCTGTGGGTGTCGCCACTTCTGTGTTGCACCTCTGTTATGCCGTTGTGCTACTTCTTGCACAGCGTAAGCCTGCTCCCCCTGCTGGTTAACTTGAGCTTTTACCTCCTCTGATTGACGCGTCTCTTGTACAGTCATCTCCAGAGTGAGGTTAGGGATCAGCTGTAGCCTCTGAGACAGACCCTTATCTAGAATCCCCACCACGATTCTGTCTCTTATGTTTTCCTCACGAGCCGTTCCGAAGTTGCAATGTTCCGACAGCTCATATAGTGCGCGGATGAATGTCTCTGCGCGCTCTCCCGCACGCTGCACTCTCTGGTTGAAACACGCCCGTTCATGTATAACATTGCGTCTCGGGATGAAATATGCATCAAATTTCGCCAGTATAACATCATACTGCGAGTCATCTTCCTCTTCCCCGTAGGTAAAAGAGCTGAGAATGTTCTCTGCTTCCTTCCCGAGCGCATACACCAGCGTGCTTACTTGAACTGGACCTTCTTCTTTGTCCAACTTAGTAGCTGTCCTGTACCGTGTAAACCGTTTCTTCCAGTCTGACCATTCGGCGGGTTTCTCGAAACAAAAACTCTCTGGTGGTTGAAACTTTGCCATCCTCGACCACTTCTGACACCATGTAATATCTTAGATATTAACGGACAACGGAACAGTTGGTTGGTAAACAAGACGCTTTATTACTACCTCAGGTGGTTCCTCAATCCCCACAATCCCTGCCTCTCGCGCCACTCCCACTTACTGTAACTGTCGTAAACATGTCGTAACGTATACTCCTCTTGTAGTCAGTTAACAATACTATGACAACGGGTACATTAAATTAGACTAATATGTCATTAGTTTGTGTTGTTGATAGCCTACTCCATTTGAAATTCCATAGCAACAAGACATCTTTAGGAAAAAAAATTCTACGCCAAGTTCACTGAAATCGATAGACCCTAGAATTGTCTGTATTCATCCTATATTTTTCCAGATGCAACCTGTTGTATAAAAGCAATAATAGACTCAGAAGCCAGTGGTATGTCATGAATATTGCCACGGCTGTGATGCCTACTGCGGGCGCAGCACAGCCGTGGCAATATTCATGACATACCACCGCTACTCGTGTATTATTGCTTAATTATAAGATCAATAAGATATTCTGCGTCATAGCAACATGGGGGAGGGGGGAGGGGAGGTACAGGTATGGGCAGGGTAATAGTAGAAAGACATAAATATAGGCAATACAATTTGATCTGAATAAAAAAAATTCAAAAAGATATGAGAGAAATATAAACAGTGTAAACAATGTAATTAACTCTGAATATAAAAATATGAGGAAAGGGGAGCTCCAGTAGCTCACCGCGTATCTCGGCGCTATTTCTGCGTCGGGAGGAGCCGTGCTGCGTCACGGTTCTGGTTGACTCCGAGTTCGATTCCCGGACCTGCCGTCATTTGCCAAATGTCTTCCCCTGTTCTCCCTCCCGTTTCACTCTACAACTGTCGGTCATGCTTGACCAGAAAAGCGATAAACGCTAAAAAAAAGAAAGTTAAAAAAAAAAAAAAAAAAAAATTAGGAAAAATAAACAGTGTAAACAAAGGTGCAGATGAGGGTCTGTATGCCCTATCGGTTATATTATATGTTACAATAAATATAGGCAATAAATAATTTGAATCTGAATATATACTATGAGTAAGAGTAAAAGTAAACAGGAGACACAAGGTGCCCTACGTTGTAGTCTGTGCAGGTGTTGGTTGTCAGACATTCCTAACTGTTCAAATGACATGTTGAAATCGTCTCTTTAGGCGATCTTGACCGGCGGGGTGTGAGGAGAGTTTCCCGGCTGGTGTCTGACTTTGCCGGGAAACTCTCCTTCACACCCCGGTCAAGACGGGCCGTCGGCAGGGGCAGGGGGGGGGGGGTACGAAAACACTGTCAGAGGAATAGCAAGGAGAGAAAGAAAAAAATAAGACAGCGGAAAGACCCGGAGGCTGCCGGCCCGTTTCCTTGGTGACCGCCGACATTCCATTTTTGCCAGCACATAGCTGAGATTCCAGGGCCTGTTTTGTTATGGTTTGACTCGTCCGTGAAGCCTGACCCGAAGAGGCAGAGGAGCGCCGCCGCACACGCCGAGGAAGAAGAAGGAGCCTCGTGTACGCGCCCTGCAGCAGAGAAAATAAGCACCCGGCATGCCTGTTTATTTTCACCTGTCTTCTCTCTCTGGCCACCGTGTGTGTGTGTGTGTGTGTGTGTGTGTGTGTGTGTGTGTGTGTGTGTGTGTGTGTGTGTGTGTGTGTGTGTGTGTGTGTGTGTGTGTGTGTGTGTGTGTGTGTGTGTGTGTGTGTGTGTGTGTGTGTGTGTGTGTGTGTGTGTGTGTGTGTGTGTGTGTGTGTGCGTGCATGCGTGCATGCGTGCATGTGTGTGTGTGTGCTTGCGGTAGCGTGAGGGTCTCGTGGAACCACGGCTGATTGGGTAGACTGCCCCCTGAAGTCAAGCCGGGGTTAATTGGTGTAACGTGAGTAATCAGGATGCTACGGCCTGGTCTCTGTGGCTGTTGCACTTACTGCGTTCCTTCACACGCAGATGGTGGTGTACCGGCTGCCATCCTGCCATCTATTCAGTCTAGTAACATGTAATATATAACTGATATTCAGACCCCCATCTGCTCCTTTATTTACACTGTTTACACTGGCCTATACAATGTATGATGTATTTGTTTTTTCTTTCAAAAAATTATATCTTGCAGCATATTTTTAAGTTTTTCTTTCTTATATTAAAATATATTTAGTTTTTAAGAATTTGTAAAGGATAGGCAAAAATAAGCATGTGCTTCAGCCTATTCCTTTTTTTCTGTCGTTGATTTTGGATTTTGTGTGTGAGCTTGCCTTGAATATGTACATTTGTGATTTTTTTTCTTTTTTCTTTTCCTTTTGTAAGTCCACACGGGTGTGTTTGATTTGTCTGTAAACAAGACCGAAAAATAAACTTCATTCATTCATTCATTCATATATCATGCCACCTTGTGTCTACTACACCTTTATATTGTTTACACTGGCCTACAACATGGCGTATATCATGCAGTTAGGGTACCTTGTGTTTACTACACCTTGTATATATTGTTTACCTTTACTCATAGTATATATTCAGATTCAAATTCTTTATTGCCTATATTTATTGTAAAGTATAATGTAACCGATAGGGTTTATTTTTCTCATATTTTTATATTCACATCTAATTGCCTATATTTATGTCTTTCTACCATTACCCTGCCCATACCTGTACCTCCCCTCCCCCATGCTGCTACGATGCCCGAATTTCCCCAACGGGATCAATAAATAATAAGCAATCATAACTTATCTTATCTTATCTTATCTTATCTTATCTTATCTTATCTATTCAAAAGGGTGCTCAGTAGGACTGCAGCATCCCGTGTGAAGCCCTCACAACAAGCTCTCAGTGACCTCACAGCCATGGCTCTGCATTTGTTCATTTTTACCCTTTCACGACTCCATCTTGAAACCATTGTGAACATAATAATAATAATAGTTATTATTATTATTATTATTATTATTATATATTACATTTGTAGGGGCGCTTTATATTTGTGGAACAAAACTCAATGCGCTACAGTGTAGAAGAACATAAAAACTAGTAAGAGAGTAGAAAGAACATGAAATGTGTGGGGCTAAAACTAGTAAAAGAATAAAATAACATAAAATAAGAAGGGCTAAATCTAGTAAGAGAGTAAAAATAACATTAAATGTGTGGAGCTAAAACTAATAAAAGAGTAAAAAGAACATGAAATGTGAAGGGCTAAAACTAGTAAAAGAGTAAAAGAACATGAAATGTGAAGGGCTAAAACTATAAAAGAACATGAAATGTGAAGGGCTAAAACTAGTAAAAGAGTAAAAGAACATGAAATGTGAAGGGCTAAAACTAGTAAGAGTAAAAGAACATGAAATGTGAAGGGCTAAAACTAGTAAGAGTAAAAGAACATGAAATGTGAAGGGCTAAAACTAGTAAGAGTAAAATAATATGAAATGTGAAGGGCTAAAACTAGTAAGAGTAAAAGAACATGAAATGTGAAGAGCTAAAACTAGTAAAAGAGTAAAAGAACATGAAATGTGAAGAGCTAAAACTAGTAAAAGAGTAAAAGAACATGAAATGTGTGGAGCTAGGGGGCGTGGCTAGGCGGCATAGGGTGAGGACGTGTTTCATCTGAGCTCCCCAAAGTACGTTATTTTAGCACACTTTTACCCATTAGTCTTTATATGTAACCCCCTGGTCTAACGAACGTGTGGAGAGGAGAGGGGTCGCCCCCTGGTCTAACGAGCGTGTGGAGAGGGGTCGCCCCCTGGTCTAACGAGCGTGTGGAGAGGAGAGGGGTCGCCCCCTGGTCTAACGAGCGCGTGGAGAGGAGAGGGGTCGCCCCCTGGTCTAACGAGCGTGTGGAGAGGAGAGGGGTCGCCCCCTGGTCTAACGAGCGTGTGGAGAGGAGAGGGGTCGCCCCCTGGTCTAACGAGCGTGTGGCGAGGAGAGGGGTCGCCCCCTGGTCTAACGAGCGTGTGGAGAGGAGAGGGGTCGCCCCCTGGTCTAACGAGCGCGTGGAGAGGAGAGGGGTCGCCCCCTGGTCTAACGAGCGTGTGGAGAGGAGAGGGGTCGCCCCCTGGTCTAACGAGCGTGTGGAGAGAAGAGGGGTCGCCCCCTGGTCTAACGAGCGTGTGGAGAGGGGTCGCCCCCTGGTCTAACGAGCGTGTGGAGAGGAGAGGGGTCGCCCCCTGGTCTAACGAGCGTGTGGAGAGAAGAGGGGTCGCCCCCTGGTCTAACGAGCATGTGGAGAGGAGAGGGAGTGACTAGTGAATAATGTCAAAGTCATGCTTATTGTAATTTTTCCCTGGGACATGGAAGCACCAAATACAGTACTCAGGTCTCGGTTATAGCCATTAAATACTAAAATAACTAAATAAATACTAAAATAAATACTGATCCTCATGATAAACATGCAAACTGATTAAATAAAAACAAATCATTCAATAAAAAACAAGTAATTCAACGAGTCATTCAAATAAAAACTAGTCTAATTCAATAAAACTCATTTAGTTCAATAAAACTCATTTAATTCACTGATTCACTGTGTTCGTTTGTGACTGATTCTGTGTGTTTCTGGGATTTGACTCCACGTTCATGTGTGGTTCTACATCAGATCCTCAGGTCTGGAGGTGTGGAGAGGAGAGGGGCCGCACCGCTCTGCCAGGGGCCACACAGGACCCGCTCATTACCAGCAGCAGGTGGTTTTCAACCGGCTGCTTTATAGAGCTATTACTCCCAAATTCCTCTTCCGTGACGGGAGTCCCTGAGAGCATTTATTACGCTGGCTGCGTTTTCAAAACAATTCAGCGTCTGCCTACAGGTACAGCATGCACTTTGCCCCCACTGGGCGATCCGTTTGACTTTTATAGGCGTTGGAATTGTTAACCAATTTCTCTCTCTCTACACGTATTACGCTGCTTATTTGGGTGATCCCCTGAGCCGCTGAGTTTGATCTCAGGTTGTTTACCTGAGGCAGGTTGTATATTCAGGTTGTTTACCTGAGGCAGGTTGTATATTCAGGTTGTTTACCTGAGGCAGGTTGTATATTCAGGTTGTTTACCTGAGGCAGGTTGTATACTCAGGTTGTTTACCTGATGCAGGTTGTATATTCAGGTTGTTTACCTGAGGCAGGTTGTATATTCAGGTTGTTTACCTGAGGCAGGTTGTATACTCAGGTTGTTTACCTGATGCAGGTTGTATATTCAGGTTGTTTACCTGAGGCAGATTGATCTTAGGTTGTTTACCTGAGGCAGGTTGATCCCAGGTTGTAACCCGGGGCAGGTAGCTGTTTCAGAAGTTCCCGGAGCTATCATGGTGTGCGCGTGTGTGCGCGTGTGTGCGCGTGTGTGTGTGTCAGGGCTGAGCCCAAACATTTGTTTAAATCTTTGTACATTTATTTTTCACAAAAAATATATATCAGAATGTGATATCAAAATATCACAGTAATATGTTGTGTTTACAATAATTCGAAAGTCACACGCGAACACAGACACAACAACACAGTCTAGTCAAGATGAGGAAGGGTCACCGTCATACATTATCAGGAAATGAATCAATCATCCAAAAAAGAGAGTTGAGTGACTCACACTCGCCCGTCTTATTTCATAATACGTTTCAGAATGGACTTTTGGATTAA
>NC_140179.1:34757161-34767161 GCF_963971535.1 Notolepis coatsorum
AAATATGAGGTTTACCACAATGAAATGTAGGTTTGAGTGACATAAAAAAAAAATTTATTAAAAAAAGAAAATATTATAATTTTTTTTTTTTTGGAAGAGCCACACATTGACGGGCAAAGAGCCACATGCGGCTCGCGAGCCACGGGTTGGCCACCCCTGCGCTAGACGCTCGCAAAGTGCTGTGACTTTCGTCTCTTCCAACGGCCCATAATGTGGAATAACGTTCTAATTACATTTTCCTGAAGTCATTTTGAAATTTCAGAAACCGTGCCAGATAAAACGGGTACTTTTAGGAAAAGTCATTGAGTGACAGAGCTGGAGCTCGACCGAGTGATGAGGATACATTTATTGAAAATGCCTAGGGGTCATTTGACCCCTTGTCGGCTGTGCTAGTGTTAAATCATATGGGTCTTATCAAGTAGAACCTAGTCACATTAAATCTTACTGGTCTTATCAAGTAGAACCTAGTCACATTAAAACATACTGGTCTCATCAAGTGGGACCCAGTCACATTAAATCATACTGGTCTTATCAAGTAGAACCTAGTCACATTAAATCATACTGGTCTCATCAAGTGGGACCCAGTCACATTAAATCATACTGGTCTTATCAAGTAGGACCCAGTCACATTAAAACATACTGGTCTTATCAAGTAGGACCCAGTCACATTAAATCATACTGGTCTTATCAAGCAGAACCTAGTCACATTAAATCATACTGGTCTTATCAAGTAGAACCCAGTCACATTAAATCATACTGGTCTTATTAAGTAGAACCCAGTCACATTAAATCATATTGGTCTTATCAAGTAGAACCCAGACACATTAAGGGCGCGTTCACACCTACTCTGTTTGGTCCACTTTAAGTGGACCATGGTCCCTTTAAGTGGACCATGGTCCCTTTAGATCGATAGTCCGTTTGGTTTGTACAGGTATGAACGCAAACCGAACTATAATGAGGACCAAACAACCGAACCATGGTCCTCTTGAAAAGTTGGGACTCGGTTCGTTTCAATCGAACTATAGTACCTAATCCAGGAAGCAAAGTAGCCTACTCCTCTCTAGACTGGCGCCGCACGCGGACAGTCTCTCTCTTCCTCCCTCTCTCTCTCTCCTCTCTAGATGCAGTCTCTCTCTTCCTCTCTCTCTACTCTAGACTCGCGCCGCGCGCGGACCCCCAAACTTTCTCCTGCGTGAGGAGGACATTCGCGGACATTCTCTCAGATAAAGAAAAAAAAAAGCTTACGCAGGAAGGAAAGGTCTCTCTCTCTCTCTCTCTCTCTCTCTCTCTCGCCCACTCTCTCTCTCTCTCTCTCTCTCTCTCGCTCTCTCCACTATCTCCCCCCACTCTCTCTCCCCCCCTATCTCTCTCTGTCTCTGTCTCTGTCTCTCTCTCTCTCTCTCTCTCCCCTCCCCTCCCCTCCCCTCCTCTCCCCTCCTCTCCTCTCCTCTCCTCTCCTCTCCTCTCCTCTCTAGTCGACTAGCGCCGGCCCGTGCTCATAATAGTATCTCTTTCATTACGCTGCCGGCAACTGATTACGTTTGTGAGTGCTATAGACTAGTCCAATAGATGCGACAGCATGTCCTTTGTTTACAAATTCGATCCGCACCAAACAGGGTAGTGTGAACGCAGACCAAAATTAAACAATGTATCATTTTCACATTTGGTGCGGATCTAATTTGTAAACAAATTAGAAAGTCCGGACTATCCCTGGACTTTCAGATGTGAACACACCCTAAATCATACTTGTAATGGCCAAAATGGATTTAATGTGCAGTGGATTTATGTGACCAGGGGGTGGCGCTTCTTTTATATAAGCATCAGGTACACCTGTATGAGGGAGGAGTTTGACCTGGAAAGGGCAATGGTTTTTGACCGCACGCGCACACCCACAACGCAACAGGCAGGTTAACGCAGGTCACAGGTTGCTGTTAGAACACGCCGCAGGGCGAAATGTTTGTATGTAATTAGTTATTGTAATCATTATTATTTAATCAGTTTAAGGAACAAAAGCGAAGATATTCTGTTTGCACGGTGAAGCAAATACATATCATTTTCCAAGTAGAGCTGCCTGCATTGTATCATTAGGACAAGGTCGGTTTGGTATCAGACCAGACAAGTAGAACGGCGCGTCAGCCAGTCTAGCTACGGGATCAAAACTGCTCAGTAGCTCCGTATAGACGGGAGCTCCTTTAATATTAGTCAAAAACCACACACCAGTTGGACTCTCGTTTTGAGACTGGGGAAGATTCGCTGCGTTTGGGACGTCGGAGAATCGCCACCGGAGGAAGACAAGGAGATGCTGTTGTCGTTTGTGGAGGAAGAGGATTCCACTGTTTGCTGCTGCGTCGGGGAACCGCCTGCAGCCGTTCGTGGACGAGGAACACACCGGTGCTGACCCGAAGTTTGGCTGAGGATCAGTATTGGACCGCGAGCCACAGCATGGTGCCCAACGCAAGGAGGTATGTTTGTAGCGCTATATAAATGCATGGCCATGTAAATTGTGCACGCACATAACTTGGGGTTGAGCGTAAATCCATGGTTGCTGAAGTGGAATGACACTTGACTTTTACTTTTACACACGGACTTTCTTTGTATTGACTTTGTTGCACGACTCGCCAGCCATCTCGTTTAATGAACTCACTGACTATTTAATATCATGGAGACGCGCAAACCGGCGTCAAATGTTTCCATGGAGACCGCAGTGCGCGCCGAGGCTAGCGGTGACGTCACTGGGAAACGTGTTGTCAAAATGACTGCAAAGGCTATTGCAGAAAAGTGATGATGTATTGCTCCAAATGACAGTGTGTCAAACATTGCGAGTAAATATTCAAAAACAAGTAGTAGATCATCTGCCAGGATTTTAGCTGAAGCCGATAGAGCTGCACTTGTCGCTCGTGCTGAATCTCTAAAAGAAAAACATGCTTTGGAGGAGCAGGAACAACAGTTGAAGGAGCAGGAACAACAGTTGAAGGAGCAGGAACTACAGTTGAAGGAGCAGGAACTACAGTTGAAGGAGCAGGAACTACAGTTGAAGGAGCAGGAACTAAGGCTGAAGAGAAAAAAGGAACAACTGGAGGTGGACACTGAATTGGCTGCAACCACTGCAAGGTTGGCTGTGTTGCACTCCTCTGAAAATAAACATTTATCTCATGCACCTTCAAATGGAATGAATTCCTATTTTGAAAAGGAACACCACAAGGTCTTAAATCCTATTACAAGAGAATATCAACCTGGGACATTAATACAACGAAGTAAATTGACACAATTGTCAATGCCACCAAACAAGCATGTGGATGTGAGACCAAAGGAACGTGGCCAATGGCATAGCACTGCTACTAACCGCCAATATAACCACAACCATAAGGAACAGGAAATCAGAATGGGAACAACTAATCATGTTCAAATAAATTCAGACCAACCTGCAAACATGCTTACCATCATGGAGAGGCCAAATGAAATAACTGCTGCTCTGGTGCAGCAACAGCATTCCAGGTCTCTGCCACCACGAAATATCCCAACCTTTGAAGGTGACCCTCTCCAATATAGGGCATTTATCAAAGCATTTGAACAAGGAGTGGAGGAAAAGGCAACAGAAGCTGACGCTTTGTATTATTTGGAGCAGTTCACAAGAGGACAGCCACAAGAATTGGTGCGCAGCTGCCAGCATATGGCTCCTGAGCGTGGTTACGCAGTGGCAAAGGGTCTTCTTATGGAACATTTTGGAAACCAGTATACAATAGGAAATGCTTACATGCAAAGGGCCTTGGCATGGCAAACAATAAAATCAGAGGATGTCAAGGCACTTCAAGCCTACTCCTTATTCTTGCGTGGCTGCTGCAATGCAATGGAGGAGCTTCAGTACATGCAGGAGTTGGACATGCCTGTCAACATGAGAGCCATAATATCGAAATTGCCATTCAAGATGAGGGAGCAATGGAGGAGTACGGCTCATGGCATCATGGAAAATACCCAGCAAAGAGCTCACTTCGAGGATATGATCAAGTTTGTGGAGCGACGCGTCAGTATTCTTTCTGACCCTCTGTTTGGTGACATACAGGATCCAAATGCTGGCGTGGTTGGCACAACATCTCTCACCAGGTTTGAATCATATCCACCCGACTGAAAAGAAATATTGTCGCCACCACAGTAACATCCATGGACATATCTGAGAGAGCCAAGGAGCTGACATCACCAACATCAGGTACAGTGAATGCTAGGAGAGCTGGATGCCTTTGCTGTGCTCGCAGTCACTCGTTGGAGGAGTGCAAACAACTGCAGGAGAAGAGGCACAAGGAGAAAATATACTTTCTGAGGGAAAAGGGAGTTTGCTTTGCATGCTTATGTGTTGGTCACATGAGCAGAGATTGCGAAAGGCGCTTGATATGCAAAGTTTGTGGTCAAACTCACCCCACCCTGCTTCACACAAAAGGCAACCATCTTCTCCAGAACAGTTAAAGGAAAAGGAACCATCCAATAATCAACCAACTTCACTGCAAACATGTGGACATACAGGGGCCGGTAAGGACCGGTGTGTATTAGCCATTCTCCCTGTAAATGTGAAAGCAGCAAACGGAAACATTATACAAACCTACGCCTTCTTAGACCCTGGTAGCTCAGCCACATTCTGCTCCGAACATCTAATGCAGAGGCTGAATATCACAGGCAGAAGAACCACCTTCCTGTTGAGCACCATGGGGCATGAGACAGTTGTTCCAGCTTACTCCTTGACTGGGTTGGAGGTAGCTGATTTGGACAGCAATGACTTTTATGTTCTTCCGGAAGTTCTCACACAGAAGAAAATGCCAGTCACGGCTGAGAACATGGTGACACCTGAAGAACTGTCGGAATGGCCATATTTGTCCAACGTACACATCCCACGCCTAAAAGCAAATGTCGACCTGTTGATTGGAACCAACGCTCCCAAGATATTGGAACCTTGGGAGGTCATCAACAGTCACGGGAATGGCCCGTATGCTATAAGGACGGTGCTGGGATGGGTCGTTAATGGTCCACTGAATGGAAACAGTGGTGTTGTGGAGACAGAGTTTCCCTCTGCTATGGTCAACAGGATCTCAGTGTGCAGACTAGAAGAAATGCTGGCCAATCAGTACAGTCACGACTTCACTGAAGTAGCTGTGAAGGAGAAGGAAATGTCCAGAGAAGACCTAAGGTTTCTGGAAATTGTGGAAAGTTCAACAGTGCTTCAGGAGGGGAGGTACTGTTTGAAATTGCCTTTTAAGAACAAGGAGGTCTGTCTGCCCAACAATGAGGGAGTGGCTAGGCAAAGGATCCAGGGTTTGAGGAAACGGTTCCTAAATAACAAAAGCTTGCACCAGGAGTATGCAGCATACATGAACAAGCTTATTGGGAAGAACTATGCAGAGCAAGTACCACAGCAACAACTGCATGGTGAGAAAGGAAAAGTGTGGTACATCCCACACCATGGTGTCTACCATCCGAGGAAAGGAATCCTCCGTGTGGTGTTTGACTGTGCAGCCACATTCCAAGGAGCATCTCTGAACAGTGAACTTCTGCAGGGTTCTAACCTTACCAGTTTACTGCTTGGAGTGCTAACTCGCTTCAGAGAGGAACCGGTGGCATTCATGGGTGACATTCAAGCCATGTTCCACCAGGTGAAGGTCGCTGAGGATGACAGGGATTTTCTGCACTTCCTCTGGTGGCCAGAGGGAGATGTCACTAGGGACCTTGAGGAGTACAGGATAACTGTGCACCTGTTTAGCACTGCATCATCTCCTAGTTGCGCAAGCTATGCCCTGAGGAAAACTGCTGATGATAATCAGGCTGAGTTCTCAGCTGAAGTCACTCAATCTGTCAAGCAGAATTTCTATGTGGGTGACTGTTTGAAGAGCTCAGTGACTGAAGAAGAAGCTATCCAGATGATAATGGATCTTATTGTTCTAGGTCGCAAGGGGGGCTTTATCTTGGAGAAGTGGATCAGCAACAGTTGTGGTGTTTTACAGTCCATCGTAGCAGAGCAAAGGGCCAGGGATCTAAAGGAGTTGGATCTGGACAGAGACAAACTTCCAATGGAAAGGGCTCTTGGCCTACTATGGTGTGTGGAGACGGACTCTTTCAGGTTCAAGATCGAGTTAAAACAACAGTCTCTCACCAGACGTGGTATGCTGTCCATTGCCAGCTCAGTATACGATCCTCTAGGTTTCCTGGCACCAGTCACTTTGTGTGCAAAAATAATGCAGCAGGAACTCTGCAGAAGAGGATGTGGGTGGGATGATGACTTACCACGGGACATCATACACCAATGGAAAAGGTGGTTGGAGGAATTGGAGCAGCTGGCTACATTCCATGCGAATAGGTGCATCAAGCCAGTGGCTTTTGGGAAGGTCAGACATGCCCAACTACACCACTTTGCCGATGCCAGTGAAGGTGGATACGGAACTGTATCGTATGTCCGGATGTTGAGTCAGGAAAACCACATCCAGGTTACCTTTCTGCTTGGCAAAGCCAGAGTAACACCACTGAAAGCTGTGACTATTCCTTGGCTGGAGTTAACAGCTGCTGTCCTTGCTGTCAGAGTGGACTCACTGTTGAAGGCAGAGCTGAAGTTCCAGTTGGAGGAGTCAGTATTTTGGACTGACAGCACTTCAGTGTTGAAGTATATTAACAATGAGGACAGGCGTTTCCACACATTTGTAGCCAATAGGATCTCGACCATCAGAGAAACATCTGAACCCTCACAGTGGAGACCAGTGGCGGCTGGTCAATAGGGGCGCTAGAGCGCCGCCCTCCCTGGTTAAAAGAGAGAAGAAAAAGATTTGTGTTTTATGTTTAAAATGAATAATATTTACAAATTTTAAGTATGTTTGTGTTTCCCATGCATAATATAACGTTAATATATCAAATATAAATAATAATTTTCATTAACAGGAAGTGACTGTCTGGAAGTGACTGTCTGAGAATAATACCGCCTCTATACTTTCCGTAGCCGCATTTCGCTCGGGCTAGACGCAATAGCGCCTTACATTGGGCGTGCACTGGTTTCATCGCTGTATCCGTCGCAGCCAATCAGTGCGTAACGCGCTGTGCGTTGAAATATGATGTATTTATTATGGAAGCCGGGCGCGTTTCCAAGCGGTCTATATCATTCTAAGCAAGCAGCGTCTATACTGTCCGTAGCCGCATTTCTCGGAGACGCTCTCTGATTGGCCGACGGGTTAAGCGTAGCCACTGTTCGAAGTTGGTTAAGGTTAGAGAGAGTTTGTCTTAGAGCGTGACGGCAAGTTCTTTCGACGGTTAAGCTTAGGCACTCTTTCAAAGTTGGTTAAGGTTAGAGTTTGTCTTAGAGCATGGCGATAGAACGCCAGGTAGTTTGCAGGCTGTTCGATGCTGTTATGTTGTGATGCAGTCTGGACAGTGGGCAGTGGATATACATCGACAACAGTCTGGGACTGTTCGACAGTGGACATACACTTTATCAAGCCCTCCGGCTGGACCACGTTTCAATTAAACAAAGTGAGTTAATGCTCTCGCTCTCTCTCTCTCTCTCCCTCTCTCCCTCTCTCTCTCTCTCTCTCTCTCTCTCTCTCTCTCTCTCTCTCTCTCTCTCTCTCTCTCTCAACACAGCGTGTTAATTTCGCAGCGCGTGATGCATAATGGCTGAATGAATGAATGGTAACTTGTTTAAAATGACAAGATATATATGTGTTCATTATTGGATTGACGATCATACGTGTACTAGTGTAGTATGAATGAACTCGCGCCCACCCAAATGTAGTTCACAGCGGCCGCCACTGGTGGAGACATGTCTGTTCCAAAGACAACCCAGCTGACGATACGTCAAGAGGAATGAGGGTATCAGACTTCCTGAATGGCAGCAGGTGGCTTGAAGGTCCTGCATTTCTTTGGAAGCCAGAAGAGGATTGGCCCAAAACTGTGTTGGACGTTTCAGTGGATTCAAATGACCAGGAGGTCAAAAAGGAGGCAACAGTAAATGCTATCAGTGTGTGTGACATGGCCAGTCCTACTTACCAGCTCATTTCCTACTTCTCAGATTGGAAGAGGCTGAAGACTGCAGTTGCCTGGTTCCTCAGGTTGAGGGTTATGTTGTTGGAACAGAGCCGTATGAGAAAGCAGGCTGCAAGTCAAAAGCTCATAGCGACATCTATGAGCGGCACTTTGATGCTGGAGGATCTGCAGGGAGCAGAGGTTGCCATCGTTGGCTACTGTCAGCGACTGAGATTCAGTGAAGAGATTGCTGCTTTAACATCTGGGAAGGCAGCAGTGAGTCGACAGAGTCCCATATATAAGCTGGATCCAGTGTTTGAAGATGGACTCTTGAGAGTTGGAGGAAGATTGAGCAGAGGATCAATGCCAGAGGAAGCTAAACATCCGCTCATTCTCTCCAAGGACCAGCATGTTTCAATGCTCATTCTCAAGCATGTACACCAGAATCTGCGACATGGTGGAAGGACTCACACACTGTCCAAAGTGAGGAAGAGATTTTGGATCACCAACGCCCATGCAGCTGTTAGGAAGATCATCGCTGAATGCAGCTTTTGCAAACGCTACAATGGCAGAGCAGTGGAGCAAAAGATGGCAGATCTTCCAGCAGACAGAATCCTTCCTGACCTACCACATTTTACCAACACAGGGGTAGATTACTTTGGACCAGTCGAAGTGAATAAAGGAAGATCAACCTGTAAGAGGTACGGAGTCATATTTACCTGTATGGCAAGCAGGGCCATCCATCTGGAGGTAGCGGTGTCATTGGACACAGACACATGCATCAACGCTCTGAGGCGTTTTATCAGCAGGAGAGGACAAGTGGCGCACTTACGGTCTGATAATGGTACCAATTTCATTGGGTCAGAACGAGAACTGAAGGAGGCTCTGGCCGTTTTGAATCAAGACAAGATTCATGGAGTTCTGGCACAAGTTGGAATCCGTTGGAGCTTTAATCCACCAGCAGGTTCACATCACGGTGGCGTCTGGGAACGGATGATCCGCCTGGTGAGAAGGGTTCTCAGTTATGTCCTAACTATGTCAGCAGAGGTTGGATGATGATGGACTTCATACAGTGTTCTGCGAAGTGGAGGCCATTTTGAATGACCGTCCAATAACCAAACTCTCGGATGATCCCAACGACCTGGAGCCACTTACACCGAACCATCTTCTTCTCTTGAAGGGTAAACCAGCTTTGCCACCTGGAGTGTTCGATCCACATGACCAGTATGTAAGAAGACGATGGCGACAAGTACAATATCTCTCAGATATTGTCTGGAAAAGATGGGTACGTGAGTACTTGCCCTTGCTTCAGGAGAGGCAAACGTAAAACCAGAGGAAAAGGAGTTTGGCAGCTGGAGATATTGTGGTCATCATGGACTCTTCAGCTCCTCGTGGGTCCTGGCCACTTGGCAGGGTTCTGGAGGTCTTTCAAGACAAACAAGGTCTGGTGCGTTCTGTGAAATTGCAGACTAAAAGTAGCACCATTGTAAGGCCGGTGACAAAACTGTGTTTGGTTCATGAAATGTAGATGCACTTAAGCCATAACATGTTTTGGCTCTTTTTTGTTTTGTTTATTTATTTTTTGAATTGTTATGCCTGCCTGCCTTAACAATTAGGGGCCGGTGTATAATGGCCAAAATGGAATTAATGTGCAGTGTATTTATGTGACCAGGGGGTGGCGCCTCTTTTATATAAGCGTCAGGTACACCTGTATGAGGGAGGAGTTTGACCCGGAAAGGGCAATAGTTTTTGATCTCACGATGCAGGTCACAGCAGGTCGCTGTTAGAACACGCCACAGGGCGAAATGGTTGTATGTAATTAGTTATTGTATTCATTATTATTTAATCAGTTTAAGGAACAAAAGCGAAGATATTCTGTTTGCACGGTGAAGCAAATAAATATCATTTTCCAAGTAGAGCTGCCTGCATTGTATCATTGGGACAAGGACGGTTTGGTATCAGATCAAACAAATAGAACGGCGCATCAGCCAGTAGCTCCGTATAAGACAGGAGC